>NC_142343.1:3805000-4496250 GCF_054954075.1 Amborella trichopoda | reverse complement strand
TGGGATACAATATCAATTGAAAGTAAAGTACGTTGGATTGAGAGAGAGAGTATGTGTGTATTATGAGAGAGAGTTGTATTGATGAGTGAGAGAAGCGTCCTAGAGAGAGATATAGTTGTACATCAATTGAATCAGATGTTGTATGATAAACTTCATTGCACCTCAAAATTGAAGCAATATGTAGACAATGTCAAGCACAACCTCAATTCAATATTGTGTACCAAGTCACTAGTTTCCTAATCGACTGTCTCAAAATAAAAATCAATATATTTTTTGAACTATTGTGGGTATACATTTTGTTGAGTCTTTTTACAAATATGAAATAGAATAGGTGTTTAAATTTCATAAATAGATTGGTTTTCTTGAGGGATAACTTGTAGGTTTCAATCGTAGGCATACCTCATATACCAAAAAATACAAATTCCTTCTCATGTCAACTTGGTTCTACTAAGCTATACTTGAATATAAAAGTAACAATGTAGACTCTACAAAGTTAACAAAAATACTGACACGAGCCCACATAATCGAAGCTCGTTGTCTCCCCTTCAATGAAACTTCACAATCTCATTAAAGAAAAAGAAAAAGAAACACAAAAGCCCACATGATAAAGCATTATGTATGTATTAATTTTCTCTGTTGCATTTCTTGATATTTCATACTCGCATCAAGGAAAATAGCTGATACTTCATACACACATCAAGGAAAATAGAGCAAACCCAGAGAGCTTTACTGGTCAACTTCAGTTTTGAGATCCAAGCAAATATTCATATGTGGTATAGAAAATATATCCCAAATCAAAAGGACTTCTAGTTGATCCTTTTTTAGATCCAAGCAAATAGATCTACCTCTTTCTAAAGACCAAACTTTCTAAAGACCAAAATTCAATCATCTCACGGAATACTTGTGAAGAAATGAGATCTTAGCAGCTGCACTTCTTTGCTGCTCTCTTCTCTAAAATTATCTCACATAAAAATCTAAAAGGATGTTTCTTAAAAAAAAACTAGATTCAAAAAGGGAGAGATGACTCCCCTTGTTAAATACTCACTGTCCAAAATACTGGATAATGAGAAGGGCTGAAGCTCTAGTTATTTTGACACACCATTTTCTGTTTTTAAAATACCCATCTTTGCTCTAGTTATTTTGACACTCCATTTTCTGTTTTTTAAAATACCCATCTTTGCTCTAGTTATTTTGACACACCATTTTCTATTTTTTAAAATACCCATCTTTGCTCTAGTTATTTTGACACACCATTTTCTATTTTTTAAAATATCCATCTCAAAGATGGACCTTTGGATTGAAGGCAAAGAAATTCTATGAACATTGCAGTAAAAAGAGGCTGAGATGGACCCTTGGAATGAAGGCAACGAAATTCTATAAAAATTGCAGTAAAAAGAAGCCAATAGAAATTATCATGACCTTGCTTAATGGCACCCCAAGGCCTCTCTCAAAAGTCAAGCAAAGTCTCCCAAATTTTGGAGTAAATAGCTCCCAATTAGGATATGAATATCCAAATGACTTCTATTTGATCTTATCGCATATCCAAGTAAATATTCATCTACCTCTATCTCACTCTATCTCAGATCCAAGTAAATATTCATCTGCCTCTTTCTAAAGACCAATAAATAGGATCTTTAACAATCAATTGTTACTTGTGATAAATGGGATCTTTAACAATCAACTGCTAAAGTAGGATCTTTAACAATCAACTTCTACTTGTGACAGTGACATCTTTCTAAATAATGTTCTAAATAATGAGAGAGAGGCAAAACACCTTTATAAAATTTGTAACTCACACTAATCCAATCATACTTAGACACCCACCCTGATACCAATTACCAAAATAATATGGTTCTAAAACAATACCAATTACCAAAATCCAAATCAATTAGTTGTATTGAAATGTAGTTCTAAAACAAAAAAATTGGGATTCATGGGGACTCTATTCAAAAGCCCACTCATTGTACTTCCTCACAACATCCTCTTCTTCAGGAGAAAAATCGTTTTCAATTCCAAATATCTTTCGAATGTCTTCCACGCTCTAATCCTTTATGCGATCTGCGACCACCAATCAAGTTATATCAAGTGAATTCTTCATGTTCAAGTAATTTGCCACTTGCAAAAACAATACATAGTAAGTTAATCAATATGGAAGAAATAGACACCCCCAGGATGCCGAGAGCGGTATCGTTTGTGCCGTGAAATCAAGAGAATTCACAAAAACTTGGAACATTCTGCTTCAAAAGAGACAGACAATAAGAAAACAACGTGGAAAAAGGAAAAGAACTTGGACAACATCGAAAAAATAAAAGAAGCTCATGAACTCACAAATAAGAATTCAAGAAATCCTCTTGAATTAAACTAAGAAAAAACAAAACTAAGTCAGAAAAAAAATATTGTAACATATCAACTGCAAGCTGAAAATAGCATGGACTTTAGATTCACATTTATATAATTGATAGCACTTGAGACTTGAGAGAACAACTTATGCATCTTTGTAATAAACTCCATTACCGACAAAATTCAGAAAGGGAATAAATCCATTGGTCACCTTGTAGAACAAGGATAGATACAAGTAGTTTGCAAGGGAGAAAGACATATATGTATGACAAATTCAACTCAATCACAGACTCACCACAAACACCATGACAATCTCAAGCTAGCTTGACACAAGATTTACAACATGAAGAGACAAGAATTACGACATGGATACTTTCAAATCAGATAAATTCAACTCAATGTATATAGCAATCTTACCATGTCGAGCACTCCAGCTAGGACGACAAAAGACTCACAACCATAGTTAGCAAATCGCTACTTAATCGGTGATTTTTTAAAAAAATGGGTGTTTTTATGGAAACAATTTTAAACAGTGACTTCTTGAAAAGGTTGGGAAAAAGTCTCGTAGTTTTCTTGAAAACGTCAAAAACGTGCTTTTTCATAATACGATTTAAATCTGGCCAAAAAATCTCAGCTTTTTTAACCTTTTTTTTTGAGATTTTTTTTTTTTTCTTGTTTTGTGTATTGCAGTCATTGCTACTTTCATACTTTTGAAAAAAAATATATTATTTCAAACAACAATATCAATCTCAATCTCAATCTCATTTGAAAAAACATTATTATTTCACCAGATCAATCTCAATCTCATGGAAAGCTAAAACATATGAAACGATTACAAGTTCACTTGACAATGATAGAGAAATAATGAAAATTCTTCTGCCACATACAAAACATAAAATAGGAGTTCAACATATGGGCATTTTACCAAGAAGTATCGACAAAAGCTTGAATTTATATAAAGAATGACTAGCCCCATAAAAACTTGAGCTTATATAAAGAATGACTACCCCATAAAATGTTCAAATGACTACCCCATAAAATGGTCACAATGTTGGACAAGAAACAAGCAAATATCCAACGAAGATGTCAAGAGAGTGAATATCTAAATCATACAAATAAAACACAATTAAAAATAGTTTGCAAAGAACTTGCTATAATAATCATCTAGCAGTGAAAACATTAGTCACCAGAAGTTCAACCAAAGTTACCCTCAAATCAGTGCATAGCCCTCCAAATTAATCAACATTTGACTCAAGCCCTAATATATCTTATAATTCAATAAAAATACTAGAGCATGAAAAAATCAAACCACCAAATACAAATTGATGCACAAAGTAACTAACTAAGGAAGTTAATCACCAAAGCATCACAAGCTTATTTTCTTCTCCAGAATAAATTACTAAGAGGTATATATTCAAAGAATCCTCTCAACTCCCTTAAATAACTTAAAGTACTAAAAACCATAAAAGCTCCAATGAAATCACAACTATTGATCCATTATTCCCTTTGATCTCCACCATATCTCCCATCAAAATCCCACTACATAAAAACAACTTGCAAACACTAAAACAAACACAAAATAAACCCTACATATCAAATTATTTTTTCCCTACATATCATAATTTACCACAAAACAAGAAGAAAAACATGAAATACCTAACTTGAGCAAGATGCAATCTATTAACAAATATCACAAGACCAAATCACTTTGCTTGACCTACTAATGCTTGAAAATGGGGCTCGGGAGAAGGAACTCACCCCCTTGCAACTCAGAAAAATCTTAATCAACTCATCGAAGTCTATGCTAAGTAATCCAATGAACCAAATAAACACAAAAAAAAAAAGACTCATATTTTTGTACAAACTATTTGAATAATCAGTTTATAATTGAGCTCTATTTTTTTTGTAACTGAGCTCTGATCTATCGGGCTATTGCAAAAAATCTGTAAAATCAACAAATAAACACAAAAAAAAAAACAGACTCAGATTTTATTACAAACTGTTCGAATAGTCAGTTTGTAACTGAGCTCTATTTCTTTTTGTAAATGAGCTCTGATCTATTGGGCTGTTACGGAAAATCTGTAAAATCGCCAAATAAACACAAAAAAAAAAAAAAAAGGAATCAGTTTTTGTAGAAACTGTTTTTGAATAATCCGTTTGTAACTAAGCTTTATTTTTTGTGTAGCTGAGCTCTGATCTATTGGGCTTGTGAGAAATAACTGTAAAATCATCAAATAAACACAAGAAAAAAAAATACTCATATTTTATTACAAACTGTACGAATAATCAGTTTGTAACTGAGCTCTATTTTTTTGCAACTGAGCTCTGATCTATTGGGTTGTTACGAAAAATCTGTAAAATCAGAAATAAAAAGGTATGTTATTCACTCTGATTTGATCAAATAAAACACATCAATACTATTTGTTGTGGTTAGGGAAGTCGGGCGCAAATACCTTGAGAAAGATGAAGAACACATATCAGAGCTCAATAGGAAGGAACAGAGCTCAAAGAAGAGATGGAGAGAGAAAGATTACGAAAGAAAGATTACAAAAAACAGAGTCATAGCATACCTCAAGATCTATAACACAGAGAATAAGAGCTCTTTGATTCAATTGCTCAAGAACAAACACAGAGATCAATACCACAGAGAGAATAAAGTCATTAGCATACCTCAAGATCAATGGCAAGGATCAGCGCTCAAGGACAACTAAGTAAACCCTAGCGAGGGCTATGTGCAAAGAGAGGGGTTTGCCTGAGATAGTGGCGTGCTACGAACAGAGGGCTGGCTCAACGGCTGAACTTGAAGAACAGAAGAGAGGGGTCGTGCAGCGAAGAGAGGGGTGCTCAGCGGCGAAGATGGGAAATTACGAAGAGAGGGATGCTCAGCGGCGAAGAGAGGGGTGCTCAGCGGCAAAGAAGAGAAAAGAGGCCAGGCTTATTGAAGCGGAGGAAGTTATGAACTTCCAATTTTAATTTCCGACCTTTGGATCAGATCTTTTTTACAAAGGGACGTAAGAAGTTGAACAGTAAATTGAAGTTCTTCTTTGAAGTTCTCATTTTTTATCTAACACGAAAGTTGAACAGTACTAAGAAGTTCTCAACTTCTAGGAAGACACTTCCTGTTATCAAACACGCCCTTAAGTTAAAATACAATCAATGCACATGGATCTCAATCTAGAACCACCCACCTAAAGCCTCAATGCCTAGACTAATTCAAGCCCTTTGGCTTGATGCCTATGAGAGATAGAAATAAAAGACATAATGGAGACAACTATTAGATAAAAGATGATCCCTTTGCTACCCAAATAATCACAAGTCAATCTAGCTTCTTTAGAACCCCACAAGAGAGAGAGAGAGAGAGAGAGAGAGAGAGAGAGAGATTAACTTAGTCTACGCATGCCACCCAATATATATAGAGAGAGAGGGTTAGGTTGGGGCATGGCCCCTTAGGCTAGCTAGGGTTCGAGATAGAGAGGGGTAGGCTAGGTGGGGTGTGCCCCTTAGGTTAGTTTGAGAGAGAGAGATCTTATCTTACAAAGAGAAGAGAGATAAGTGGTGTGGAGATTATGGGAGAGGAATGATTCTTTTTATAGATTTTTCATGCAATAGGGTTTGTTATAAATCGTAAGAGTAAATATTGATAATCGATCTAGGAAGACTTGTGGGGTTAGAGTTGTTAGTCATCCATTCTTTATATATACCATCAAGATACAAATGAAAGTGATGGAACCTTCTCCTTCCCTTCCTAAACTTTTTCCCCTCAAATAAGTTAAATAAGAAAAATATTTATGTATTTCTCTAATAGTAAATATTCATTCTTTATTTCTCAATCAATCATTCTTGATTCTCAAGATTTTCTAAAACCACTTATTTCATTCCTTTTATGCAGGGAGGCATATCTCCACAAAAGGAAAGCCAAATAGCATGAGATGCCTCTCACAATATTTTAGCAAGTGGGCAACTCAACATGGGTGGGGGCGTGCCACCCATTGTGGCCTCCCATGGGCCCCACTCAATCCAACAAAGTTATTAAATGGATCCCATGTGTAATGGTAGGTCCCACATATTTTTGAAAATAATAAAATTTGAATTTTTAGGATTTAAATATTCTTAAATTATTTAAGATTTTATAAAATGAATTTCTCTTGATTTATAAATCCAAATGACAAAATTAAAATATCAGAAGATTCATAAAAATTCAAAAAAATATTTTAAAAATCAACATAAAATTTATTAAATTAAATTAATTTCAATGGGAATCAAATTCGAATAGGTCTAGGATTTAATCAACTCACAGGAGTACTTCACCTTCAACTGTAGCCATGATCCACATTCGCTTTATCAAACTAACCCAGCTGTTCCCATGACCCACAATCCATTGCAAGGGCTCATGATTGGACTACCAAAGTAAATCAATTGGCTAGGGGGCGTCATCTCAATCTGTGGATTTCAAGTTCTCTCCTATAGATAAACCATAATCCGCTAGACCATGTTGCAACCATGACTCTATGGTGCATAGGGGTAATCTCATGCAGATGTACATGCTTCACCCTTAATGGTGGATTACTATTTCAATGCGGCTATCGATGTACATAACGTGTGATGATACAACGATGAGGTTTTAATCCTGTCTCTGTAAACTATTCATCACACACAAGGGCTTCACCTGGTGAGTTAAATGGAAATGTGGTGGCTTCCTTTCCTAACCCTACGAGTGCATAGAGAAAGATAAAGGATAGAGAATAAAATAAAGGGACATGTTAGATATCCAGCAAGTAGAGATGGAAAGAGAGAGGGTGGATAGAGAGAGAAAGAAAGGGTAATTTAGTTCAAACTTTTTTTTACTTTTTAACTGGAAAAAATACAAGAAAAAATAGTGTTGGGGTTTAAGGTGTGATACTAAACGTATTGTGGATAAGATGTCTACAATGTTGATTTTGGAGGTATCTATAATTTTCCCTAATAAAAATCTATATGTGCATTATCTCTCATTTAAATATTTCTTAATGTTTTTTCCCTTAGGAGAACTTATGGGTAAATTCCTTTGCTCAAAATATCACTAAAATATAGAATAGTTTTTTGTGTCCACGGACTCATGGATCTCCCCTATCTTTCAAGGACTTGAATACCTGAAGCACATTTCAAATCAATGGAAATTCATTTCCCCCTTAATACATGAATTTCTAGTTCCAAAAAGAGTGTACATCTGCTAATTATTGAAGAATTGAAATAAAAGTTTAAAAAAGAGTACAATATGTACCATTTTTAATGCACAAAATCAATTTCCTTTTTATTTCTTAGATTCATGATCGTAGCAATTGAGACGAGAAGACTGAGAAGATTTGGATGCTCAAACAATCTCCTAGGTAGATTTTGGAGTTCCTGACCCACTAAAATAGGTGCTTTTTAGGATATACCTAAACTCTACCCCTAAACAATTTACCAAGTGATAAATTTTGAGTTGAGGAATCACAGACGAGAGCTGTTCGCCTGCAACCACTGGCTTGATGTGATGTCAATTTTCCATCCAGATTTTAGTTGTGCTCATTGAATACATTTCTATAGATTTTATAATTTATTGGTTGATTACTAAGATAATTTTACTAGAAAACCACTATGTGCTTGCCTTTTATTTTTCTAGATTGAACTCAAATACTGCAACATCTCAAGCTCGATTCCTAGAACTACCCAAAGATAATAAGTAACATGGTAATAATTAGAACCTTATTCCAGCAAATTTTAGTTTGTGGAAAGAGTCTTGACAGTTAAAGAATACATGTATGTGTGAAAAGGCTTTTGGTGGGTATGCCGATTCATATGTTTGTTCTGGTTTTCAAGGGTTATCGCACTTAAAATCACATTTCAGATAAATTCCATGATTTTGGAGGTCTAAAAACAACATAGATTCGATGAGTTTTAGAAGAAATGAAATGAATAGTCCAAAAAATATTAGTATTTGAATTCTTTTATTTTATTCAGATTCATGATATCTGATAACTAATTTGCTTAGTAAAATTACCAGTTTTTTATGCCAATATTACTCATTACAAAAAAAAATTGTGATTCTTGATACTAATTTAGATATTGACAGTAATATTTAGTTTGGGTTTAGGCATAGCATTTTTCTAAATATTCGGTTTCGTAAAACTAAAGGTTTCATAAAAGGGTGTGGTTTGCATAAGGTTGCAACCTTAACCTCCAAATATTATTCTATCATGAAATTTTGATGTCAAAAGTTCTTAGGGTCTAGGGATCCATTTTCATATCTAATTATAAAATTTTAAACTCAACAAATGGTTCAAATCAAATAGATCAATAAATATAAGAAAATCTTGAAAATGGATGGTCCAGATAATGTATTGCAAGATGCACTATTTTTGAGACTCAAAATCTTCTTTGCCATATTCATACCTATGTTGAGATTATTAATTTGAGAGTTTCCCAACATCAAAACAGCCTTTTCCAATAGATTATTGAGGTACACCTTAATTCTACATTTTAACGTTGCAACACTTATATAAATATTTTCCTTCACAAAAACATATGGGCCTAACTACCAATAAAAAATTAAAACATGCGGGTCTTTTATGTGCCAACCTCTTACGGTTAAAGTAAATGTGCACAAGCATTTACAGTGGTTATACCTTTTAAATCAACAAACAAGAATCAATCCTTAAAATCTTATTTTTCAACATTCATACAAAATCTTCTTTTTTCGTCTTAGATATCTATATGGCATTCGAAAGTATTTGAAAATTAATTAGTTATGGCGTATGAAGCATTCTCATTATTTTGTAATGTCCTTGCCCTCCTAGTTTTGATTATTAAAAATGAAATGCATTCCTGGATTATTACCCAAGGCTGCTCATTCATTGTAAAATATAGATTCATACACGCTATGATATATATATATATATATATATATATATATATATATATATATATATATATATATATATATATATATATATATATATATATATATATATATATATATATATATATATATCTAAGGGTGCTTACACTATCGAGTAATTTATTATTATACTCAACAAATTTTGGATATTTTTATGCCCTTATTTTGTACATGGAGCATTTTTTTAATATGAGTATTTATTGTCATTAAGAGGAGTATGATGTCATCCAAATGGGGTTTGACATCACACACATGGGCATTTAATGTTCTATGTGGTTGATGTCACACCCCATGTAAGTCACGACACACATCTCTTAATTATAAAAAATACCCTTATTAAAAACAAGCTCCATGTACAAAATGAGGATATACAAGTGTCCAAATTTGTTGAGTACAATGATAAATTACTCCATAGTGTGAGCACCCTAAATGCTACAATGATTTCACCCATAGGCCAATCGCTATCCAAAATAATCAGACGGCGTGTATTTTTCGAACACCACGAACCTAGCATGTCCGTAGCGGGTATCGTCACGGACATATTAGATCCGTAACGGTCCAAAAATTCACGTGTAACCACAACGGACGGCGCCATCAGTTGCGGGTCGGTTAAATAAACCACCACGGACATAACAAGTCCATGACAGAGGCCAAACACTGTAGCATTTCGCCTATAGCTATTTTTTAGGTTTTTCATATAGCTATATATATATATATTGGAAAAAGATGGGATTAGCCCACTAGCTCATATGAACATAAGAGCCCAACGTCCCAGATTGAATCTGGGTCGATCTGATGATCACAGATGTCCGGTAGTGTTTGAATTTTAGTTTTTTTTTTCTACTAATCTAAATCAATTGAAATTTTAAGAATTCGTTCACAAAAAATCGATGAATCTTTGAAAAATATCAAAAAAATATTTTACATGAAATAAATTGACCAAAATACCCTCAAAATATTTCGGGGGAGTATTTTGGCCATTTTGTTTATCGTGAATAATTTTTTATATATTTTTTTATTAGGTGCGCCTTGATGTGAAGAACATACACCTAAAATTTCAAGTGATTTGGATTTGTAAAAAAATAAATACAATTCAAACATTACACGACATCCATGATCGTCAAATCGACCTAGATTCAATCTGGGCCGTCGAACTCATACGTTCATATGAGCTAGTGGGCTAATCCCATCTTTTCCCATATATATATATATATATATATATATATATATATATATATATATATATATATATATATATATAGAGAGAGAGAGAGAGAGAGAGAGAGAGAGAGAGGAAGATGCTAGGGTGAGCCGACTAGCTCATATGAAAAAATGAGCCCAGCGGCCCAGATTGAATCTGGGCCGATATAACGATCACAGATGCCCGATAGTATTTGAATTTTAATTGTTTTTTTACAAATCTAAATCACTTGAAATTTTAGACGTGTATTGATATAAAAAATAGGTGAATATTTGAAAAATATTAAAAAAAAATTACATGGAAACAAATGACCAAAATACCCCAATAAAGTTTTGGGGATATTTTGGTCATTTTTATTTTTTTTGATTTTATATATATATATATATATATATATATATATATATATATGGGTGCAGTTTGCATACGAATGCATTCGTAGTTGTAGACTTAAGGTGCACCTTCAAATTTTATCCTGGTATATACTTTAGATGTAAAATGTCCTTAGGATTATCTCAAAATCTATTTTTATATCTAATTATAAACTTTTAAATTTCAAAAATGGTTAAAATGAAATAGATCTATAGATATATAAAAATCTTGAAAATGGACGGTGTGGATAATTTGTTGTAAAATGCACTATTTTTAAGACTTAAAATCTGTTTATTTTTTATAGTCATACATTCTTATATAAACTTTTTCATATATATATATATATATATATATATATATATATATATATATATATATATATATATATATATAGTGAGAGAGAGAGAGAGAGAGGGGGGGTGAACAGAAGCAGTCACTTAATCCCACATAGATATTGTTGGAAGGAGATGGAATACAAGACAAATTAAAAAAAAGGGCCTCCTTGAGACAGTGAGGTACGCGTTCAGCATGGCAACAGTCGGACCAGTGGTACGAGTACAAGTGAAAAAAATTGTTAAAAAAATTTGCAAATTAAAAATATAATAATTAAATTAATTATGTAGAACCAGGTGATGTATCATGTCTCTCTGAAAGAACTGACCAGTTCTGTCATAGATCCGATCAAAACGAGCAGTTCTATCATAGATCCGGTCAAAACGAGGAAAGAAAAAAATTTCAAAAAGGTTTCGAGCGTGGGGTTTCATTTTCAATATGCTTTACTTGCACTCCAAATTTCTAAGAGGAAGAGAGGTCTCAGATACTACGAAAGGTGCACATACAGATAAATGTAAACAAATAACACTCAGAGAGAGATACATGCAAGCAAATAACACTTACATAGAGAGACCTTCATGAGTTTTTGTCAGATAAAAAAGAAAGAAAAAAAAGGGAGACCTTCATGAGTCATGGCTACCCCTCAATACACTGCCTTCCACACACTCCAGATCGTGGTTTAGTAGCGGAACGCACAGTAGTCGAAGGAAAGTTAGCCTGCCACTATTCCTGATAATGGATTATTGGCAATAGTGGAACACAGATCAGTACCATCACCAGTACCAGTGGACCATATAGACCTTCCATAAAGAACCAATGCATAGGTACCATTAGAACCAATGCATAGGCACCATGATAACTCGAAGTATTTTAAAGTCCAAAACAGAGGAAAAAAGGTGTGGATGAGATTCAAGAAAGTTGAGATTTTTTTTCTAATTTGTCAAAAATTAAGGTAAATTCACGGTAATTTCTCTAAAATTAAGGACCTGGTTTCTATGTGCCAAGCCCATATATGTAGAAATGTGGGCCTCTTAATAAATCTATTTTTGAGATAGATTTTTATGACTTAATTTTTAAGGATATGTAATCTCTAACATGAAGATCATGAATATGAAAAAATAAATAAATTTTAATAACTAGAAATAACAATTTTATTAAGAAAACATTTGGATCGTTAGTTTCCATCATTTTTAGATGAGACACCTACTTGCATCCATCTTTAAGATGGATGCTTTACACTTTTCTAGACCGCATATGTAGAAATGTTGTCTAGCCCGCATGAAACAATTTTCCTAAAATTAATACTAGGTGGGGTTTTACCTAATTGAGTAAATATAGATTATACTTCTACAGGAATAGAATATCTTTGACCGGAAAATTTTAAAGTTACTTTTTATTAGATTTTTTTTGTTTTTTTGGAAAATTTTCTACAAACGGAATAATTGTTTCACTTATTTAATGCTCATTACATTCTAAGCTATCTTGAGTAAAACATGGAGAGGCCATTGAGGCCCTCTTTGTCTCCATGGATGCTTGTGGGTGTACATCTGTTTATGTATGCACGTGTGAGAAAAGGATAGATATGTCAAGAAGAAATCGACTATCTATTAAAGAAAATTAAAATATATATACAGATCGGAAAATACCTACGGTATTACAATGTGGTCCATCTTTTTCTATTAGATCTTACCCTAGGGGCCGTTTGGATAGGTGGAAATATATTGTCTGTGAAATATATTATGGGTGTAATACATTACTGCGTAATACATTGTCTGCAAATGGATTGTCACTATTTGGGTAGTATTTAGATGCAACTTGGGAAATACATTGCTAGCTATATCTAGAAGAAATATGAGAAATGCATTTCCATCCAAATATGAAAAATATAGCTATGTTTGGCTAACTTGATTAAACTTTGGTTTCAACATGATAAGTCATTGGAATAATATGATTGGAATAACATGATTTTATTGTGATAAGCCTCATTTTTATTTATTTTTTATAAAATTCGTTCAAATATCTCTCTATAAATAATTTCAAATAAGCAATAAATTTATGATACCAAAATCAAAATCTTTATGGTACAAGTTAAAAAATAGGAAGAAGTTTGATTAGTACACTAGAATGCTTGGTAATTGTAGTAGAAAATTTTGAAGCATTGGACAAGACTAAAGAGGTATCTTATTTCAATTGAGCTTTTACTAATCTTTTATGAGGATTATATTGTGTAAAATTTTTTATTATGATTGTGTTGTGTAATTTCTCATTGATTACCAATTATTATTTGCATTATTTTTGTTTTTATACTAGAGCTGATGGCGGGCTACAACTCAAATTGGGGATAGAGGGATGTAGAAATTTTTTATTATGATTGCAGTGGAAAAGTGTCCTCGTACACCTGTTCAAATCAATTTAGATTCCCTTTTCATATCCCCTAGTTTCAGGGTATACTTGAGAGAGAGAAATGAATAGGGCAGAGACGCATGTGAAACATTTACAAAGATTACCCATCAACCTCGTAATAGATTTTTCACCTCTCACCACGAGTAATGAATTTCATGATTTTTGGGGAAATCTCGGGTAATATGGGTAATGTCTTTCCATTTTCTTATTATTGAAATGTACCCAGTGTAAAAGTCATATTTCCTTGTAATCTATTGTCACGTAATAGATTTCCACGTGCCCAAATGGCTCCTTAGGGTCTTTTTTGTTCGTGGTCTTTTTATTATGGTTTGCCCCATATTTTTATTTTGCAACATTAAATAGATCATATTTTTCATATTTCCGAATTGTAGTTCTCTAGGGGTATGAGAATCCTAAAATTGAACCTCCACATGTCTAAGGTGTTCTACATTTTTTTGGGTGAATCAGTGGGGGATATTGGCCCCTACCTGTTTTATTAAAAAAAACAAAAGAGGTTTTACATAAACACGTCTTATACAACCCTTTGCAAGGGAATACTAGCAAAATCACATGAAATGTAAGACATTACAAAATCAGGGGGGTGAGCACGCTACACAATTGCTTCATTCTTAGAGACCGCTGCCTTGGTTAAAGAATCTGCAGCCATATTTCCTGCCCTATAGACATGTTGGGCCCTCCATTATTGATCAGTAAAAAATGCAAGCTTGGATATACTATTAGCCAAAATTACATGCAATCTTCAAAGAGGCCTGCAACATTAAACCACTCCCTAGTTAGAAATTTTTCTGAAGCACCAAGAAGTTTGATGTTGATAATATTCAACAGCGTCTGCTTAAAATTCTTTTTCAAAGTATCGAGCGGTTTGATATTGCCATTATATAACCCATCAATAATTGAAAGAATTTTCGTAGCATGGAGTAGTTCAACGATGCTAATCCAGAAACACTCCAGGAAAGAATTTCAAAGTATGAGCGGTTTGATATTGCTCATATATAATCACTCCATTCTTAAAAAAAATTTAAAATATAGAGCAGTTCAATATTGCTAAAATAGAACATCCTTATTTGCCCGCGACCACCATTCTATCAGAGCACAATCTACGGGAAGAGGCAATCCACTATAAACATCGTGGGTAGTGGCAAAAAGTTAGACAAGCCATGAGCTAAGCGTGACCATCAAGCAGCCTGTACGCACCCATGCACATGCATGATCGTGTTCGGTGCCTTGTGTGTTCGGTGCCTTGTGTGTTGCGTATAGAACGACCCCATACAAGGAGGGTATGTGATGGTCTTTTACGACAACAGGTCCATGATTCGCGATGAGATGTGAAAAATGAGCTACGACCATTTTTGGGATGAGATCCGAGCAGCAAAGATAAAAATGTGTTTTCTTTATAAATCCCTTTGTGAAAGGATTGATGGCGAAAGCCATGATTAATGTATTGAGAGAATAAATAAAAATGCTTGAGAGAGATTGTAATTGAAAGAGAGAGATGGAAATAAAAAAAAGTGAGAAAGAGCGAATGTATGACGTTCAAAGGCCAAGTGAGAGATGTTGGGTTTATGTGGCCTTTAAAGGCATTATGAGTGTTTGTAAAATGAAATGATATAGTAGAACATGAACTCAATAGGAGTGTAGTCTCTCGTGGACCATACTAAGAAAACGATTGTTTGCTGATATCAAACTATGCTTAACGATCTTGGCTAGTCGGTTAGGAAAAACCCATGTTACCTGGGCATAAAGAATAAACCGATGAGGGTTTATGGGTTAGCCCTTGATGAGGTCGGAGAACATCCTCGGATGAGTGAGCCGAGGGACTGTATGAACCCTTGTATGTGATGGTGGCCTATAGAAACAGGGGCCAAAACCTCATCCATGTACCATCACATGGCAAGCATTTTGATAGATCGTTTGGGAAAGCTAGAAATCCACCTTTTAGGATGAAGCATATACATGTGCGAGAGATACCCCTATGCGGCATAGAGCTATGGTCGCATAAGGTCTTGGTGACCTTGACTTGTCTATAGGGGAGGACCTGTATCCATAGAGTGGGATTGCGAACCCTTGGCTCATCCGCCAGACTTTGGTGACCCTCTAATGAGCCCCTGCTTGGACTGTGGGTTATGGAAAATACTGGGTCTGTTCGAAAAGACAAGTGTGGTCTGTAGTCCACAGTTGAAGGTGGAGTGCCCCATGATTGCAGATTAAATTCCTTAACCATATGGATCCATTTCCCATCAAGTTAATTTAATTATTTTTTTCTTATGATATAAATTATTTTAGAATTATTATTTGAATTCTTATGAGTCATTTGATATTTTATTTATAATTTTTTTGGACTTATAAAAAAGAAGATATTGACTTTACAAAATTATAAAATTCAAATAATGTTTTCGATTTTTTTTTGATAATTTTAAATTATATAAATATCATGGAGGGGCTCATAGTGCACATGGGCCCACCATGTGTCCAGTTGGTGGGGCCCACATGTGTGGCACGCCCCACCTATTGAATTATTTATTGGAGTTTAAGCTATTTCATGTTTTGGTAATATTATGTTATGACATGTGGTCAAATAAGATATGAAATATTTTGACCATATATTGACCAAATATTGAAAGTGTATATTGACATGATATATCTTTGGAATATTTTGTGAAAAATTACAGAATGCATAATATTTTAATTAGATTTAATTTATCTAATTCCTATTGATGGGGAAATGGTTAAAGAAAGGGGGATAATGGTCCATGCACCTTCCATAATGTTGATGGCCTATCTATGGAATGGATGACTCAAATTTCTCACCCCACAAGTCACCCTTGATCGACGGTCTATGTTCAATCTCATAAGAAGATGCAAGCCAAGAAAAACCCTGAGAAACCCTAATCTTGTTCAAGCCTATAAAAAAGAGATAGGCTCTACATAAAATCTCTATACCTTATATTTATATCTCTCTCTTTTAAGTAAGTTTCTCTATCATGTTTGATATCTCTCTCCCATATTGTGAAATAACCTAAGGGTTTACGTTATGGAGTTCTTCTCTCTCCTATCTCTCAAACATGGATTTATGGCTAAGGGTTAGGGTTTAACAAAACGAGAATCGATCTCTCTCTAACTAGGTTGCTAAGATAATTCACTTAGGGTTTGAGTTTGTGATCAAAGGGGTTCATGTTCCATTGGGGTGACTTGGCCGAAATTTGTTTTCCCTGTTCTAGATTGAAGCTAGATCGTTGATCTCACGCCATCGGATGGTGGTGACTCGGTGTAGGGTGTAATAAGCCCGGTTGAGGTAATCTCTGCCACTCTTCCTTTTGTTTCTTGCAATCTTATCTTTTATTTTCAATCATAGTGCATAGTATTTTTAATGACATCAAGATCTTGGTTTTATTGTTATGTTGATTTTATTTTGAAATTTATCTTATTATAATAAAGACCACATGTAAGTGATCTTTTGCCAAAAGAAAGGGGTGAAGAAAAAAAAAAAAAAAAAAAAAAAAAAAAAATATATATATATATATATATATATATATATATATATATTCCCTGGTAAAAGATCATATAGGTCTTTCTTTCAATTTCCAGCTAGATTTCCCCATATAGAGACATCCACATTATAAAATATAATGAATTCCCCGAAAACACCCCCACGAATTAGAGAGAAACTATCTCGAATTTTACATTTTAGAGAGAGAATAGTATCTTTAAATGTTAGTGATATAAAAACTATGTCAAATTTTAGAGAGAGAAAGTTCTTAAAATTGGATGGGGAACTCGGACTGCTCAGTATTGGTCCGAAGATTTGAAGCTTGCGTGGCTTGGGCACTGCCCCTAAAGCTTGGGACATTGCCCCTACAATTAAAAAAAATTAAAATTCTTAAAAAAATGTCGTGTTGATTGACCTTAGCTGTAATTTTAGGGTATATACGAAGCATACTGTATTTTCAAAACTTTTTTCCAGATCGTATATAAATAACTCAATAAGAAATCATCAATGATATCTATCTTTTTGCTAAATGTAATGACTAGAAGAACTATTGATAATAAGGATCCATGTAAGAGAGCTGCGTAGCTCGACAACGTTACACTTACAAGCATTATTAACCAATGGGATTGTAGAACATGTACTAGTATTGTGGATTGATGCATTTCAGTTAAAAGACCTGATGTGACAAAACTTTGGGTTAAAATTACACTTGGCACGGTTTTTGAACTTGAAAAATTCTAATGTTTCTGTATTTTAAAAATCATATAAATAAGAGAGAACCCCATGAACGAAAAATTAATGATTCATATAAGTTACTTAACGGTAAATGTCCTAAATAAATCCAGAGTGACTAATAATACCGTTATACGTCCCTCAACCCACGCCTCTTCTAAACCCAATATCTCTCTCCTCCTTCCTTCGCTTGCTGAGGCTCATGGGACGCATATCCTGCCGTCTCAATAAAGGCCTATACCTAGAGGAAGGAGATTACACACTTGTAATGCAAGAGGACTGCGACCTCGTCTGGTACAACGGGACGGACCGCATATGGGATTCACATTCTCAGTACGCAGGCGAGAATTGCCATTGTGATTTAGCGGTTTACAACGAGTATGGTGCTCATACATTGCACACCAATACATCGGGTGTTGAAGGTGAATATGTACTTCTTCTTCGACCTGATGGGGATGGGGTTGTTTATAGGGCTACATGGTACATGGGCACTAATCATGTACTAAATAACTTGCCTTCTGCCATTGTGGGGAAGGAAACGTCTTGAGGGGTACCTGCACCTTTGGTAGTGCTAGTAAATAAAATAGAGACCTCATCTCTAATAAGAATGATCATTATCTAGAAGATTGAAGATACAATCTTCTAGATAATGATCATGATAAGGATTATCATGATATGTTGTAATCTTCACTTTCCATAACTGTATAGATTTGCTGTAATCAAATCTTTGATTGAGTCAATCAATGATGCGTACATAACTATTATAAATAGAGCACACATCCCTCTCTATGGGTGTGGAGAATTTGACACAAATATTATTCTCTATATTTCTTCATCGTATCAGAGTTAAGGTTTCCTCAACGCTTTCGCAAGTCTCTATCTTGTATTCAAGTACGTTATATTCTCTCTCTAAACTAATCCAAGCCCAATTTCTCTTTTCTCTCTCTCTCTAAAAAAAAAAAGAATTTTTTATCTCGTCCCACACAAGTAAAAACTTTTGCTTGTTGATCTCCCTCAAAAAAAAAAAAAAAAAAATCTCTCGTCCCACAACAACAATTTTCTCTCATCCCTCAAACAATTTTGCGTGCTTTTTGGCTGCATGTGTTATCTTCATATTGATAAATCCTTAAGACGAAAACTCTCTGCAAAGACAGAAAAATGTGTGTTTATCGGGAACAGTGACGAGAATAAAGGATAATTATGCTACTCACCTGCTAGCGGAAGGATATATGTTTCTCATCATGTGACATTTGATAAGGGACGATTCTACAAGGAAGAAAAGTAAATTTGCAAGAATGATGACTCACAACCTTTACCTTCTGTTATTATATCGCCTGCCGGGGACACGTTAAGTGCTAGATTCAGCCTGCCGGGGACACGTTAAGTGCTAGATTCAGTCATTGCTATAGAGTAGTTCTGAGTCCTTGATAGATGCAACTATTGGCCAAGTACCGAGTCGTGGTGACAATGTTAATCTTATCATAGAAAGTACTTCAAGTACACCAACCCATAATAATCAACCACATCGGTCCCCTTGGGCTGTTCGACCACGAAAGTATTTTCTGATAGAGGATTGGGCATCACATGATTAACACTCCCCTTAACATTATTCATTTCTCATTGAATTCACTAAACATACAAAACCAAGTACCTATAGAGAAGCCATAAAAAATCCCAAGTGGGTTGAGGCCATGAATGAAGAATTCCTTGCTCTTCATCAGAACCACACTTGGAATCTTGTACTTAGACGAAAAATAAGAATATTGTTGGATGCAAATAGGTTTATAAGATCAAATATAAAGTTGATGGCACTATTGAAAGATACAAAGTGTGACTGGTGGCTAAAGGTTATAATCAAAAGTATGGATTGGATTATGAAGAAACCTTTAGTACAGTTGTGAAAATGGGAACTGTCATACTAGCATTAGCAATGGCCAATCTCTATGGTTGGAAATTACACCCCTTAGACGTAAAAAATACATTTTTGCATGGTAATCTCCAAGAAGAAATCTATATGGAGCAACCACCTGGGTATGGAGAATCAAAAGGGTCTAATCTTATTTGTAGATTAAGGAATGTATTATACGATCTCAAACAAGCCCCACGAGCATGGTTTGAAAGTTTCTGCAAAGCTCTTCTTATAGGGAGATTATTCTCGTAGCGTTGCAGACAACTCATTATTTTTCGAAAGGAAATGACAAAAGTTGGTGATGGTATTTCTCTATATTGATAATATCATTGTAACAAGGAATGATGAGGATGAAATACAACAACTAAAGATAATGCTCAGGGCACAATTTGCTATGAAGGATCTTAGAAATCTAAGTATTTCCTAGGTGTAGAAGTTGAGCGCACGAGACAATGTATGAAATTGAACAGAACAAGTACAACACAAGTGCATTGGATTTGTCAGAAAAATTTGGAATGAGTAACTGTAAACCATCACCAACACTAATGGTCACAACAAAAAAGTTATCTGCCAGAGATGTTGATCATGTTCATGATTAAGGAAAATATAGAAGTCTTGTGGGTGGTTTACAATACCTTACTTTCACTCGACCAGATATTATCTATGTTGTCAATTAAGTATGCCAATTTATGCTTGATCGTCATGAGATGCACCTCATAGTAGCTAAAAGGATTCTCTGATTTGTGAAGGGTACTCTGGGTGATGGTATTTTATTTCCCATTGGTGAAAGACATGTTAATCTTATCGCCTATTCTGATGCTAACTGGGCTGGAGATCCCGATACAAGAAGGTCAGTATCTGAGTTTTGTATTTTCTTTGCAGGATCTCTAGTGTCATGGAGTAGTAAAAAGAAAATGACGGTTTCATGCTCAAGTTCAAAAACAGAATATCGAGCAATGTTGTCAGCGGTTGCTGAAATCACTTTGTATCGCCACATTCTATCATAATTGGGTATTAGACTTCAACATGCAATTCTTCGTTGTGATAATCAGAGTGCCTTAAAGCTTGCCTTTAATCCAATTCTTCATGCACGGACCAAGCACATTGAATTGGCTTATCATTTTGTTCAAGAAAACGTTAAAGGTGGAGAGAGAACTCCTTATTATGTTTCAACTACTTAACAACTTGCTGACATTTTTACATTCCTACATCAAAACATCATTCTATAGCAAACAAGTTGTCCATGTTTCACAATGGCTATAGTTTGAGGGGGGATAATAAGAATGATAATGATCTAGAAAGAAACAATCATTATCTAGAATGTTATGATCATGATAAGGATTATCATGATATAATGTAATCTTCTCTTTCCATACTTTTACAGATTTGTTGTAGTCAAATCCTTGATTGTGTGAATCAAGGATGTATACATAACTATTATAAAGAGAATATACATCCCTCTCTATGGGTGTGGAGAATTTGACATAAATATTCTTCTCTATATTTCTAATATTTCCACACTGTTCCTCTATGTGAACCTTTGGTAGTGTCGGTAAATAAAATTCAGACCTCTTCTTCTCATTGTAGCTCTATGTGCACTATTGGTAGTGCCACTAAACAAAATTGAGAGTCTCCTCTTAAATTTTGAAGTGCAACAAAATCAAGGTGATGAAAATGTGACCTCAAACTCCATGCTTTTCAAAACTTCTCTCTCCTTATCTTTCTAGTCAACCATGTCATGATTTAGATGAGGAATATGTTTACATTAAGCATCAACCTTGTAATCTAAAAATCACGACAGAAAAAGGTAAGGTTATCTTGACGATGAAGGACCCTCAATTTGATCATTTCAACCTCGAGAAGCTTGGATACAACAAGAAAGTATTTCATTTCCTAAACATTCTCTAACCAATTATCCTGACTGTCTATTTTACTCCAGCTGGGTTACGAAATATTGGCAAACTAGAAATGCTGATTTTAGAAACACTATAAAAGAACTAAGAATTTAGCTGAATGGCTACTTACCAATCCAAGTTTGCTCATCGGATTACCTATCCAAATCAGTCCATATCAGCAAGTAGGAAAATACTAAAAATTCAAAATTTTAAAATAATATAAAGAAAGATGTAAGGGCGTTTAAAACTAATATAAAAATGTACAATAGTAAATAAAATAGAGTTTGTAGGGGGATATGTAGCCCTAGATGGTAGGGTGCAACAATATAAGTCTAAAGCTCCATTCTTACCTACTTCTCAAGTTAGCATCCCAAATAGAATAGATCTCAGTAGGAATGGGTAATAGGGTACTGCAACATGAAATCTATAACACTATGCCTAAATAGCGTAACAGAGCCCGGCGGTGCTTTGGAGGAAATGCAAGTGACGTCTGCACCATTTAAGGCAATAGAGATGAATCCCATTCTCCATGATTCTGCCGTAAAAAAATTTCAATCTAAATCTTAGAAACTTTATTCTTAGATATGTATCATTCCATTTCAAATTGATTCATTGCTCTCTATTTAACAAGACCATGTATATAGTATATACTGAACACCACAACATTTATTTTTGTGGAGTCAGAAGGTACTATACAACCCATAGTGCTGCAATTGACCATAAAACTCAAACAAAGACAGCTTTAGATTTAACCACTCACATGCACGTGTCAGAGCACTTGCACACACACATGCAGAGAGAGAGAGAGAGGATCTTCATGGCTTGTCGCCTGTGCTCGCCAGCCCCATCGTGCTCCCCACTAGAGCATCCTGCCCTGCACCAGG
Source organism: Amborella trichopoda (assembly GCF_054954075.1). Taxonomy (NCBI): domain Eukaryota; kingdom Viridiplantae; phylum Streptophyta; class Magnoliopsida; order Amborellales; family Amborellaceae; genus Amborella; species Amborella trichopoda. The sequence goes on along the minus strand of NC_142343.1, from coordinate 4,473,760 downwards.
CCCGGGATATCTATCAGTATTAGAGGACCAAATCACATTCCCATATATGACAACATTTCCATCAGGTTGAACCAATAACACATAGGAACCCTAGGGACCATGTGAGCCACTTGACCAAACAATTGTAGACCCATCATGAACCATCAGCTCCCCATCTTGTGGCAAAGTGCACACGAAGTTGGTGCCTGAGCCAGCCGTGCCTGTGGCCCCATTTATGTAAAGAACCAAGTTGCAATTTTCTTGCATTACTAGGTTATTAGTACCATAGTTAAGGGATTGATCACTATAGATTGAGTCCCCACTATATAGTATGTTGACAGCAATCTAGAGAGAGAAATTAAGTCCATGTTTTCTCTCTCCTCTGATAAGGCCTTGGGGGGTTAGTTTGGGGAAAAGACTAATATTTGGTTTGGGGGAGAGTGGTGAGGGTTAGTGGATGGCTTTGACTCTAGTCTTCTTTCGTAGTTGAGATATTTACGTACCGACACAAAAACAAGAGCTAAAAAAATTAAAAAAGCTCCATAAAAATTACTCTCAACATCGGTCAATTTTTTTTTTTTTTTCAAAATGCCCTTCAGACTGATGTTGGCAATATAAGACTAATTTTTAATTCTTTTTATTTATTGTTTCTCACTATGGGGATGGTCCGATGTCCCAAATCTCGGACTACTTAGTCCAATAAGCGGTCCGAGGTCAAGACCTCATACCTCTATCCTATGGCAATAGCGTGCAGAACTACCGATACAATGTCCTAAACCTCGTACCACATAAACCTTGCCGGTCCCATGTTTTGGACAATCGACTCACACAACCGAAAAATTAAACTAAAAATAATTTAAAACTAGTCAGATATTAGAAACATCATACAGGAGGCAATCTGGAAAAAAAAAAGAAAAAAGAAAGAAAGAAAAAAGGACGCAAGGTGACTGACCTTGTGCATAATTTTTATAAAAATAACTGTTAGTAGTTTTACGGAATCATAGTAGGACACGATGTCTATGAGCGCATGTAGAAATGAGTTACCTCTTTAAAAAAATTATTTTTGAGATAGATTATTTGACCTAATTTTTTGAGACATATAACCTCTAACATGGAAATCATGAATATGAAAAATCAATAAATTTTGTAAATTAAAAATAATAATTCTATTAAAACAAATTTTGAACCGTTAGTTTCAATTATTCTTAAAAAGACCGCTTATTTACATCCATTTCTAAAAAAGATGCTTTATACCTCGAAGGACGGCAAATGTAGAAATGCTGTCCCGCGATATGAAACAATTTTCCATCATAGTAAATGGCAAATTTTAAAGTTGAGCCATACTAAATGTCCCTATATCCGAATTTATCTCACTTGCTAATAAAAAGAAAAAATACAAGTATGGATTTGGACACTCAGCATCGGATTTAGAGCCCACGTCCCACTTACCAACAAATAGAAAAAGGCAAGCAAGTTTGGAAAACCAATATCCTGCTTCCCAATTCCAAATGAAGTCAAAAAGAAAAGTGTGTTCAAGTATCTTACAAACAGGATAAAAATGAAGTGGGTTCACACACCCAACATCTAAACATACGTCCCAGTTCCATAAAAAAAACCAAGAAAAAAACTTTGGTTTGAATCAGTGTTTAAAAAACAGATTGGTGAATCGAATCGGTTACGCCTATACCCATGTTGAAACAGATTGGTAAATCGAATTGGTTACGCCTATACTTATGTCAAAACAGATTGGCCAATCGAATCGGTTACGCCTATACCCATGTCGAAACGGGGAATCGGTGGATCGAATTGGAGAATCGGCCGAATCGGCAATTTTTGTTCCAAATTTTTTTCAAAAACATCATTGTAAATCTCTAAAATAGTATTATTTTAGTTTCTAAAAGAAATTGGGAGTAGTACACTAGGTACCTTTATTATTTTGAAAAAATAAGTGAATACTGAAATGTTGTTTTCTTGTCTCGATGTCTGTATAATTATTAATTATATTATAATGTGATCATATTGCATCAAAATATTTAAAAAATATTGAAAAATACTTCCATATTATTAGATCAAAAATAATAATTTTCTATATAAAGTGAAATTAGTATCACATCAAAGTATCAAACATTTATTAACTCGCTTTATTGATTGTAGACACCCAATTTTGAAATTGGTAAATTTCATGGTTTTTCTGGACCCTTATGACCATACTATTTCATAAGATCACTGAGCCATAGAACACCACAGTCCATGGTCTCCATCCTGTGATCCAGTATCCTGACAGTTCTGGCAGTTCTGGTAGTTTTTGGTAATTATCCATTTATATGTTCTTTTGAGTTTTTAAAACGATATTTGGGTGACCATTTTAAGGAGAGAAAAAAAAGCTAAGAAAATCAGAGACGTTGTTAGCCTATACGCCAGGAAATTTGAGAGAAAACCATGTGAGTAAAGCCTATATCTAGGCAAATCTTAGCAAACCTAAGCCATAAAACCTGAAACTTTCAAACTTTAGATCCAAAATAATCATTCAACTAAGCCAATGTTTGTTCAACATTGAATACGGACAAGGAGGATCCTTGATGTAAACATAGTTGCGGGCCTGATAGGGGTGAGGCTTCCATGCCTCGGGTTTGCCGGACCAACTGACCTAGCCAGATATTCTTCTTATCATCTTTTCCTTTATTTTCAGTTATTTTGTTAGATCAAAGATTTATTTATATGTCATTTAGTATTTCGTGCTTTTGGATCAAAGGTGGCTCTCCTATTAATCTAAGAGCAATCTGCTCATTTTCTGAACATATCTGACTTTAGATTATAATTCGATTGACCCGTACTCTCTATCAAATCTTAAAAAAACAAGTTTGTGGTGATCAACTTTGAGGAAGATCTCTTTGATTTGCGTCATAAACATTCATCTAAAATTATTTGAACATAACAAACTATAATATTATATACTGAAATTAAAATTGTTGGTTTATATTTAATAATTATTTTACTATACAAATAAGAAAAATTTTAAAATTTCCTATAATATCATCTAATTTAAAAAATGTTCCATATCTTATGATTAAAGGAAAAAAAATAAAGCACCCAATAAATTTAAATATTATGATACTAAAAATTTCAAAAAAATATTTTTACCTTAAAAAATAGAAAATAAAGATATCAAAAATAAGAAAATAAAAAAAAAATGCCACTCCGCAACACTCACATGCGTCATCTTTTTTACGGTATTTTTCTTTTCAAATGACCTCCTTGTTTTTTCCCAAATTACCTCTCTAATTACCCAAATTACCTCCTTATCCGATAATACCAATACCGGACAGATGGAGTTTATACCGTACAAAATAAAATAACTCTATGGTGTTTAAAATACCGGATAACTATCTACTATTCTCAAAACCAACAAACTCTCTCTCTCCAAACAAGCTTTCTCTCTCTACAAAACCAACAACACATCTCTCCAAACAAAACCTCTCTCTACAAAACCAACAAACATTCTCTCTCCAAAGAGCGGACCAGCAAGCCTTCTCTCTCACACTCTCTCTCCCCCCAAACCACTTCTCTCTATTTCGGACAAGACCTCACACCATTAACCGTTGCTTTTCTCTCTCTTCAATTGCCCAAAAAGGAGGAGAGCTAGAGAGAGAAAGGTACTCTCAATTATCTTTTCTTTTTTAGGTTTCAATGTTTTCTTTAAAGCATAAAAGTTCTATCCTATCTTTACCATCCAACCGTCTAATTTTGATCAAGAGAGCCAGTCACTGTTTGATCTTAGATCCGATGTCTCAAAGTATTTTATTTTTAGTTTTTTTTATACAAATTGTATGAATATGAAATTTGGTACGTGTCATCTTCTCATTAGGATGTACCTATAAAAAATGTTAACAATAAAAGGTATTTTGATCATTTTATTTTATTGAAAATATTTTTTTATATATTTTTCACTAGTACGAGTTTATTAGAGAAATGAATATCCAAAATTTGGTGTCAAAATAATTTATAGAAAAAAAAATTAAAAATTAAATAGTATAGAGATGTGACATTGTGATTGAGGCAATCTCAACCCTCCATTATTCAAAATGGAGGGTTGGATAAAAGGAAAGATAGAACTTGTATGTTGTAAAGCGAGCATAGAAAAGCTTGCCCCTTTTTCATACCCCATAAATCCAAAACAACCTGCAAACGGATTTGGCAATCAAATCTCCATTATTTCATTCACTTCCACGACAAACCCTAGAAGGAAAAGAAATACCATTTCAAAATAACATAAAAAACCACTCTGAAAGTGAGCCTCCTCCTCCATTGCCTCTTCTTGCTCCTCTTTTTATACCCCAATCCCTCTCTCTCTAAACCTTGAAGGTCTCTCTCTCCTCACCCTCAAATCCGCCATTACCAACGACCCAAATGATGTTTTCTCTTTTTGGAACGAGACCCACGAAACCCCATGCCATTTGGGCTGGAGTCCAGTGCATTTCCGTCCAACTCGCAGGGAACTTACTCTCTGGTCACTCACTTTTTGGCTACCTCCCTTCTGAGATAGGCGCTCTCTTCCACCTCCGCCTCTTAATACTTCACCGATTTCCTTCGCTGGAAATTTTTTTCCAGCCATTGGGAACCTCACCAACCTGACCCACCTAGACCTTTCAGACAAACAATTTAATGGTTCAATCCCAAAAGAAATCGGCAAACTAAGCCAAATTTCTGGGACTTTAAACCGCTCATACAATAGATTTTCAAGTAGAATTCTTGAAACTTTAGGAAATCTCCGCATTTTTGCCTAGTTGGTTCCATCCTGACTTGATCTAGTTACCCGGACCAATTCCGGGTTACCTGGACCTAGCCCCAGGCCGGTTCCTTCGGCCGATTTGTGCAACCAAACACTGTTTGTTAGTTTTACCACGAGTTGGTACTATCTTGATTTTTATTAATTTTCTCTTTTTTGCTTCAAGTTCCGTGTTTCAAACAAAACCATTTTACCTTTTTTTCTTTTTTTTTGGCGTATATGGGGTGATTTAATGTCTAAAATACTAAATAAAGCCATTTGTAAAGAGGTCTGACAACAGCATCATTGGACTACCCTACATTTTTCGCCTACTTCCTTTATAGTTTGGTCCAATGTTACAAACTTGGAACCACATTTTTCATGGTTTTCTATAGTTTAGTGGTCCAAACCTTCACATAGACCCTTTTGCTAAAGGGCAAGCTTTCTATACTCCCGTATGGAAGTTCTTTCCTACTCCTACCATAAGAGACCCTCTTGCTAAAGGACAAGCTTTCTATACTCCCCTTATATTATAGAATATTCTATTCTATTCTTACTATCCAGCCGTCTAATTTTGATCAAGAGAGCTATTTATCAAATAATCTTAGATCTGACTTCTCGAAGTATTTTATTTTTAATTTTTTATGCAAATTGTATGAATATGAAATTTGGTACGTGTCGTTTTCTCATTAGGACGTACCTATAAAAATTATTAAAAATAATTTTTGATAAAATATAATGATAAAAATACCTTTTGATTCTTTCAAAGGTATTTTGGTCATTATATTTTATTGAAAATATTTTTTTTATATTTTTCGTTAATGGGAGTTTAATAGAAGAATAGACATCTACAATTTAATATCAAAACAATTTATAAAAAAAATAAAAGGTAAAATAGTGTAGAGATGTGATATTATGATTGGGACAATCTTAATCGTTCATTCAAAATGGACGGTTAGATAAAGAGCAATATAAAACTTCTATGCTACTAGGAAGCATAGAAATAATAAGTGGAGAACGTGAGAAAAATGCGAAATATGAAAAAGGATAACAACAAATTGCATTAATTAGGATATGTCCTCAAGTACCACAGCGTTGGTACGGAAAGGATAACAACATATTGCATTAATTATGGTTTGTCGTCAAGCACACGGAGCCTTGGTACGCAATTTTTTGAGGTGCGAAACAGGTCGATTGACCAACCTATGGGTAAGAGTTGTCACGTGCAGTACGGTGCGGATATCTTTCACCGTGCTTTTTTGTCTGCTTTATATTAGGGGTGCAGTTGGGATAGAGATGCATCCATAGGCGTAGTGATAAGGTGCACCTTCAAATTTTACCACGTATATAATTTGAGAAAAATTTTTATCATGTATATAATTTGGCAAAAGTTTATATAGAATAGAGGCTTTAAACAATCAAATTTGAACTTACCACAAAAAATTTATTGAAAAAAATTGTTTTGATTTTCAAATATCTTCAAATTGATCATCTCGACATCAAGATGTATGTACATGAAAAAAAAATTGATTTCAAGTTTTGAAAATAGTTTATTTTGTTATACATTTTTGGACCGTCAATTTTCAAGTTTTCATATATCTGTCGATCTACACTATTTTTGAAGCTTTAAACTTTATAAATAAATACAAATATATATTTTAAGTCTTTCACAAAGATTTCCAATATTGAAACCACATTTCTCGACACTATTTGAAGGTAGGTTCTAATTTGATTGTTTAGAGGCTAGGCTCTATACAAACTGCACCCATATAATTTTGGTGTAAAATATTATTAGAATTATCTCAAAATCTATTTTTATATCTAATTATAAAATTTTAAATTTAAACAATGGTTACACTCAATTAGATCTATCAAATTATATTTTATCACTAGATCAGATCATCTCTTCGCACATTATCATATACCTTGAATTCATATTGTTCAGTTTCTTAAGACATATAGACAAAAGAGTGGGTCAACACGTGCAAGCGTGTAGATATGTGAAAAAAAGGAAACACTTTCAACTCTCCATCTCCCATTTGATATAATATAATAAGTGTACACGTGACTCTATCTTATGGGGTTTTTTCTATAAATTGATTGGAGCCCTCATACAATCACACAGCACACTGCAATTGAAGGCCCCTCTATCTCAGCTTTCTCTCTCTCTCTCTCTCTCACTCAAGCCTAACAGCAATGGCAACTACCCCATGCTTCCTCCTCCTCTTAACTTTCTCTTTCTCTCTTCTCCTTCCTGCTATTGCCGACAATGACAATGCCCTATGCAGTGCCAATCCTAATTGGAACAACATCCTGAACTCCGGATGCCGTCTTAACACAGGAGAATCCCTTAAGGAAGGAAACTACAGCCTTGTAATGCAAGGGGACTGCAACCTCGTCCGCTACCGCGGGTCACAACCTATATGGGCTTCACAGACTTACGGCAGAGGCAGGAATTGTTCTTGCATACTGCAAACCAATGGTGAAATGGAGGTTTTTAATGGGAATGGTGTCCGTGTATGGCGCAGCGGTTCATCGGGTAAGCAAGGTGACTATGCATTTGTTCTTCGATCTGATGGGGAAGGGGCTATATATACTGCTACATGGTACATGGGTACTAATCACGTATTGACTCATTTGCCTTCAAATATAGTTCTTCCCCACGATGAGGAGTGATAACTTTGGTGCAGAAGGCAATGTATTGAGGGGTAGTCATGGAGCTCTCTCTCTCTCTATCTATGTTTGTATGTGCACCTTTGGTAGTGCCAGTAAATAAAATTGCCAGCTCTTCTCCTCACTTTTAGCTCTCTGTGCACCTTTGGTAGTGTCCGTAAATAAAATTGAGACCTCTCCTCTTGAATTTTGAAGTGCAAGTGAAAGCATCGTGATGAAAATGAGCTACCACAATCCAAGCCTTTTTTTGAAAATTTTCTATCTCCTCGTCTTTCTACGATAAGGTTCTTCTAAAACCATGTCATTTTTTCTTCGAGATGAATGGATATAAAAATTAAAATGAGCCCGAGTCAATGCATCTTATCACATGTTATCTAGAACATTTATTTTCAAGATTTTCAAGTTTTTGTAGATCTGTTGCTACATCTCAATAGCATTATTGGAGCTTTAGATTTCATAGTTAGTAGTAGATATAGCTTATGGGTTATACATATTGAGACCATTTATCTGTGATATAAGAAGGTCACAATTACTTACAACCTTCGAATATGAAATTTGATAACTTGGGTGTATCACAAAAATCGAAAAATTTCTTTTGAAGCTTGAGTTTGGTCATTGAAAGAAATACAACCCAATGATCAAGATTTAATTGTGACCACCTTGTACCAAAGATAAATAATCTCATTTATACTTTTCCCTAATATATATATATATAGGGCCAGCTTTCTATGTTTCCCCTACAACATAAAACTTATGTATTTCGCCTTATCCAACTGTCCATTATGAATGGGGGGTTAAGATTGTTCCAATCACAATGTCATGTCTCTACACTATTTTATTTTTAATTTTTTTTCTATAAACTATTTTGACGCCAAATTTTGGATGTCCAATCCTCTATTATACTCACACTAGCAAAATATATATATATAAAAAATTATAATAAAATAAAATAACAAAAATACCCCTAAAATTTTCAAGAGGTATTTTTGTCATTATATTTTATCGAAAAATTATTTTTAATATTTTTTATAGGTACGCCTCAATGAGAATATAACATGTACCAAATTTCATATTCATACGATTTTTATAAAAAATAAAAATAAAATACTTTGAATGGCTATCTGATCAAAATTGGATGGCTGAATGGGGAGGAAAAGCATAGATCTTCTATGCTATAAGGGAAGTATAGAAACATTATATATATATATATATATATATATAACTCTTTCCAACACCTATAGGCGAAAATGAACAGTGATTTTACCTACCCTACTACAATCCAAACTTAATCGCATGGTCACAGTTGTCCGGTAGTATTTTAATTTTCATTATTTTTCTACAAATCCAAATTACTTGAAATTTAGAGTGTGTATACATCTTAGTGATGTGCACCTATAAAAATATGGAAAAAACTAATTCATAATATAAATTGCCAAAAATACCCCCAAATATTTATAGGGGTATTTTGGTCAATTTATATTTTACGAATTTTTTCATATTTTTATTAGGTACCCCTCACTAAATGTACACGCGCTCCAAATTTTAAATCATTTTGATTAGTAAAAAAAAAAATGTAAATTGAAATACTACCGGACAACTGTGACTGTGCGATGAAGTTTGGATAGTGATAAGGGTAGACGAAATCACTGTTCATTTTCATATATAGATGTTGGGAAGAGTTTATATATATATATATATATATATATATATATATATATATATATATATATATATATTCTAGCTCAAATTTACTCATTGCCCTCTATTTAACAAGACCATGTATATACTAAACACAACAACATTTCTTTTCTGTTGACTAAGATGGTACTATTACAACCTATAGAGCTGCAATATACCATAAAACTCAAACAAAGACAGCTTTAGAGTTTACTAGAGAGAGAGATAGAGGCGCTTCATGGCTAGTCGCCTGCGCTCGCCGGCCCCATTGTATTCTCCACAGCCGCTCCCCGTCCAGGATATCTGCCAGTGTTAGAGGACCAAATCACATTCCCATCTATAGCAACATTTCCATCAGGTTGAACCAATAACACATGGGACCCATAGGCATCATGTGAGCCACTTGACCAAACAATTGTGAACCCATCATTAACCATTAGCTCCCCATCTTGTTGTAAAGTGCACATGCAGTTGGGGCCTGAGCCAGCAGGGCCTGTAGCCCCATTTATGTAAAGAACCAAGTTGCAATTTTCTTGCATTACTAGGTTATTAGTACCATAGTTTAAGGGATTGATCACTATAGATTGAGTCCCCACTATATAGTATGTTGATGGCCAGAGCTAGATGTAGTACACTTAGAAAAAAAAAAATTGTATTTAAAAAAAAAATTGAAGCTCCAATAGAATTGCTTTCTCGTTTGTAGATTTTTTTTTTTCTTTTTGGGTCCCATTCTTATCTCCAAGTTTTGCTTCCAGATACTCTGTTTCACGGATTTCTTCAAGTTTCTTTCCCTTAACGTCATAAGGATTTTTTTTTTAGTTTTTTTTATTTGTTGTAGAGTTTATTCGTTGTTGCAAAAGAAAAAAAAAAAATTGCTTTTTTTCAAAGCCATTCTTTCTCCCAAAAAAAGAAAAGAAAAAAGGTATTTAAGGTTATCTTTCTTATTTTAAAAAAATAAAATAAAATAAAATAAATTCATATTTAGCCATTTTCATTTTAAAAAAATCACTTTCCATTTCTTTGCTTGTAATTCAGCATTTGCCACTTCTCTTTCCATTCATTTTAAAAAAAAAAAAGGTAAAAAGAAACAAAAAAAATTTCGAAGGTCACCTACACCCTCTATATAAATGTGCCCTGATCGAGTCACACTCGACTTGGGGCACACTCAACTAGGCATGGATTGTGCTATGTTGCTACTCTTTTGACTACATACTTTCTTAGGAGTTACCTATCCCTACGCCTCAACTGTGCTATCGATCATTCTTGACCGATTTTTAAAGTTTAATTTTTTGACTTTCTATGTTTTGAGGATGGTCTTCGGTTCATTTCTAACTACCGAATTTTACATTTAGCAGTTAAAATTGATTGTGATCTTCTTATATAAAAAATAAACAACTATAAATTTATACATTTCCTATCATTATTAAGTATGAGGGTGAAAATGCTGTTGAGCAAATCTCGCTCATCATATTTACTGCAAGTGGTAAGATATGATACTTTTTTCTTGTTGTCTTTTAAATACTTTTTTTTGTTTTTTTTTTTGAGTGTTGGCAAGAGAGGATACTTCTGTCGATGGGCATTCAAGACCGAGAGACAATATACAAAAAAAATAAAAAAAAAAACTGTAGGGACTAACCTTATGTGTAATTTTTATCTAAATTAAGCTTATTTTATATTTATATAATTTTTTATGCATACATAAATGAAGTCTAAAGCTGCAGATAATTTAAGTTGTCCTTATTTCTCCAAAAAAATAAAATAGCTGCCCTTAGATCCACAAATTTTTTTGTATGGACCGTGTAAAATTATAAAATTTGTCCTTAAATCCATAAATCCATAAGTTTGTTGCAATGATAAGACAATTGGGCAAATCCACTCAAACTCACCCCAGTAACTCAAACTCACTCCCCAAATTGGGTATTTAATTTGGGGATCTTCGAAAAGTTAAAAAAAATTATAAAATTTTTGTCATATTTTTTTGTGTATTCTATCAATTTCACAAAGATTAGAAAGTATTTTGGCTATGAATACTTATGGTCACAATTTTTCATCTTTTTTAGATTATTTAAAAAATACCCCCAGTTACATATTCATTTTTCAAAATCTATTTTTTTATTAATTTTTTTACTTCACTTAGATGTGTTTTGTTTAATCTTACCTTACTATTTTTTTTTTAATTTTGTTAACATATTTTTTCCAAGCCCGTTTGTGCTTGACTTGGTCTGGTTACCCGAACCAGTTCCGGGTTAGCTGGACCTAGCTGAAGGCCGGTTTTTGTGGCCGATTCGTGCAATCGAACACTGTTTGGTAATTTTGCTGTGAGTTCATACTATCTTGATGTTTATTAATTTTATTTTATTTTTTTTATTTTTGGCCCCAACTTCATTGTTTCAACCATGAAACCACTTAACTTTTATTTTATTTTTTTGGCATATGTAGGGTGGTTTAATGTCTAAAATACTAAATAACCCCATTTGTAAAGAGGCCATTGGACTACCCTACTTTTTTCGCCCATTCTTTATAATCTGGTCCAGTGTCACAAATATCACATTATATTTTTCATAGTTATCTAAATTTTAGTGGTCCAAACTATAAGGACCCTCTTGTTAAATAGGACGAGAACGTGAGAAACATGTCAAATATGAAAAAGATAACAATAAATTGCACTATTTAAGGTATGTCCTCAAGCACTCATAGCATCGTAGGCCACATTGAGGCCAAATATTGGGGTGGGAAATAGGTAACGGACCACCCCATGGCTAAGGGTTGCGACATGAAGTACCTTGTGGATATGTATCACCAGCAGATTCTTTTTGTCAGCTTTTTATTAGTTTTATATTTCAAAATAAGTTGAGCAAGTAAACTATGCTCTTTGGGAGTATAATTTTAGTTTTGTATTTCAAAATAAGTTGAGCAAGTTTACTATGCGCTTTGGGAGTATAACTTATTTTTATTAAGTGAAAAAGATCTATTTGGAGGAGTTTTTCAATTTGAAATTTTAAGAATTACTGAAAAATCTCTAGATGATTATTCTCAAATGAAATAATTTGAAATTTGAGTTTTTTAACATTTACATCTCACCCTTGAAGAATTGAAGGGCTTCTATTCAATTTTGAGACATTACTTTTTGTCCAACTGATGCAATTAGAAACTTTTTTCTATTGAGGTTAATCTATGGGCTGAAGAAATTACGTCCCCAAAATTTGGGGTACTAAGGTTAATGCTAGGTGGGATTTTACCCGAGGGAGTAAATATACATTTCACTCTCATGGAAGTAGAATATCCATGGTAGGAAAATTTTAGAGTTGTTTCATACTAGATGTAATTATTGCTTTTTTGGAAAATTTCAAAAAACGAAATAAATTTTTTTACATTGCTCCTCATACATGATCCTATTGTTTATGAAGGTCAGTCATTGCATAGGTATTATTCGGTTTCTTTAAATTTACAGAGTTTTAGTCAAAAGTGAAAAGAGAAAAAGCGGATTTGGGGTTTTCAACGCGCTAAGAAATTTTAGAGAGAGAGTTGAAAATCTTTCCCTTTTTTGTGATATCTATTCACTTGCGCGTGTTGGCACTCTTTGTTGAGATTTTGAACCCTTGGTTAAGCTGTTCTTCTCAACAAATTGTTTATATTTATTTATTTATTTGTTTTCTTCAAAAGTTCACCTACTAGCTTATTTTTACCTACTAATCTTTAGGTCATAGAAATCCAACCTCAAAAGGTTATTTAGTGGTCCATGGAGAATCATTGATCTCTAAAAATAATTTTTGTGGTCTATAGACCCACACTTGCTGGCTTCAAGATTGATGCCATTGTTTCTCATGTGGTATTCAAGTAAGTCCAGTATTTCTACTGACATTAACTAATCCCCTCAGACTTACCCAAAAAAATGTATTTCTCTTGAGTTCCATTGATTCTGGTACACCCTAATACTATATCTTATGAGTCATATATATATCTAATCATTGTGTCGTAGAACATTACGGAGACCAAAAATAATGGAAGGCAGTGTAATATCTGTTTTGATCTGTCACAAGTTAAGGGATGCTCTGTATTAGCTATCTTGAACTGCTTCATCCTTTCATGTTTTTTAATAGGATTAAGTATTAGCAATGTTAAACCGCTCCAAACCATGAAAAATCTTTCAAGTATGGGGCGGTTGTATATTAGTATTGTTGAACTACTTCATACTATGGAATTTCTTTCAATTATGGAGTGGTTATATACTAGGAATATCAAACCGCTTGATACTTTTAAAATTTGTTTTAAGCATGTAGCTTTTGTATTTTAACAACGTCGACCTAGTCGCTCCTTCAGAAAAAGGTCTAACAATGGAGTGGTTTGATGTTGCCAATATAGAACACCATAGACATGTAGAGATAACCAAAAGAGGGAAAAATGAAAAATTATGACTTGTTCGATGTTGCTAGCTTCAAATCTGGGCCAAACCATAATTAAAAGACCACGAACAAAAAAACCCTAATTAAGTGGGAGTGTTTGATGGAATAGATTAAAAATAATTTTTTAGGAAGGACTTGGGGAAATTAGCAAGTGATAAAGATCACGTGAGAATGAGGGAGTTAGTTTGGGTAATTGGTAAGATGAAGAGATAAAATAGGGAAATAGCCTGTGTGAGGGAGATAGGAAAGAGACGTATTGGCACGTGAGTTACAGAGAGACAACGTGAGTGAGAGAGATAAAAGGGTTTATTTTTGTGGGTTATTTTATTTATTTTTCTTTCCAATGTATTTAAACGGAAGAGTACCTCATGGTAAAACAAAAAAAGATAATTGAGTAAATTGATCTTGTGAAAATATTGTTTTTTGGGTTGATTCCCTTGCAAACCTTAAGAGGATGTATATTCTCTCGACTTTTTCTTTTTTATTTTCTCCCTACATCACTTGGTATAAGAGCCCTAAGATCCGGATTTGGTACCAGAGCCCTAAGATCTTGATCTAGTTATCGAGAGTCTAAGCTTGTGCCCAGCTTAGTTCAGGTCCGAACCAGGTTCAAACCTAGGTCTAAACCTAGGCCCCCTTTTGGTCCGAGCCAAGGCTCGTATCTAACCCAACCTTGAACCAGTCTGGGTCAACGCCCGATCTAATATTCAAAACCCTCTAGGTCTAAGCTCAGGCTTGTACCCAACTTAGTCCAGGTCCGAGCCAAGATCACACCCCGGTCAAAACCTAGACCCCCTCTTGGTCCGAGCCAAGACTCATGCACTGTAAGGGCTATTAAGTAACCAAAGTAGGAGTCGAGTGAGCGAAGCAGTATATGCAGTGTCAAATACTCATTCCCGTAACTCGAACCATGAGAACCCCGAGGCATTACGGTCCTAGGTCTAGGGGATTTGGCCCACGCTAAAGCCACCATAGCATAGTTCATGATAAATTGTATGTCATGCGAAACAGAGGCATCAATTTGAATAGACTCCTAGGTGATTTAGGTGTCCAAGCTGCCATTCAAAGTTTAGTTGACCGAGGGTACACTGTTCATGCCCATAGTAATCTATCCAGTCCAACAGACCATGCAATTTCCGCAGCTTGTGGTGGCACCTATAGGGCAATATGCCCCTCAGGCCCACGTTTACCAAACCCCCCCGGTGACTGCGGCTTATCAACCTCAGGTCCATACGGGTCAATACATACCTCAAGCCTTGACTCCTCAGTCTACACTTGGGAACCCATCAACCGGTGAGCCTATCGTCATGCCGAATGCTCAATATGAAGGCACCATGAAAGCAATGCAAGACATGTTTGTAAGAATGGGCATTCGCAAAGTTTTACCCGCGCATGCTTATGTTCATGAGAACCTTGGAGGCATGGAGGACCTGCCCTTCGGATTCGTTATCCTAGAATTCCAAAACAAATTCAACGAGATGAGCAATCTAGATGCCCACATTAACGCATACCTCCTCCCCGAAACATCAAAGAAATCTGTGAGCTTCAAGGTCGACTACAAGCCATAAGGCGTTTTATCTCACAACTAGCAAATAAGTGCGCACCCTTCAATAGGCTGCTTAAGAAAGATTCCCCATTCATATGGGACAATGAATGCTACGAGGCGTTTGACCAAATCAAGGACTACCTAACCAAACCCCCCGTCCTTAGTCTTTCTAATCCAAACAAACCCAGGTTCCTATACATAGCTGTGAAAGACAAAACCATGGGGCAATGTTAGAGCAATATGATGACCACGGAAAATAACAAATGTAGTACATCAGAAAAAGCATGGTTGACTGTGAGACGAGATACATGGATGTGGAGAAGCATTGCTTAACGCTTGTATCAGCTATGCAGAAATTAAGACAATATGTCTTATCTCATATAGTCAAACTCATCTCAAAATTAGACCCACTCAAGTACCTATTGGAGAGACCAATCATTAACGAACGTTTGAAAAAATGGAGAATGCTATTGATCGAATTCGAAATCGATTATATCACTAAAAAATCGGTTGAAGGACAAGTCATTGCTGACCACTTAGCTGAACATGTACTATGAGATAACTCCCGTTAACACGGATCTCCATGATGAGGACATCTTCACAATTGAGGAATCAACGTGGGAGCTATACTTCGACAGTGCAAGGAACGAATACAGGTCAGGTGTAGGGGTTATACTATGCTCACCCGAAAATATTTTAATGCCAACAGCCATCAGATTGAATTTCTCATGTATCCATAACATTGTTGAATACGAAGCCTTAATAGCCAGGTTCGAGAATGCCATGGAACCGAAGATCAAGCAAATACGAGTTCAGGGGATTTGGAAGGTTAAAAAAGAAAAGCTCAAACCCTATCAAGAAAAGGTGGAAAAGATGATAAAACATTTTAAGAAGATCACCTTCCGGTGTGTAACTAGGGAAAACAATCGGTTCATTGACACCCTTGCAACCCTTGATTTGATGGTCAACATCCCTTTAAAACTCACCACGATGTCATTTTACATCATGCACAAACATGACCTTTCCCCACCAAGGATCAAAAAATAAATAGAATAAGAAAGTGAGAATGATGGGGAAGTGTCTTTCGTGGCCTCAGATGCACTAGTCAAGTAAAAACATGGTTCCATGATGTTTTGTCCCAGTTGAAAGATGTGTTATCCCCTTATGGAGGTACTATAAAGGATAAGGAAGCCCTCCAAATGTTTCTATGGGTTTCTTAGTAAGAGATGACCTTCTGTTCAAGAAATCCTTTGATGGCATCATCTTGTGGTGCTTCGATTAGCTAGAAATCGATCAGGTATTAACAAAATTACACAATGAATGAGGTCACTATGGGGCAGCTATCTTAGCTCAGAAAATCAGATGCCAAGGCTATTATTGGGCTACAATGGCCGAGGATTGTTGGAAATTTGTTAAGAGGTGTCCCAAATATCAGCTTTAGGGAGATCTCATCTATGCACCGTCTGTACAACTTAACTCAACACCGCATGTATGGCTCTTTGCCATGGGGGGTCTTGATATCATTGGAATGATTTCACCAAAAGCCTCGAATGTCCACCGTTATATACTAATGGCAACAGAATACTTCACAAAATGGGTAGAAGCAGCATCATTTTCCAAAATTGAAGGTCGACATGTTTCTCGTTTCATAAATAACAACATTGTATTCAGATTTGGCACTCTTGAGTCAATCATTACTGACAATGGAACCAACTTAAAAAATGAAAGGGTCACTAAGGTGTGCAAAAGATTTGGGATAACGCATAAATTCTCCACACCCTACTACCCTCAAGGAAATGGACAAGCAGAGGCCACAAACAAAGGACTTCTCAAAATTATATATAGAATGATAAAAGGTGGCAAAGATTGGTACGAAAAGTTAAATGACGCACTATGGGCCTATCGAACAAATGAGAAGACACCTACTGGGATGACCCAATACTCATTAGTGTATGACATAGAGGTTGTGCTACCTATTGAAGTTGAGATACCGTCTCTCCGAGTGCTCATTCATGATGATTTAGATGAGGAACAAATAATCGAAGCACGAGTCGCTGCCCTCGATATTTTGGATGAAAGACGAATACAAAAAACACATAACATCGTAGCTTACCATCGTAGAATCGAAAGGGCCTACCAAAGGAAATTTTTTCCCCAACAATTTAAAGGAGACATGGTACTCAAAAATATTTTTCAGGCTTCTACAAATCCACAACTATTAGGCAAATTCAAATCTAACTAGGAGGGGTCATTCGTGGTAACCCGAGTGCATGCAGACAATTCTTACAAAATAAAAATCAATAGGGATATAAACTCAACAACCCTATTAATGCGATGTATCTCAAGAAATATTACCCATAATGAACTCAAAAAAAAAAAAAAAAAAAAAAAAAAAAAACTCCAAAAGGGAGCCTTTGATCCAAAACCTAAAATACAAACACGTACTTGCAAGTTACAACAACACTGCATAAGCAAGTCCTGAGGATGGAGACTCCACATAATCCTTAGAGGCTCCCAACATAAGCAACTTGGGAAGATATGGGAAGGTGACATGAATTGGAGACCCAAGAAACTTTGAAGAACCCCATGAAGAACATCAAGACCTATCCAAGAAGGAAGCCTGGCAAGAACTCAAAGAACTCCTCATAGTTTTGCGAAACACAAGATGAGAGCTCCAAAGGCCAAGAGAAACTTCAAGACTCTTAGGCCCTCACAATCTCTTAAGGAAATCCATTTCATCTTCTTTAAATAAGTGAATAAAAAATAAAGAAAATGACCAACAAAAGGGTCACAGGTGGCCAAAATTGTAAGGCCCATCCGTCCCTATTTGAAAACGTTTTTCAAATTGATTGTTAAAATTATCTATTTTCAGAAAGAAAATCCCTTTCTAGAACGGACTTCTTCCATCACTACAAGATGTTAAACTGATA
This sequence comes from Amborella trichopoda, assembly GCF_054954075.1. Lineage (NCBI taxonomy): Eukaryota > Viridiplantae > Streptophyta > Magnoliopsida > Amborellales > Amborellaceae > Amborella > Amborella trichopoda. The sequence goes on along the minus strand of NC_142343.1, from coordinate 4,455,787 downwards.
GTCGACCTAGCGTCATTCTCAAAGCCAACTTCCTATGCCTGTTATAAAGGCTTAAAACTAGACAGGCACTCCATGGTTGTATAAGTACAATTGCCAACTACCACATATCAGAAATAGGTGAACCTTGCCAATAACTACATTGGCTAGTTCGGAAGTATTCTCTCTTAGCTAGATCCCCTGAGGCAAAAGGAGGCAAACTCATCCACGTGTGTGTGTATAACGGTCCATTAACTAGAATTTTGGGACAAAAGCCCTATAACTAAGAAAGCTGAGTTTGTCAAAATTCCGACTAAAAAGTGTGTGCAAATAAAATATCCCTCTCTACCACGCGGAATCAATTGCATACAAAAGATTAACAAATAAAACACCCCATAACTGGGGCAGTGAGTCCAAAATACTTTGCCCAATACAGGGGCAAAGGCTACAATAGCCCCCCCAAAAAAAAAGATCATTTTCAGACATTTAATTAATTTTCAAAATTTTCAAATATTTCCCGGTGGCACGAGTTTAAACTGCCGACCAAAATAACAATTCAGAAAGCGTCAAACTCGTGCGACATAAAAGAGCTGAGAGAGGAAAACGTCTTACCCCTGACGTTAAAAGTCAGCTGTATTCAAAAAATGTCTAGCCCTGTATAACAAAAAAGGTTGGGTGTATCCGTCTAGCCTCATATGACATAAAGGATTGGGTGTATCTGTCTATCGTTGTATGACGTTAAACTTCTTAGAGGGCTCTATGGTTGCAGGAGCTAAAACTGCTAACTAAAATTTGTTTTTCAAAATATCTTTCTCATTTCAAAATTTTCATTACATGTCTGGTGTTTTCAAAAAAAACTTTGATTTCTTTGTTAAAATCATGACCTGTCCAAAGCTCCTGGTTCTATTTCAAAATTGCCCCCTTGTTTTCAAAATTTCTAAAAATACTTTTAAAAATGAAAGAGCTTGGACACCCATATATGATGATTACCGTGTTGCCGCCTCATCTCTCTGTTCAGAATTGACCGAGCAAATATTTTCCTAAACAAGAAAAACCAACAGAAGACCTTAGGAAACCCTAAGAGAATCAAAGAAAATGTCGGGTTTAAGAATTTGAAATTGTGAAAACCCCTGAAATTTAGTGGCATGGCCAAAAACTCCAACTTGAGTTTCAAGCTTGTGTAACTCTTAGAATCTCACGTCGAAAGCTTTAGAATAAAAATGCCCTAGCTAGGTGAGCAGGGAGCGTAATGTCTTGAAGGGATAGTTGGTGTGCCCTCTGACCACGAAGCGTCAGGATAAAATTTAAAATGTCTGCATTATCTTTGCCACTCACCTGCCCCTTGAAGGACAGAGAGTGTTAAAGAGTGTCTACTTCTTTTCCACTCACCTGTCCCTCAAAGAAAAAGGGAGTGCCAAAGAGGGACAACTGTAGATACCCCATTTTTAAAACTGGCAAATTCCGTGATGGTCTTGAACCTTAGGACCGCACTATCCCAGTAAATCTTCGAACCATAGACCATCAAAGTCCGTGAACCATATCATGTGATCCATAATCCTGCAAAACCGTTGTTTTAGTAATAAATCAAGTAAAAATATCAAAACAACTTATTTTCATCTGATTTTTTGTAGACAATATCACAAAAACGCAACTGTTAATTTTAGTTAGATTTGGGCCCCCTTTGACACCCAAAATGGAAATTTGGCTGAAAAATCTACTAGAAATTGATATATATCTATTCTAGTATGATTTGAGCCTTTATATAAACACATTTTGTGACCCATTTAGTGTTGGACTTGGTAAACCTGTAGGCTAAGAAACCAGAGAGAGAATAAGAAAGCAACTCTAGATCTAGAGAAGCAACCTTAAGCCCTAGACCCCTCCCACTAGATCTAGAGAAAATAATGGGTTGTTTTATTTATTTATTTATATATTTATTTATTTATTTCCTAGTGTATTTAAAAGGAAGAATCCCTCATTGTAGAATAGAGAATGAGAATTGAGTAAATTGATCTTATGAAAATGTCGTTTTTTGGGCTGATTCTCTTGCAAACCAAGAGAGAAGGTATATTCTCTCAACTTTTTTTTTTTTTTTTTTATTATTCTGGTTTTATTTTCTCCCTGCATCAGAACTGGCAAGCACCGGGATGGTTTTCCCACTGCCCCATTTTTATGTGAAAAGAAAAGGTAAAAGATATTTTATTTTTTCATATTTTATTTCTTTTTTTAGTGATTTACGTACGGATCCTAAAATTTTAGGTAAAATATGAAATGCTCCACTTATATGCGAAAGTTACAAAAAAAGTCGGTCAACCTACTTTTTTTTAATTTCTTCCAAAATTGCCCTTTGGTTAACCTGGATTTAGAGTTTTATTTTATTTTATTTTTTCATTAATAGAGCAGTGCTTTAAAGTTTGGAGCACTGCCCTACTAACAAAAAAGCTAAAAATAGTTAAAAAAATCAAATTCTTCTTGACCGAGGGGCCATTTTGAAAAAATAAAAAAAATGAGTTGACCTTCTTTGTAATTTCCGCATATAAGCGAAGCATTTCGTATTTTAACTAAGAGTGCGTATGTAAATTACTCTTTGTTTTGTCAACCAGTAATCAAAATCTAACGCACATCCTCTTTGAGTTATACAAAAGTCAATACCTTTAAACCTAAAAAATCGTCATGTTGATTAAAATATGTATTTATTCAATATTTTTAATTAAAATTGACCATGTTTCAGCTCCAAAGCCTAGCACAACTTTCGTGGAATCTCTCTCTCATTTCTCAATTAGACCGTCTGCAGTGCATCTGAGTTACCGCTTTGCCATCTAATATGATTAATCACATTTGTAATCACTAAATTGTTATCATATTGCAGTGTGCTATAGCAAAAGACGCCGGAAGTATGTGGGGACCATATAGGTTCTGACAGGTTGTAGTGGACGAGGTTGCAGTCATCTTACATTGTAAAGGTGTAGGGTCCGCACTTAAGGGACTCTCTATCATGTTCGCCTGTGGTTTGCATAATTTTAAGCTGTCCTTGGATGGTTTTCAACCACTCAAATGAAGCATGCCGTAGCAGTTCAGGCCACGTTAGGGCCAATACATAGCGGAAAGAAGGATTCGTGTGATCTAGCTGGAGTATGTAATAAATTTTTTTTTTTTTAATTCTTTTTTTTTTTTTTTCACGGCCTAGATCACTCATAAGTTGTCTTTTTACAATATAATAACTTCAAATAAAATAAAATAAAAGAGTACAATAGGATCTCAAGAACTTGAAGTCATTCAAAAACTTTTTTTTTTAATAAGAAATAAAAGACACAACCCATGCTTGGCAATGAAAGATATAATAAATAAATATGCAAGAAACAAAAGAGGGTACCGGAGATTATCTCAATCAGATTATTTACACTCCATGCTGAGTCTCCTCCTTCCAATGGTGCTCGGGATCTTTGATCACTCTCTTGATTTCTCCTTCTTAGAGCCTGTTTGATAACTGGAAGCAAGTTCATGAACTAAAAATTGGAAGTTCTTGAAGAACTGTAAATTAGAAGTTACTTAAGAAGTTCCTAGTTTTTGTGTTTGAAAACCTCCTTGGGAAGTTAAGAAGTTCTTGTTTGATATCTTCCTGAGAAGTTAAGAAGTTGCTGGTTGGTTTCTGTGTTTTATAATCTCTTGTGAAATTAAAGAAGTTTTGGGTATTTGTATTGGATTAGCTTTAAATAGGTAAGATATAACATATTAAAATTGAGACTTAGATATTAATTATTTTTTATTAATTTGTATAATATTATTTTTTGGGATACAATATCAATTGAAAGTAAAGTACGTTGGATTGAGAGAGAGAGTATGTGTGTATTATGAGAGAGAGTTGTATTGATGAGTGAGAGAAGCGTCCTAGAGAGAGATATAGTTGTACATCAATTGAATCAGATGTTGTATGATAAACTTCATTGCACCTCAAAATTGAAGCAATATGTAGACAATGTCAAGCACAACCTCAATTCAATATTGTGTACCAAGTCACTAGTTTCCTAATCGACTGTCTCAAAATAAAAATCAATATATTTTTTGAACTATTGTGGGTATACATTTTGTTGAGTCTTTTTACAAATATGAAATAGAATAGGTGTTTAAATTTCATAAATAGATTGGTTTTCTTGAGGGATAACTTGTAGGTTTCAATCGTAGGCATACCTCATATACCAAAAAATACAAATTCCTTCTCATGTCAACTTGGTTCTACTAAGCTATACTTGAATATAAAAGTAACAATGTAGACTCTACAAAGTTAACAAAAATACTGACACGAGCCCACATAATCGAAGCTCGTTGTCTCCCCTTCAATGAAACTTCACAATCTCATTAAAGAAAAAGAAAAAGAAACACAAAAGCCCACATGATAAAGCATTATGTATGTATTAATTTTCTCTGTTGCATTTCTTGATATTTCATACTCGCATCAAGGAAAATAGCTGATACTTCATACACACATCAAGGAAAATAGAGCAAACCCAGAGAGCTTTACTGGTCAACTTCAGTTTTGAGATCCAAGCAAATATTCATATGTGGTATAGAAAATATATCCCAAATCAAAAGGACTTCTAGTTGATCCTTTTTTAGATCCAAGCAAATAGATCTACCTCTTTCTAAAGACCAAACTTTCTAAAGACCAAAATTCAATCATCTCACGGAATACTTGTGAAGAAATGAGATCTTAGCAGCTGCACTTCTTTGCTGCTCTCTTCTCTAAAATTACCTCATATAAAAATCTAAAAGGATGTTTCTTAAAAAAAAACTAGATTCAAAAAGGGAGAGATGACTCCCCTTGTTAAATACTCACTGTCCAAAATACTGGATAATGAGAAGGGCTGAAGCTCTAGTTATTTTGACACACCATTTTCTGTTTTTAAAATACCCATCTTTGCTCTAGTTATTTTGACACTCCATTTTCTGTTTTTTAAAATACCCATCTTTGCTCTAGTTATTTTGACACACCATTTTCTGTTTTTTAAAATACCCATCTTTGCTCTAGTTATTTTGACACACCATTTTCTATTTTTTAAAATATCCATCTCAAAGATGGACCTTTGGATTGAAGGCAAAGAAATTCTATGAACATTGCAGTAAAAAGAGGCCGAGATGGACCCTTGGAATGAAGGCAACGAAATTCTATAAAAATTGCAGTAAAAAGAAGCCAATAGAAATTATCATGACCTTGCTTAATGGCACCCCAAGGCCTCTCTCAAAAGTCAAGCAAAGTCTCCCAAATTTTGGAGTAAATAGCTCCCAATTAGGATATGAATATCCAAATGACTTCTATTTGATCTTATCGCATATCCAAGTAAATATTCATCTACCTCTATCTCACTCTATCTCAGATCCAAGTAAATATTCATCTGCCTCTTTCTAAAGACCAATAAATAGGATCTTTAACAATCAATTGTTACTTGTGATAAATGGGATCTTTAACAATCAACTGCTAAAGTAGAATCTTTAACAATCAACTTCTACTTGTGACAGTGACATCTTTCTAAATAATGTTCTAAATAATGAGAGAGAGGCAAAACACCTTTATAAAATTTGTAACTCACACTAATCCAATCATACTTAGACACCCACCCTGATACCAATTACCAAAATAATATGGTTCTAAAACAATACCAATTACCAAAATCCAAATCAATTAGTTGTATTGAAATGTAGTTCTAAAACAAAAAAATTGGGATTCATGGGGACTCTATTCAAAAGCCCACTCATTGTACTTCCTCACAACATCCTCTTCTTCAGGAGAAAAATCGTTTTCAATTCCAAATATCTTTCGAATGTCTTCCACGCTCTAATCCTTTATGCGATCTGCGACCACCAATCAAGTTATATCAAGTGAATTCTTCATGTTCAAGTAATTTGCCACTTGCAAAAACAATACATAGTAAGTTAATCAATATGGAAGAAATAGACACCCCCAGGATGCCGAGAGCGGTATCGTTTGTGCCGTGAAATCAAGAGAATTCACAAAAACTTGGAACATTCTGCTTCAAAAGAGACAGACAATAAGAAAACAACGTGGAAAAAGGAAAAGAACTTGGACAACATCGAAAAAATAAAAGAAGCTCATGAACTCACAAATAAGAATTCAAGAAATCCTCTTGAATTAAACTAAGAAAAAACAAAACTAAGTCAGAAAAAAAATATTGTAACATATCAACTGCAAGCTGAAAATAGCATGGACTTTAGATTCACATTTATATAATTGATAGCACTTGAGACTTGAGAGAACAACTTATGCATCTTTGTAATAAACTCCATTACCGACAAAATTCAGAAAGGGAATAAATCCATTGGTCACCTTGTAGAACAAGGATAGATACAAGTAGTTTGCAAGGGAGAAAGACATATATGTATGACAAATTCAACTCAATCACAGACTCACCACAAACACCATGACAATCTCAAGCTAGCTTGACACAAGATTTACAACATGAAGAGACAAGAATTACGACATGGATACTTTCAAATCAGATAAATTCAACTCAATGTATATAGCAATCTTACCATGTCGAGCACTCCAGCTAGGACGACAAAAGACTCACAACCATAGTTAACAAATCGCTACTTAATCGGTGATTTTTTAAAAAAATGGGTGTTTTTATGGAAACAATTTTAAACAGTGACTTCTTGAAAAGGTTGGGAAAAAGTCTCGTAGTTTTCTTGAAAACGTCAAAAACGTGCTTTTTCATAATACGATTTAAATCTGGCCAAAAAATCTCAGCTTTTTTAACCTTTTTTTTTGAGATTTTTTTTTTTTTCTTGTTTTGTGTATTGCAGTCATTGCTACTTTCATACTTTTGAAAAAAAATATATTATTTCAAACAACAATATCAATCTCAATCTCAATCTCATTTGAAAAAACATTATTATTTCACCAGATCAATCTCAATCTCATGGAAAGCTAAAACATATGAAACGATTACAAGTTCACTTGACAATGATAGAGAAATAATGAAAATTCTTCTGCCACATACAAAACATAAAATAGGAGTTCAACATATGGGCATTTTACCAAGAAGTATCGACAAAAGCTTGAATTTATATAAAGAATGACTAGCCCCATAAAAACTTGAGCTTATATAAAGAATGACTACCCCATAAAATGTTCAAATGACTACCCCATAAAATGTTCACAATGTTGGACAAGAAACAAGCAAATATCCAACGAAGATGTCAAGAGAGTGAATATCTAAATCATACAAATAAAACACAATTAAAAATAGTTTGCAAAGAACTTGCTATAATAATCATCTAGCAGTGAAAACATTAGTCACCAGAAGTTCAACCAAAGTTACCCTCAAATCAGTGCATAGCCCTCCAAATTAATCAACATTTGACTCAAGCCCTAATATATCTTATAATTCAATAAAAATACTAGAGCATGAAAAAATCAAACCACCAAATACAAATTGATGCACAAAGTAACTAACTAAGGAAGTTAATCACCAAAGCATCACAAGCTTATTTTCTTCTCCAGAATAAATTACTAAGAGGTATATATTCAAAGACTCCTCTCAACTCCCTTAAATAACTTAAAGTACTAAAAACCATAAAAGCTCCAATGAAATCACAACTATTGATCCATTATTCCCTTTGATCTCCACCATATCTCCCATCAAAATCCCACTACATAAAAACAACTTGCAAACACTAAAACAAACACAAAATAAACCCTACATATCAAATTATTTTTTCCCTACATATCATAATTTACCACAAAACAAGAAGAAAAACATGAAATACCTAACTTGAGCAAGATGCAATCTATTAACAAATATCACAAGACCAAATCACTTTGCTTGACCTACTAATGCTTGAAAATGGGGCTCGGGAGAAGGAACTCACCCCCTTGCAACTCAGAAAAATCTTAATCAACTCATCGAAGTCTATGCTAAGTAATCCAATGAACCAAATAAACACAAAAAAAAAAAGACTCATATTTTTGTACAAACTATTTGAATAATCAGTTTATAATTGAGCTCTATTTTTTTTGTAACTGAGCTCTGATCTATCGGGCTATTGCAAAAAATCTGTAAAATCAACAAATAAACACAAAAAAAAAAACAGACTCAGATTTTATTACAAACTGTTCGAATAGTCAGTTTGTAACTGAGCTCTATTTCTTTTTGTAAATGAGCTCTGATCTATTGGGCTGTTACGGAAAATCTGTAAAATCGCCAAATAAACACAAAAAAAAAAAAAAAGGAATCAGTTTTTGTAGAAACTGTTTTTGAATAATCCGTTTGTAACTAAGCTTTATTTTTTGTGTAGCTGAGCTCTGATCTATTGGGCTTGTGAGAAATAACTGTAAAATCATCAAATAAACACAAGAAAAAAAAATACTCATATTTTATTACAAACTGTACGAATAATCAGTTTGTAACTGAGCTCTATTTTTTTGCAACTGAGCTCTGATCTATTGGGTTGTTACGAAAAATCTGTAAAATCAGAAATAAAAAGGTATGTTATTCACTCTGATTTGATCAAATAAAACACATCAATACTATTTGTTGTGGTTAGGGAAGTCGGGCGCAAATACCTTGAGAAAGATGAAGAACACATATCAGAGCTCAATAGGAAGGAACAGAGCTCAAAGAAGAGATGGAGAGAGAAAGATTACGAAGAAAGATTACAAAAAACAGAGTCATAGCATACCTCAAGATCTATAACACAGAGAATAAGAGCTCTTTGATTCAATTGCTCAAGAACAAACACAGAGATCAATACCACAGAGAGAATAAAGTCATTAGCATACCTCAAGATCAATGGCAAGGATCAGCGCTCAAGGACAACTAAGTAAACCCTAGCGAGGGCTATGTGCAAAGAGAGGGGTTTGCCTGAGATAGTGGCGTGCTACGAACAGAGGGCTGGCTCAACGGCTGAACTTGAAGAACAGAAGAGAGGGGTCGTGCAGCGAAGAGAGGGGTGCTCAGCGGCGAAGATGGGAAATTACGAAGAGAGGGATGCTCAGCGGCGAAGAGAGGGGTGCTCAGCGGCAAAGAAGAGAAAAGAGGCCAGGCTTATTGAAGCGGAGGAAGTTATGAACTTCCAATTTTAATTTCCGACCTTTGGATCAGATCTTTTTTACAAAGGGACGTAAGAAGTTGAACAGTAAATTGAAGTTCTTCTTTGAAGTTCTCATTTTTTATCTAACACGAAAGTTGAACAGTACTAAGAAGTTCTCAACTTCTAGGAAGACACTTCCTGTTATCAAACACGCCCTTAAGTTAAAATACAATCAATGCACATGGATCTCAATCTAGAACCACCCACCTAAAGCCTCAATGCCTAGACTAATTCAAGCCCTTTGGCTTGATGCCTATGAGAGATAGAAATAAAAGACATAATGGAGACAACTATTAGATAAAAGATGATCCCTTTGCTACCCAAATAATCACAAGTCAATCTAGCTTCTTTAGAACCCCACAAGAGAGAGAGAGAGAGAGAGAGAGAGAGAGAGAGAGAGAGAGAGAGAGAGATTAACTTAGTCTACGCATGCCACCCAATATATATAGAGAGAGAGGGTTAGGTTGGGGCATGGCCCCTTAGGCTAGCTAGGGTTCGAGATAGAGAGGGGTAGGCTAGGTGGGGTGTGCCCCTTAGGTTAGTTTGAGAGAGAGAGATCTTATCTTACAAAGAGAAGAGAGACAAGTGGTGTGGAGATTATGGGAGAGGAATGATTCTTTTTATAGATTTTTCATGCAATAGGGTTTGTTATAAATCGTAAGAGTAAATATTAATAATCGATCTAGGAAGACTTGTGGGGTTAGAGTTGTTAGTCATCCATTCTTTATATATACCATCAAGATACAAATGAAAGTGATGGAACCTTCTCCTTCCCTTCCTAAACTTTTTCCCCTCAAATAAGTTAAATAAGAAAAATATTTATGTATTTCTCTAATAGTAAATATTCATTCTTTATTTCTCAATCAATCATTCTTGATTCTCAAGATTTTCTAAAACCACTTATTTCATTCCTTTTATGCAGGGAGGCATATCTCCACAAAAGGAAAGCCAAATAGCATGAGATGCCTCTCACAATATTTTAGCAAGTGGGCAACTCAACATGGGTGGGGGCGTGCCACCCATTGTGGCCTCCCATGGGCCCCACTCAATCCAACAAAGTTATTAAATGGATCCCATGTGTAATGGTAGGTCCCACATATTTTTGAAAATAATAAAATTTGAATTTTTAGGATTTAAATATTCTTAAATTATTTAAGATTTTATAAAATGAATTTCTCTTGATTTATAAATCCAAATGACAAAATTAAAATATCAGAAGATTCATAAAAATTCAAAAAAATATTTTAAAAATCAACATAAAATTTATTAAATTAAATTAATTTCAATGGGAATCAAATTCGAATAGGTCTAGGATTTAATCAACTCACAGGAGTACTTCACCTTCAACTGTAGCCATGATCCACATTCGCTTTATCAAACTAACCCAGCTGTTCCCATGACCCACAATCCATTGCAAGGGCTCATGATTGGACAACCAAAGTAAATCAATTGGCTAGGGGGCGTCATCTCAATCTGTGGATTTCAAGTTCTCTCCTATAGATAAACCATAATCCGCTAGACCATGTTGCAACCATGACTCTATGGTGCATAGGGGTAATCTCATGCAGATGTACATGCTTCACCCTTAATGGTGGATTACTATTTCAATGCGGCTATCGATGTACATAACGTGTGATGATACAACGATGAGGTTTTAATCCTGTCTCTGTAAACTATTCATCACACACAAGGGCTTCACCTGGTGAGTTAAATGGAAATGTGGTGGCTTCCTTTCCTAACCCTACGAGTGCATAGAGAAAGATAAAGGATAGAGAATAAAATAAAGGGACATGTTAGATATCCAGCAAGTAGAGATGGAAAGAGAGAGGGTGGATAGAGAGAGAAAGAAAGGGTAATTTAGTTCAAACTTTTTTTTACTTTTTAACTGGAAAAAATACAAGAAAAAATAGTGTTGGGGTTTAAGGTGTGATACTAAACGTATTGTGGATAAGATGTCTACAATGTTGATTTTGGAGGTATCTATAATTTTCCCTAATAAAAATCTATATGTGCATTATCTCTCATTTAAATATTTCTTAATGTTTTTTCCCTTAGGAGAACTTATGGGTAAATTCCTTTGCTCAAAATATCACTAAAATATAGAATAGTTTTTTGTGTCCACGGACTCATGGATCTCCCCTATCTTTCAAGGACTTGAATACCTGAAGCACATTTCAAATCAATGGAAATTCATTTCCGCCTTAATACATGAATTTCTAGTTCCAAAAAGAGTGTACATCTGCTAATTATTGAAGAATTGAAATAAAAGTTTAAAAAAGAGTACAATATGTACCATTTTTAATGCACAAAATCAATTTCCTTTTTATTTCTTAGATTCATGATCGTAGCAATTGAGACGAGAAGACTGAGAAGATTTGGATGCTCAAACAATCTCCTAGGTAGATTTTCGAGTTCCTGACCCACTAAAATAGGTGCTTTTTAGGATATACCTAAACTCTACCCCTAAACAATTTACCAAGTGATAAATTTTGAGTTGAGGAATCACAGACGAGAGCTGTTCGCCTGCAACCACTGGCTTGATGTGATGTCAATTTTCCATCCAGATTTTAGTTGTGCTCATTGAATACATTTCTATAGATTTTATAATTTATTGGTTGATTACTAAGATAATTTTACTAGAAAACCACTATGTGCTTGCCTTTTATTTTTCTAGATTGAACTCAAATACTGCAACATCTCAAGCTCGATTCCTAGAACTACCCAAAGATAATAAGTAACATGGTAATAATTAGAACCTTATTCCAGCAAATTTTAGTTTGTGGAAAGAGTCTTGACAGTTAAAGAATACATGTATGTGTGAAAAGGCTTTTGGTGGGTATGCCGATTCATATGTTTGTTCTGGTTTTCAAGGGTTATCGCACTTAAAATCACATTTCAGATAAATTCCATGATTTTGGAGGTCTAAAAACAACATAGATTCGATGAGTTTTAGAAGAATTGAAATGAATAGTCCAAAAAATATTAGTATTTGAATTCTTTTATTTTATTCAGATTCATGATATCTGATAACTAATTTGCTTAGTAAAATTACCAGTTTTTTATGCCAATATTACTCATTACAAAAAAAAATTGTGATTCTTGATACTAATTTAGATATTGACAGTAATATTTAGTTTGGGTTTAGGCATAGCATTTTTCTAAATATTCGGTTTCGTAAAACTAAAGGTTTCATAAAAGGGTGTGGTTTGCATAAGGTTGCAACCTTAACCTCCAAATATTATTCTATCATGAAATTTTGATGTCAAAAGTTCTTAGGGTCTAGGGATCCATTTTCATATCTAATTATAAAATTTTAAACTCAACAAATGGTTCAAATCAAATAGATCAATAAATATAAGAAAATCTTGAAAATGGATGGTCCAGATAATGTATTGCAAGATGCACTATTTTTGAGACTCAAAATCTTCTTTGCCATATTCATACCTATGTTGAGATTATTAATTTGAGAGTTTCCCAACATCAAAACAGCCTTTTCCAATAGATTATTGAGGTACACCTTAATTCTACATTTTAACGTTGCAACACTTATATAAATATTTTCCTTCACAAAAACATATGGGCCTAACTACCAATAAAAAATTAAAACATGCGGGTCTTTTATGTGCCAACCTCTTACTGTTAAAGTAAATGTGCACAAGCATTTACAGTGGTTATACCTTTTAAATCAACAAACAAGAATCAATCCTTAAAATCTTATTTTTCAACATTCATACAAAATCTTCTTTTTTCGTCTTAGATATCTATATGGCATTCGAAAGTATTTGAAAATTAATTAGTTATGGCGTATGAAGCATTCTCATTATTTTGTAATGTCCTTGCCCTCCTAGTTTTGATTATTAAAAATGAAATGCATTCCTGGATTTTTACCCAAGGCTGCTCATTCATTGTAAAATATAGATTCATACACGCTATGATATATATATATATATATATATATATATATATATATATATATATATATATATATATATATCTAAGGGTGCTTACACTATCGAGTAATTTATTATTATACTCAACAAATTTTGGATATTTTTATGCCCTTATTTTGTACATGGAGCATTTTTTTAATATGAGTATTTATTGTCATTAAGAGGAGTATGATGTCATCCAAATGGGGTTTGACATCACACACATGGGCATTTAATGTTCTATGTGGTTGATGTCACACCCCATGTAAGTCACGACACACATCTCTTAATTATAAAAAATACCCTTATTAAAAACAAGCTCCATGTACAAAATGAGGATATACAAGTGTCCAAATTTGTTGAGTACAATGATAAATTACTCCATAGTGTGAGCACCCTAAATGCTACAATGATTTCACCCATAGGCCAATCGCTATCCAAAATAATCAGACGGCGTGTATTTTTCGAACGCCACGAACCTAGCATGTCCGTAGCGGGTATCGTCACGGACATATTAGATCCGTAACGGTCCAAAAATTCACGTGTAACCACAACAGACGGCGCCATCAGTTGCGGGTCGGTTAAATAAACCACCACGGACATAACAAGTCCATGACAGAGGCCAAACACTGTAGCATTTCGCCTATAGCTATTTTTTAGGTTTTTCATATAGCTATATATATATATATTGGAAAAAGATGGGATTAGCCCACTAGCTCATATGAACATAAGAGCCCAATGTCCCAGATTGAATCTGGGTCGATCTGATGATCACAGATGTCCGGTAGTGTTTGAATTTTAGTTTTTTTTTTCTACTAATCTAAATCAATTGAAATTTTAAGAATTCGTTCACAAAAAATCGATGAATCTTTGAAAAATATCAAAAAAATATTTTACACGAAATAAATTGACCAAAATACCCTCAAAATATTTCGGGGGAGTATTTTGGCCATTTTGTTTATCGTGAATAATTTTTTATATATTTTTTTATTAGGTGCGCCTTGATGTGAAGAACATACACCTAAAATTTCAAGTGATTTGGATTTTTAAAAAAATAAATACAATTCAAACATTACACGACATCCATGATCGTCAAATCGACCTAGATTCAATCTGGGCCGTCGGACTCATACGTTCATATGAGCTAGTGGGCTAATCCCATCTTTTCCCATATATATATATATATATATATATATATATATATATATATATATATATATATATATATATATATATATATATATATATATATATATATATATATATATATATATAGAGAGAGAGAGAGAGAGAGAGAGAGAGAGAGGAAGATGCTAGGGTGAGCCGACTAGCTCATATGAAAAAATGAGCCCAGCGGCCCAGATTGAATCTGGGCCGATATAACGATCACAGATGCCCGATAGTATTTGAATTTTAATTGTTTTTTTACAAATCTAAATCACTTGAAATTTTAGACGTGTATTGCTATAAAAAATAGGTGAATATTTGAAAAATATTAAAAAAAAATTACATGGAAACAAATGACCAAAATACCCCAATAAAGTTTTGGGGATATTTTAGTCACTTTTAATTTTTTTGATTTTATATATATATATATATATATATATATATATATATATATGGGTGCAGTTTGCATACGAATGCATTCGTAGTTGTAGACTTAAGGTGCACCTTCAAATTTTATCCTGGTATATACTTTAGATGTAAAATGTCCTTAGGATTATCTCAAAATCTATTTTTATATCTAATTATAAACTTTTAAATTTCAAAAATGGTTAAAATGAAATAGATCTATAGATATATAAAAATCTTGAAAATGGACGGTGTGGATAATTTGTTGTAAAATGCACTATTTTTAAGACTTAAAATCTGTTTATTTTTTATAGTCATACATTCTTATATAAACTTTTTCATATATATATATATATATATATATATATATATATATATATATATATATATATATATATATATATATATATATATATATATATATATATATATATATAGTGAGAGAGAGAGAGAGAGGGGGGGTGAACAGAAGCAGTCACTTAATCCCACATAGATATTGTTGGAAGGAGATGGAATACAAGACAAATTAAAAAAAAGGGCCTCCTTGAGACAGTGAGGTACGCGTTCAGCATGGCAACAGTCGGACCAGTGGTACGAGTACAAGTGAAAAAAATTGTTAAAAAAATTTGCAAATTAAAAATATAATAATTAAATTAATTATGTAGAACCAGGTGATGTATCATGTCTCTCTGAAAGAACTGACCAGTTCTGTCATAGATCCGATCAAAACGAGCAGTTCTATCATAGATCCGGTCAGAACGAGGAAAGAAAAAAATTTCAAAAAGGTTTCGAGCGTGGGGTTTCATTTTCAATATGCTTTACTTGCACTCCAAATTTCTAAGAGGAAGAGAGGTCTCAGATACTACGAAAGGTGCACATACAGATAAATGTAAACAAATAACACTCAGAGAGAGATACATGCAAGCAAATAACACTTACATAGAGAGACCTTCATGAGTTTTTGTCAGATAAAAAAGAAAGAAAAAAAAGGGAGACCTTCATGAGTCATGGCTACCCCTCAATACACTGCCTTCCACACACTCCAGATCGTGGTTTAGTAGCGGAACGCACAGTAGTCGAAGGAAAGTTAGCCTGCCACTATTCCTGATAATGGATTATTGGCAATAGTGGAACACAGATCAGTACCATCACCAGTACCAGTGGACCATATAGACCTTCCATAAAGAACCAATGCATAGGTACCATTAGAACCAATGCATAGGCACCATGATAACTCGAAGTATTTTAAATTCCAAAACAGAGGAAAAAAGGTGTGGATGAGATTCAAGAAAGTTGAGATTTTTTTTCTAATTTGTCAAAAATTAAGGTAAATTCACGGTAATTTCTCTAAAATTAAGGACCTGGTTTCTATGTGCCAAGCCCATATATGTAGAAATGTGGGCCTCTTAATAAATCTATTTTTGAGATAGATTTTTATGACTTAATTTTTAAGGATATGTAATCTCTAACATGAAGATCATGAATATGAAAAAATAAATAAATTTTAATAACTAGAAATAACAATTTTATTAAGAAAACATTTGGATCGTTAGTTTCCATCATTTTTAGATGAGACACCTACTTGCATCCATCTTTAAGATGGATGCTTTACACTTTTCTAGACCGCATATGTAGAAATGTTGTCTAGCCCGCATGAAACAATTTTCCTAAAATTAATACTAGGTGGGGTTTTACCTAATTGAGTAAATATAGATTATACTTCTACAGGAATAGAATATCTTTGACCGGAAAATTTTAAAGTTACTTTTTATTAGATTTTTTTTGTTTTTTTGGAAAATTTTCTACAAACGGAATAATTGTTTCACTTATTTAATGCTCATTACATTCTAAGCTATCTTGAGTAAAACATGGAGAGGCCATTGAGGCCCTCTTTGTCTCCATGGATGCTTGTGGGTGTACATCTGTTTATGTATGCACGTGTGAGAAAAGGATAGATATGTCAAGAAGAAATCGACTATCTATTAAAGAAAATTAAAATATATATACAGATCGGAAAATACCTACGGTATTACAATGTGGTCCATCTTTTTCTATTAGATCTTACCCTAGGGGCCGTTTGGATAGGTGGAAATATATTGTCTGTGAAATATATTATGGGTGTAATACATTACTGCGTAATACATTGTCTGCAAATGGATTGTCACTATTTGGGTAGTATTTAGATGCAACTTGGGAAATACATTGCTAGCTATATCTAGAAGAAATATGAGAAATGCATTTCCATCCAAATATGAAAAATATAGCTATGTTTGGCTAACTTGATTAAACTTTGGTTTCAACATGATAAGTCATTGGAATAATATGATTGGAATAACATGATTTTATTGTGATAAGCCTCATTTTTATTTATTTTTTATAAAATTCGTTCAAATATCTCTCTATAAATAATTTCAAATAAGCAATAAATTTATGATACCAAAATCAAAATCTTTATGGTACAAGTTAAAAAATAGGAAGAAGTTTGATTAGTACACTAGAATGCTTGGTAATTGTAGTAGAAAATTTTGAAGCATTGGACAAGACTAAAGAGGTATCTTATTTCAATTGAGCTTTTACTAATCTTTTATGAGGATTATATTGTGTAAAATTTTTTATTATGATTGTGTTGTGTAATTTCTCATTGATTACCAATTATTATTTGCATTATTTTTGTTTTTATACTAGAGCTGATGGCGGGCTACAACTCAAATTGGGGATAGAGGGATGTAGAAATTTTTTATTATGATTGCAGTGGAAAAGTGTCCTCGTACACCTGTTCAAATCAATTTAGATTCCCTTTTCATATCCCCTAGTTTCAGGGTATACTTGAGAGAGAGAAATGAATAGGGCAGAGACGCATGTGAAACATTTACAAAGATTACCCATCAACCTCGTAATAGATTTTTCACCTCTCACCACGAGTAATGAATTTCATGATTTTTGGGGAAATCTCGGGTAATATGGGTAATGTCTTTCCATTTTCTTATTATTGAAATGTACCCAGTGTAAAAGTCATATTTCCTTGTAATCTATTGTCACGTAATAGATTTCCACGTGCCCAAATGGCTCCTTAGGGTCTTTTTTGTTCGTGGTCTTTTTATTATGGTTTGCCCCATATTTTTATTTTGCAACATTAAATAGATCATATTTTTCATATTTCCGAATTGTAGTTCTCTAGGGGTATGAGAATCCTAAAATTGAACCTCCACATGTCTAAGGTGTTCTACATTTTTTTGGGTGAATCAGTGGGGGATATTGGCCCCTACCTGTTTTATTAAAAAAAACAAAAGAGGTTTTACATAAACACGTCTTATACAACCCTTTGCAAGGGAATACTAGCAAAATCACATGAAATGTAAGACATTACAAAATCAGGGGGGTGAGCACGCTACACAATTGCTTCATTCTTAGAGACCGCTGCCTTGGTTAAAGAATCTGCAGCCATATTTCCTGCCCTATAGACATGTTGGGCCCTCCATTATTGATCAGTAAAAAATGCAAGCTTGGATATACTATTAGCCAAAATTACATGCAATCTTCAAAGAGGCCTGCAACATTAAACCACTCCCTAGTTAGAAATTTTTCTGAAGCACCAAGAAGTTTGATGTTGATAATATTCAACAGCGTCTGCTTAAAATTCTTTTTCAAAGTATCGAGCGGTTTGATATTGCCATTATATAACCCATCAATAATTGAAAGAATTTTCGTAGCATGGAGTAGTTCAACGATGCTAATCCAGAAACACTCCAGGAAAGAATTTCAAAGTATGAGCGGTTTGATATTGCTCATATATAATCACTCCATTCTTAAAAAAAATTTAAAATATAGAGCAGTTCAATATTGCTAAAATAGAACATCCTTATTTGCCCGCGACCACCATTCTATCAGAGCACAATCTACGGGAAGAGGCAATCCACTATAAACATCGTGGGTAGTGGCAAAAAGTTAGACAAGCCATGAGCTAAGCGTGACCATCAAGCAGCCTGTACGCACCCATGCACATGCATGATCGTGTTCGGTGCCTTGTGTGTTCGGTGCCTTGTGTGTTGCGTATAGAACTCCCCTTCTTTTGGTTCTTAGAAATTAAGTGAAAAAGATATCCATATATTTAAATAAGATTTATTTATGAACAATTATTTCATGGGGATGGACCGTGTTTGTGTAATATGCCGTTCAAAATCATTTGTAACTAATTGTCTAAATGTTTTTTAAATATAATTATTACTTCTAGATTTTAAGTTTTTTTTTTTTTTTTTGTATTCATGATCTCTATATTAAAGAATATATATTTTCCAAAATTTAGGATCAAATTATATTTATTCCTAAGCCCGCATTTCTACAATATGCGGGCTAACGGCATCCTGTCTTTTTCTGCATCTTCAATGTGGATAAGTAACCCAACAACTTCTCTCTCAAAAAAAAAAAAAAAAACAATCCTCAATGTTTACCCTCAACACATATAAAGACGAAGAACACGATCTCCAGACTCTAATGTGTACGCTTTGGGTATATAAAGACAAAAATACCCAATCTCCAATGTTTAACCTTATCAAAACACGGTGACGGGCCACCAAAAATTACATGAGATCAGTGTCTTAAAAAACGGCCAGTCCAACCGAACCCGGTTCCAGCACAAAATTGGGAACCGCTCGGTTTTAGAGTAGAACCGCCGAGGTTCCCATCCGGTTCTATCCGGTTCAGCCCGATTCAACCCGGTTCACACACGTAATGCATGATACGTACGTGTGAGCGTGCCCCACGCACACTCACACATGCACACGTGTGTTGCAAGCGTACCCCACGCACACTCACACGTGCACACGTGTGTCCAAGCGGACGTGCGAGCGTGCCCCACGCACACTCACGCGTGCACACGTGTATCTAAGCGCACGTGTAAAGTTGCCCTAATATTTTTACATATATATTATAATTCATATTGCATAGATATTTATATCCCAAAGTTGAATGCCCATCTTTCGATGTGGGATAATTCTCAAACATCATTGAATGAAAATGAAATATAAATATAGTCTATTAATCAGCAATTTATAATCACATGTAGTTAGATGATATGATGGTTATGACTTTGGTTTTTTTACTTGACCTCCCAAGGTCGAATCCCCTTAGGCATGTGTTGCATTTTTGTTGTATATATAATGGTTGGTATAAATATAAATATTTTTGTTGAGTATATAGTGGTTGGTATAAATATAAATATTTTTATAAATAATATAAAAGACATAAAAAAATGAAAAAAAAAAATAATTTTTTACATAACAGTTAATTTTTATTGTATATAGTGGTATAATTATTTTTGTAAATAATATGAAAGGTATAAAAAAATAAAAATAAAAAATTTATTCTATTTGAAATCTCTATCTTTCTACTAACAATCTCTTTTACTAAATTTATTATAGAAACCTAAAAAAATAAATTTTTGAAAAATTGAAGTGTTACTTCCAAAATTTATACGTATTTTACTAATTTTTACATTGATAACCAAATCTTTTATTTTATTTATGAATTTTTACATTATAAATCATGTAATGTACTATTTTTCTTACAGTTGTCAATAATACATTTTAAATTAGATAATATTATAAAATATTTTTAATTTGTTATTATTTGTCTAATAAAATAATTATAAAATATAAACTAATAATTATAATTTCAGTATATAATATTATAATTAGTGAGGTTGTAATAATTTTGGATTATAGTTAGTTAGGCTGTAATAGTTTGGGTTTTTTTGGCGGATTAGGGTTTTTCGCCAAAACGAGATTTTAATGGCCATTCTTTCATTGATTGGTCTACTCTTTATAATAGTCCATATATAATTATATATTTTATCCATGATAATTCTATGATTTTTCTTTTATGTGATGCAAATTTAATAGTTAAAATAAGTTTATAAAGGGAAAGAGCATCTCAATATTCACAAATTGATAAAAAAAATGAAAGTTAATAATGTAGTACCCTCATTTTTTATCGGATTCCTAAAAAACAACATTCATAATGAATTTTAATAATTTTTTCGAATTTTTTTGAAACTTTAATCCGACCGATTCAGTCGATTTCCGATCCGGATCGATTTTTAAGGTGCCCGATCTGAGTCACCGATTCGCTTTTTGATATAAACAAAAACAACTTTAGGGCGCCGACTTGCCTAAGTACGAGTGCACTCATCCACTCACGCGAGTCATCGCACACTTGGCATATTATGAAGCAACTTCAACGAATAAAACAACAATTTCTGAGTGCAATATGCAATTTTTCAAACATTTTCCACTTTGTAGTTGAAATTGATTGAAAAACATATTCTCGGTGAAAGAAGCGTGAAAAACCGAAGTTCGTAGCAGTCCCAGGGCTCCATTCTGAATTCCTGAGCACCCTTTACGAAGTGAGGGACTAAATGGGACTTTGAGGAGACCATACCACACTAAAAAAGAGAGAGAGAGAGAGAGATTATAATTTTTATGAAGAAACATTGTTTGACAAGAAAATGGGGGTGAAATGGAAAGAATTTAAAAGAAACTTATAAAAAAATGCATAACATTGGAGAAACTTTGACAATGACATAGGAATAGTTCAAGATACTCAATATTTTCTTTTTAAAAAAAAAAGAATTACATCTCAACATGTTATACACTTTGGGTATTAGAGAGAGAGGGAGAGAGAGATAAAGTTTTGATAGACAGAGAGATGAGAGAGAGATGATGGGGAGGGTAGGCTCCGTAGAGATAGTTGAAGATATTTTTTAATTAATTTTAATTTATCTTGTATTTGATGTAGATATCTCTCTTGCTAAAGACTAGATTAGTTAGATATCTATCTTGATAAAGACTAGATTAGTTAGTCATTATCAATAACTGATTAGCCGTATATTTATATGGGACTTTGTATGTTCTTTACAATTAATCGATACATAGAGATTTCCCTAGAGGGTTCAAAAGTTTGTCATGATATCAGAGCAAGGTTGCATGCCTCCCCTCAATCGGACCCTCAATCGGAGGACAAGGTGAACGGTCGACTCCTTTTGGATCGGCCAAGGTGCAACCATCCTCGAGCTGCTTGCCAGCAAATGTCAAGCGTTGTTGGTCAGGGGGGATTCCCTCCTTATCTTGGATCTTAGCTTAGGTTCTTTACGAATATCTACAACTTGATGTAGAGAGAGAAACCAAATACAGTTCAATCCATATTCTTTCGAACCTATAAATTTCTTCTTCTTACTGGTCAGTCCATATTCCCTCAAACCTAGAAATTTCTTCTTCAACCCTTTCTTCCTTCCTTGTCTCCCTTGCCTGATTCAGAGCAAGCATACAAACTATTCTCCAAAAACCTATTTTGAGAAGGTATAACCGCTATTTTCAATGGGTCAAGTCCCCACAAAACCGTCAAAATCCCCGATTTCTCAAAACCGTAAACCGCTCACTATTTCTCTCTCATCCCATCTTAAAAAGTTAAAAACCTCTCTCTAAACTCCTAATTGGTTCTCTCAGCCCACCATATGTCCTCTCTCTCTCTAAACCATCTACTGATTCTATGAGCCCACCATTAAACGTTTATCTCTTGTCTTTCTCTCTCTCCTATTTATACCACCAATATAATAGGTCATGCCCCTTACCTCGTGCTTCTACTCCACCTAATCACGGGCACCTCACACGTATCAATTTTTGGATTTGTTTGTGGTTCTTTAATTGGGTCAAGTATTGGGATTAGGTGATTGGTGTAGTTGGTGTATCTTAGTCGGTACTTATCAGTCGATATGTATCAAGTCCAAGTTTTGATATTGAACTGGATTTTTTTTTAAAATCCACGATTTGAACATGGTTTCTGGAAAAGGAAATGTATTGGCTATAAAACTTGAAGGGAAAAACTATCCCGAATAGCAGTTCCATTTTCAATTTTTTGTTAAGGGAAAGGTTTGTGGAGGTATGTTGATGGCACTGAACCTGAACCGGCTACACCCAGTACTAAAGATACCCAACAATGGAAGATCAACAATGCAAAAATTATTTAATGGATTCTCAGCTCTGTCGACCTGGATATTGGAAGGCCAATGAGATGCTTCTGTATTGCGAACGAAATATGGGAATATTTAGAAAAAATTTATCAGCCATCAAATCTTGCAAGGCGCTTCTAAATCGTGTATAATATGTTTTCTTATAGTCGATGGAAAAAAACTATTTAGGAATATTATGCTGGTTTCATGAACTTGTGTACAAAATATGAATCTGTAAACTTGAAGGCTATCACTACTGCTTGTTGCATTAAGAGCCTCATGGAGATAAATTGTGACATGAAGGTGATGCAGTTTTTTATGAAGTTGCGACCCGACTATGAGATTGTTCGAGCTAATATTTTGAATCGTGAGATATTAGCAAATATGGATGTCATTCTCGTGAATTACTTCGTGAGGAAACACGAATCACAACCCAAGCCACCATTGAGGGAAAGAAGAATATAGAGTCTGTACTTGTAGCCCAACGGGCTAGAGGACCGCATCATAGAATGACTCATATTTGCTGCAATGTTATGAGTGTAAAGAATATGGTCATATAGCATCCCAGTATAAGAAGAAAAAATTTTGTACTTATTGTAAACGTGCTGAGCATATTATCACAAAATGTCGACATCCTTCTTGGCGAGGCGACCGAGCATTTGATACACGAAAACCTTTTTACAGGGCATACTAAGCCGCTAATGATGCTCTCAAAGGAATAAAGGTAGAGACCCCTCCATCCAACACTATTCATGACCCAAATACAACAATGTCCCAGACATCAGATGATATTCGACTGTTAGTACAAAACTCTGTATCTACAGCTATCTCTTTTGCTTTCTTCGCTATGGGTTTATCTGATATGAACTCTTACCTATCCCCTAGTGTAAATCCCCTTTGGTTTATTGACATAGGTGCCTCTAATCAAATGACTGGAGTGCACACAAGTCCAGCATCTACTGACCTATACCAAGGTAATAGTCAGATTCTTATCGTTAATGGGGAAAATTGAATATTATTGGTACTGATAATCTCTAACTTTCTATATCCCGTGGTACACCTTTTCATTTACGTAATATCCTCTTCGTTTCTAAATTAACTGTTAATCTAATCTTTGTGGGCCAACTAGTTGATGATGGTTACAATGTTCAATTTTCTCATGATGGTTGTCTAATATAAGATCTCGCACTGAGAGAGTGATAGTGAAGGGGCGTAGAAATGATCGTTTGTTTGCCTTGGAGTTTGAAAAACCAAACCATGATGCTTCTTTCTTTTCTCCATTGAATTCTAATTTTTCTGTTTCCAACAAACAATGGCATATGTAGTATCAGAGACTTGGCCATCCGAATGCAAATAAATTAAATACTTTATTTCGTTCTGGTTCATTGCCCAATAAAGCACTTGATTGAATTCTATCAATAAATCTTGTATTGGTTGTTCTTTTAATAAAAGCACCAATTTTCCTTTTTTGACTCTAGTAGACAAAGCAACTGTACCTTTTCATCTCATTCATAGTGATGTGTGAGGTCCTGCTCCAACTTTATCCACAATGGGATATAAGTATTTTTTTTTTGTTCATTGATGATTGTACATGATATACTTAGATATACTTTATGTGCCATAAATCAGAAGTATTCTCCTATTTTAAAGCGCTTTTATTCATGATTGCAACTGAGTTTAATACCAAAGTAAAAATCTTACGATCAGACTCCGACGGGAAATACTTATCAAATGATTTTCAAGACTTTTTGAAAACACAGGGTATTCAATCACAGAAAACTTGTCCATATACTGCACGCATAATGGTATTGATGAAAGGAAAAACTGCTGTATCTTAGAAGTTGTGAGGACCCATATGCATGACTCTCGTATTCTTCATAGTTTTTGGGTTGAAACTGCATCAACAGCGATTTATCTCATAAATCGCCTCCCATCCTTGGTTTTGCATAAACAATCCTCATATTATTCATTATTTCATGTTCGTCCCGATTATTCTCTCTTGCATGTGTTTGGGTGTGTATGTTTTGTTCATCTTCCTCAGCATGAACGGACAAAATTTTCTGTTCAAGCAATCACTCGTGTTTTTGTGGGTTATTGTCCCGACCAAAAGGGGTTCCTATGTTATGATCCAAGAGCTCGTCATGTACGCATTTCTGGCAATGTCGTCTTTTTTTAAAGCATATTTTATTACTCTTCAATTACAAAATCATCAGGGTCTTCTGTTTCTTTCTTTTCAGATTTCTCTACTGATAAATCATCACACCTTTTAGCGCCTCAGCAACAAGGCCAACAACACAAATCCACGCACACTCCATCTTACCAAACAGAGCAAGGTCAAACCTTCGTCCTACCTGTAAGTGCTTCTTTTCTTACTCCTATTAATAGCTCTACTCTCTTATGACGTTATTCTCGTGTAACTCACCCACCTGATCGATATGGCTTCTCCCTTGAGGATTTTGACTTTTCACTATAGCCTAGAGCTTTGTTTACTTCTCTTGATACTATTTTGGTTCCTTCTAAAAACCTAGATCTATGTTTACTCCTTAGATCATTATTTGCCCATCTAGATTCAGTGGATGTTCCTTCCTCCTACCAGCAAGTCTTGACTATGCTATGTTGGAAAGAGGCAATGGATGCAAAGATCAGTGCCTTGTTGGAAAATGACACTTGGGATCTTGTTCCGTGTCCTCCTAACACATCTATTATTGGCAGTAAATGGGTCTTTTCTATGAAGCTTAAATCTGATGGAAGGATCAAGCGATATAAAGCACGATTAATTTTTCAAGTTTACAAACAGGAGTATGGCATAGATTATGATGAAACATTTGTTCATGTTGCTAAAATGACTACTGTACGAACCATAATTGCCCTCTCAACTATTCGTCAGTGGACTTTATCTCAAATAGATGTGAAAAATACATTTCTCCATGGAGATTTGAAAGAGACAGTATATATGGGATCTCCTCCTGGATATTGCAATGATAAATCTATGGTATATCATTTGAAGAAATCCTTGTATGGTTTAAAACAAGCTCCAAGAGCTTGGTTTGAACGATTTCGACAGGTCATTCTGAATGCTGGGTTGAAACAAAATGCTCATAACTATTCGCTCTTTACTCATCATTGTTCTTCAGGAATAACAATTCTTCTCCTTTATATTGATGATATTTTCATCACCGGAGACAACCTTGATAATATCATACACTTGAAAGAGCTTCTCAGTCAATCATTCAAAATGAAAGATTTGGGTCCGTTAACTTATTTTGTTGCGCTGGAGATTTATTATTCCCCTAATGGATACATAGTTAACCAGAAGAAATACCCCAAAGAATTGATAAAACTGGCCCACTTATCTGATGATAAACTAGTGGATACACCAATGGAGGTGAATGTAAAATATAGAAAGGATGATGGAGGCAAACTTTTGGATCCTACTCTTTATAGACAACTGGTTGGAAATCTACTTTATCTCACTATGACTCATCCAGATATATCTCATGCGGTACAAGTTGTTCGCCAATTTGTGGTTGAACCTCGTCGCATCCACCTCTCGACTTTCCATCGTATCATTCGTTACCTACAGGGTACATTCCATAGAGGACTATTATTCTCTTCTAACTCTTCTCTCCAGTCATGAGCCTATGCTGATGCGAATTGGGCAGGATGCCCGATATTAGAGGCTCAACCATAGGTGATGTATTTTTTTTAGAGATTCTCTCATATCATGAAAATGTAAGAAACAACAGAAGCCGAATATCGAGCAATATCCTCAACTTGTCGTAAAAATACTTAGTTAAGAGGCCTTTTACAGGACCTCAATATTCTTCATCGAAATCCTACAGCATTGTATGCAGATAATATGAGCGTCATCCGTATTGCATCTAATCCAGTATTACCTGACCGCACCAAGTATATAGAAGTTGATGGTCATTTCATTCTTGAAAAATTTCTGGCGGAGAAGTTACACTCCCACATATTACTTCTCAACAAACAACTTGTAGATATCCTTACCAAGGCAATGACTCGTGCTCGTCATGATTACCTCATTGACAAACTGATGATGTTCACCCAACCTCAGTTTGAAGGAGAGTGTAGAGATAGTTGAAGATAGTTTTTAATTAATTTTAATTTATCTTTTATTTGATGTAGATATCTCTCTTGATAAAGACTAGATTAGTTAGATATCTCTCTTGATAAAGACTATATTAGTTAGATATCTCTCTTGATAAAGACTAGGTTAGTTAGCCATTATCAATAACTAATTAGCAATATATTTATATGGGACTTTGTATATTTTTTACAATTAATCAATACAAAGAGATTTCCCAAGAGGGTTCAGAAGTTTGACAGGCTATGCGATTTGGGTATTTGAGAGAGAGAGAGAGACAGAGTTCTGATAGAGAGAGAAATGATGGGGAGGGTGGGCTCTGCGGTTGGGGTATTAGAAAGACAGCATAGGTAAGCAAAACTAGAGGATGTGGAGATATTTACCCTATATAAAATAGTTGAAAGGGGTCGGTTTGCACTTCAAATGGTTGAACCCACCTCCTACTTGCAAAAGCGCTAAATAATCAATGGGTTCATATGCCAAATTCTTGGAACTATTTCCCACTTAAAAAAACTAAATAAAAGCAAGCCCAGTGCCTAAACCCATTTCCCACAACAAGAAAATTCTAAAAAAGAACAAAAACAAAACCACAAAAAAAAACAACACAAAAAAAAATACAAAACAAACAAACCGAAGAAGAGAGAGTGGGTTGGGACCTCAATTTCTTAACAAATCTCCCTAAAAGAAAAACATTTAAAAGTGTCTAATGTCAAAACCCATCTCCCATCTATTAAAAAAAAGTGTGAATTTAGATAGCCAATATCCGAACCTATTTCTCACTTTTCACTTATAAAAAAGAAGTGGAGCGGCTTTGGAACCTTCTATCACTTACAAAAAAAATTATAAAAAATAGTGACTTCGAACACTCAATAACCAAATCCATCTCCACTTACAAGACAAATAAAAGAAAAGTGGGTTGAGACATTCCATGTCAGAACATGGCTCATATTGAAAAGAAAAATGCTTGTTCAAATATCCGTTGACTGAAACCAAAAAAATTGGGGAATATAAAAAAAGGCAAAAAAAAATTTCAACGTTTGTGTAAAATGTTAAATGATGAATTTTTTTTTTAATATGGATCATCTAATGAGACTTCTTGGTAAGTTTCCCTGCTTATTAAAGGGGCTCTTAAAAGAACGATACAATGGTAACGTCGATAGTCATGTATTTTCCAAAGGGTGTGAATTATTGATGTAGATCAAAATGGTTGATACAAATTTTTATTTTTATTTTTTTGAAGCCAAAGATATTCGAGTTCCGAAGGACCCTTATCTATGAATCAAATGGCTATGATTGTTCATGCCCCAGCTCTATTTGAATCTAAGAAGGAACCACTTCTTGACCATTCGATTTGAATCGAACGGCTATGATTGTTCATTCCCCAATGTCATGCCAAAGACTATTTAATTTTTTTTTTTTGTCTACAAAATATTTTTAGATGAAATTTTGGGTGTCCCATCACAAAACTAGGTTGAACTTGGGAAAAATAAAAAACAAATATTTTCTATAAAAATAAATTACCAAAATGCCCTTACAATTTTTAGGGGTATTCTGGTAATTATTTATCACCGAAAAGTTGTTATTTTTATTTTATCATGTGCGCCCCTGTCATATCTATGCTTGTCCTAAATTTTTTTTTATAATGATCTGTAGAATAAAAATTAAAAACAAAAAACTATGAGCCATCCAATCAAGATCTGACGGTTAAAAGCTAATTTGTGACAGTGTTCTCAAGCAATCTACTTAGATTTAATGGCTGAGAATAGGGGTCACATATACTATATTTGTGGGTGGGGTCACATAGAAAGCCTTTCCAACTAAAAACCTAACAAAAAAAAACCTATCTGTAACCGTTAACCTTAAATAAAAAAATGCATATTGACATCTCCAAAAAAAATTGAAAAAATAAAATTAAAATTTTGTAGCAATCATACTTTGATATGCACCAACTATATACATCAACTATAAATGCTTAAAGTAAGGTACACCAGTATGCTATACCGAAAGATGGAATAACCGTGCAGGCTAACTATATAATCACCTAATAATCTATGCCCACTACTAATTATAAAATTTAAAGCTTCAATGAAAATTTAAAGCTTCATTGATGCTACAGGTCTGTAGCGTATCTAAAAAAACGAAAATCTTGAAAATAAATATTCTGGACAACATTTTATAAGATGCACTATGTTTAAAATTGGAACTCTTTTTTGTTTTATATCAAGGCATAATGACCAATCCGAGGGTTTTCCGGCGTTAAAAAAACATTAGCTATGTCAGTAGATTTTTTTTTTTTTCTTATACCTGATGTAAACAGATTCCTTTTCTAGATCACGCCATGCTTGATTAGAAAGACGAGGAGAGAGAAAAGTTTCACGATGATGCTTTTACTTCACATCAAAATTCAAAAGGAGAGGTCTCAATTTTATTTACTGGCACTACCAAAGGTGCACATAGAGCTACAGTGAGTAGATGAGTTCTCAATTTTATTTACCTGAAGAAGGTACACATACAGGTACAGTGAGAGAGAGAACTCCATGACTACATTGCCTTCTGCACCAAAAGTTATCACTCCTCATCGTTGGGTAGAACTAAAGTTGAAGGTAAATGAGTCAATACGTGATTAGTACCCATGTACCATATAGCAGAATAAATAGCCCCTTCCCCATCAGATCGAAGAACAAATACATAGTCACCTTCTCCACGCGATGAACCGCTACGCCATACACGGACACCATTCTCGTTAAAAACCGCCATGTCACCATCGGTTTGCAGTATGCAATAGCAATGCCTGCCTCTGTTGTAAGTCTGCGAAGCCCATATAGGTCGTGACGCGCGGTAGCGGACGAGGTTGCAGTCCCCTTGCATTACAAGGCCGTAGTCTCCTTCATTAAGGGATTCTCCTGTATTGAGACGACATCCAGAGAACAGGGTATTCTTCCCATTAGGATTGGCAAGGCATCGGGCATTGTCACTGTCGGCAAGCGAAGGAAGGAGAAGAGAGAGAAAGAGGGTTAAGAGGAGGAGGAAGCATGGGGTGGTTGCCATTGCTGTTAGGATTGAGAGAGAGAGAGCTGAGATAGAGGGGCCTTCAATTCCAGTGTGTTGTGTGATTGTATGAGGCCTCAAATCAATTTATAGAAAAAACCCGGAAGAGAGAGAATTGAAGGTTTACACACATACCCTTATTATCCATGTAACGTCCATCTCTAAGATGGATGTCAAAAAAATGTTATATCCACTGGGGGGAAAAGTTTATGAAGAGCCGAGGCTTCAAACAATTAAATTTGAACCCACTTCAAAAATTTCACTACAAGATGTTGTTTTGATGCTCAAATATTATCAAATTGATCATCTCGACATCAATATGTATGGATATGAGAAAGTGGATTTCAAGTTTTAGAAATAGTGCAACTCGTAATGCATTTTTGGACCGTCAATTTTCAAGATTTTCAAGTTTTCATAGATCTGTTTGATCTACATTATTTTTTAAGCTTTAACTTTTGTAATTAAAGATGAAAATATATTTTAAGTCTACCACAAAGATTTACAATATTGAAACCACATTTCTTGCTACTATTTGAAGGTGTGCTTTACTTTGATTGTTTAGGGCCTCAGCTCTGTACAAACCACACTCAAGTTAAAAATAGGTAGTGAAAAAAGGAATTCAAAAAGTAATATTTATATTTAAAAAAAAAATCTAAATTTAGATCATTGTCATGGTTGAGATTATAAAAACCTATAATTTTGGATTAAAAATACATCTCTTGAGATATATATTATGTAGGGAGGTAGCACAACAGTTGTGTGAGTCGGTGAACTCACAAAACGCTTTTTCTTATTATTATTATCATCATTATTTTTATTTTCGACTTTCGATGTATGCAGCTTTGATGACCTGAATGCAAAAAAGTTACGATCTGCAGAGCCACCGAATAGTCTTTTGGGATTCGATCCAATGATCATCAATTGGGATGATTATTTTATGACCATCCACATCCTGGCTTGGTTAAATATGCCTCGAAATGATCACCTTATTTATGGATTCCTTAGGAAGAAGATAGAGATGGCAGACACATTGTAATTTATTCAACTTTCGAGCATTGAAAGTTTCTTATCAGAAGAAATACGACGAAAAAATTGGACCCTGTAACTGATTTGTGAAGTTTGTATTATATCAAAGGGGGAGAGAGAGAAAGTGGGTGGAAAGATGTGTTTGGTATTGCTAATAGAATGATATGCATACGGATCTTAAAATTTTAAGTAAAATGCAAAATGTTTTGTTTATAGGTAAAAATTGTTGAAAAAACTTGAAGGAAGAGATGAACTCACTTCTAGGATTAGGGGCAGTGTCTTTAGACTATCGATCACAAAGATCAGGTTTTTATCAGAACTGTAAGAACTCCATAAATTTATGTGTCCCTCTCCATGGCCATGAAACCCTTCTTAAAGAGGGATAGAGGAGGTCGTTCTCCAACGTTCAGCTTTTTCCTAAAATCTCTGAGAAAACATGGCTCTGTAATCGTAGGAAGTGGGTGGTTACTTTCTAGCAGTTAGATAACTGCACTTTCTCTCTCTAAGAAGCCTCCATTTTTAGTGATAAGCATTAAATTATAAGAGAGAGAAATATTGTACGTTTAAAGGCCCCATGGCCATACACACATACCAACAACTCCCACTTGACCATGAGGGCCCGATATATTGAAATATCATAAAGTCTTTACTACTTAATGAATTTAACATTTATGTGCATATTTTTGTCACGAGGCTTTCACGTAAGTGCGGTTATATATCTCATAACAAAAAATATCCAAAGTCATGTCATGATTTTTTACCCTAATGCGATTTTTCCTCTCATGACCAAAACATCAAAAAATATCCCATTTAGGAGTTCCTAACTTAAATATTTTTAAGTCTCATCAAACTTACTTGCTTTGATAATATTTTTACAGTCAATCCATTTGTTAAAGGGTTAGCAATCATATCTGAAGATGGCAAATAACTTGCAATTATTTCATTCTTTCCAATAATATCATAAATATAATGATAATCAATTTCAAAGTGCTTACTCTTAGAACTATAAGCTCCATTTCTAATTGATGAAATAGCAGCCTGATTATCACAAAAAAATTTAACAGGTCCGTCGAGTATATCCAGCTTCAAATCATTTATGAAGCGTTTAATCCGCAGACGGCATAAGTTGTAGCAATGCTGCAAGCAATATACTCGGCTTCCATAGTATACCGAGCTACACAACCTTGTTTCTTACTAGATCAAGAAACACATCCACCACCAAATCCATAGTATACCGAGTTACACAACCTTGTTTCTTACTAGATCAAGAAACACATCCACCACCAAAGAGGAATGCAATTCCTGAGGTTGATTTTCTATCATCTGGGTCTCCTACAAAATCTGCATCAGAGTACCTAGTAACCTCTAAGTTGTCAGTTTGGAAGCACAACTTGTAATTTTTAGGTTTTTTAATATATCTGAGTATCTTTTTTACCGCTTGCCAATGAGCCATCCTAAGATTACTCTGAAATCTACTTACAAAACCATATGCATGACTCAAATCATGTCTTGTACACAACATGACACAATTTATGCATCCTACTGCATGAGCATATGGAATTCTTTCCATTTCAGCTTTGTCACTATCATTTAACGGACACATTTTCTTTGATAATTTTAAGTCTTTACAAATAGATGTATTTATGGCCTTGCAATTTTCCATCTTAAATCTCTGTAAAAAAACTTTCTAAATAATTTTCTTAAGATACATATAGAAGTCTTGAATTTCTATCTCTTGTTATCTTAATGCCCAATACATATGAGGCTTCTCCCATATCTTTCATCTCAAAATGGGAACTTAGCCATGATTTGATGTGGTTAATCATACGAATATCATTACCGGCTATCAAAATATCATCCACATATAGTGACAATATAAGAAAATTGCTCCCACTATTCTAGACATATACACAATGGTCTAACATATTGGCTATATAACCAATTTCAGTGATTGCATTATGAAAAGTAAAGTACTATTGCGTAAAAGACTGTTTTAGATCATATAAAGATTTCCTAAGTTTATATACTTTGTCTTCTCGGCCTTTAATTACATATCCTTCTAGTTGTTTCATGTATATGTCTTCTTTTAATTCTCCATTTAATAAAGTTGTTTTGGCGTCCCTCTGAAATAATTCTAGATCATAATATGCAACTAATGCAAGGATGATCCTAATAGATGAAAATTTTGCTACTGGAGAATAAGTTTCTACATAATCTATGTCATCCCTTTGGGCAAATCCTTTAGCTACCAACCTAGCTTTATATTTATCAATGAATCCATTTGCATTAAGCTTTTTCTTTAGGACCCGTTTGCAACCGATCGTTTTTCTATCTTTAAGGAGGTCAACCAACTCCCAGACTTGATTTCTTTTCATAGAATCAAGTTCATCATCTATGGCTTGAGTCCACTCAGCTGAGTCATGTGAGCTAATAGCTTCACTGTAGCTCGTCTATTGTATCCTCACTCAATGAAGAGTAATTATGTCAAATCTATAGATTTAATTGGAATACGATTAATGATATATATTACAGTGTTGAGAGCTTCACCCCTAAAATGAGGTGATAAATTTGAATGGCGCATCATGGACCTAACCATGTTCATTAGAGTTTTATTTCTCCTTTCAACTACATCATTTTGTTGTGGTGTATATAGCATAGCTGTTTGGTGAATTAACCATGCTCCTTAGTAAATTCAGAAAATAAGGCGGAGCAATATTTACCTTATTTATTTATTCGAAGAATTTTAATATGTCTACCTAACTGATTTTCTACCTCAGCTTTAAATTCTTTAAATGTTTCTAATGCATCTGATTTCTTACTAATTAGGTATACATATTCATAACGTGAATAATCGTCTATAAATGTTATGAAATATTCCATACCTCTATGTGTTTTCACATTTAATGGACCACATATATCAAGTGAACATTACTACGTAAGTCACTAGACTTTTTCCCTTTAGGAAAAGGCTTCTTAGTTAATTTATCAAAAATACATGGCTCGCATGTTTTAAACACACTTTCTTCTAAATTGGGGAGCAAGCCTCTTTTAACCATTTGATTCATTTTGTCTTTATTTATATGTCCTAACTTAAGTGCCATAAATAGGGATCATCTATACACATAAAAGCATCAAAAGAAGCATCAATATAACCAAAAAATGATGAACTTTCATTAATATTCAGTCGGTATAAATTATCAACTTTAGTAATGTACACCAAAGCTCTAGAATGCTTCCCAAGGGAAACTGACCAGACGTGAACCTTATTTCATAACCCTTGTCATCTGGCCTCGGGACAGAAATCAAATTGCGACTCATCTTGGGTGCATACAATGTGTCGGTCAATAAGAGATTTATTCCTCCTAGTAAACACATCTTGAAAGTACCAACACTTAGTACATCGTAGTAGGTGTCATGTCCCATATAAATCCGTTGGTTACCGACTATAATCTCTTTCATTTCTGTGAATCCATCTTTGGTCCTCGAGACATGTCGAGTGGAGGCTGAGTCGACCAACCAATTTTTCAGGTCATGATCAGCAACTATTGATTCTAAGACTACGCATATCAAGTCCTTTATCTTATTTTGATTATTTCGAACAAGGTTGTTATTTTTGTTTCTATTTTTATTTTTCAGCTTAGGACAATTAAACTTGATGTACTCATTTTCCTTACAATAAAAACAGGTCTTCTTAACCTTATTCTTTTGATTTTTAAAATTTCTCCTCATTCCCTTATATTTAGTATTTTTCTGATAATTGAAAGGTTTCTTGAGGATCTGAGAAGATAAACTTTGGGAAAAGTACAACTCATTTGACTTCTTCCTCATTATTCTCTTAGCTTCAATACTAAAATGCATGGGAAGATTTAACATAGTTATCCCTTGTACAGAATGGTTTAATGCAATTACAACATATTCTCAAGATGGAGGGAGACTGTTAAGGACAATGGACACTTGCATGCGATCGGGGACTCGATTCCCAGCTGCAATAAGGTCCTTTGCGAGCACTATCATTTTGTTGACATGCTCGATCACTGAGTCTGCTTCTTTCATTCTGTAAGAATTGTATTTTTCTAACAACAATTATACATGAGTCTTAGTAATGGTCCCATACTTTTCAGATAGAGCGCCTATCATACTTTGAGCTGTAGCGTAATCTTCAAAAACTCTAATTAAATCATCTTCCATAAAGCTCAACATAGTAGTCCTAGCTACTTTGTCATCTTCTAACTATTTTTCAGGTCTCCTTCTGGCTTGACCATTGGCATTAGGCTCTAAAACTGGTGGTTCTATTTCTAGGACATAATCTACCATATCTTGGAAAAATAATATATCTAATTTTTCTTTTCCACATAGAAAAATTGGTCCCATTGAGTTTTTCAAGTTTGGATAATTCTGACATGACGAGCCTAGATGCCATTTTAAATTTTTCGATAATACCTAAAAGTTCAAAAATAAATTTAATTGTGTTTAAGAAAAGATTGTCTGCTAGCTAAATCAATAAGTTTGCCGACTCTCAGTGAGCTGCAACTTCAAAGAAAATTTTTCTCGAACAATTTATGTTCGCATTGCTTTGATACAACAAAAAATTAATAAAGTAAGGCAACAACTACTTTTATGTCAAATCTTGTATAAGAATAATTTTCATAAATATTTGAATATGTCTTAGCACAAGATGGAGAGTCTACAATAAACTTGAGGGAAGAGATGGACCCACTCTTAGGATTAGAGGCAGTGTCTTTAGACTATCGATCGTAAAGATCAGGCTTTTACTAAAACTATGAGAACTCTGTAAATTTATGTGTCCCTCTCCATGGCCATGAAACTCTTCTTAAAGAGGGATGAAAGAGGTTGTTCACCAACGTTCGGCTTCCTCCTGAAATCTCTGAGAAAAAGTGGCCCTGTAATCCTGGGAAGTCGGTGGTTATAGCCGTTAGATTACGGCACTTTCTCTCTCTAAGAAGCCTCAATTTTTAGTGATAAGCATTAAATTATAAAAGAGAGAAATAGTGCACGTTTAAAGGCCCCAAGGCCACACACACGTACCAACAAAAATTACAAAGAAAGTCCGTGAAACCACAATTTTTTTATTCTTTTTCAAATTACCCCATGGTCGACTTGAACTTTGATTTTTCTTTTTAGTTTTTTGTTAGTAGGGTAGTTCCCCAAGCTTAAGGCACCGCCCTACCAACGAAAAAAAAAAAATTTAAAAAAAAGTTATAATAATAATAATAAATAAATAAAAATCAAAACTCAAGGTGGCCGAGGAACAATATTGAAAAAAATTTAAACAAGATGGTTGACCGACCTTCTTTGTAATATCCATTCATAAGTGGAGCCTTTTTGCATTTTACCTAAAATTTTAAAATCCGTACGTAAATCACTCTACTTAAAAAAAATGGAAGTATGAAGTAATTCACTATTGCTAATATAGAACAGCCCCAGATTTGCGACGGTTCCATTTTGGTGGTCTGGTAATAACCTAAGATAACTAAAATTGCAATAACAAAAACAAAAACAAAAATGTCGGTTTTATTAACATTAAACTAAAACAGAAATAGAAAAATAAAACAAAATAAGACCCCAACATACAATTAGTAAAAAAAAAAAAAAATTGGATTATGCCGTAATGCTGCAAATATTTCATATACTTACATAAATTTTCTTCAAAAATAATCCACATAATACGCTAAAAACCCTTTAATAGGTGGTATTGGTATAAAGAAGTCCTCCACACTGAACCCATCAAAAGCTGTGATACAAATATACACAAAGGGCATCAAGTATATATAAATTACTCCCAACAATTATAACTGAGACATCCAATGGTACCTCTCTGAGTGGATCTATAAATTTCTAGGCATGGCGTTCCGATCTCGCACTAGGGCTGATATATGACAATACACCCAATTCTCTATCCAACCGAGTTCATTTTATATG
This sequence comes from Amborella trichopoda, assembly GCF_054954075.1. Taxonomy (NCBI): domain Eukaryota; kingdom Viridiplantae; phylum Streptophyta; class Magnoliopsida; order Amborellales; family Amborellaceae; genus Amborella; species Amborella trichopoda. The sequence goes on along the minus strand of NC_142343.1, from coordinate 4,419,078 downwards.
ACAATGCAACTACTTATAATAAGCTAATCACTATTCACAATCCCATCTATAGGCCTCGTAACTTTCTTTTCATGAAAAATCACAACCGGTAGTTCTTACCGTCAAGACGGACAGAGATAATTGTGGTCTCCAAGATGTTCAATTACACTACAATCATATGATATATGACTCATAAGAAATAGTATAAGGTTGCAACTGCAACGGATTCACTAGAACTCAAAAGACATACTGGATTTAGTTGAGTATAACATGGGAAACAATGGCATTAATCATGAAACCAGCAAGGGTCGATGGACCACAAAGATTATTTTTAAAGATCAATGATTCTCCATGGACTACCAAATAACCTTATGAGATTGGATTTTTATGAGGTAAAGATTAGCTAGTGGTTGAACTTTTGAAGATAATAAATAAATAATAAAATCAATTTGTTGAGAAGAAGGGCTTAACCAATGGTTCAAAATCTCAACAAAGAGTGGGTCAACACGTGCAAGTGAATAATATGAGAAAAAAGGGAAACTCTTTCAACTCTCTTTCACTTAAATTTCTGACCGCATTGGAAACCCCAGATCCGCCCGAACAACAAGGGCTGTTAATAGACTTGGCCGGGCCTCGGCATCCCGGCCGGGCCTCGGCATCCCAGCCGGGCCTGTTAATGGCCTGCGAACGGCTTTGGGTTGGGCCCTTATGGACAATGCTATTTTGGCTGGGTTGGAGTTTTAATGGGCCTCCCAATAAAAGCCCGTAATTTCGCCCACAGTAAGGCCAAAAATGCCCTAGCTCGGCCTAATAAATTCCATCCCAGCCCATTTTTATTGAAATCTTCTTTCTTAAAAATTTTCTTATTAAAAAAATGGCTGCTCTGGATGGGTAGAGGTAATGCCTTTTTTTTTTTTTTTCAAGGAAACTCTATATTTCCTCCACCGCCACCCCCATTTTGCAACCCAAATCTCTCTCTTCCTCTCTCTCTCTCTCCAAAATATACCTTCAGAATAAAAAATATGTAATATGTTTTATAAAAAAGATGCAATATGTTTTAATGAGTTTTTCATAGAGTGGTTAACAAAATTTCCCATTTATTGCATCCAAATTCAATTTTTTTGAAAAGCTGTATATCTTTACTCTATATATTCCAAACATTGTATCCAAAATACAAATTAAATTTTTTTTAGAAACTTATACATTTTTACTCTATTTATTTCAAAGAAAATCGTTTAAAAAACTTTTCTGTTTTTGTGCATCCAATTTCAAAATTTAGGACTTCTTGTGTTTCTCCCTTCCATTTTAAATTTCCTTCTATTTTGAATTTTTTTGGATAAAAAACTTTCTAAGAAAATTTCAAATCCAATTTAAATTTTTTCCACTTTCCATCTTTATCATTTGTGCATTCAACTCCAAAATTTTGAAATGTGTCATCTTTTTGGGTTCCATTTTGAATTATTTTGGAATAAAATTTTCTAAACCGCTTTCAAATCCAGGTCATTTTTTATTTAACTCTCTATTTCATCCCTTCTAAAAATCATATTCTCTAAAAAAAATTTATATATATACTCCAACATCTTTTTTCCATGAAAATATATTCTTTAAAAAAAATCCGTCTATCCAAAACAAAAAATTAAGACCATCACAAATATGTTTACTTTTTTGGATTACACCCTCCCTCTGAAAACCCAATCTTTTTAAAACCTATTCTCTCTAGAGAAACCCAAACTCCTTTTTTAAAAACCTATTATCTATCTAGAAACCTAATCCCTCTCTCTAAAAGTCATTCTCTCTAGAAATCCATTCTCTCTTTCTCTCATTAAAAACTCACTTTCTCTCTAGAAACCCAATCTCTCTTTCTCTATCTAAAAACTCATTCTCTTCTTCTCTATTTAGAAATCCAATCTCTTATTGAAGATCTTCTTAAATGAGATCTTCTTAGAAGTAGAAGATTGAGATTTTAAAACGGGAAACAAAATTAGAGAGCTCTTGATGTCGTATTTTGCAAAAAGTTTTCAGAAAATGAGATTTAAAAAAAAAAAAAAAATTTAAAAAGGGGGCATTAGTAGTCCTCATGGGAAATCAGAAAATGAGATTTTAAAAAGAAAAGTTTCTGAATGGGGGACATGAGTAGTCCTCATGAAAAATCCATGCTTATGTAGACATAGGAAAAATGAAAATGTTTTTTAAAAAAGAAAAGAAAAATACGACACCGCAGTCCTGGTGTTTTGTGCCATGGATAGGCATGATGGGAAATCTATGCCTGGCGTAGGCATAGGAAAAATGAAAATAATTTTTGGAAAAGAAAAAAAAAACAGGACTCCGTAGTCTTGGTGTGTCGCGCATGAAGGGAAATCCATGCCTGGCGTAGGCATAGGAAAAATGATTTTGGAAAAAGAAAAAAAAATCTTAGATGAGATCTTCTTAGAAGTAGAAGTTGTAGATTTTAAAATGGGAAACAAAATTAGAGAGTCCATGATGTCTTATTTTTGTAAAAAGTTTTCGAAAAATGAGATTTTTTTAAGAATAAAAAAAACTAAAATAATGAAAAGGGGGTAAAAGTAGTCTTCGTAGGAAATTCATGCTTATGCAAGCATAGAAAAAATGAAAATGTTTTTTAGGTAATGGGTAGTTTTGCAGTTTCATTGTACAAGCCTATATATATTGGCTCTATAAATTATATATATTGGCTCTATGAATGAGATATGTGCAACCTGTGGAGGAAACTAGTGTAGTGCAAACTGTGGAGGAAACTAGTGTAATGCAACTGTCTCTCTCTCATAGTGTACTTGTTTTCTCTTCAATAGTGCGTTCTTTCAATTATCAATAGGTAGTGCGGAACCTTGCGTACTTTCAATTATCGTAACATCCATAAAAACTAACAAGGGTATCATAACCTTATCCTTCGGAATTTCAAAAATGTCAACATCTCCTTCTAAAAAGTCAATCTCTCTTATTATCTCTAAAACCCACTTTCTCTCTAAAAATTTTTTCTCTCTCTCAAACTTATTCTCTCTCTCTAAAAACCCAATATGTCGTTCTCTCAAAACAAATCTAATATCTCTCTCTAAAAACCCATTCTTTATCAAAGAGCCCGAACCACTTTTTCTCTATCTAAAAGTTGAATATCTCTCTCCCTAAAACCCATTCTCTCTCTAGAAACCCAATTTCTCATTTTCTCTCTAAAAAATATTAGCATACGTTTTTTTTTCTTGGCTTACTACCAAGAAAAGTTTGAAGAGTGAGATAAACAAACAAAAAAAGTACATTTAAAAAAAAATACATTTCTTAATGGGCCGGACCGCACCCATAGCAATAGAGCCTTGACAGGCCCTTAACAGGATTCGTGCGAGGCTTGGCCATGCCTCAACTAGAGGGTTTTAAAAGTCACAAGGACCTTACATTTTTTTTTTAAGTAAGTGTGAGCTTCATTAAGATAATGAAAGGTACAAGATACAAAGAGAGAAAGGAATAAAAAAATATAATTTATAATTTATAATAAAATTTAAATTTAAATTGAAATTGAAAATAAATAAATAAAATAAAAAAAAAGAGCAAGAGCAAGAGCAGCCCTAAAAAGGGCCGAGAGGGGGGAGAAGGAGAAAAGGGTAAAGGATGGAGGATGCACGGAAGGCATGGCTTAGGAAGTAGCCAAGTTATCCAATCCGTCAGCTTCCGAATTGTACCCTCGAGCAGCAAGTGAAAATGAGACTCGAAAATCTCTCAAATGAATAAAATTTCGTCCATGAGGTTATAAAGGTACCAAAGGGCAGAATCCGAGAACAAATACCAAACGATGACGTTAGCCGAGTCTCCTTCAATTTGGACTCTCACCTAGAAGAGATCCAGGTTTAGAACTCCTTTCATCAGGGCCCATAACTCCGCCTTATTAATCTCGCAAGGATGTATTCTGCCTGAGACAGTCCAGATCGTTGCCCCATGGTGATCATGGAGAATTCCCCCATACCCAGCCACCTATCCCTTGACACTCCCATCAAAATTGACTTTGATCCAATCGTTCGAGGAGGCTTCCACACAGAGCATAAGGAAGATCTTCTGGGAACATCAATAGATTTGTGTGAAGTGAGAAAAGAAAATTTCCTTAGGAATAGCTTTGAGGGTCTGTAGGCCAATTCATAATGAATAGCTGAATCCTCAATAAGAAAGAGGGCAAAATCACGGGTGCGGCTTTCGAAGGTTATGGGGTGCGTTCCCTCCAAAGTTCCAAAGTAGGGCTGCAACCCAGATCTGCCATTTCTCTTCTAGAATCAGTATCTGGAATCATGTTTTATGATGTAATCGAAACGATTCGTGATTCAAAATTGTTTATTCTCTTCTAAGATTGGGCGATTCCCCAGTTTTACAGAAGAATCTATACAGGGTGACTGATTCCCGTGTTGACTCGAGCGAATCCGTTTCGACTCAACGATTTTTAAAACCTTCGTAGAATTACAAATTTACCAAAAAAATCTATTTGAAATATGTAGAATCACATACGCTCTAATCGATCATCTCGACATTGTGAAGTATGAATATGAAAAAATAAAAAAAAAGTTTTGAGTCCCGAGAATAGTGCATCTTGCAACATATTATCTAGACCTTCTATTTTTAAGATTTTCATATATTTATAGATCTACTTGATTTTACCCAATTTGGTTGTACTGCAATCTTAATAAAAAATTTGAGTTTCCAAAAAAAGTTGGGCCAATGCATTATGTACTTTTATTAATTTGCCAAAATTCTTGAAAATTGAGATGATGTTTCTTGTTTGAGTGTCTATTGATACTAAATTTGATATAATACTTTTATAAAAAACATTATACCCATCTTGTGGCTTTTAAGTGAAGAAACGAGGGGAAAAGTGATTTTTGTAATTTTTTATATTAAGATACTAATATCTCGGCTGGGCACAACCAGGATAAACTGGATAAATATCTTAGTGGATGTATCTTTCTTGGATACTTCTTTACTCAAAAGGGATACAAATGTTATAATCTAACAACTAGAAAAATACATATTTCTAGAGATGTTCAATTTGTTGAAATAGAATCGTATTTCTGTGACACATTGGAGACTAGTTTGAAAAATAATACTCGGGGGAGTGTTCAAGAGGTCGTTTTTCCTTCCCTAATATTAGAACCAGTGATGTATCCAACACACTTGGAACAAGTCATGATGATCAAGGCGACGTTGAAAAAAGTCATGATGCAAGCTGAAGTTGAAGATACCTCTAAAACTCATCAAGTTGTATAGAAGAAAAAAACTCCGTTGTTGCCCCATCTTATCCTCTGTTGTGCAGGTTTTCTCGTATCTCTCAACCTTCCTCTAGACTTCAAGATATTTATATACTTACCATACAATTTCTTATCCTATTCAAAATCATATTATTTTCTATGAAAATCTCTCTCTTGGCTATTTTGCTTTTTTGAATTCGATATCTAAACCAACTAATTTTCAAGATGTCATTTCTTAACCTATGTGGAAGAAGGCCATGAAAGAGAACTTTTGGCACTTGACAATAACCATACTTGGGATATTGTCAAGTTAAAGCAATTGGATGTAGATGGGTTTTTCAAATCAAATATAATAGTGATAGATCTGTTGAGAGGCATAAGGTTAGGTTGGTGGCCAAAGGAATTGGCCAAACTTATGGAGTCAAGAGACTTTTGCACTAGTTGCCACGATAATTACGGTTCATGTTCTTTTGTTTATCGCAATTAATTGTGGATGGTTTCTGCATAAGATGGATGTCAAAAATTCCTTCTTACATAGTGACCTTGAAGAAGAAATCTATATGAGTATTCCTCTAGACCATTTTAAAGAAAAGGAGAAATGTCCTGTATGCAAATTAAAGAAAACCCTATATAGAGTTAAACAATTACCTTTGGCAAGGTATGTCAAACTCAGCTCAGTTTTGATAAGTGTCGAGTTTCTTAAAAGATTAGCTAATTGTTTGATGTTCATAAAAAAGGGAATAGCAGATACAACAATACACTCATTTATGTTGATGTTATTATCGTTACAGATAATGATAAAGAAATTATGAATCTTAAAATTTAGCTCCACAAAAAATTCGACATCAAGGACCTTGGTCAACTAAAGTATTTCTTGGCATTAAAGTGACACATTAAAAAAAGAGGACTCTTCATTTTTCAAAAGAGATATGTCTTAGACCTGTTAAAAGAAACTAAAAAACTGGGAGTCAAAACCATTGACACCCCTATTAATACTAATGCAAACTTAATTTAAAAAATGGAAAACCTCTTAAAGATGTGGGTTGTTTCCATAGACATGTGGGAAGATTAATTTATTTGACTGTGGCACGACCATATATAATGTATGCGGTTAGCCTTGTGAGTCAATTTATATATGCTCCGAGATCATGTCATATGGAGGCCCTCAATATGATTCTCAGATATCTTAAGCCATCACCTGGTAGAGGTGTTTGGAAGAAATAGAATGGTCACACTAATATTATTGGTTATTCTGATGTTGATTGGGCAAGTAGTCCAATTAACAAGAGGTCCACTATTGGTCATTGTACATTGGTCAGAAGAAACTTAGTTATTTGGCAAAGAAAAAAACAAAATGTAGTTGCTCGATCCAACGCAGAAGCCGAATATAGAGCTATGGCCTCAACTACAAGTGAATTGATATGGCTAAAATATCTACTTCGAGATACGGGTTCTCAACGGTCAATCCAATAAAGATATTATGTGATAATCAAACAATTATGCACATAGCCTCAAGTCCAATTTTTCATAAAAGAACATAGAATATAGAAGTTAATTATCACTTTGTGAGAGAAAAGGTTCAGTAAAAAGTTATTAGTACTCCTTATGTTCGAAGTGAATACCAACTTATAAACATATTTACCAAAGCTATTGTAAAGACAAAGTTCTATCAAATACTGTCCAAATTCGGCTCCCTGGATATCTACGCACCAACTTGAGGGGGAGTGTTGACAGTTATAGCAACCAGATATTGAGTTCTCTATTTTGTCGAATTACAAGTTTATGAGATTTGTTTCCTAAAAAACAATAATTGTAATTCTATAAATCTCTAATAATATAATTTAGAGTAATTCCTATAAATGAAATATTGGTTTACCATTTGTGAACGTAGGCAAATTGCAAAACCACATATGTCTTGTGCTGATCTCTCTCTCTCTCTCTCATCACTATTCCTCTTATGGCAAATTCTACAATAAGGGGCCGCATAATGCATTACTTGCAAATGGATTGTCACTGTTTTGGTAGTATTTAGATACAACTTGGGAAATACCTTGCTATTGTTTGGCTATGTATGAAAGAAATATGAGAAATGCGTTACCATCCAAATATGAAAAATATGGCTATGTTTAGTTAACATGATTAGACTTTGGTTTCAATATGATAAGTCATTAGAATAATATGATTGGAATAACATGATTTTATTATGATAGTTTTGAAGCATTGGAGGAGACTAAAGAGGTATCTTATTTCAATTGAGTTTTTACTAATATCTTATGAGGAATATGTTGTGTGAAATTTTTTATTATGATTGTATTGTGTAATTTCTCATTGATTACCGATTATTATTTTTATTATTTTTGTTTTTATACGAGAGCTGATGGCGGGCTATAACCCAAATTGGGCTAGAGGGATGGAGATTTTTTTTTTTTTATGATTGTAGTAGAAAATTGTCCCTCATCAAGTTCTACAACTGTTCAAATCAATTTAGATATCCCCTTACTTTCACCTACCAATTATTAAAAAATTTTGTTTTTATATGAAAGTTAGATGAGAGCTACAACCAAATTGGGTAGAGAGGAATATAGAAATCTTTTATTAAGATTGCAGCAGAAAATTATCCCCTTTACACTTGTTCAAATCAATTTAGATCCCCTTTTCATATCCCCTACTTTCACTTTCTACTAACCTTAAGAATTATATAAAACAACGTATACTTGAGAGAGGGAAATGTTTTCTTAGACGGGAATAAGGCAGAGAGACACACGCGAAAGATTTTCAAAGATTACCCGTTAACCTCGTAATAAATTTTTCATCCATCACGGCGTGTATTGGATTTCATGATTTTTGGGGAAATCTCACGTAATATCGCTAAATGTCTTTCCATTTCCTTACTATTAAAGTATACCCAAATATTCCTTACTAATAAAGTGTACCCAAACAATGTAAATGTCATATTTCATTATACTCTATTGTCACGTAATAGATTTCTATGTACCCAAACGACCCCTAAGTATTTTGGATATATTCTTAACCTCATATAACTTTTAGGGCTTAGGTCTAGGTCCAAACCTTGTGAGAGGAGAGTGATCCAAAACCATAATGAAAATTACGAGGGACACAAGATGTGGCCTCGCTTTATTTGAAGTATTAAATGCTCATGACTCGGGGAAAATACTAAAACGAGCGACTACAAAAAGCATAACCCTTGGATATAGTGCGTTTTGTATTATACTTCTTCACTTACTTGGTAATAACTACTATATGATAATTTGAATTTTTGATAAACATGTGTACCAAAGAGAATAATTTCTTATAGAAAACATATATTATTTTCTACCATTAACGCACCCCAAGCTTTAAAATCCCTATCTTGTGATGTAGTATCCTGGCATATCAGTTGGTTTTTAGTAACTATTTATTCTACACTTTTTTTAGTATATAAAAACACATTTTCATGCCTATTTTCAGAAAATATGTGAGCCAAAAAAATCAGAGAGTCGTCAACCATCTTCAACTTAGAACCTTGAGATCAGATCTGCATCCTAATACAACCAAGCTAAGGTTTGGTCAAATTTGAATAGAGACATGGAGGATTCGAAAATCCTTGTACAACCAAGCCAAAATTTGATGAGAGACACAAATGACTCACGATGTAAACACAACCGCAGTCCTGATATAGGCGAGGGCTCGAAGCCTCAGGTGTTTCGGGCCAACTGGCTCGGCCGAGTAACCTTTCCTATCCATTTTCAGTTGTTTTATTTATTTTAAAAAATATTTAAATAGTTTTTCATTGCTTTTCTTTCGTATTTCGTGCATAAGATCGATGCTTGCCTGCCACTAATCTGATAACAGATCTATTCATTTATGGATAGATATGCCCTTAGATCGAAATTCGATTGACATCACTCTCTATCACTCTTTTAAAACAAGTTTGTAGTGTTCAGATCTAAGGGATCTGCGGTCCAAGATCTCCCTAATTTAAACTTATCTAAATTGTAAATAATTTTGAATTTATTTAAATTGTATACAATTTCGTCAGAAAGGCATTGAATACCTATTTTAGGATCGGTTTCCAACAAATCTGAAAATTATAATTTTTATATTTAAAAAAAAAATTGAAGCTCCAATAGAATTGCTTTCTCGTTTGTAGATTTTTCTTTTTCTTTTTGGGTTCCATTCTTATCTCCAAGTTTTGCTTCCAGATACTCTGTTTCACGGATTTTTTCAAGTTTCTCTCCCTTAACGTCATATGGATTTTTTTTTTAGTTTTTTTTATTTGTTGTAGAGTTTATTCGTTGTTGCAAAAAAAAAAAAAAAAATTGCTTTTTTTCGAAGCCATTCTTTCTCCCAAAAAAAAAAAAAGGTAATTAAGGTCATCTTTCTTATTTTTAAAAAATAAAATAAAATAAAATAAATACATATTTAGCCATTTTCATTTTAAAAAAATCACTTTCCATTTCTTTGCTTGTAATTCAGCATTTGCCACTTCTCTTTCCATTCATTTAAAAAAAAAAAAAAAGAAACAAAAAAAGGTAAAAAGAAACAAAAAAAATTTCGAAGGTCACCTACACCCTCTCTATAAATGTGCCCTGATCGAGTCACACTCGACTTGGGGCACACTCAACTAGGCATGGATTGTGCTATGTTGCTACTCTTTTGACTACATACTTTCTTAGGAGTTACCAATCCCTACGCCTCAACTGTGCTATCGATCATTCTTGACCGATTTTTAAAGTTTAATTTTTTGACTTTCTATGTTTTGAGGATGGTCTTCGGTTCATTTCTAACTACCGAATTTTACATTTAGCAGCTAAAATTGATTGTGATCTTCTTATATAAAAAATAAACAACTATAAATTTATACATTTCCTATCATTATTAAGTATGAGGGTAAAAATGCTGTTGAGCAAATCTCGCTCATCATTTTTACTGCAAGTGGTAAGATATGATACTTTTTTCTTGTTGTCTTTTAAATTTTTTTTTTTGTTTTTTTTTTTGAGTGTTGGCAAGAGAGGATACTTCTGTCGATGGGCATTCAAGACCGCGAGACAATATAGAAAAAAAATAAAAAGAAAAACTGTAGGGACTAACCTTATGTGTAATTTTTATCTAAATTAAACTTATTTTATATTTATATAATTTTTTATGCATACATAAATGAAGTCTAAAGCTGCAGATAATTTAAGCTGTCCTTATTTCTCCAAAAAAAAAAAATAGCTGCCCTTAGATCCACAAATTTTTTTATATGGACCGTGTAAAATTATAAAATTTGTCCTTAAATCCATAAGTTTGTTGCAATGATAAGATAATTGGGCAAATCCACTCAAACTCACCCCAGTAACTCAAACTCACTCCCCAAATTGGGTATTTAATTTTGGGATCTTCAAAAAGTTAAAAAAAATTATAAAATTTTTTTGACATATTTTTTTGTGTATTCTATCAATTTCACAAAGATTAGAAAGTATTTTGGCTATGAATACTTATGGTCACAATTTTTCATCTTTTTTGGATTATTTAAAAAATACCCCCAGTTACATATTCATTTTTCAAAATCTATTTTTTTATTAATTTTTTTACTTCACTTAGATGTGTTTTGTTTAATCTTACCTTAATATTTTTTTATTTTTTTTTTTAATTTTGTTAACATATTTTTCCGAAGCCCGTTTGTGCTTGACTTGGTCTGGTTACTCGGACCAGTTCCGGGATAGCTGGACCTAGCTGAAGGCCGGTTTTTGTGGCCGATTCGTGCAATCGAACACTGTTTGGTAATTTTGCTGTGAGTTCATACTATCTTGATGTTTATTAATTTTATTTTATTTTTTTTATTTTTTGCCCCAACTTCATTGTTTCAACCATGAAACCACTTAACTTTTATTTTATTTTTTTGGTATATGTAGGGTGGTTTAATGTCTAAAATACTAAATAACCCCATTTGTAAAGAGGCCATTGGACTACCCTACATTTTTCGCCCATTCTTTATAATCTGGTCCAATATCACAAACATCACATTATATTTTTCATAGTTATCTAAATTTTAGTGGTCCAAACTATAAGGACCCTCTTGTTAAATAGGACGAGAACGTGAGAAACATGTCAAATATGAAAAAGATAACAATAAATTACACTATTTAAGGTATGTCCTCAAGCACTCATAGCATCGTAGGCCACATTGAGGCCAAATATTGGGGTGGGAAATAGGTAACGGACCACCCCATGGCTAAGGGTTGCGACATGAAGTACCTTGTGGATATGTATCACCAGCAGATTCTTTTTGTCAGCTTTTTATTAGTTTTATATTCCAAAATAAGTTGAGCAAGTAAACTATGCTCTTTGGGAGTATAGATTTAGTTTTGTATTTCAAAATAAGTTGAGCAAGTTTACTATGCGCTTTGGGAGTATAACTTATTTTTATTAAGTGAAAAAGATATATTTGGAGGAGTTTTTCAATTTGAAATTTTAGGAATTACTGAAAAATCTCTAGATGATTATTCTCAAATGAAATAATTTGAAATTTGAGTTTTTTAACATTTACATCTCACCCTTGAAGAATTGAAGGGTTTGTATTCAATTTTGAGACATTACTTTTTGTCCAACTGATGCAATTAGAAACTTTTTTCTATTGAGGTTAATCTATGGGCTGAAGAAATTACGTCCCCAAAATTTGGGGTACTAAGGTTAATGCTAGGTGGGATTTTACCCGAGGGAGTAAATATACATTTCACTCTCATGGAAGTAGAATATCCATGGTAGGAAAATTTTAGAGTTGTTTCATACTAGATGTAATTATTGTTTTTTTGGAAAATTTCAAAAAACGAAATAATTTTTTTTACATTGCTCCTCATACATGATCCTATTGTTTATGAAGGTCTGTCATTGCATAGGTATTATTCGGTTTCTTAAAATTTACAGAAATTTTGTCAAAAGTGAAAAGAGAAAAAGCGGATTTGGGGTTTTCAACGCGCTAAGAAATTTTAGAGAGAGAGTTGAAAATCTTTCCCTTTTTTGTGATATCTATTCACTTGCGCGTGTTGGCACTCTTTGTTGAGATTTTGAACCCTTGGTTAAGCTGTTCTTCTCAACAAATTGTTTATATTTATTTATTTATTTGTTTTCTTCAAAAGTTCACCTACTAGCTTATTTTTACCTACTAATCTTTAGGTCATAGAAATCCAACCTCAAAGTCCGTGAACCCTATCATGTGATCCATAATCCTGCAAAATCATTGTTTTAGTAATAAATCAAGTAAAAATATCAAAACAACTTATTTTCATCTGATTTTTTGTAGACAATATCACAAAAACGCAACTGTTAATTTTAGTTAGATTTGGGCCCCCTTTGACACCCAAAATGGAAATTTGGCTGGAAAATCTGCTTGAAATTGATATATATCCATTCTAGTATGATTTGAGCCTTTATATAAACACATTTTGTGACCCATTTAGTGTTGGACTTGGTAAACCTGTAGGCTAAGAAACCAGAGAGAGAACAAGAAAGTAACTCTAGATCTAGAGAAGCAACCTTAAGCCCTAAACCCCTCCCCCCCCCCCCTTCCCCCTTAAATTAACATTTAGCCTAGATCAACAAAACTCTAGTTCAATCAAGTCAAGGTTTGGCCAAATTTGAAAAGAGAACAACAAAAGACATACGTACACAGCCATGGTTCTGATACGGGAGAGGCCTCGAAGCCTCGGGCACTGCAAGCCAACTGGTTCGACCAGGTATTTTCCTCATCATCTGTTTTTCTCTTATTTTTCATTTATTTTGTTAGATTTATGGTTTTTTATTATTATTATTATTCAATCTTTCATGCTTGTTGGATCGATGTTGGCTCTACCATTGATCTGAGAGCGGATCTGTGCATTTTTTAATAGATCTAGCCTCATATCGAAATTTGATTGTTCCCACTCTATATCATTTTTAAAATCAACTTGTGGTTCGGATCTGGTCGAATCTCATCCAGATATCGTCCCGATCTGCATCGTGAATAATTAGGAATAATCTTTTAGGAAGAATTTGGGAGATTTGGGTAGTGATAAAGACCACGTGAGAATGAAGGAACTATTTTGGGGAAGTTGGTAAGATAAAGAGATAAAATAGGGAGATAGGGTGTGTGGGGGAGATAGGGAAGAGATTTACCGGCACGTGAGTTAGAGAGATGTAAGGGAGAAAATTGCATGTGAGTTAGAGAGATAAGAGGGTTTATTTTTGTGGGTTGTTTTATTTATTTATTAATTTATTTCCTAGTGTATTTAAAAGGAAGAATCCCTCATTGTAGAATAGAGAATGAGAATTGAGTAAATTGATCTTAAGAAAATGTCGTTTTTTGGGCTGATTCTCTTGCAAACCTAGAGAGAAGGTATATTCTCTCAACTTTTTTTTTTTTTTTTTATTATTCTGGTTTTATTTTCTCCCTGCATCAGAACTGGCAAGCACCGGGATGGTTCCCACTGCCCCATTTTTATGTGAAAAGAAAAGGTAAAAGATATTTTATTTTTTCATATTTTATTTTCTTTTTTTAGTGATTTACGTACGGATCCTAAAATTTTAGGTAAAATATGAAATGCTCCACTTATATGCGGAAATTACAAAGAAAGTCGGTCAACCCACTTTTTTTTAATTTCTTCCAAAATTGCCCTTTGGTTAACCTAGATTTAGAATTTTATTTTATTTTATTTTTTCATTAATAGAGCAGTGCTTTAAAGTTTGGAGCCCTGCCCTACTAACAAAAAAGCTAAAAACAATTAAAAAATCAAATTCTTGTTGACCGAGGGGCCATTTTGAAAAAATGAAAAAAATGGGTTGACCTTCTTTGTAATTTCCGCATATAAGCGAAGCATTTCGTATTTTAACTAAGAGTGCGTATGTAAATTACTCTTTGTTTTGTCAACCAGTAATCAAAATCTAACGCACATCCTCTTTGAGTTATACAAAAGTCAATACCTTTTAAACCTAAAAAATCGTCATGTTGATTAAAATATGTATTTATTCAATATTTTTAATTAAAATTGACCATTTTTCAGCTCCAAAGCCTAGCACAACTTTCGTGGAATCTCTCCCTCATTTCTCAATTAGATTGTGTGCAGTGCATCTGAGGTACCGCTTTGCCATCTAATATCATCAATCACATTTGTAATCACTAAATTGTTATCATATTGCAGTGTGCTATAGAAAAAGACGCCGGAAGTATGTGGGGACCATATAGGTTCTGACAGGTTGTAGTGGACGAGGTTGCAGTCATCTTGCATTGTAAAGGTGTAGGGTCCGCACTTAAGGGACTCTCTATCATGTTCGCCTGTGGTTTGCATAAGTTTAAGTTGTCCTTGGATGGTTTTCAACCACTCAAATGAAGCATGCAGTAGCAGTTCAGGCCACGTTACGGCCAATACATAGCGGAAAGAAGGATTCGTGTGATCTAGCCGGAGTATATAGTAATTTTTTTTTTTTTTAATTTTTTTTTTTTTTTTCACGGCCTAGATCACTCATAAATTGTCTTTTTACAATATAATAACTTCAAATAAAATAAAATAAAAGAGTACAATAGGATCTCAAGAACTTGAAGTCATTCAAAAACTTTTTTTTTTAATAAGAAATAAAAGACACAACCCATGCTTGGGAATAAAAGATATAATAAATAAATATGCAAGAAACAAAAGAGGGTACCGGAGATTATCTCAATCAGGTTATTTACACTCCATGCTGAGTCTCCTCCTTCCAATGGTGTTCGGGATCTTTGATCGCTCTCTTGATTTCTCCTTCTTAGAGCCTGTTTGATAACTGGAAGCAAGTTCATGAACTAAAAATTGGAAGTTCCTGAAGAACTGTAAATTAGAAGTTACTTAAGAAGTTTCTAGTTTTTGTGTTTGAAAACCTCCTTGGGAAGTTAAGAAGTTCTTGTTTGATATCCTCCTGAGAAGTTAAGAAGTTGCTGGTTGGTTTCTGTGTTTTATAATCTCCTGTGAAATTAAAGAAGTTTTGGGTATTTGTATTGGATTAGCTTTAAATAGGTAAGATATAAAATATTAAAATTGAGACTTAGATATTATTTATTTTTTATTAATTTGTATAATATTATTTTTTGTGATACAATATCAATTGAAAGTAAAGTATGTTGGAATGAGACAGAGAGTATGTGTGTATTATGAGAGAAAGTTGTATTGATTAGTGAGAGAAGCGTCCTAGAGAGAGATATAGTTGTACATCAATTGAATCAGATGTTGTATGATAAACTTCATTGCACCTCAAAATTGAAGCAATATGTAGACAATGTCAAGCACAACCTCAATTCAATATTGTGTACCAAATCACTAGTTTCCTAATCGACTGTCTCAAAATAGAAATCAATATATTTTTTGAACTATTGTGGGTATACATTTTGTCGAGTCTTTTTACAAATATGAAGTGGAATAGGTGTTTAAATTTCATAAATAGCTTGGTTTTCTTGAGGGATAACTTGTAGGTTTCAATCGTAGGCATACCTCATATACCAAAAAATACAAATTCCTTCTCATGTCAACTTGGTTCTACTAAGCTATACTCGAATATAAAAGTAACAATGTAGACTCTACAAAGTTAACAAAAATACTGACACGAGCCCACATAATCGAAGCTCGTTGTCTCCCCTTCAATGAAACTTCACAATCTCATTAAAGAAAAAGAAGAAGAAACACAAAAGCCCACATGGTAAAGCATTATGTATGTATTAATTTTCTCTATTGCATTTCCTGATATTTCATACTCGCATCAAGGAAATAAGCTGATACTTCATACACTCATCAAGGAAAATAGAGCAAACCCAGAGAGCTTTACTGGTAAACTTCAGTTTTGAGATCCAAGCAAATATTCATATGTGGTATAGAAAATATATCCCAAATCAAAAGGACTTCTAGTTGATCCTTTTTTAGATCCAAGCAAATAGATCTACCTCTTTCTAAAGACCAAACTTTCTAGAGACCAAAATTCAATCATCTCACGGAATACTTGTGAAGAAATGAGATCTTAGCAGCTGCACTTCTTTGCTGCTCTCTTCTCTAAAATTATCTCACATAAAAATCTAAAAGGATGTTTCTTAAAAAAAAACTAGATTCAAAAAGGGAGAGATGACTCCCCTTGTTAAATACTCACTGTCCAAAATACTGGATAATGAGAAGGGCTGAAGCTCTAGTTATTTTGACACACCATTTTCTGTTTTTTAAAATACCCATCTTTGCTCTAGTTATTTTGACACTCCATTTTCTGTTTTTTAAAATACCCATCTTTGCTCTAGTTATTTTGACACACCATTTTCTGTTTTTTAAAATACCCATCTTTGCTCTACTTATTTTGACACACCATTTTCTATTTTTTAAAATATCCATCTCAAAGATGGACCTTTGGAATGAAGGCAAAGAAATTCTATGAACATTGCAGTAAAAAGAGGCCGAGATGGACCCTTGGAATGAAGGCAACGAAATTCTATAAAAATTGCAGTAAAAAGAAGCCAATAGAAATTATCATGACCTTGCTTAATGGCACCCTAAGGCCTCTCTCAAAAGTCAAGAGAAGTATCCCAAATTTTGGAGTAAATAGCTCCCAATTAGGATATGAATATCCAAATGACTTCTATTTGATCTTATCTCATTTCCAAGTAAATATTCATCTACTTCTATCTCACTCAATCTCAGATCCAAGTAAATATTCATCTGCCTCTTTCTAAAGACCAATAAATAGGATCTTTAACAATCAATTGTTACTTGTGATAAATGGGATCTTTAACAATCAACTGCTGAAGTAGGATCTTTAACAATCAACTTCTACTTGTGACAGTGACATCTTTCTAAATAATGTTCTAAATAATGAGAGAGAGCCAAAACACCTTTATAAAATTTGTAACTCACACTAATCCAACCATACTTAGACACCCGCCCTGATACCAATTACCAAAATAATATGGTTCTAAAACAATACCAATTACCAAAATCCAAATCAATTAGTTGTATTGAAATGTAGTTCTAAAACAAAAAAATTGGGATTCATGGGGACTCATTCAAAAGCCCACTCATTGTCCTTCCTCACAACATTCTCTTCTTCAGGAGAAAAATCGTTTTCAATTCCAAATATCTTCCGAATGTCTTCCACGCTCTAATCCTTTATGTGATCTGCCACCACCAATCAAGTTATATCAAGTGAATTCTTCATGTTCAAGTAATTTGCCACTTGCAAAAACAATACATAGTAAGTTAATCAATATGGAAGAAATAGACACCCCCAGGATGCCGAGAGCGGTATCGTTTGTGCTGTGAAATCAAGAGAATTCACAAAAACTTGGAACATTCTGCTTCAAAAGAGACAGACAATAAGAAAACAACGTGGAAAAAGGAAAAGAACATGGACAACATGGAAAAAATAAAAGAAGCTCATGAACTCACAAATAAGAATTCAAGAAATCCTCTTGAATTAAACTAAGAAAAAATAAACCTAAGTCAGAAAAAAAATATTGTAACATATCAACTGCAAGCTGAGAATAGCATGGACTTTAGATTCACATTTATATAATTGATAGCACTTGAGACTTGAGAGAACAACTTATGCATCTTTGTAATAAACTCCATTACCGACAAAATTCAGAAAGGGAATAAATCCATTGGTCACCTTGTAGAACAAGGATAGATACAAGTAGTTTGCAAGGGAGAAAGACATATATGTATGACAAATTCAACTCAATGACAGACTCACCACAAGCACCATGACAATCTCAAGCTAGCTTGACACAAGATTTACAACATGAAGAGACAAGAATTACGACATGGATACTTTCAAATCTGATAAATTCAACTCAATGTATGTAGCAATCTTACCATGTCAAGCACTCCAGCTAGGACGACAAAGGACTCACAACCATAGTTAGCAAATCGCTGTTTAATCGGTGATTTTTTCAAAAAATGGGTGTTTTTATGGAAACAATTTTAAACAGATACTTCTTGAAAAGGTTAAGAAAAAGTCTCGTAGTTTTCTTGAAAACGTCTAAAACGTGCTTTTTCATAATACGATTTAAATCTGGCCAAAAAATCTCAGCTTTTTTAACCTTTTTTTTTGAGATTTTTTTTTTTTTCTTGTTTTGTGTATTGCAGTCATTGCTACTTTCATACTTTTGAAAAAAAATATATTATTTCAAAAAACAATATCAATCTCAATCTCAATCTCATTTGAAAAAACAATATTATTTCACCAGATCAAGAAGCATCGACAAAAGCTTGAATTTATATAAAGAATGACGAGCCCCATAAAAACTTGAGTTTATATAAAGAATGACTACCCCATAAAATGTTCACAATGTTGGACAAGAAACAAGCAAATATCAAACGAAGATGTCAAGAGAGTGAATATCTAAATCATACAAATAAAAAACAATTAAAAATAGTTTGCAAAGAACTTGCTATAATAATCATCTAGCAGTGAAAACATTCGTCACAAGAAGTTCAACCAAAGTTACCCTCAAATCAGTGCATAGCCCTCCAAATTAATCAACATTTGACTCAAGCCCTAATATATCTTATAATTCAATAAAAATACTAGAGCATCAAAAAATCAAACCACCAAATACAAATTGATGCACAAAGTAACTAACTAAGGAACTAAATCACCAAAGCATCACAAGCTTATTTTCTTCTCCAGAATAAATTACGAAGAGGTATATATTCAAAGACTCCTCTCAACTCCCTTAAATAACTTAAAGCACTAAAAACCATAAAGCTCCAATGAAATCACAACTATTGATCCATTATTCCCTTTGATCTCCACCATATCTCCCATCAAAATCCCACTACATAAAAACAACTTGCAAACACTAAAACAAACACAAAATAAACCCTACATATCAAATTATTTTTTCCCTACATATCATAATTTACCACAAAAGAAGAAGAAAAACATGAAATACCTAACTTGAGCAAGATGCAATCTATTAACAAATATCACAAGACCAAATCACTTTGCTTGACCTACTAATGCTTGAAAATGGGGCTCGGGAGAAGGAACTCACCCCCTTGCAACTCAGAAAAATCTTAATCAACTCATCGAAGTCTATGCTAAGTAATCCAATGAACCAAATAACCACAAAAAAAAAAAAGACTCATATTTTTGTACAAACTATTTGAATAATCAGTTCATAATTGAGCTCTATTTTTTTTGGAACTGAGCTCCGATCTATCGGGCTGTTGCAAAAAATCTGTAAAATCAACAAATAAACACAAAAACAAAACAGACTCAGATTTTATTACAAACTGTTTGAATAGTCAGTTTGTAACTGAGCTCTATTTCTTTTTGTAAATAAGCTCTGATCTATTGGGCTGTTACGAAAAATCTGTAAAATCGCCAAATAAACACAAAAAAAAAAAAAAAAAATCAGTTTTTGTAGAAATTGTTTTTGAATAATCCGTTTGTAACTAAGCTCTATTTTTTGTGTAGCTGAGCTCTGATCTATTGGGCTTGTGAGAAATAACTGTAAAATCATCAAATAAACATAAGAAAAAAAAATACTCATATTTTATTACAAACTGTATGAATAATCAGTTTGTAACTGAGCTCTATGTTTTTGCAACTGAGCTCTTATCTATTGGGTTGTTACAAAAAATCTGTAAAATCAGAAATAAAAAGGTATGTTATTCACTCTGATTTTATCAAATAAAACACATCAATACTATTTGTTGTGGTTAGGGAAGTCGGGGGCAAATACCTCGAGAACGATGAAGAACACATATCAGAGCTCAATAGGAAGGAACAGAGCTCAAAGAAGAGATGGAGAGAGAAAGATTACGAAAAACAGAGTGAATAGCATACCTCAAGATCAATAACACAGAGAATAAGAGCTCTTTGATTCAAGTGCTCAAGAACAAACACAAAGATCAATACCACAGAGAGAATAAAGTCAATAGCATACCTCAAGATCAATGGCAAGGATCAGAGCTCAAGGACAACTAAGTAAACCCTAGCGAGGGTTATGTGCAAAGAGAGGGGTTTGCCTGAGATAGTGGCGTGCTACGAACAGAGGGCTGGGTCAACGGCTGAACTTGAAGAACATAAGAGAGGGGTCGTGCTGCGAAGAGAGGGGTGCTCAGCAGCGAAGATGGAAAACTACGAAGAGAGGGATGCTCAGCGGCAAAGAGAGGGGTGCTCAGCGGCAAAGAAGAGAAAAGAGGCCAGGCTTATTGAAGGGGAGGAAGTTATGAACTTCCAATTTTAAGTTCCGACCTTTGGGTCGGATCTTTTTTACAAAGGGACGTAAGAAGATGAACAGTAAATTGAAGTTCTTCTTTGAAGTTTTCATTTTTTATCTAACATGAAAGTTGAACCGTACTAAGAAGTTCTCAACTTCCAGAAAGACACTTCTTGTTATCAAACATGCCCTTAAGTTAAAATCCAATCAATGCACATGGATCTCAATCTAGAACCACCCACCTAAAGCCTCAATGCCTAGACTAATTCAAGCCCTTTGGCTTGATGCCTATGAGAGATAGAAATAAAAGACATAATGGAGACAACTATTAGATAAAAGATGATCCCTTTGCTACCCAAATAATTACAAGTCAATCTAGCTTCTTTAGAACCCCACAAGAGAGAGAGAGAGAGAGAGAGAGAGAGAGAGAGAGAGAGAGAGAGAGAGAGATTAACTTAGTCTACGCATGCCACCCAATATATATAGAGAGAGAGGGTTTGGTTGGGGCATGGCCCCTTAGGCTAGCTAAGGTTCGAGATAGAGAGGGGTAGGCTAGGTGGGGTGTGCCCCTTAGGTTAGCTTGAGAGAGAGAGATCTTATCTTACAAAGAGAAGAAAGATAAGTGGTGTGGAGATTATGGGAGAGGAATGATCCTTTTTATAGATTTTTCATGCCTTAGGGTTTGTTATAAATCGTAAGAGTAAATATTGATAATCGATCTAAGGAGACTTGTGGGGTTAGAGTTGTTAGTCATCCATTCTTTATATATACCATCAAGATACAAATGAAAGTGATGGAACCTTCTCCTTCCCTTACTAAACTTTTTCCCCTCAAATAAGTTAAATAAGAAAAATATTTATGTATTTCTCTAATAGTAAATATTTATTTTTTATTTCTCAATCAATCATTCTTGATTCTTAAGATTTTCTAAAACCACTTATTTCATTCCTTTTATGCAGGGAGGCATATCTCCACAAAAGGAAAGCCAAATAGCATGAGATGCCTCTCACAATATTTTAGCAAGTGGGCAACTCAACATGGGTGGGGGTGTGCCACCCATTGTGGCCTCCCATGGGCCCCACTCAATCCAACAAAGTTATTAAATGGATCTCATGTGTAATGGTAGGTCCCACATATTTTTGAAAATAATAAAATTTGAATTTTTAGGATTTAAATATTATTAAATTATTTAAGATTTTATAAAATGAATTTCTCTTGATTTATAAATCCAAACGACAAAATTAAAATATTCGAAGATTCATAAAAATTCAAAAAAATATTTTAAAAATCAACATAAAATTAATTAAATTAAATTAATTTAAATGGGAATCAGATTCGAATAGGTCTAGGATTTAATCAACTCACAGGAGTACTTCACCTTCAACTGTAGCCATGATCCACATTCGCTTTATCAAACTAACCCAGCTGTTCCCATGACCCACAATCCATTGCAAAGGCTCATGATTGGACTACCAAAGTCAATCAATTGGCTAGGGGGCGTCATCTCAGTCTGTGGATTTCAAATTCTCTCCTACAGATAAACCATAATCCGCTAGACCATGTTGCAACCATGACTCTATGGTGCATAGGGGTAATCTCATGCAGATGTACATGCTTTCACCCTTAATGGTGGATTACTATTTCAATACTGCTATCGATGTACATAACGTGTGATGATACAACGATGAGGTTTTAATCCTGTCTCTGTAAACTATTCATCACACAAAAAGACTTCACCTGGTGAGTTAAATGGAAATGTGGTGGCTTCCTTTCCTAACCCTCCGAGTGCATAGAGAAAGATAAAGGATAGAGAATAAAATAAAGGGACATGTTAGATATCCAGCAAGTAGAGATGGAAAGAGAGAGGGTGGATAGAGAGAGAAAGAAAGGGTATTTTAGTTCAAACTTTTTTTTACTTTTTAACTGGAAAAAATACAAGAAAAAATAGTGTTGGGGTTTAAGGTGTGATACTAAACGTATTGTAGATAAGATGTCTACAATGTTGATTTTGGAGGTATCTATAATTTTCCCAAATAAAAATCTATATGTGCATTGTCCCACATTTAAATATTTCTTAATGTTTTTTCCCTTAGGAGAACTTATGGGTAAATTCCTTTGCTCAAAATATCAATAAAATATAGAATAGTTTTTTGTGTCCACGGACTCATGGATCTCCCCTATCTTTCAAGGAGTTGAATACCTGAAGCACATTTCAAATCAATGGAAATTCATTTCCGCCTTAAATACATGAATTTCTAGTTCCAAAAAGAGTGTACATCTGCTAATTATTGAAGAATTGAAATAAAAGTTGAAAAAAGAGTACAATATGTACCATTTTTAATGCACAAAATCAATTTCCTTTTTATTTTTTAGATTCATGATCGTAGCAATTGAGACGAGAAGACTGAGAAGATTTGGATGCTCAAACAATCTCCTAGATAGATTTTGGAGTTCCTGACCCACTAAAATAGGTGCTTTTTAGGATATACCTAAACTCTACCCCTAAACAATTTACCAAGTGATAAATTTTGAGTTGAGGATTCACAGACGAGAGCTGTTCGCCTGCAACCACGGGCTTGATGTGATGTTAATTTTCCATCCAGATTTTAGTTGTGCTGATTGAATACATTTCTATAGATTTTATAATTTATTGGTTGATTACTAAGATAATTTTACTAGAAAACCACTATGTGCTTGCCTTTTATTTTTCTAGATTGAACTCAAATACTGCAACATCTCAAGCTCGATTCCTAGAACTACCCAAAGATAATAAGTCACATGGTAATAATTAGAACCTTATTCCAGCAAATTTTAGTTTGTGGAAAGAGTCTTGACAGTTAAAGAATACATGCATGTGTGAAAAGGCTTTTGGTGGGTATGCCGATTCATATGTTTGTTCTGGTTTTCAAGGGTTATCGCACTTAAAATCACATTTCAGATAAATTCCATGATTTTGGAGGTCTAAAAACAACATAGATTCGATGAGTTTTAGAAGAATTGAAATGAATAGTCCAAAAAATATTAGTATTTGAATTCTTTTATTTTATTCAGATTCATGATATCTGATAACTAATTTGCTTAGTAAAATTACCAGTTTTTTATGCTAATATTACTCATTACAAAAAAAAATTGTGATTCTTGATACTAATTTAGATATTGACAGTAATATTTAGTTTGGGTTTAGGCATAGCATTTTTCTAAATATTCGGTTTCGTAAAACTAAAGGTTTCATAAAAGGGTGTGGTTTGCATAAGGTTGCAACCTTAACGTCCAAATATTATTCTATCATGAAATTTTGATGTCAAAAGTTCTTAGGGTCTAGGGTTCCATTTTCATATCTAATTATAAAATTTTAAACTCAACAAATGGTTCAAATCAAATAGATCAATAAATATAAGAAAATCTTGAAAATGGATGGTCCAGATAATGTATTGCAAGATGCACTATTTTTGAGACTCAAAATCTTCTTTGCCATATTCATACCTATGTCGAGATTATTAATTTGAGAGTTTCCCAACATCAAAACAGCCTTTTCCAATAGATTATTGAGGTATACCTTAATTCTACATTTTAACGTTGCAACACTTATATAAATATTTTCCTTCACAAAAACATATGGGCCTAACTACCAATAAAAAATTAAAACATGCGGGTCTTTTATGTGCCAACCTCTTACGGTTAAAGTAAATGTGCACAAGCATTTACAGTGGTTATACCTTTTAAATCAACAAACAAGAATCAATCCTTATAATCTTATTTTTCAACATTCATACAAAATCTTCTTTTTTCGTCTTATATATCTATATGGCATTCGAAAGTATTTGAAAATTAATTAGTTATGGCGTATGAACCATTCTCATTATTTTGTAATGTCCTTGCCCTCCTAGTTTTGATTATTAAAAATGAAATGCATTCCCGGATTCTTACCCAAGGTTGCTCATTCATTGTAAAATATAGATTCATACACGCTATGATATATATATATATATATCTTAGGGTGCTTACACTATCGAGTAATTTATTATTATACTCAACAAATTTTGGATATTTTTATGCCTTTATTTTGTACATGGAGCATTTTTTTAATATGAGTATTTATTGTCATTAAGAGGAGTATGATGTCATCCAAATGGGGTGGGACATCACACACATGGGCATTTAATGTTCTATGTGGTTGATGTCACACCCCATGTAAGTCACGACACACATCTCCTAATTATAAAAAATACCCTTATTAAAACAAGCTCAATGTACAAAATGAGGATATACACGTGTCCAAATTTGTTGAGTACAATGATAAATTACTCCATAGTGTGAGCACCCTAACATAATATATATATATATATATATATATATATATATATATATATATAGCATCTTTGCAACGCCTATGGGTGAAATGCTACAATGATTTCACCCATAGGCCAATCGCTACCCAAAATAATCAGACGGCGTGTGTTTTTCGAATGCCACGAACCTAGTATGTCCGTAGCGGGTACCGTCACGGACATATTAGATCCGTAACGGTCCAAAAATTCACGTGTAACCACAACGGACGCCCCCATCAGTTGCGGGTCGGTTAAATAAACCACCACAGACATAACAAGTCCATGACAGAGGCCAAACACTGTAGCATTTCGCCTATAGCTGTTTTTTAGGTTTTTCATATAGCTATATATATATATATATATATATATATATATATATATATATATATATATATATATATATATATATATATATATATATATATATATATATATATATATATATATATATATATATATATATATATATATATATATATATATATATATATATATATATATATATATATATATATATATATATATATATATATATATATATATATATATATATATATATTGGAAAAATATGGGATTAGCCCACTAGCTCATATGAACATATGAGCCCAACGTCCCAGATTGAATCTGGGTCGATCTGATGATCACAGATGTCCGGTAGTGTTTGAATTTTAGTTATTTTTTTCTACAAATCTAAATCAATTGAAATTTTAAGAATACGTTCACCAAAAATCGATGAATCTTTGAAAAATATCAAAAAAATATTTTACATGAAATAAATTGACCAAAATACCCTCAAAATATTTCGGGGAGTATTTTGGCCATTTTGTTTATCGTGAATAATTTTTTATATATATTTTCATTAGGTGCGTCTTGATGTGAAGAACATATACCTAAAATCTCAAGTGATTTGGATTTGTAAAAAAATAAATACAATTCAAACATTACACGACATCCATGATCGTCAAATCGACCTAGATTCATCTGGGCCGTTGGACTCATACGTTCATATGAGCTACTGGGCTAATCCCATCTTTTCCCATATATATATATATATATATATATATATATATATATATATATATATATATATATATATATATATATATATATATATATATATATATATATATATATATATAGAGAGAGAGAGAGAGAGAGAGAGAGAGAGAGAGAGAGAGAGAGAGAGGAAGATGCTAGGGTGAGCCGACTAGCTCATATGAAAAAATGAGCCCAGCGGCCTAGATTGAATCTGGGCCGATGTAACGATCACAATTTCCCGATAGTATTTGAATTTTAATTGTTTTTTTACAAATCTAAATCACTTGAAATTTTAGACGTGTGTTGATATAAAAAATAGGTGAATATTTGAAAAATATTAAAAAAAACTTACATGGAAACAAATGACCAAAATACTCCAATAAAGTTTTGCCCGTATTTTGGTAATTTTTATTTTTTTTGATTTTATATATATATATATATATATATATATATATATATATATATATATATATATATATATATATATATATGGGTGCAGTTTGCATACGAATGCATTCGTAGTTGTAGACTTAAGGTGCACCTTCAAATTTTATCCTGGTATATACTTTAGATGTAAAATGTTCTTAGGATTATCTAAAAATCTATTTTTATATCTAATTATAAACTTTTAAATTTCAAAAATGGTTAAAATGAAATAGATCTATAGATATATAAAAATCTTGAAAATGGACGGTGTGGATAATTTGTTGTAAAATGCACTATTTTTAAGACTTAAAATCTGTTTATTTTTTATAGTCATACATTCTTATATAGTCATATATTCTTATATAAACTTTTTCATATATATATATATATATATATATATATATATATATATATATATATATATATATAGTGAGAGAAAGAGAGAAGGGGGGTGAACAGAAGCATGTCACTTAA
This sequence comes from Amborella trichopoda, assembly GCF_054954075.1. Taxonomy (NCBI): domain Eukaryota; kingdom Viridiplantae; phylum Streptophyta; class Magnoliopsida; order Amborellales; family Amborellaceae; genus Amborella; species Amborella trichopoda. The sequence goes on along the minus strand of NC_142343.1, from coordinate 4,392,406 downwards.
TCCCACATCGATATTGTTGGAAGGAGATGGAATACAAGACAAATTAAAAAAAAGGGCCTCCCTGAGACAGTGAGGTACGCGTTCAGCACAGCAACAGTCGGACCAGTGGTACGAGTACAAGTGAAAAATATTGTTAAGAAAATTTGCAAACTTAAAATATAATAATTAAATTAATTATGTAGAACCAGGTGATGTATCATGTCTCTCTGAAAGAACTGACCGGTTCTGTCATAGATCCGGTCAGAACGAGCAGTTCTATCATAGATCCGGTCAGAACGAGGAAAGAAAAAAATTTCAAAAAGGTTTCGAGCGTGGGGTTTCATTTTCAATATGCTTTACTTGCACTCCAAATTTCTAAGAGGAAGAGAGGACTCAGGTACTACGAAAGGCGCACATACAGATAAATGTAAACAAATAACCCTCAGAGAGAGATACATGCAAGCAAATAACACTTACATAGGGAGACCTTCATGAGTTTTTGTCAGATAAAAAAGAAAGAAAAAAAAGGGAGACCTTCATGAGTCATGGCTACCCCTCAATACACTGCCTTCCACACACTCCAGATCGTGGTTTAGTAGCGGAACGCACAGTAGTCGAAGGAGAGTTAGCCTGCCACTATTCCTGATAATGGATTATTGGCAATAGTGGAACACAGATCAGTACCATCACCAGTACCAGTGGACCATATAGACCTTCCATAAAGAACCAATGCATAGGCACCATGATAACTCGAAGTATTTTAAATTCCAAAACAGAGGAAAAAAGGTGTGGATAAGATTTAAGAAAGTTGAGATTTTTTTTCTAATTTGTCAAAAATTAAAGTAAATTCAAGGTAATTTTTCTAAAACTAAGGACCTGGTTTCTATGCGCCAAGCCCATATATGTAGAAATGTGGGCCTCTTAATAAATCTATTTTTGAGATAGATTTTTATGACTTAATTTTTAAGGATATGTAATCTCTAACATGAAGATCATGAATATAAAAAAATAAATAAACTTTAATAACTAGAAATAACAATTTTATTAAGAAAACATTTGGATCGTTAGTTTCCATCATTTTTAGATGAGACACCTACTTGCATCCATCTTTAAGATGGATGCTTTACACTTTTCTAGACCGCATATGTAGAAATGTTGTCTAGCCCGCATGAAACAATTTTCCTAAAATTAATACTAGGTGGGGTTTTACCTAATTGAGTAAATATAGATTATACTTCTACGGGAATAGAATATCTTTGACCGGAAAATTTTAAAGTTACTTTTTATTAGATTTTTTTTGTTTTTTTGGAAAATTTTCTACAAACGGAATAATTGTTTCACTTATTTAATGCTCATTACATTCTAAGCTATCTTGAGTAAAACATGGAGCGGCCATTGAGGTCCTCTTTGTCTCCATGGATGCTTGTGGGTGTACATCTGTTTATGTATGCACGTGTGAGAAAACGATAGATATGTCAAGAAGAAATCGACTATCTATTAAAGAAAATTAAAATATATATACAGATCGGAAAATACCTACGGTATTACAATGTGGTCCATCTTTTTCTTCTAGATCTTACCCTAGGGGCCGTTTGGATAAGTGGAAATATATTGTCTGTGAAATATATTATGGGTGTAATACATTACTGCGTAATACATTGTCTGCAAATGGATTGTCACTGTTTGGGTACTATTTAGATGCAACTTGGAAAATACATTGCTAGCTATATCTAGAAGAAATATGAGAAATGCATTTCCATCCAAATATGAAAAATATAGCTATGTTTGGCTAACTTGATTAAACTTTGGTTTCAACATGATAAGTCATTGGAATAATATGATTGGAATAACATGATTTTATTGTGATAAGCCTCATTTTTATTTATTTTTTATAAAATTCGTTCAAATATCTCTCTATAAATAATTTCAAATAAGCAATAAATTTATGATACCAAAATCAAAATCTTTATGGTACAAGTTAAAAAACAGGAAGAAGTTTGATTAGTACACTAGAATGCTTGGTAATTGTAGTAGAAAATTATGAAGCATTGGACAAGACTAAAGAGGTATCTTATTTCAATTGAGCTTTTACTAATCTTTTATGAGGATTATATCATGTGAAATTTTTTATTATGATTGTGTTGTGTAATTTCTCATTGATTATCAATTATTATTTTTATTATTTTTGTTTTTATACTAGAGCTGATGGCGGGCTACAACCCAAATTGGGGATAGAGGGATGTAGAAATTTTTTAGTATGATTGCAGTAGAAAATTGTCCTCGTACACCTGTTCAAATCAACTTAGATTCCCTTTTCATATCCCCTAGTTTCAGGGTATACTTGAGAGAGAGAAATGCTTTTTTAGGCGAACTTGAGAAAGGAAAATGTTTTGATAAACGGGAATAGGGCAGAGACGCACGTGAAACATTTACAAAGATTACCCATCAACCTCGTAATAGATTTTTCGCCTCTGACCACGAGTAATGAATTTCATGATTTTTGGAGAAATCTCGGGTAATATGGGTAATGTCTTTCCATTTTCTTATTATTGAAATGTACCGAGTGTAAAAGTCATATTTCCTTGTAATCTATTGTCACGTAATAGATTTCTACGTACCCAAATGGCTCCTTAGGGTCTTTTTTGTTCGTGGTCTTTTTATTATGGTTTGCCCCATATTTTTATTTTGCAACATCAAATAGATCATATTTTTCATATTTCCGAATTGTAGTTCTCTAGGGGTATGAGAATCCTAAAATTGAACCTCCGCATGTCTAGGGTGTTCTACATTTTTTTGGGTGAATCAGTTCAGGATATTGGCCCCTACCCGTTTTATTAAAAAAAACAAAAGAGGTTTTACATAAACACGTCTTATACAACCCTTTGCATGGGAATACTAGCAAAATCACATGAAATGTAAGACATTACAAAATCAGGGGGGTGAGCACGCTACACAATTGCTTCATTCTTAGAGACCGCTGCCTTGGTTAAAGAATCTGCAGCCATATTTCCTGCCCTATAGACATGTTGGGCCTTCCATTATTGATCAGTAAAAAATGCAAGCTTGGATATACTATTAGCCAAAATTACATGCAATCTTCAAAGAGGCCTGCAACATTAAACCACTCCCTAGTTAGAAATTTTTCTGAAGCACCAAGTAGTTTGATGTTGATAATATTCAACAACGTCTGCTTAAAATTCTTTTTCAAAGTATCGAGCGGTTTGATATTGCCATTATATAACCCATCAATAATTGAAAGAATTTTCGTAGCATGGAATAGTTCAACGATGCTAATCCAGAAACACTCCAGGAAAGAATTTCAAAGTATGAGGGGTTTGATATTGCTCATATATAATCACTCCATTCTTAAAAAAAGTTTAAAATATAGAGCAGTTCAATATTGCTAAAATAGAACCTCCTTATTTGCCCGCGACCACCATTCTATCAGAGCACAATCTACGGGAAGAGGCAATCCACTATAAACATCGTGGGTAGTGGCAAAAAGTTAGACAAGCCATGAGCTAAGCGTGACCATCAAGCAGCCTTGTACGCACCCATGCACATGCATGATCGTGTTCGGTGCCTTGTGTGTTGCGTATAGCACTCCCCTTCTGTTGGTTCTTAGAAATTAAGTTAAAAAGATATCCATATATTTAAACAAGATTTATTTATGAACAATTATTTCGTGGGGATGGACCGTGTTTGTGTAATATGTAATATGCCGTTCAAAATCATTTGTAACTAATTGTCTAAATGTTTTTTTAACATAATTATTACTTCTAGTTTTTAAGTTTTTTTTTTTTTTTTTTGTATTCATGATCTCTATATTAAAGAATATATATTTTCCAAAATTTAGGATCAAATTATATTTATTACTAAGCCCGCATTTCTACAACATGCGGGCTAACGGCATCCTTTCTTTTTCTGCATCTTCAATGTGGATAAGTAACCCAGCAACTTCTCTCTCAAAAAAAAAAAAAAAACAATCCTCAATGTTTACCCTCAACATATATAAAGACGAAGAACACGATCTCCAAACTCTAATGTGTACGCTTTGGGTATATAAAGACAAAAATACCCAATCTCCAATGTTTAACCTTATCAAAACACGGTGACGGACCACCAAAAATTACATGAGATCCGTGTTTTAAAAAACGGCCAGTCTAACCGAACCCGGTTCCAGCACAAAACTGGGAACCGCCCGGTTTTAGAGTAGAACCGCCGGGGTTCCCATCCAGTTCTATCCGATTCAGCCTGATTCAATCCGGTTCACACACGTAACGCATGATACGCACGTGTGAGCGTGCCCCACACACACTCACACATGCACATGTGTGTTGCGAGCGTGCCCCACGCACACTCACACATGCACACGTGTGTCCAAGCGGACGTGTGAGCGTGCCCCACGCACACTCGCACGTGCACACGTGTGTCCAAGCGCACGTGCGAGCGTGCCCCATGCACACTCACGCGTGCACACGTGTATCCAAGCGCACGTGTAAAGTTTCCCTAATATTTTTACACATATATTATAATTCATATTACATAGGTATTTATATCCCAAAGTTGAATGCCCATCTTTTGATGTGGGATAATTCTCAAACATCATTGAATGAAAATGAAATGTAAATATAGTCTATTAATCAGCAATTTATATTCACATGTAGTTAGATGGCATAATGGTTATGACTTTGATTTTTTTACTTGACCTCCCAAGGTCGAATCCCTTTGGGCATTTGTTGCATTTTTGTTGTGTATATAATGGTTGGTATAAGTATAAATATTTTTGTTGAGTATATAGTAGTTGGTATAAATATAAATATTTTTATAAATAATATAAAAGACATAAAAAAATGAAAAAAAAAATTATTTTTTATATAACAGTTAATTTTTGTTGTATATAGTGGTATAATTATTTTTGTAAATAATATGAAAGGTATAAAAAAATAAAAATAAAAAATTTATTCTATTTGAAATCTCTATCTTTCTACTAACAATCTCTTTTACTAAATTTATTATAGAAACCTAAAAAAACAAATTTTTGAAAAATTGAAGTGTTACTTCCAAAATTTATACGTATTTTATTAATTTTTACATTGATAATCAAATATTTTATTTTATTTATGAATTTTTACATTATAAACCACGTAATGTACTATTTTTCTTAAAGTTGTCAATAATACATTTTAAATTAGATATTATTATAAAATATTTTTAATTTGTTATTATTTGTCTAATAAAATAATTATAAAATATAAACTAATAAATATAATTTCAGTATATAATATTATAATTAGTGAGGTTGTAATAATTTTGGATTATAGTTAGTTAGGCTGTAATAGTTTGGGTTTTTTTAGCGGATTAGGGTTTTTCGCCAAAACGAGATTTTAATGGCCATTCTTTCATTGATTAGTCTACTCTTTATAATCGTCCATATATAATTATATATTTTATCCATGATAATTCTATGATTTTTCTTTTATGTGATGCAAATTTAATAGTTAAAATAAGTTTATAAAGGGAAAGAGCATCTCAATATTTACAAATTGATAAAAAAAAATGAAAGTTAATAATGTAGTACCCTCATTTTTTATTGGACTCTTAAAAAACAACATTTATCATGAATTTTAATTTTTTCGGATTTTTTTGAAACTTTAATCCGACCGATTCAGTCGATTTCCTATCCGGATCGATTTTTGAGGTGCCCGATCCGAGTCACCGATTCGCTTTTTGATATAAACAAAAACAACTTTAGGGCGCCGACTTGCCTACGTACAAGTGCACTCATCCACTCACGTGAGTCATTGCACACTTGGCATACTATGAAGCAATTTCAACGAATAAAACAATAATTTCTGAGTGCAATATGCAATTTTTCAAACATTTTCCACTTTGTAGTTGAAATTGATTGAAAAACATATTCTCGATGAAAGAAGCGTGAAAAACCGAAGTTCGTAGCATTCCCAGAGCTCCAATTTGAATTCCTGAGCACCCGTTACGAAGTGAGGGACTAAATGGGACTTTGAGGAGACCATACCACACTGAAAAAGAGAGAGAGAGAGAGATTATAATTTTTATGAAGAAACATTGTTTGACAAGAAAATGGGGGAGAAATGGAAAGAATTTAAAAGAAACTTATAAAAAAATGCATAACATTAGAGAAACTTTGACAATGACAGAGGAATAGTTCAAGATACTCAATATTTTCTTTTTAAAATAAAAAGAATTACATCTCAACATGTTATACACTTTGGGTATTAGAGAGAGAGGGAGAGAGAGATAAAGTTTTGATAGACAGAGAGATGAGAAAGAGATGATGGGAGGGTGGGCTCCGTAGAGATAGTTGAAGATAGTTTTTAATTAATTTTAATTTATCTTGTATTTGATGTAGATATCTCTCTTGCTAAAGACTAGATTAGTAGATATCTATCTTGATAAAGACTAGATTAGTTAGTCATTATCAATAACTGATTGGCCGTATATTTATACGGGACTTTGTATGTTCTTTACAATTAATCGATACATAGAGATTTCCCTAGAGGGTTCAAAAGTTTGTCATGGTATCAGAGCAAGGTTGCATGCCTCCCCTCAATCGGACCCTCAATCGCAGGACAAGGTGAACGGTGGACTCCTTTTGGATCGGCCAAGGTGCAACCATCCTCGAGCTGCTTGCCAGCAAATGTCAAGCGTTGTTGGTCAGGGGGGATTCCCTTCTTATCTTGGATCTCAGCTGAGGGTCTTTACGAATATCTACATCTTGATGTAGAGAGAGAAGCCAAATACAGTTCAATCCATATTCTTTCGAACCTATAAATTTCTTCTTCTTATTGGTCAGTCCATATTTCCTCAAACCTAGAAATTTCTTCTTCAACCCTTTCTTCCTTCCTTGTCTCCCTTGCCTGATTCAGAGCAAGCATACAAACTATTCTCCAAAAACCTATTTTGAGAAGGTATAACCTCTATTTTCAATGGGTCAAGTCCCCACAAAACCGTCAAAATCCCCGATTTCTCAAAACCGCATACCGCTCACTATTTTTCTCTCATCCCATCTTACAAAGTTAAAAACCTCTCTCTAAACTCCTAACTGGTTCTCTCAGCCCACCATATGTCCTCTCTCTCTCTAAACCATCTACTGATTCTATGAGCCCACCATTAAACGTTTATCTCTTGTCTTTCTCTCTCTCCTATTTATACCACCAATATAATAGGTCATGCCCCTTACCTCGTGCTTCTACTCCACCTAATCACGGGCACCTCACACGTATCAATTTTTGGATTTGTTTGTGGTTCTTTAATTGGGTCAAGTATTGGGATTAGGTGATTGGTGTAGTTGGTGTATCTTAGTCGGTACTTATCAGTCGATATGTATCAAGTCCAAGTTTTGATATTGAACTTGATTTTTTTTTTAAATCCACGATTTGAACATGGTTTCTGGAAAAGGAAATGTACTGGCTATAAAACTTGAAGGGAAAAACTATCCCGAATAGCAGTTCCATTTTCAATTTTTTGTTAAGGGAAAGGTTTGTGGAGGTATGTTGATGGCATTGAACCTGAACCGGCTACACCCAATACTAAAGATACCCAACAATGGAAGATCAACAATGCAAAAATTATTTCATGGATTCTCAGCTCCGTCGACCTGGATATTGGAAGGCCAATGAGATGCTTTCGTATTGCGAATGAAATATGGGAATATTTAGAAAAATTTATCAACCATCAAATCTTGCAAGGCGCTTCTAAATCGTGTATGATATGTTTTCTTATAGTCGATGGGAGAAAACTATTCAGGAATATTATGCTGGTTTCATGAAATTGTGTCAAAAATATGAATCTGTAAACTTGAAGGCTATCACTACTGCTTGTTGCATTAAGAGCCTCATGGAGATAAATTGTGACATGAAGGTGATGCAGTTTTTTATGAAGTTGCGACCCGACTATGAGATTGTTCGAGCTAATATTTTAAATCGTGAAATATTAGCAAATATGGATGTCATTCTCGTGAATTACTTCGTGAGGAAACACGAATCACAACCCAAGCCACCATTGAGGGAAAGAAGAATATAGAGTCTGTACTTGTAGCCCAACGGGCTAGAGGACCGCATCACAGAATGACTCATATTTGCTGCAATGTAATGAGTGTAAAGAATATGTCATATAGCATCCCAGTGTAAGAAGAAAAAATTTTGTACTTATGTAAACGTGCTGAGCATATTATCACAAAATGTAGACATCCTTCTTGGCGAGGCAACCGAGCATTTGATAGACGAAAACCTTTTTACAGGGCATACTAAGCCGCTAATGATGCTCTCAAAGGAATAAAGGTAGAGACCCCTCCATCCAACACTATTCATGACCCAAATACAACAATGTCCTAGACATCAGATGATATTCGACAGTTAGTACAAAACTCTATATCTACGGCTATCTCTTTTGCTTTCTTTGCTATGGGTTTATCTGATATGAACTCTTACCTATCCCCAAGTGTAAATCCCCTTTGGTTTATTGACATAGGTGCCTCTAATCAAATGACTGGAGTGCACACAAGTCCAGCATCTACTGACCCATACCAAGGTAATAGTCAGATTCTTATCGTTAATGGAGAAAACTGAATATTATCGGTACTGATAATCTCTAACTTTCTATATCTCGTGGTACACCTTTTCATTTACGTAATATCCTCTTCGTTTCTAAATTAACTGTTAATCTAATCTTTGTGGGCCAACTAGTTGATGATGGTTACAATATTCAATTTTCTCATGATGGTTGTCTAATATAAGACCTCGCACTGGGAGAGTGATAGTGAAGGGGCGTAGAAATGATCGTTTGTTTGCCTTGGAGTTTGGAAAACCAAACCATGATGCTTCTTTCTTTTCTCCATTGAATTCTAGTTTTTCTGTTTCCAACAAACAATGGCATATGTAGTATCGGAGACTTGGCCGTCCGAATGCAAATAAATTAAATACTTTATTTCGTTCTGGTTCATTGCCCAATAAAGCACTTGATTGAATTCTATCAATAAATCTTGTATTGGTTGTTCTTTTAATAAAAGCACCAATTTTCCTTTTTCGACTCTAGTAGACAAAGCAACTGTACCTTTTCATCTCATTCATAGTGATGTGTGAGGTCCTGCTCCAACTTTATCCACAATGGGATGTAAGTATTTTTTTTTTGTTCATTGATGATTGTACACGATATACTTAGATATACTTTATGTGCCATAAATCAGAAGTATTCTCTTATTTTAAAGCGTTTTTATTCATGATTGCAACTGAGTTTAATACCAAAGTAAAAATCTTACGATCAGACTCCGACGGGAAATACTTATTAAATGATTTTCAAGACTTTTTGAAAACACAGGGTATTCAATCACAGAAAATTTGTCCATATACTGCACGCATAATGGTATTGATGAAAGGAAAAACTGTTGTATATTAGTAGTTGTGATGACCCATATGCATGACTCTCGTATTCCTCATAGTTTTTTGGTTGAAACTGCATCAACAGCAATTTATCTCATAAATCGCCTCCCATCCTTGGTTTTGCATAAACAATCCCCATATTATTCATTATTTCATGTTCGTCCCGATTATTCTCTCTTGCATGTGTTTGGGTGTGTATGTTTTGTTCATCTTCCTCAGCATGAACGGGCAAAATTTTCTGTTCAAGCAATCACTCGTGTTTTTGTGGGTTATTGTCCCGACCAAAAGGGGTTTCTATGTTATGATCCGAGAGCTCGTCATGTACGCATTTCTGGCAATGTCGTCTTTTTTTAAAGCATATTTTATTACTCTTCAATTACAAAATCATCAGGGTCCTTTGTTTCTTTCTTTTCAGATTTCTCTACTGATAAATCATCACACCTTTTAGCGCCTCAGTAGCAAGGCCAACAACACAAATCCACGCACACTCCATCTCACCAAACAGAGCAAGGTCAAACCTTCGTCCTACCTGTAAGTGCTTCTTTTCTTACTCCTATTAATAGCTCTACTCTCTTATGACGTTATTCACGTGTAACTCACCCACCTGATCGACATGGCTTCACCCTTGAGGATTTTGACTTTTCACTATAGCCTAGAGCTTTGTTTACTTCTCTTGATACTATTTTGGTTCCTTCTAAAAACCTAGATCTATGTTTACTCCTTAGATCATTATTTGCCCATCTAGATTCAGTGGATGTTCCTTCCTCCTACCAGCAAGTCTTGACTATGCTATGTTGGAAAGAGGCAATGGATGCAAAGATCAGTGCCTTGTTGGAAAATGACACTTGGGATCTTTTTCCGTGACCTCCTAACACATCTATTATTGGCAGTAAAAGGGTCTTTTCTGTGAAACTTAAATCTGATGGAAGGATCGAGCGATATAAAACACGATTAATTTTTCAAGTTTACAATTAGGAGTATGGCATAGATTATGATGAAACATTTGTTCATGTTGCTAAAATGACTACTGTACGAACCATAATTGCCCTCTCAACTATTCGTCAGTGGACTATATCTCAAATAGATGTGAAAAATACATTTCTCCATGGACATTTGAAAGAGACAGTATATATGGGATCTCTTCCTGGTTATTGCAATGATAAATCTATGGTATATCATTTGAAGAAATCCTTGTATGGTTTAAAACAAGCTCCAAGAGCTTGGTTTGAACGATTTCGACAGGTCATTCTGAATGCTGGGTTGAAACAAAATGCTCATAACTATTCGCTCTTTACTCATCATTGTTCTTCAGGAATAACAATTCTTCTCCTCTATATTGATGATATTTTCATCACCGGAGACAACCTTGATAATATCATACACTTGAAAGAGCTTCTCAGTCAATCATTCAAAATGACAGATTTGGGTCCGTTACCTTATTTTGTTGCGCTGGAGATTTATTATTCCCCTAATGGATACATAGTTAACCAGAAGAAGTACCCCAAAGAATTGATAAAACTGGCCCACTTATCTGATGATAAACTAGTGGATACACCAATGGAGGTGAATGTAAAATATAGAAAAGATGATGGAGACAAACTTTTGGATCCTACTCTTTATAGACAACTGGTTGGAAATCTACTTTATCTCACTATGACTCATCCAGATATATCTCATGCGGTACAAGTTGTTAGCCAATTTGTGGTTGAACCTCGTCGCATCCACCTCTCGACTGTCCATCGTATCATTCGTTACCTACAGGGTACATTCCATAGAGGACTATTATTCTCTTCTAACTCTTCTCTCCAGTCACCAGCCTATGTTGATGCGAATTGGACAGGATGCCCGATATTAGAGGCTCAACCATAGGTGATGTATTTTTTTTAGAGATTCTCTCATATCATGGAAATGTAAGAAACAACAGAAGCCGAATACCAAGCAATATCCTCAACTTGTAGTAAAATTACTTAGTTAAGAGGCCTTTTACAGGACCTCAATATTCTTCATCGAAATCCTACATCATTGTATGCAGATAATATGAGCGTCATCCGTATTGCATCCAATCCAGTATTACCTGACCGCACCAAGTATATAGAAGTTGATTGTCATTTCATTCTTGAAAAATTTCTGGCGGAGAAGTTACACTTCCACATATTACTTCCCAACAAACAACTTGTAGATATCTTTACCAAGGCAATGACTCGTGCTCGTTATGACTATCTCGTTGACAAACTGATGATGTTCACCCAACCTCAAATTGAGGGGGAGTGTAGAGATAGTTGAGGATAGTTTTTAATTAATTTTAATTTATCTTTTATTTGATGTAGATATCTCTCTTGATAAAGACTAGATTAGTTAGATATCTCTCTTGATAAAGACTAGATTAATTAGATATTTCTCTTGATAAAGACTAGATTAGTTAGTCATTATCAATAACTAATTAACAATATATTTATATGGAACTTTGTATATTTTTTACAATTAATCAATACAAAGAGATTTCCCAAGAGGGTTCAGAAGTTTGACAGGCTATGCGATTTGGGTATTCGAGAGAGAGAGAGACAGAGAGAGAGAGACAGAGTTATGATAGAGAGAGAAATGATGGGGAGGGTGGGCTCTGCGGTTGGGGTATTAGAAAGACAGCATAGGTAAGCAAAACTAGGGGATGTGGAGATATTTACCCTATATAAAATAGCTGAAAGGGGTCGGTTTGCACTTCAAAAGGTTGAACCCACCTCCTACTTGCAAAAGCGCTAAAAAATCAATGGGTTCATATGCCAAATTCTTGGAACTATTTCCCACTTAAAAAAACTAAATAAAAGCAAGCCCAATGCCTAAACCCATTTCCAACAACAAGAAAATTCTAAAAAAGAACAAAAACAAAACCACCAAAAAAAACAACACAAAAAAAATACAAAACAAGCAAACCGAAGAAGAGAGAGTGGGTTGGGAACTCAATTTCTTAACAAATCTCCCTAAAGAAAAACATTTAAAAGTGTCTAATGTCAAAACCCATCTCCCATCTATTAAAAAAAAGAGTGAATTTAGATAGCCAATATCCGAACCTATTTCTCACTTTTCACTTATAAAAAAGAAGTTGAGTGGCTTTGGAACCTTCTATCACTTACAAAAAAATTATAAAAAATAGTGACTTCGAACACTCAATAACCAAATCCATCTCCACTCACAAGACAAATAAAAGAAAAGTGGGTTGAGACATCCCATGTCAGAACATGGCTCACATTCAAAAGAAAAATGCTGGTTCAAATATCCGTTGACTGAAACCAAAAAAATTGGGGAATATAAAAAAAGGCAAAAAAAAATTCAACGTTTGTGTAAAATGTTAAATGATGAATTTTTTTTTTAATATGGATCATCTAATGAGATTTCTTGGTAAGTTTCCCTGCTTATTAAAGGGGCTCTTAAAAGAACGATACAATGGTAACGTCGATAGTCATGTATTTTCCAAAGGGTGTGAATTATTGATGTAGATCAAAATGGTTGATACAAATTTTTATTTTTATTTTTTTGAAGCCAAAGATATTCGAGTTGCGAAGGACCCTTATCTATGAATCGAATGGCTATGATTGTTCATGCCCCAGCTCGATTTGAATCTAAGAAGGAACCACTTCTTGACCATTCGATTTGAATCGAACGGCTATGATTGTTGATTCCCCAATGTCATGCCAAAGACTATTTAATTTTTTATTTTTGTCTACAAAATATTTTTAGATAAAATTTTGGGTGTCCCATCACAAAACTAGGTTGAACTTGGGAAAAATAAAAAACAAATATTTTCTATAAAAATAAATTACCAAAATGCCTTTACAATTTTTAGGGGTATTCTGGTAATTATTTATCACCGAAAAGTTGTTATTTTTATTTTATCATGTGCGCCCCTATCATATCTATACATGTCCTAAATTTTTTTTTATAATGATCTGTAGAATAAAAATTAAAAATAAAAAACTATGAGCCATCCAAGCATGATCTGAAGGTTAAAAGCTAATTTGTGACAGTGTGTCTCAAGCAATCTACTTAGATTTGATGGCTGAGAATAGGGGTCACATATACTATATTTGTGGGTGGGATCACATAGAAAGCCTTTCAAAACTAAAAACCTAACAAAAAAAACCTATCTTTAACCGTTAACCTTAAATAAAAAAATGCATATTGACAACTCTAAAAAAAATTGAAAGAATAAAATTAAAATTTTGTAGCAATCATACTTTGATACGCACCAACTATATACATCAAATATAAATGCTTAAAGTAAGGTACACCAGTATGCTATACCGAAAGATGGAATTACCGTGCAGGCTAACTATATAATCACCTAATAATCTATGCCCACTACTAATTATAAAATTTAAAGCTTCAATGAAAATTTAAAGCTTCTATGATGCTACAGGTCTGTAGCGTATCTAAAAAACTGAAAATCTTGAAAATAAATATTCTAGATAACAATTTATAAGATGCACTATGTTTAAAATTGGAACTCTTTTTTGTTTTATTTCAGGGCATAATGACCAATCCGAGGGTTTTCCGGCGTTAAAAAAACATTAGCTATTTCAGTAGATTTTCTTTTTTTTCTTATACCTGATGTAAATAGACTCCTTTTCTAGATCACGCCATGCTTGATTAGAAAGACGAGGAGAGAGAAAAGTTTCATGATGATGCTTTTACTTCACATCAAAATTCAAAAGGAGAGGTCTCAATTTTATTTACTGGCACTACCAAAGGTGCACATAGAGCTACAGTGAGTAGATGAGTTCTCAATTTTATTTACCTGCAGAAGGTGCACATACAGGTACAGTGAGAGAGAGAACTCCATGACTACATTGCCTTCTGCACCAAAAGTTATCACTCCTCATCGTTGGGTAGAACTAAAGTTGAAGGCAAATGAGTCAATACGTGATTAGTACCCATGTACCATATAGCAGAATAAATAGCCCCTTCCCCATCAGATCGAAGAACGAATGCATAGTCACCTTCTTCACGCGATGTACCGCTGCGCCATACGCAGACACCATTCCCATTGAAAACCGCCATTTCACCATCTGTTTGCAGTATGCAATAGCAATGCCTGCCTCTGCCGTAAGTCTGTGAAGCCCATATAGGTTGCGACCCACGGTAACGGACGAGGTTGCAGTCCCCTTGCATTACAAGGCTGTAGTCTCCTTCCTTAAGGGATTCTCCTGTATTAAGACGACATCCGGAGTACAGGATATTGTTCCCATGAGGACTGGCAATGCATCGCGCATTGTCATTGTCGGCAATAGAAGGAAGGAGAAGAGAGAGAGAGAAAGTTAAGAGGAGGAGGAAGCATGGGGTGGTTGCCATTGCTGTTAGGATTGAGAGAGAGATAGCTGAGATAGAGGGGCCTTCAATTCCAGTGTGTTGTGTGATTGTATGAGGCCTCAAATCAATTTATAGAAAAAACCCGGAAGAGAGAGAATTGAAGGTCTACACACATACCCTTATTATCCATGTAACGTCCATCTCTAAGATGGATGTCAAAAAACTGTTATATCCACTGGGGAGGGGGGGAGGGGGGGGGGGGGGGGGGGGGAAGTTTATGAAGAGCCGAGGCTTCAAACAATTAAATTAGAACCCACTTCAAAAATTTCATTACAAGATGTTGTTTTGATGCTCAAATATTATCAAATTGATCATCTCGACATCAATATGTATGGATATGAGAAAAAGTGGATTTCAAGTTTTAGAAATAGTGCAACTCGTAATGCATTTTTGGACCTTCAATTTTCAAGTTTTCATAGATCTGCTTGATCTACATTATTTTTTAAGCTTTAACTTTTGTAATTAAAGATGAAAATATATTTTAAGTCTACCATAAAGATTTACAGTAATGAAACCACATTTCTCGCCACTATTTGAAGGTGTGCTTTACTTTGATTGTTTAGGGCCTCAGCTCTGTACAAACCACACTCAAGTTAAAATAGGTAGTGAAAAAAGGAATTTAAAAAGTAATATTTATATTTAAAAAAAAAATTCTAAATTTAGATCATTGTCATGGTTGAGATTATAAAAACCTATAATTTTGGATTAAAAATATATCTCTTGAGATATATTATGTAGGGAGGTAGCACAACAGCAGTGTGAGTCGGCGAACTCACAAAACGCTTTTTCTTATTATTATTATCATTATTATTTTTATTTTCGACTTTCGATGTATGCAGCTTTGATGACCTGAATGCAAAAAAGCTACGATCTGCAGAGCCACCGAATAGTCTTTTGGAATTCGATCCAATGATCATCAATTGGGATGATTATTTTATGACCATCCACATCCTGGCTTGGTTAAATATGCCTCAAAATGATCACCTTATTTATGGATTCTTATGGAAGAAGATAGAGATGGCAGACACATTGTAATTTATTCAACTTTCGAGCATTGAAAGTTTCTTATCAGAAGAAATATGACGAAAAAATTGGACCCTGTAACTGATTTGTGAAGTTTGTATTCTATCAAAGGGGGAGAGAGAGAAAGTGGGTGGAAAGATGTGTTTGGTATTGCTAATAGAATGAGTTGCATATGGATCTTAAAATTTTACGTAAAATACAAAATGTTTTGTTTATAGGCAAAAATTGTTGAAAAAACTTGGAGGAAGAGATGAACTCACTTCTAGGATTAGGGGCAGTGTCGTTAGACTATCGATCACAAAGATCAGGTTTTTATCAGAACTGTAAGAACTCCATAAATTTATGTGTCCCTCTTCATGGCTATGAAACCCTTCTTAAAGAGGGATAGAGGTGGTCGGTCTCCAACGTTCAGCTTTTTCCTAAAATCTCTGAGAAAACATGGCCCTGTAATCGTAGGAAGTGAGTGGTTACTTTCTAGCAGTTAGATAACTGCACTTTCTCTCTCTAAGAAGCCTCCATTTTTAGTGATAAGTATTAAATTATAAGAGAGAGAAATATTATACGTTTAAAGGTCCCATGGCCATACACACATACCAACATCTCCCAATTGACCATGGGGGCCCGATATATTAAAATATCATAAAGTCTTTACCACTTAATGAATTTAATATTTATGTGCATATTTTTGTCATGAGGCTTTCACGCAAGTGCGGTTATATATCTCATAACAAAAAATATCCAAAGTCATGTCATGATTTTTCACCCTAATGCTATTTTTCCTCTCATGACCAAAACATCAAAAAATATCCCATTTGGGAGTTCCTGACTTAAATATTTTTAAGTCTCATCAAACCTACTTGCTTTGATAATATTTTTACACTCAATCCATTTGTTAAAAGGTCAGCAATCATATCTGAAGATGGCAAATAACTTGCAGTTATTTCATTCTTTCCAATAATATCATAAATATAATGATAATCAATTTCAATGTGCTTACTCTTAGAACTATAAGCTCCATTTCTAATTGATGAAATAGCAGCCTGATTATCACAAAAAAATTTAACAGGTCCGTCGACTATATCCAACTTCAAATCATTTATGAAGCGTTTAATCCACAGACGGCATAAGTTGTAGCAATGCTGCAAGCAATATACTCGACTTCCATAGTATACCGAGCTACACAACCTTGTTTCTTACTAGATCAAGAAACACGTCCACCACCAAATCCATAGTATACCGAGTTACACAACCTTGTTTCTTCCTAGATCAAGAAACACATCCACCACCAAAGAGGGATGCAATTCTTGAGGTTGATTTTCTATCATCTGGGTCTCCTGCAAAATCTGCATCAGAGTACTTAGTAACCTCTAAGTTGTCAGTTTGGAAGCACAACTTGTAATTTTTAGGTTTTTTAATATATCTGAATATCCTTTTTACAGCTTGCCAATGAGCCATCCTAAGAATACTCTGAAATCTACTTACAAAACCATATGCATGACTCAAATCATGTCTTGTACACAACATGGCACAATTTATGCATCCTACTGCATGAGCATATGGAATTCTTTCCATTTCAGCTTTGTAACTATCATTTAACGGACATATTTTGTTTGATAATTTTAAGCCTTTACAAATAGATGTATTTATGGGCTTGCAATTTTCCATCTTAAATCTCTGTAAAAAAACTTTCTAAATAATTCTCTTAAGATACACATAGAAGTCTTGAATTTTTATCTCTTCTTATCTTAATGCCCAATACATATGAGGCTTCTCCCATATCTTTCATCTCAAAATGGGAACTTAGCCATGATTTGATATGGTTAATCATACCAATATCATTACCGGCTATCAAAATGTCATCCACATATAGTGACAATATAAGAAAATTGCTCTCACTATTCTAGACATATACACAATGGTCTAACATATTGGCTATATAACCAATTTCAGTGATTGCATAATGAAAAGTAAAGTACTATTGCGTAAAAGACTGTTTTAGATCATATAAAGATTTCCTAAGTTTATATACTTTGTCTTCTTGGCCTTTAATTACATATCCTTCTAGTTGTTTCATGTATATGTCTTCTTTTAATTCTCCATTTAATAAAGTTGTTTTGGCGTCCCTCTGAAATAATTCTAGATCATAATATGCAACTAATGCAAGGATGATCCTAATAGATGAAAATTTTGCTACTGGAGAATAAGTTTCTACATAATCTATGCCATCCCTTTGGGCAAATCCTTTAGCTACCAACCTAGCTTTATATTTATCAATGGATCCATTTGCATTAAGCTTTTTCCTTAGGACCCGTTTGCAACCGATCTTTTTTCTAACTTTAAGGAGGTCAACCAACTCCTAGACTTGATTTCTTTTAATAGAATCAAGTTCATCATCTATGGCTTGAGTCCACTCAGCTGAATCATGTGAGCTAATAGCTTCACTGTAGCTCGTCTATTGTATCCTCACTCAATGAAGAGTAATTATGTCAAATCTATAGATTTAGTTGGAATACGATTAATAATACATATTACAGTGTTGAGAGCTTTACGTCAAAAATGAGGTGATAAATTTGAATGGCGCATCATGGACCTAACCATGTCCATTAGAGTTTTATTTCTCCTTTCAACTACATCATTTTGTTGTGGTGTATATAGCATAGCTGTTTGGTGAATTATACCATGCTCCTTACAAAATTCAGAAAATAAGGCGGAGCAATATTCACCTTCTTTATCTGTTCGAAGAATTTTAATATGTCTACCTAACTGATTTTCTACCTCAGCTTTAAATGTTTCTAATGCATCTGATTTTTTACTAATTAGGTATACATATTCATAACGTGAATAATCGTTTATAAATGTTATGAAATATTCCATACCTCTATGTGTTTTCACATTTAATGGGCCACATATATCAGAGTGAACAATACTACGTACGTCACTAGACTTTTTCTCTTTAGGAAAATGTTGTTTAGTTAATTTATCAGAAATACATGGCTGGCATGTTTTAAACACACTTTCTTCTAAACTGGGGAGCAAGCCTCTTTTAACCATTTGATTCATTTTGTCTTTATTTATATGTCCTAACTTAAGTGCCATAAATATGGATCATCCATACACATAAAAGCGTCAAAAGAAGCATCAATATAACCAGAAAATGATGAACTTTCATTAATATTCAATCGGTATAAATTGTCAACTTTAGTAACGTACACCAAAGCTCTAGAATGCTTCCCAAGGGAAACTGACCAGACGTGAACCTTATTTCATAACCCTTGTCATCTGGCCTCGGGACAGAAATCAAATTGCGACTCATCTTGGGTGCATACAATGTGTCAGTCAATAAGAGATTTGTTCCTCCTAGTAAACACAGCTTGAAAGTACCAACACTTAGTACATCGTAGTAGGTGTCATTTCCCATATAAATCCGCTGATTACCTGCTATAATCTCTTTCAATTCTGTGAATCCATCTTTGGTCCTTGAGACATGTCGAGTGGAGGCTGAGTCGACCAACCAATTTCTCAGGTCATGATCAGCAACTATTGATTCTAAGACTACGCATATCAAGTCCTTTATCTTATTTTGATTATTTCGAACAAGGTTGTTATTTTGGTTCCTATTTTTATTTTTTAGCTTAGGACAATTAAACTTGATGTACTCAATTTCCTTACAATAAAAACAGGTCTTCTTAACCTTATTCTTTTGATTTTTAAAATTTCTCCTCATTCCCTTATACTTAGTATTTTTTTGATAATTGAAAGGTTTCTTGAGGATCTGAAAAGATGAACTTTGGGAAAAGTACAGCTCATTTGACTTCTTCCTCATTATTCTCTCAGCTTCAATACTAAAATGCATGGGAAGATTTAACATAGTTATCCCTTGTACACAATGGTTCAATGCAATTACAACATATTTTCAAGATGGAGGGAGACTGTTAAGGACAATGGATACTTGCATGCGATCGGGGACTGGATTCCCAGCTGCAATAAGGTCCTTTGCGAGCACTATCATTTTGTTGACATGCTCGATCACTGAGCCTGCTTCTTTCATTCTGCAAGAATTGTATTTTTCTAACAACAATTATACATGAGTATTAGTAGTGGTCCCATACTTTTTAGATAGAGCGCCTATCATACTTTGAGCTGTATCGTAATCTTCAAAGAATCTAATTAAATCATCTTTCATAAAGCTCAACATAGTAGTCCTAGCTACTTTGTCATCTTCTAACTATTTTTCAGGTCTCCTTCTGGCTTGACCATTGGCATTAGGCTCTAAAACTGGTGGTTCTGTTTCTAGGACATAATCTACCATATCTTGGAAAAATTATATATCTAATTTTTCTTTTCCACATAGAAAAATTGGTCCCATTGAGTTTTTCAAGTTTGGATAATTCTGACATGACGAGCCTAGATGCCATTTTAAATTTTTAGATAATACCTAAAAGTTCAAAAATAACTTTAATTGTGTTTAAGAAAAGGTTGTCTGCTAGCTAAATCAATAAGTTTGCCGACTCTCAGTGAGCTGCAACTTCAAAGAAAATTTTTCTCGAATAGTTTATGTTCGCACTGCTGTGATACAACAAAAAATTAATAAAGTAAGGCAACAACTACTTTTATGTCAAATATTGCATAAGAATAATTTTCATAAATATGTGAATAGGTCTTAGCACAAGATGGAGAGTCTACAATAAACTTGAGGGAAGAGATGGACCGACTCCTAGGATTAGAGGCAGTGTCTTTAGACTATCGATCGTAAAGATCAGGCTTTTACCAAAACTGTGAGAACTCTGTAAATTTATGTGTCCCTCTCCATGGCCATAAACCATTCTTAAAGAGGGATGAAAGAGGTTGTTCACCAACGTTCGGCTTCCTCCTGAAATCTCTGAAAAAAAGTGGCCCTGTAATCTTGGGAAGTGGGTGGTTATAGCCGTTAGATTACGGCACTTTCTCTCTCTAAGAAGCCTCAATTTTTAGTGATAAGCATTAAATTATAAGAGAGAGAAATATTGCACGTTTAAAGGCCCCAAGGCCACACACACGTACCAACAAAAATTACAAAGAAAGTCCGTGAAACCACAATTTTTTTATTCTTTTTTAAATTGCCCCATGGTCGACTTGAACTTTGATTTTTCTTTTTAGTTTTTTGTTAGTAGGGTAGTTCCCCAAGCTTAAGGCACCGCCCTACCAACGAAAAAAAAAAAATTTTTTTAAAAAAAAAAATAATAATAATAAATAAATAGAAATCAAAACTCAAGGTGACCGAGGAACAATATTGAAAAAAATTTAAAAAAGATGGTTGACCGACCTTTGTAATATCCATTCATAAGTGGAGCCTTTTTGTATTTTACCTAAAATTTTAAAATCCGTACGTAAATCACTCTACTTAAAAAAAATGGAAGTATGAAGTAGTTCACTATTGCTAATATAGAACATCCTCAGATTTGCGACGGTTCCATTTTGGTGGTCTGGTAATAACCTAAGATAACTAAAATTGCAATAACAAAAGCAAAAACAAAAATGTCGGTTTTATTAACATTAAACTAAAACAGAAATAGAAAAATAAAACAAAATAAGACCCCAACATACAATTAGTAAAAAAAAAAAATATTGGATTATGCCGTAATGCTGCAAATATTTCATATACTTACATAAATTTTCTTCAAAAATAATCCACATAATACGCTAAAAACCCTTTAATAGGTGGTATTGGTATAAAGAAGTCCTCCACACTGAACCCATCAAAAGCTGTGATACAAATATACACAAAGGGCACCAATTATATATAAATTACTCCCAACAATTATAACTGAGACATCCACTGGTACCTCTCTGAGTGGATCTATAAATTTCTAGGCATGGCGTTCCGATCTCGCACTAGGGCTGATATATGACAATACACCCAATTCTCTATCCAACCGAGTTCATTTTATATGACAATGCAACTACTTATAATAAGCTAATCACTATTCACAATCCCATCAATAGGCCTCGTAACTTTCTTTTCATGAAAAATCACAACCGGTAGTTCTTACCGTCAAGACGGACAGAGATAATTGTGGTCTCCATGATGTTCATTTACACTACAATCATATGATATATGACTCATAAGAAATAGTATAAGGTTGCAACTGCAACGGATTCACTAGAACTCAAAAGACATACTGGATTTAGTTGCGCATAACATGGGAAACAATGGCATTAATCATGAAACCAGCAAGGGTCGATGGACCACAAAGATTATTTTTAAAGATCAATGATTCTCCATGGACTACCAAATAACCTTATGAGATTGGATTTTTATGAGGGAAAGATTAGCTA
This sequence comes from Amborella trichopoda, assembly GCF_054954075.1. Taxonomy (NCBI): domain Eukaryota; kingdom Viridiplantae; phylum Streptophyta; class Magnoliopsida; order Amborellales; family Amborellaceae; genus Amborella; species Amborella trichopoda. The sequence continues at coordinate 4,370,309 of NC_142343.1, read as the reverse complement.
GTGGTTGAACTTTTGAAGATAATAAATAAATAATAAAATCAATTTGTTGAGAAGAACGGCTTAACCAATGGTTCACAATCTCAACAAAGAGTGGGTCAACACGTGCAAGTGAATAATATGAGAAAAAAGGGAAACTCTTTCAACTCTCTTTCACTTAAATTTCTGAGCGCATTGGAAACCCCAGATCCGCCCGAACAACAAGGGCTGTTCTGGATGGGTAGAGGTAATGCCTTTTTTTGTTTTTTTTCAAGGAAACTCTATATTTCCTCTACCGCCACCCCCATTTTGCAACCCAAACCTCTCTCTTCCTCTCTCTCTCTCTCCAAAATATACCTTCAGAATAAAAAATATGTAATATGTTTTATAAAAAAGATGCAATATGTTTTAATGAGTTTTTCATAGAGTGGTTAACAAAATTTCCCATTTATTGCATCCAAATTCAATTTTTTTGAAAAGTTGTATATCTTTACTCTATATATTCCAAACATTGTATCCAAAATACAAATTAAATTTTTTTTAGAAACTTATACATTTTTACTCTATTTATTTCAAAGAAAATCGTTTAAAAAACTTTTCTGTTTTTGTGCATCCAATTTCAAAATTTAGGACTTCTTGTGTTTCTCCCTTCCATTTTAAATTTCCTTCTATTTTGAATTTTTTTGGATAAAAAACTTTCTAAGAAAATTTCAAATCCAATTTAAATTTTTTCCACTTTCCATCTTTATCATTTGTGCATTCAACTCCAAATTTTGAAATGTGTCATCTTTTTGCGTTCCATTTTGAATTATTTTGGAATAAAATTTTCTAAACCGCTTTCAAATCCAGGTCATTTTTTATTTAACTCTCTATTTCATCCCTTCTAAAAATCATATTCTCTAAAAAAAATTTATATATATACTCCAACATCTTTTTTCCATGAAAATATATTCTTTAAAAAAAATCCGTCTATCCAAAAAAAAAAAATTAAGACCATCACAAATATGTTTACTTTTTTGGATTTCACCCTCCCTCTGAAAACCCAATCTTTTTAAAACCTATTCTCTCTAGAGAAACCCAAACTCCTTTTTTAAAAAGCTATTATCTATCTAGAAACCTATTCCCTCTCTCTAAAAGTCATTCTCTCTAGAAATCCATTCTCTCTTTCTCTCATTAAAAACTCACTTTCTCTCTAGAAACCCAATCTCTCTTTCTCTATCTAAAAACTCATTCTCTTCTTCTCTATTAGAAATCCAATCTCTTATTGAAGATCTTCTTAAATGAGATCTTCTTAGAAGTAGAAGATTGAGATTTTAAAACGAGAAACAAAATTAGAGAGCTCTTGATGTCGTATTTTGCAAAAAGTTTTCAGAAAATGAGATTTAAAAAAAAAAAAAATTTCTAAAAAGGGGGCATTAGTAGTCCTTATGGGAAATCAGAAAATGAGATTTTAAAAAGAAAATTTTCTGAATGGGGGACATGAGTAGTCCTCATGAAAAATCCATGCTTATGTAGGCATAGGAAAAATGAAATTTTTTTTAAAAAAGAAAAGAAAAACACGACACCGCAGTCCTGGTGTTTTGTGCCATGGATAGGCATGATGGGAAATCTATGCCTGGCGTAGGCATAGGAAAAATGAAAATGATTTTTGGAAAAGAAAAGAAAAACAGGACTCCGTAGTCTTGGTGTGTCGCGCATGAAGGGAAATCCATGCCTGGCGTAGGCATAGGAAAAATGATTTTGGAAAAAGAAAAAAAAATCTTAGATGAGATCTTCTTAGAAGTAGAAGTTGTAGATTTTAAAATGGGAAACAAAATTAGAGAGTCCATGATGTCTTATTTTTGTAAAAAGTTTTCGAAAAATGAGATTTTTTTTAAGAATAAAAAAAACTAAAATAATGAAAAGGGGGTAAAAGTAGTCTTCGTAGGAAATTCATGCTTATGCAGGCATAGAAAAAATGAAAATGTTTTTTAGGTAATGGGTAGTTTTGCAGTTTCATTGTACAAACCTATATATATTGGCTCTATAAATTATATATATTGGCTCTATGAATGAGATATGTGCAACCTGTGGAGGAAACTAGTGTAGTGCAAACTGTGGAGGAAACTAGTGTAATGCAACTGTCTCTCTCTCATAGTGTACTTGTTTTCTCTTCAATAGTGCGTTCTTTCAATTATCAATAGGTAGTGCGGAACCTTGCGTGCTTTCAATTATCGTAACATCCATAAAAACTAACAAGGGTATCATAACCTTATTCTTCGGAATTTCAAAAATTTCAACATCTCCTTCTAAAAAGTCAATCTCTCTTACTATCTTTAAAACCCATTCTCTCTCTAGAAATTCTTTCTCTCTCTCAAACTTATTCTCTCTCTAAAAACCCAATATGTCGTTCTCTCAAAACAAATCTAATATCTCTCTCTCTAAATACCCATTCTTTATCAAAGAGCCCGAACCACTTTTTCTGTATCTAAAAGTTGAGCTTCATTAAGATAATGAAAGGTACAAGATACAACGAGAGAAAGGAGTAAAAAAATATAATTTATAATTTATAATAAAATTTAAATTTAAATTGAAATTGAAAATAAATAAATAAAATAAAAAAAAAGAGCAACAGCAAGAGCAGCCCTAAAAAGGGCCGAGAGGGGGGAGAAGGAGAAAAGGGTAAAGGATGGAGGATGCACGGAAGGCATGGCTTAGGAAGTAGCCAAGTTATCCAATCCGTCAGCTTCCGAATTGTACCCTCGAGCAGCAAGTGAAAATGAGACTCGAAAATCTCTCAAATGAATAAAATTTCGTCCATGAGGTTATAAAGGTACCAAAGGGCAGAATCCGAGAACAAATACCAACCGATGACGTTAGCCGAGTCTCTTTCAATTTGGACTCTCACCTAGAAGAGATCTAGGTTTAGAACTCCTTTCATCAGGGCCCATAACTCCGCCTCATTAATCTCGCAAGGATGTATTCTGCCTGAGACAGTCCAGATCGTTGCCCCATGGTGATCATGGAGAATTCCCCCATACCCAGCCACCTATCCCTTGACACTCCCATCAAAATTGACTTTGATCCAATCGTTCGAGGAGGCTTCCACACAGAGCATAAGGAAGATCGTCTGGGAACATCAATAGATTTGTGTGAAGTGAGAAAAGAAAATTTCCTTAGGAATAGCTTTGAGGGTCTGTAGGCCAATTCATAATGAATAGCTGAATCCTCAATAAGAAAGAGGGCAAAATCACGGGTGCGGCTTTCGAAGGTTATGGGGTGCGTTCCCTCCAAAGTTCCAAAGTAGGGCTGCAACCCAGATCTGCCATTTCTCTTCTAGAATCAGCATCTGGAATCATGTTTTATGATGTAATCGAAACGATTCGTGATTCAAAATTGTCGATTTTCTTCTAAGATTGGGCGATTCCCCAGTTTTACAGAAGAATCAACACAGGGTGACTGATTCCCGTGTTGACTCGAGCGAATCCGTTTCGACTCAACGATTTTTAAAACCTTCGTAGAATTACAAATGTACCTAAAAAATCTATCTGAAATATGTAGAATCACATACGCTCTAATCGATTGTCTCGACATTGTGAAGTATGAATATGAAAAAAAAAAAAAAAGGTTTTGAGTCCCGAGAATAGTGCATCTTGCAACATATTATCTAGACCTTCTATTTTTAAGATTTTCATATATTTATAGATCTACTTGATTTTAACCATTTTTGGATTTTAAAATTTTCTAATTAGGTATAAAAATAGATTTTAAGATAATATTAATAATTTTTTATTACAAAATTACATGTTATGATAAAATTTTAAGGCGCGCCTTAATTCGATAGTTTAAGGCTGCAACCTTATAGAAACCGCACCCTTATTTAAATAGGGCAGTGATCTAATGCAACGCATGTATTATAGTATAATGCAACCACACTTCTAAGAAACCCTATTCTTTGTATTTATATGACCCAAAATATTGCACACACGTACTCTTCATCTCAATAATCAATTCCTCAAAAAAAAAAAAAAACAAACTTTGTTTTGAACCCTAGATATGGTTAAAATGAGTCCCCTGCAACAATGAAGGTAGACTATTCATTTGGTGAATTTCAACATTTTAGCTTTTACAAACTCAAAACCATTTTTTTCATTTTGAACATTGTTCATCTAATGATAACAAAGTCATCTAAAAAAAATGGAAAAGAAAAAATCCTTCTAAGACCTAGATCTAAGCATCTTATCAAAATGGATGGCCTATATTAATTGGGCTAAAAAAATACTTTTAAAGTTGTATTTTCAAATTTTCCTTTTTTGTGATTGTTCATTAGAATGAAAAGGTGTATAATTTAAAATATAGATCAAACAAATGGAACTAACATAGTCTTTGAAGATTGTTGCATTTTATTACTAAACAGCTGTTGCATGAAATCACTGGCCATTTATTAAAATATTATATATTGAGTATAAATTTAATAATAACACTATTTGGATCGGGTCACACTGGGTCAGGGTTGAGTCCACATAAAACCAGACCCGGGCCCTACTCGCCTAGTCAAATTTTTGAACCTATACTTGGACCCAATTTGTGTCCAATCGTTGAGTCCATTGCCATCCCTAACCAGAGTTGACTAGGTGCGAGAGCACCGGCTGGAGCATGCAAAACAAAGTTATGAATCGGTTTATCGAACCATAATATCTAGTTCGAGATGGAACCATTTGGATAAGGAAGAGTTAGGGATGGTTTCTAGAGCAACACGAAATCATCCGAATCACATCACTTTTATATATTTTTTATTGCATTTTTTGTTGATCAGTACACCAGTTTAATAAATTTGCTCCATAAATGAATTGCTAGATCGACAAATTAGGGAACAGTTTCCAGAACCCTTACACAAACTCATGGCACAAAGAAGAACCGAACCTGTTGTCTGCAACGCACGATGTTAGAGTGAATAAAGAGAGAGTGAGAGGTGGGAGGTCCAGGGCACATGCGTTTTTCTTTCCTGACAACCAAATATCCACCCAAAAACCCACAATCCATCCATCCCCAATGATCCATCGAACATTCTCCTTCACATGCGATAAGCACACTAAACGCACAAAAAGTTCAAAGGGATATTAGTTGGTAGAGCTTCATAAACAACTTCCGCATTTGTTTTCTTGTGTGGCAATTTTTGATGATTTTATAAGATCTGATCTGCAAGATTGTCAAACGTTTTAGGGAGAAGGATTAATACTCCCTCTCAATAATTATAATTCTAAATAAACCCTTGGGTCCATGGATCCCTTCCAAGTTAAAAGAAAAAAAGATGTTTAATGCCTTCCTAGTTTTCCAAATTACAATATTTATCCTTTTCTTTTTTCTAATAACCCCATCATTCAAATGGACTTTCGGATGCTGCACTTAACCTACTTGTGAGATGAGAGAGAGAGAGAGATATGTTCAAGGGAGGTAGAGAAGAAAGGGTTCACAGGTACTGGAGAGAGGGGGTGGAGCTTTTCTATGGTTTGGATGATGAGGTCATTACAAAAAAGAAGAAGAAATATTGTCATTTGGACAATGAAAAAAAGTAAGGAGGGGGTAATAGGAAAGATGTGGCTATGTAGAATTCCAAAGCATAAATTAAAAATTTTTCGCTTTCTTATTAAGAGTTGGAATTTCGACTTACAATTGCCACAATACAATGCAGAAATAGAAAATAAACCTATTACAATGTAGCATCTTTAATTCTTACTGCCAAAATAAAACTATATTGAAAATTGAATTCAAACTTACAATATGAAAATATGAGTCATTTTCCAAATAGAAATCTTAATCCAAATAGAAGTTCTAATATAACTAGCCCTTTTAAATCAAATATGAATCAAGAACTAAGATAAATTGATAAACAAAAGCCCGGAATGACTTACTGAACCTTTGCCTAGGGTTACCCTTTTAGGTCGTAGCATACCCTACAACCGATCACCGAACCGATGATGCACTTGGGTCTTACAAAATCCATTGAACTAGGAATCACCTCTAGAATACCCTCTAACAAACAATGCGGCTCAAAGCATGGGCAAGGAAATTAGTGTTTCCTTGATCCTAATACCATTCCCAAGTGTATCCTTATTCTTTGGGGGCAGTCTCTTTTTTCTATTTCTTTTTTTTTTTTGTTAATTCAGTGGTAGGAATCGAACTTGAGATATAGCAACCACAACCCAAGCCCGACTTCTAGTCTAATAAAATCTTAATAACCAAGAAACTTGTTTTGTTGGGAATTTCTTTTTGGAAACTAGAAAGAAGAGAAAAATAATTCTCACTAATGCAATGTTCTTTATATTCAAAACAAATCATTATCAACAAATTAGGCGACTTTTGACTTCCTCTCATTAATGGAACCACAAAGCGCCACCCCCCCCCCCCCCGCTCTCGTCTTCCCCACCAACAAAACAAAAAAACATTCCTCTCTCGTGACGCAAGAGATAATGAATGGTGAGAAAACAATCACCTGTCCATGACATTACTGAAAAACAATTCGTTGAAAAAAGTAATCAATCCTTTTAAAAGGGCGGCACAAGGAATTCCCCAGCAAACAACCATTCAAACGCTCCGATAAAAGAAGCTTACAGGAGTTTGGGAACCCAAGGAAACCAACTTTCTTTAAGATTAATCCCAAAAATTATCACACGTACATGCTCCGCTACCTCTCGGAGCGACCTTATTGGAGCTTTGAGACCCTGCCTGGTATAACATGCACATAAGCATGCTTAGCTCTCTAATCATTTCGTATGGACTTCACCTGCAAGGTTTCATCTTCATCCTTCAATGGTCAACTACATGCAGCATAGAATGAAACTAGCATGAGAGAGAGAGAGAACAAATGATATTCAACTATGGTTATCTATACCAACAGCATGATAAGAGAGCAGTGAAGAAAGGCATCAGATTATGCAAACACACAAACACAAGTAAAGATAACAAGAAATTGGAAGAAATATTTTGGTACCCAAAAGATTCAAGATTTCAATATTTAGAGCAAGAAGCCCCAGCCAGAATACAGGAAATGTCAAAAAATCGTTGAGATATCATAAAATATCCCGCACTGTTATACAATACTACACTGTTATGTTGTGTTATATATTATATTCAACAATAGTACATTATATCCTATTATATTTAAATCTACTAGTGAGAAAAGATATGGGGACTTATGGCCTCACTACAGATATGGCCCTGGATAGGGCAGAATGACAAACCAAGATTCATGTAACCGATGCCAAATAGTTGGAAAAAAGCTCCGATAGGGATGATGACATTTAAATCTACTGCATACAACTATATAATATATATCATTCTACATAACACATACTACTATACTTTATCACACTGCTAGACTACATTATCATGCCACATTGCTATACCATGTTGTACAGCTATGCTAGGGAATCTGAATCCTATGTAATGCAGGATGTCAATCCCTACTAAGAAGGGTCGAGATTCAAAAATTTAAGAATTGCAGAGGTGTGAGGTTCCCTTCTCAGGAGCTCAGGATCAGGATTTCAGAGCAGAATCGACATCTTCGCAGGAGGATCCCGGCAACTATGGTCTAAATGATGTAATCGTGGCCCACAAGCCCACAAGCCTCAAATCGAGGCACAAAGAAAGCAACATTGTAGTTATTATTGAATATTTGGAAAGCTTGACTCGATCAAAAATAAAAAAGGGAAACAGGAAACACTTAAGACTGAATAGGTTTTCTTGGACTGCATGGAAGTTTGTCACTCATAGGATTCCCAGTTAAGGTGTTCACATCTGCAATTTTATTTTTCAAGTTCAAATCCAACTTTGCAACTCTGACGGCATTATGCAGTACATATATTGATGTAGCAAAAAACTCAATAGGGCACTACTCTTGGCAAAGTCCCAGGCTTATTTGCAACCCCAATTAAAAATTAAAAAATTAAAAAATTTTGAAAATTAAAAATAATAATTCTATTAAGAAAATATTTGGACCGTTAATTTTAATTATTTTTAGATGAACGATCTATTTACATCTATCTTTAAGATGGATGCTTTATTACCTCGGAGACCGCAAATGTAGAAATACGATCTCTGCCGAATGAAACAATTTTCCATCATAGTAAATGGCAAATTTTAAAGCTGTTTCATACTAAATGTCGCCCAACATCCAAATTCATCTCACTTACTAATACAAAGAAAAAACAAGAATGGATTTGGACACCCAACATCGTATTTAGAGCCCACGTTCCAAATAGAAAAAGGGAAGCAAGCTTGGAAACCCAATGTCCGAGCCAATATCTCTCTTCCCACTTCCAAATGAATTTAAACAAAAAAAAAAACCGAAAACAAAAACAAAAACAAAAAAAAGAAAAGAAAAAAAAAAAGTGTTCCAGCAACTCAATATCTAAACTCATCTCCACTTACAAAAAGGATGAAAAACAAGTGGGTTCACACACCCAATATCTAAACATATGTCCCAGTACCCAAAAAAAAAATAAAAGCAAGAAAAAAACTTTGGTATGAACACTTGATGTTTGATCCAGCAAAATGTGGGGAAAAAAAAAAAGAAAATGGCAAAAAAAAATATTCAACCTCTGTGTAAATGTTAAATGATGAATTTTGTTTCTTTTTAATATGGATCTTATAATGAGATTTCTCTTCTTATTAAATGAGTTCTTAAAAGAACAACAACAATTACTTTGTTTTTCTGACATTCAAGTACCAATATAATAGACTAAAAATCGAAAATCTTGAAATTAGATTGTCTAGATAATATGTTATAAGACGTACTGTTTTTCAGACTCAAAATTCCTTCTTTTTTTAAAAAATCAATATGTTTCTAGGGCTAAATGATCAATAAGAAGTTTTCCAACTTCAAACAAATCTTTCCCTTTCCAGTGAGTTTTTACTTAGTGGGTTTTTGAGGTGTGCCTTGCTTTTATTGTAGAAGTTTTAAAAAAAAGATTGGTGACTAGGATCATCCATCCAAAAAACCAAGTTGGATCGGTGGATCAGCAGTTTGGATCAGGGAATCGGCTGGATCGGTGGGATCTGGCCTTATAAAATTTATAACAATCAATAAGTAAGAATCTTTGAAAAAAAAAATTTGAGTTTCCAAAAAAAGTTGGGCCAATGCATTATGTACTTTTATTAATTTGCCAAAATTCTTGAAAATTGAGATGATGTTGTTTGTTTGAGTGTCTATTGATACTAAATTTGATATAATACTTTTATAAAAAACATTATACCCATCTTGTGGCTTTTAAGTGAAGAAACGAGGGGAAAAGTGATTTTTGTAATTTTTTATATTAAGATACTAATATCTCGGCTGGGCACAACCAGGATAAACTGGATAAATATCTTAGTGGATGTATCTTTCTTGGATACTCCTTTACTCAAAAGGGATACAAATGTTATAATCTAACAACTAGAAAAATACATACTTCTAGAGATGTTCAATTTGTTGAAATAGAATCGTATTTCTGTGACACATTGGAGACTAGTTTGAAAAATAATACTCGGGGGAGAGTTCAAGAGGTCGTTTTCCCTTACCTAATATTAGAACCAGTGATGTATCCAATACACTTGGAACAAGTCATGATGATCAAGGCGACGTTGAAAAAAGTCATGATGCAAGCTGAAGTTGAAGATACCTCTAAAACTCATCAAGTTGTATAGAAGAAAAAAACTCCGTTGTTGCCCCGTCTTATCCTCAGTTGTGCAGGTTTTCTCGTATCTCTCAACCTTCCTCTAGACTTCAAGATATTTATATACTTACCATACAATTTCTTATCCTACTCAAAATCATATTATTTTCTATGAAAATCTCTCTCTTGGCTATTTTGCTTTTTTGAATTCGATATCTAAACCAACTAATTTTCAAGATGTCATTTCTTAACCTATGTGGAAGAAGGCCATGAAAGAGAACTTTTGGCACTTGACAATAACCATACTTGGGATATTGTCAAGTTAAAGCAATTGGATGTAGATGGGTTTTTCAAATCAAATATAATAGTGATAGATCTGTTGAGAGGCATAAGGTTAGGTTGGTGGCCAAAGGAATTGGCCAAACTTATGGAGTCAAGAGACTTTTGCACTAGTTGCCACGATAATTACGGTTCATGTTCTTTTGTTTATCGCAATTAATTGTGGATGGTCTCTGCATAAGATGGATGTCAAAAATTCCTTCTTACATAGTGACCTTGAAGAAGAAATCTATATGAGTATTCCTCTAGACCATTTTAAAGAAAAGAAGAAATGTCTTGTATGCAAATTAAAAAAAACCCTATATAGACTTAAACAATTACCTTTGGCAAGGTATGTCAAACTCAGCTCAGTTTTGATAAGAGTCGAGTTTCTTAAAAGATTAGCTAATTGTTTGATGTTCATAAAAATGGGAATAGCAGATACAACAATACACTCATTTATGTTGATGTTATTATCGGTACAGATAATGATAAAGAAATTATGAATCTTAAAATTTAGCTCCACAAAAAATTCGACATCAAGGACCTTGGTCAACTAAAGTATTTTCTTGGCATTAAAGTGACACATTAAAAAAAAAGGACTCTTCATTTCTCAAAAGAGATATGTCTTAGACCTGTTAAAAGAAACTGAAAAACTGGGAGTCAAAACCATTGACACCCCTATTAATACTAATGCAAACTTAATTTAAGAAATGGAAAACCTCTTAAAGATGTGGGTTGTTTCCATAGACTTGTGGGAAGATTAAGTTATTTGACTGTGGCACGACCATATATAATGTATGCGGTTAGCCTTGTGAGTCAATTTATGTATGCTCCGAGATCATGTCATATGGAGGCCCTCAATATGATTCTCAGATATCTTAAGCCAACACCTGGTAGAGGTGTTTGGAAGAAATAGAATGGTCACACTAATATTATTGGTTATTCTGATGTTGATTGGGCAAGTAGTCCAATTAACAAGAGGTCCACTATTGGTCATTGTACATTGGTCAGAAGAAACTTAGTTATTTGGCAAAGAAAAAAATAAAATGTAGTTACTCGATCCAACGCAGAAGCCGAATATAGAGCTATGGCCTCAACTACAAGTGAATTGATATGGCTAAAATATCTACTTCGAGATACGCGTTCTCAACGGTCAATCCAATAAAGATATTATGTGATAATCAAACAATTATGCACATAGCCTCAAGTCCAATTTTTCATGAAAAAACATAGCATATAGAAGTTAATTATCACTTTGTGAGAGAAAAGGTTCAGTAAAAAGTTATTAGTACTCTTTATGTTCGAAGTGAATACCAACTTATAAACATATTTACCAAAGCTATTGTAAAGAAAAAAGTTCTATCAAATACTGTCCAAATTCGGCTCCTTGGATATCTACGCACCAACTTGAGGGGGAGTGTTGACAGTTATAGCAACCAGATATTGAGTTCTCTATTTTGTCGAATTACAAGTTTATGAGATTTGTTTCCTAAAAGACAATAATTGTAATTCTATAAATCTCTAATAATATAATTTAGAGTAATTCCTATAAATGAAATATTGGTTTACCATTTGTGAACGTAGGCAAATTGCCAAACCACATATATCTTGTGTTGATCTCTCTCTCTCTCTCTCATCACTATTCCTCTTATGGCAAATTCTACAATAAGGGGCCGCATAATGCATTACCTGCAAATGGATTGTCACTGTTTTGGTAGTATTTAGATACAACTTGGGAAATACATTGCTATTGTTTGGCTATGTATGAAAGAAATATGAGAAATGCGTTACCATCCAAATAGGAAAAATATGGCTATGTTTAGTTAACATGATTAGACTTTGGTTTCAACATGATAAGTCATTAGAATAATATGATTGGAATAACATGATTTTATTATGATAGTTTTGAAGCATTGGAGGAGACTAAAGAGGTATCTTATTTCAATTGAGTTTTTACTAATATCTTATGAGGAATATGTTGTGTGAAATTTTTTATTATGATTGTATTGTGTAATTTCTCATTGATTACCGATTATTATTTTTATTATTTTTGTTTTTATACGAGAGCTGATGGCGGGCTATAACCCAAATTGGGCTAGAGGGATGGAGATTTTTTTTTTTATGATTATAGTAGAAAATTGTCCCTCATCAAGTTCTACAACTGTTCAAATCAATTTAGATATCCCCTTACTTTCACCTACCAATTATTAAAAAATTTTGTTTTTAAATGAAAGTTAGATGAGAGCTACAACCAAATTGGGTAGAGAGGAATATAGAAATTTTTTATTAAGATTGCAGTAGAAAATTATCCCCTTTACACTTGTTCAAATCAATTTAGATCCCCTTTTCATATCCCCTACTTTCACTTTCTACTAACCTTAAGAATTATATAATACAACGTATACTTGAGAGAGGGAAATGTTTTCTTAGACGGGAATAAGGCAGAGAGACACACGCGAAAGATTTTCAAAGATTACTCGTTAACCTCGTAATAAATTTTTCATCCATCACGGCGTGTATTGGATTTCATGATTTTTGGGGAAATCTCACGTAATATCGCTAAATGTCTTTCCATTTCCTTACTATTAAAGTATACCCAAATATTCCTTACTAATAAAGTGTACCCAAACAATGTAAATGTCATATTTCATTGTACTCTATTGTCACGTAATAGATTTCGACGTACCCAAACGACCCCTAAGTATTTTGGATATATTCTTAACCTCATATAACTTTTAGGGTTTAGGTCTAGGTCCAAACCTTGTGAGAGGAGAGAGATCCAAAACCATAATGAAAATTACGAGGGACACAAGATGTGGCCTCGCTTTATTTGAAGTATTAAATGCTCATGACTCGGGGAGAATACTAAAACAAGCAACTACAGGAAGCATAACCCTTGGATATAGCGCGTTTTGTATTATACTTCTTGACTTACTGGGTAATAACTACTATATGATAATCTGAATTTTTGATAAACATGTGTACCAAAGAGAATAATTTCTTATAGAAAACATATATTATTTTCTACCATTAACGCACCCCAAGCTTTAAAATCCCTATCTTGTGATGTAGTATCCTGGCATATCAGTTGGTTTTTAGTAACTATTTATTCTACACCTTTTTTAGTATATAAAAACACATTTTCATGCCTATTTTCAGAAAATATGTGAGCCAAAAAAATCAGAGAGTCGTCAACCATCTTCAACTTAGAACCTTGAGATCAGATCAGCATCCTAGTACAACCAAGCTAAGGCTTGGTCAAATTTGAATAGAGACATGGAGGACTCGAAAATCCTTGTACAACCAAGCCAAATTTTGATGAGAGACACAAATGACTCACGATGTAAACACAACCGCAGTCCTGATATAGGCGAGGGCTCGAAGCCTCAGGTGTTTCGGCCAACTGGCTCGGCCGAGTAACTTTTCCTATCCATTTTCAGTTGTTTTATTTATTTTAAAAAATATTTAAATAGTTTTTCATTGCTTTTCTTTCGTATTTCGTGCATAAGATCGATGCTTGCTCTGCCACTAATCTGATAACAGATCTATTCATTTATGGATAGATCTGCCCTTAGATCGAAATTTGATTGACATCACTCTCTATCACTCTTTTAAAACAAGTTTGTAGTGTTCAGATCTAAGGGATCTGCGGTCCAAGATCTCCCTAATTTAAACTTATCTAAATTGTAAATAATTTTGAATTTATTTAAATTGTATACAATTTCGTCAGAAAGGCATTGAATACCTATTTTAGGATTGGTTTCCAACAAATCTGAAAATTATAATTTTTGTATTTAAAAAAAAAGTTGAAGCTCCAATAGAATTGCTTTCTCGTTTGTAGATTTTTCTTTTTCTTTTTGGGTCCCATTCTTATCTCCAAGTTTTGCTTCCAGATACTCTGTTTCACGGATTTCTTCAAGTTTTTCTCCCTTAACGTCATATGGATTTTTTTTTTAGTTTTTTTTATTTGTTGTAGAGTTTATTCGTTGTTGCCAAAAAAAAAAATGCTTTTTTTCAAACCCATTCTTTCTCCCAAAAAAAAAAAAAGGTATTTAAGGTCATCTTTCTTATTTTTAAAAAATAAAATAAAATAAAATAAATGCATATTTAGCCATTTTCATTTTAAAAAAATCACTTTCCATTTCTTTGCTTGTAATTCAGCATTTGCCACTTCTCTTTCCATTCATTTTTTAAAAAAAAAAAGGTAAAAAGAAACAAAAAAAATTTCGAAGGTCACCTACACCCTCTCTATAAATGTGCCCTGATCGAGTCACACTTGACTTGGGGCATACTCAACTAGGCATGGATTGTGCTATGTTGCTACTCTTTTGACTACATACTTTCTTCGGAGTTACCTATCCCTACGCCTCAACTGTGCTATCGATCATTCTTGACCGATTTTTAAAGTTTAATTTTTTGACTTTCTATGTTTTGAGGATGGTCTTCGGTTCATTTCTAACTACAGAATTTTACATTTAGCAGCTAAAATTGATTGTGATCTTCTTATATAAAAAATAAACAACTATAAATTTATACATTTCCTATCATTATTAAGTATGAGGGTAAAAATGCTGTTGAGCAAATCTCGCTCATCATTTTTACTGCAAGTGGTAAGATATGATACTTTTTTCTTGTTGTCTTTTAAATTTTTTTTTTTGTTTTTTTTTTTGAGTGTTGGCAAGAGAGGATACTTCTGTCGATGGGCATTCAAGACCGAGAGACAACATAGAAAAAAAATAAAAAAAAAAACTGTAGGGACTAACCTTATGTGTAATTTTTATCTAAATTAAACTTATTTTATATTTATATAATTTTTTATGCATACATAAATGAAGTCTAAAGCTGCAGATAATTTAAGCTGTCCTTATATCTCCAAAAAAAAAAAATAGCTGCCCATAGATCCACAAATTTTTTTATATGGACCGTGTAAAATTATAAAATTTGTCCTTAAATCCATAAGTTTGTTGCAATGATAAGATAATTGGGCAAATCCACTCAAACTCACCCCAGTAACTCAAACTCACTCCCCAAATTGGGTATTTAATTTGGGGATATTCGAAAAGTTAAAAAAATTTATAAAATTTTTTTGACATATTTTTTTGTGTATTCTATCAATTTCACAAAGATTAGAAAGTATTTTGGCTATGAATACTTATGGTCACAATTTTTCATCTTTTTTGGATTATTTAAAAAATACCCCCAGTTACATATTCATTTTTCAAAATCTATTTTTTATTAATTTTTTTACTTCACTTAGATGTGTTTTGTTTAATCTTACCGTAATATTTTTTTTTTTTTTTTTTTTAAATTTTGTTAACATATTTTTTCCAAGCCCGTTTGTGCTTGACTTGGTCTGGTTACCCGGACTAGTTCCGGGTTAGTTGGACCTAGCTGAAGGCCGGTTTTTGTGGCCGATTCGTGCAATCGAACACTGTTTGGTAATTTTGCTGTGAGTTCATACTATCTTGATGTTTATTAATTTTATTTTATTTTTTTTATTTTTTGCCCCAACTTCATTGTTTCAACCATGAAACCACTTGACTTTTATTTTATTTTTTTGGCATATGTAGGGTGGTTTAATGTCTAAAATACTAAATAACCCCATTTGTAAAGAGGCCATTGGACTACCCTACATTTTTCGCCCATTCTTTATAATCTGGTCCAATGTCACAAACATCACATTATATTTTTCATAGTTATCTAAATTTTAGTGGTCCAAACTATAAGGACCCTCTTGTTAAATAAGACGAGAACGTGAGAAACATGTCTAATATGAAAAAGATAACAATAAATTGCACTATTTAAGGTATGTCCTCAAGCACTCATAGCATCGTAGGCCACATTGAGGCAAAATATTGGGGTGGGAAATAGGTAACGGACCACCCCATGGCTAAGGGTTGCGACATGAAGTACCTTGTGGATATGTATCACCAGCAGATTCTTTTTGTCAGCTTTTTATTAGTTTTATATTTCAAAATAAGTTGAGCAAGTAAACTATGCTCTTTGGGAGTATAGATTTAGTTTTGTATTTCAAAATAAGTTGAGCAAGTTTACTATGCGCTTTGGGAGTATAACTTATTTTTATTAAGTGAAAAAGATATATTTGGAGGAGTTTTTCAATTTGAAATTTTAGTAATTACTGAAAAATCTCTAGATGATTATTCTCAAATGAAATAATTTGAAATTTGAGTTTTTTAACATTTACATCTCACCCTTGAAGAATTGAAGGGTTTCTATTCAATTTTGAGACATTACTTTTTGTCCAACTGATGCAATTAGAAACTTTTTTCTATTGAGGTTAATCTATGGGCTGAAGAAATTACGTCCCCAAAATTTGGGGTACTAAGGTTAATGCTAGGTGGGATTTTACCCGAGGGAGTAAATATACATTTCACTCTCATGGAAGTAGAATATCCATGGTAGGAAAATTTTAGAGTTGTTTCATACTAGAAGTAATTATTGTTTTTTTGGAAAATTTCAAAAAACGAAATAATTTTTTTTACATTGCTCCTCATACATGATCCTATTGTTTATGAAGGTCAGTCATTGCATAGGTATTATTTGGTTTCTTAAAATTTACAGAAATTTAGTCAAAAGTGAAAAGAGAAAAAGCGGATTTGGGGTTTTCAACGCGCTAAGAAATTTTAGAGAGAGAGTTGAAAATCTTTCCCTTTTTTGTGATATCTATTCACTTGCGCGTGTTGGCACTCTTTGTTGAGATTTTGAACCCTTGGTTAAGCTGTTCTTCTCAACAAATTGTTTATATTTATTTATTTATTTGTTTTCTTCAAAAGTTCACCTACTAGCTTATTTTTACCTACTAATCTTTAGGTCATAGAAATCCAACCTCAAAGTCCGTGAACCCTATCATGTGATCCATAATCCTGCAAAATCATTGTTTTAGTAATAAATCAAGTAAAAATATCAAAACAACTTATTTTCATCTGATTTTTTGTAGACAATATCACAAAAACGCAACTGTTAATTTTAGTTAGATTTGGGCCCCCTTTGACACCCAAAATGGAAATTTGGCTGGAAAATCTGCTTGAAATTGATATATATCCATTCTAGTATGATTTGAGCCTTTATATAAACACATTTTGTGACCCATTTAGTGTTGGACTTGGTAAACCTGTAGGCTAAGAAACCAGAGAGAGAACAAGAAAGCAACTCTAGATCTAGAGAAGCAACCTTAAGCCCTAAACCCCTCCCCCCCCCCTTCCCCCTTAAATTAACATTTAGCCTAGATCAACAAAACTCTAGTTCAATCAAGTCAAGGTTTGGCCAAATTTGAAAAGAGAACAACAAAAGACATACGTACACAGCCATGGTTCTGATACGGGAGAGGCCTCGAAGCCTCGGGCACCGCAAGCCAACTGGTTCGACCAAGTATTTTCCACATCATCTCTTTTTCTTTTATTTTTCATTTATTTTGTTAGATTTATGGTTTTTTATTATTATTATTATTCAATCTTTCATGCTTGTTGGATCGATGTTGGCTCTACCATTGATCTGAGAGCGGATCTGTGCATTTTTTAATAGATCTGGCCTCATATCGAAATTTGATTGTTCCCACTCTATATCATTTTTAAAATCAACTTGTGGTTCGGATCTGGTCGAATCTCATCCAGATATCGTCCCGATCTGCATCGTGAATAATTAGGAATAATCTTTTAGGAAGAATTTGGGAGATTTGGGTAGTGATAAAGACCACGTGAGAATGAAGGAACTATTTTGGGGAAGTTGGTAAGATAAAGAGATAAAATAGGGAGATAGTGTGTGTGGGGGAGATAGGGACGAGATTTACCGGCACGTGAGTTAGAGAGATGTAAGGGAGAAAATCGCATGTGAGTTAGAGAGATAAGAGGGTTTATTTTTGTGGGTTGTTTTATTTATTTATTAATTTATTTCCTAGTATATTTAAAAGGAAGAATCCCTCATTGTAGAATAGAGAATGAGAATTGAGTAAATTGATCTTATGAAAATGTCGTTTTTTGGGTTGATTCTCTTGCAAACCTAGAGGGAAGGTATATTCTCTCAACTTTTTTTTTTATTTTTTATTATTCTGGTTTTATTTTCTCCCTGCATCAGAACTGGCAAGCACCGGGATGGTTTTCCCACTGCCCCATTTTTATGTGAAAAGAAAAGGTAAAAGATATTTTATTTTTTCATATTTTATTTTCTTTTTTTAGTGATTTATGTACGGATCCTAAAATTTTAGGTAAAATATGAAATGCTCCACTTATATGCGGAAATTACAAAGAAAGTCGGTCAACCCACTTATTTTTAATTTCTTCTAAAATTGCCCTTTGGTTAACCTAGATTTAGAATTTTATTTTATTTTATTTTTTCATTAATAGAGCAGTGCTTTAAAGTTTGGAGCACTGCCCTACTAACAAAAAAGCTAAAAACAATTAAAAAAATCAAATTCTTGTTGACCTGAGGGCCATTTTGAAAAAATAAAAAAAAATGGGTTGACCTTCTTTGTAATTTCCGCATATAAGCGAAGCGTTTCGTATTTTAACTAAGAGTGCGTATGTAAATTACTCTTTGTTTTGTCAACCAGTAATCAAAATCTAACGCACATCCTCTTTGAGTTATACAAAAGTCAATCCCTTTTAAACCTAAAAAATCGTCATGTTGATTAAAATATGTATTTATTCAATATTTTTAATTAAAATTGACCATTTTTCAGCTCTAAAGCCTAGCACAACTTTCGTGGAATCTCTCTCTCATTTCTCAATTAGATCGTCTGCAGTGCATCTGAGGTACCGCTTTGCCATCTAATATCATCAATCACATTTGTAATCACTAAATTGTTATCATATTGCAGTGTGCTATAGCAAAAGACGCCGGAAGTATGTGGGGACCATATAGGTTCTGACAGGTTGGTTACAGTCATCTTGCATTGTAAAGGTGTAGGGTCAGCACTTAATGGACTCTCTATCATGTTCGCCTGTGGTTTGCATAAGTTTAAGCTGTCCTTGGATGGTTTTCAACGACTCAAATGAAGCATGCAGTAGCAGTTCAGGCCACGTTAGGGCCAATACATAGCGGAAAGAAGGATTCGTGTGATCTAGCCGGAGTATGTAGTAATTTTTTTTTTTTTTAATTCTTTTTTTTTTTCTTCACGGCCTAGATCACTCATAAGTTGTCTTTTTACAATATAATAACTTCAAATAAAATAAAATAAAAGAGTACAATAGGATCTCAAGAAATTGAAGTCATTCAAAAACTTTTTTTTTTAATAAGAAATAAAAGACACAACCCATGCTTGGGAATAAAAGATATAATAAATAAATATGCAAGAAACAAAAGAGGGTACCGGAGATTATCTCAATCAGGTTATTTACACTCCATGCTGAGTCTCCTCCTTCCAATGGTGCTCGGGATCTTTGATCGCTCTCTTGATTTCTCCTTCTTCGAGCCTGTATGATAACTGGAAGCAAGTTCATGAACTATAAATTGGAAGTTCCTGAAGAACTATAAATTAGAAGTTACTTAAGAAGTTCCTAGTTTTTGTATTTGATAACCTCCTTGGGAAGTTAAGAAGTTCTTGTTTGATATCCTCCTGAGAAGTTAAGAAGTTGCTGGTTGGTTTCTGTGTTTTATAATCTCCTGTGAAATTAAAGAAGTTTTGGGTATTTGTATTGGATTAGCTTTAAATAAGTAAGATATAAAATATTAAAATTGAGACTTAGATATTATTTATTTTTTATTAATTTGTATAATATTATTTTTTGGGATACAATATCAATTGAAAGTAAAGTATGTTGGATTGAGAGAGAGAGTATGTGTGTATTATGAGAGAGAGTTGTATTGATGAGTGAGAGAAGCGTCCTAGAGAGAGATATAGTTGTACATCAATTGAATCAGATGTTGTATGATAAACTTCATTGCACCTCAAAATTGAAGCAATATGTAGACAATGTCAAGCACAACCTCAATTCAATATTGTGTACCAAATCACTAGTTTCCTAATCGACTGTCTCAAAATAGAAATCAATATATTTTTTGAACTATTGTGGGTATACATTTTGTTGAGTCTTTTTACAAATATGAAGTGGAATAGGTGTTTAAATTTCATAAATAGCTTGGTTTTCTTGAGAGATAACTTGTAGGTTTCAATCGTAGGCATACCTCATATACCAAAAAATACAAATTCCTTCTCATGTCAACTTGGTTCTACTAAGCTATACTCGAATATAAAAGTAACAATGTAGACTCTACAAAGTTAACAAAAATACTGACACGAGCTCACATAATCGAAGCTCGTTGTCTCCCCTTCAATGAAACTTCACAATCTCATTAAAGAAAAAGAAAAAGAAACACAAAAGCCCACATGGTAAAGCATTATGTATGTATTAATTTTCTCTGTTGCATTTCCTGATATTTCATACTCTCATCAAGGAAAATAGCTGATACTTCATACACTCATCAAGGAAAATAGAGCAAACCCATAGAGCTTTACTGGTAAACTTCAGTTTTGAGATCCAAGCAAATATTCATTAGTAATATAGAAAATATATCCCAAATCAAAAGGACTTCTAGTTGATCCTTTTTTAGATCCAAGCAAATAGATCTACCTCTTTCTAAAGACCAAACTTTTTAAAGACCAAAATTCAATCATCTCACGGAATACTTGTGAAGAAATGAGATCTTAGCAACTGCACTTCTTTGCAGCTCTCTTCTCTAAAATTATCTCACATAAAAATCTAAAAGGATGTTTCTTAAAAAAACAACTAGATTCAAAAAGGGAGAGATGACTACCCTTGTTAAATACTCACTGTCCAAAATACTGGATAATGAGAAGGGCTGAAGCTCTAGTTATTTTGACACACCATTTTCTGTTTTTTAAAATACCCATCTTTGCTCTAGTTATTTTGACACTCCATATTCTGTTTTTTAAAATACCCATATTTGCTCTAGTTATTTTGACACACCATTTTCTGTTTTTTAAAATACCCATCTTTGCTCTAGTTATTTTGACACACCATTTTCTATTTTTTAAAATATCCATCTCAAAGATGGACTTTTGGAATGAAGGCAACGAAATTCTATGAACATTGCAGTAAAAAGAGGCCGAGATGGACCCTTGGAATGAAGGCAGCGAAATTCTATAAAAATTGCAGTAAAAAGAAGCCAATAGAAATTATCATGACCTTGCTTAATGGCACCCCAAGGCCTCTCTCAGAAGTCAAGCGAAGTATCCCAAATTTTGGAGTAAATAGCTCCCAATTAGGATATGAATATCCAAATGACTTCTATTTGATCTTATCTCATATCCAAGTAAATATTCATCTACCTCTATCTCACTCTATCTCAGATCCAAGTAAATATTCATCTGCCTCTTTCTAAAGACCAATAAATAGGATCTTTAACAATCAATTGTTACTTGTGATAAATGGGATCTTTAACAATCAACTGCTAAAGTAGGATCTTTAACAATCAACTTCTACTTGTGACAGTGACATCTTTCTAAATAATGAGAGAGAGGCAAAACACCTTTATAAAATTTGTAACTCACACTAATCCAACCATACTTAGACACCCACCCTGATACCAATTACCAAAATAATATGGTTCTAAAACAATACCAATTACCAAAATCCAAATCAATTAGTTGTATTGAAATGTAGTTCTAAAACAAAAAAATTGGGATTCATGGGGACTCATTCAAAAGCCCACTCATTGTCCTTCCTCACAACATCCTCTTCTTCAGGAGAAAAATCATTTTCAATTCCAAATATCTTCCGAATGTCCTCCACGCTCTAATCCTTTATGCGATCTGCGACCACCAATCAAGTTATATCAAGTGAATTCTTCATGTTCAAGTAATTTGCCACTTGCAAAAACAATACATAGTAAGTTAATCAATATGGAAGAAATAGACACCCCCAGGATGCCGAGAGCGGTATCGTTTGTGCTGTGAAATCAAGAGAATTCACAAAAACTTGGAACATTCTGCTTCAAAAGAGACAGACAAAACATATGAAACGATTACAAGTTCACTTGACAATGATAGAGAAATAATGAAAATTCTTCTGCCACATACAAAACATAAAATAGCAGTTCAACATATGGGCATTTTACCAAGAAGCATCGACAAAAGCTTGAATTTATATAAAGAATGACTAGCCCCATAAATCAACATTTGACTCAAGCCCTAATATATCTTATAATTCAATAAAAATACTAGAGCATGAAAAAATCAAACCACCAAATACAAATTGATGCACAAAGTAACTAAGGAAGTTAATCACCAAAGCATCACAAGCTTATTTTCTTCTCCAGAATAAATTACTAAGAGGTATATATTCAAAGACTCCTCTCAACTCCCTTAAATAACTTAAAGCACTAAAACCCGTAAAAGCTCCAATGAAATCACAACTATTGATCCATTATTCCCTTTGATCTCCACCATATCTCCCATCAAAATCCCACTACATAAAAACAACTTGCAAACACTAAAACAAACACAAAATAAACCCTACATATCAAATTATTTTTTCCCTACAGATCATAATTTACCACAAAACAAGAAGAAAAACATGAAATACCTAACTTGAGCAAGATGCAATCTATTAACAAGCATCACAAGACCAAATCACTTTGCTTGACCTACTAATGCTTGAAAATGGCGCTCGGGAGAAGGAACTCACACCCTTGCAACTCAGAAAAATCTTAATCAACTCATCGAAGTCTATGCTAAGTAATCCAATGAACCAAATAAACACAAAAAAAAAAAAGACTCATATTTTTGTACAAACTAATTGAATAATCAGTTTATAATTGAGCTCTTTTTTTTTTTGTAACTGAGCTCTGATCTATCGGGCTGTTGCAAAAAATCTGTAAAATCAACAAATAAACACAAAAAAAAAAACAGACTCAGATTTTATTACAAACTGTTTGAATAGTCAGTTTGTAACTGAGCTCTATTTCTTTTTGCAAATGAGCTCTGATCTATTGGGCTGTTACGGAAAATCTGTAAAATCGCCAAATAAACACAAAAAAAAAAAAAAAAAAAAAAATCAGTTTTTGTAGAAACTGTTTTTGAATAATCCGTTTGTAACTAAGCTCTATTTTTTGTGTAGCTAAGCTCTGATCAATTGGGCTTGTGAGAAATAACTGTAAAATCATCAAATAAACATAAGAAAAAAAAACACTCATATTTTATTACAAACTGTATGAATAATCAGCTTGTAACTAAGCTCTATTTTTTTGCAACTGAGCTCTGATCTATTGGGTTGTTACAAAAAATCTGTAAAATCAGAAATAAAAACGTATGTTATTCACTCTGATTTTATCAAATAAAACACATCAATACTATTTGTTGTGGTTAGGGAAGTCGGGGGCAAATACCTCGAGAAAGATGAAGAACACATATCAGAGCTCACTAGGAAGGAACAGAGCTCAAAGAAGAGATGGAGAGAGAAAGATTACGAAGAAAGATTACGAAAAACAGAGTCAATAGCATACCTCAAGATCAATAACACAGAGAATAAGAGCTCTTTGATTCAAGTGCTCAAGAACAAACACAGAGATCAATACCACAGAGAGAATAAAGTCAATAGCATACCTCAAGATCAATGGCAAGGATCAGAGCTCAAGGACAACTAAGTAAACCCTAGCCAGGGCTATGTGAAAAGAGAGGGGTTTGCCTGAGATAGTGGCGTGCTACGAACAGAGGGCTGGCTCAACGGCTGAACTTGAAGAACAGAAGAGAGGGGTTGTGCTGCAAAGAGAGGGGTGCTCAACAGCGAAGATGGGAAACTACGAAGAGAGGGATGCTCAGCGGCGAAGAGAGGGGTGCTCAGCGGCAAAGAAGAGAAAAGAGGCCAGGCTTATTGAAGGGAAGGAAGTTATGAACTTCCAATTTTAAGTTCCGACCTTTGGGTCGGATCTTTTTTACAAAGGGACGTAAATTGAAGTAAATTGAAGATGAACAGTAAATTGAAGAAGATGAACAGTAAATTGAAGTTCTTCTTTGAAGTTCTCATTTTTTATCTAACACGAAAGTTGAACAGTACTAAGAAGTTCTCAACTTCCAGAAAGACACTTCCTGTTATCAAACACGCCCTTAAGTTAAAATCCAATCAATGCGCATGGATCTCAATCTAGAACCACCCACCTAAAGCCTCAATGCCTAGACTAATTCAAGCCCTTTGGCTTGATGCCTATGAGAGATAGAAATAAAAGACATAATGGAGACAACTATTAGATAAAAGATGATCCCTTTGCTACCCAAATAATCACAAGTCAATCTAGCTTCTTTAGAACCCCACAAGAGAGAGAGAGAGAGAGAGAGAGAGAGATTAACTTAGTCTACGCATGCCACCCAATATATATAGAGAGAGAGGGTTAGGTTGGGGCATGGCCCCTTAGGCTAGCTAGGGTTCGAGATAGAGAGGGGTAGGCTAGGTGGGGTGTGCCCTTAGGTTAGCTTGAGAGAGAGAGATCTTATCTTACAAAGAGAAGAGAGATAAGTGGTGTGGAGATTATGGGAGAGGAATGATCTTTTTTATAGATTTTTCATGCATTAGGATTTGTTATAAATCGTAAGAGTAAATATTGATAATCGATCTAAGGAGACTTGTGGGGTTAGAGTTGTCAGTCATCCATTCTTTATATATACCATCAAGATACAAATGAAAGTGATGGAACCATCTCCTTCCCTTCCTAAACTTTTTCCCCTCAAATAAGTTAAATAAGAAAAATATTTATGTATTTCTCTAATAGTAAATATTCATTCTTTATTTCTCAATCAATCATTCTTGATTCTCAAGATTTTCTAAAACCACTTATTTCATTCCTTTTATGCAGGGAGGCATATCTCCACAAAAGGAAAGCCATATAGCATGAGATGCCTCTCACAATATTTTAGCAAGTGGGCAACTCAACATGGGTGGGGGCGTGCCACCCATTGTGGCCTCCCATGAGCCCCACTCAATCCAACAAAGTTATTAAATGGATCCCATGTGTAATGGTAGGTCCCACATATTTTTGAAAATAATAAAATTTGAATTTTTAGGATTTAAATATTATTAAATTATTTAAGATTTTATAAAATGAATTTCTCTTGATTTATAAATCCAAATGAAAAAAATTAAAATATCAGAAGATTCATAAAAATTCAAAAAAATATTTTAAAAATCAACATAAAATTCATTAAATTAAATTAATTTCAATGGGAATCAGATTCGAATAGGTCTAGGATTTAATCAACTCACAAGAGAACTTCACCTTCAACTGTAGCCATGATCCATATTCGCTTTATCAAACTAACCCAGCTGTTCCCATGACCCACAATCCATTGCAAGGGCTCATGATTGGACTACTAAAGTCAATCAATTGGCTAGGGGGCGTCATCTCAGTCTGTGGATTTCAAATTCTCTCCTACAGATAAACCATAATCCGCTAGACCATGTTGCAACCATGACTCTATGGTGCATAGGGGTAATCTCATGCAGATGTACATGCTTCACCCTTAATGGTGGATTACTATTTCAATGCGGCTATCGATGTACATAACGTGTGATGATACAACGATGAGTTTTTAATCCTGTCTCTGTAAACTATTCATCACACACAAGGGCTTCACCTGGTGAGTTAAATGGAAATGTGGTGGCTTCCTTTCCTAACCCTCCGAGTGCATAGAGAAATATAAAGGATAGAGAATAAAATAAAGGGTCATGTTAGATATCCAGCAAGTAGAGATGGAAAGAGAGAGGGTGGATAGAGAGAGAAAGAAAGGGTATTTTAGTTCAAACTTTTTTTTACTTTTTAACTGGGAAAAATACAAGAAAAAATAGTGTTGGGGTTTAAGGTGTGATACTAAATGTATTGTGAATAAGATGTCTACAATGTTGATTTTGGAGGTATCTATAATTTTCCCTAATAAAAATCTATATGTGCATTATCTCTCATTTAAATATTTCTTAATGTTTTTTCCCTTAGGAGAACTTATGGGTAAGTTCCTTTGCTCAAAATATCACTAAAATATAGAATAGTTTTTTGTGTCCACGGACTCATGGATCTCCCCTATCTTTCAAGGAGTTGAATACCTGAAGCACATTTCAAATCAATGGAAATTCATTTCCGCCTTAAATACATGAATTTCTAGTTCCAAAAAGAGTGTACATCTGCTAATTATTGAAGAATTGAAATAAAAGTTTAAAAAAGAGTACAATATGTACCATTTTTAATGCACAAAATCAATTTCCTTATTATTTTTTAGATTCATGATCGTAGCAATTGAGACGAGAAGACTGAGAAGATTTGGATGCTCAAACAATCTCCTAGGTAGATTTTGGAGTTCCTGACCCACTAAAATAGGTGCTTTTTAGGATATACTTAAACTCTACCCCTAAACAATTTACCAAGTGATAAATTTTGAGTTGAGGAATCACAGACGAGAGCTGTTCGCCTGCAACCACTGGCTTGATGTGATGTCAATTTTCCATCCAGATTTTAGTTGTGCTCATTGAATACATTTCTATAGATTTTATAATTTATTGGTTGATTACTAAGATAATTTTACTAGAAAACGACTATGTGCTTGCCTTTTATTTTTCTAGATTGAACTCAAATACTGCAACATCTCAAGCTCGATTCCTAAAACTACCCAAAGATAATAAGTCACATGGTAATAATTAGAACCTTATTCCAGCAAATTTTAGTTTGTGGAAAGAGTCTTGACAGTTAAAGAATACATGCATGTGTGAAAAGGCTTTTGGTGGGTATGCCGATTCATATGTTTGTTCTGGTTTTCAAGGGTTATCGCACTTAAAATCACATTTCAGATAAATTCCATGATTTTGGAGGTCTAAAAACAACATAGATTCGATGAGTTTTAGAAGAATTGAAATGAATAGTCCAAAAAATATTAGTATTTGAATTCTTTTATTTTATTCAGATTCATGATATCTGATAACTAATTTGCTTAGTAAAATTACAAGTTTTTTATGCTAATATTACTCATTACAAAAAAAAATTGTGATTCTTGATACTAATTTAGATATTGACAGTAATACTTAGTTTGGGTTTAGGCATAGCATTTTTCTAAATATTCGGTTTCGTAAAACTAAAAGTTTCATAAAAGGGTGTGGTTTGCATAAGGTTGCAACTTTAACCTCCAAATATTATTCTATCATGAAATTTTGATGTCAAAAGTTCTTAGGGTCTAGGGATCCATTTTCATATCTAATTATAAAATTTTAAACTCAACAAATGGTTCAAATCAAATAGATCAATAAATACAAGAAAATCTTGAAAATGGATGGTCCAGATAATGTATTGCAAGATGCACTATTTTTTAGAGTCTTTTATGTGCCAACCTCTTACGGTTAAAGTTAATGTGCACAAGCATTTACAGTGGTTATACCTTTTAAATCAACAAACAAGAATCAATCCTTATAATCTTATTTTTCAACATTCATACAAAATCTTCTTTTTTCGTCTTATATATCTATATGGCATTCGAAAGTATTTGAAAATTAATTAGTTATGGCGTATGAAGCATTCTCATTATTTTGTAATGTCCTTGCCCTCCTAGTTTTGATTATTAAAAATGAAATGCATTCCCGGATTCTTACCCAAGGTTACTCATCCATTGTAAATATAGATTCATACACGCTATGATATATATATATATATATATATATATATATAAGGGTGTTTACACTATCGAGTAATTTATTATTATACTCAACAAATTTTGGATATTTTTATGCCCTTATTTTGTATATGGAGCATTTTTTTAATATGAGTATTTATTGTCATTAAGAGGAGCATGATGTCATCCAAATGGGGTGTGACGTCACACACATGGGCATTTACTGTTCTATGTGGGTGATGTCACACCCTATGTAAGTCACGACACACATCTCCTAATTATAAAAAATACCCTTATTAAAAACAAGCTCCATGTACAAAATGAGGATATACAAGTGTCCAAATTTGTTGAGTACAATGATAAATTACTCCATAGTGTGAGCACCCTAACATAATATATATATATATATATATATATATATATATATATAAGCATCTTTGCAACACCTATGGGTGAAATGCTACAATGATTTCGCCCATAGGTCAATCGCTACCCAAAAAAATCAGACGGGTACCGTCACGGACATATTAGATCCGTAACGGTCCAAAAATTCATGTGTAACCACAACGGACGGCGCCATCAGTTGCGGGTCGGTTAAATAAACCACCACGGACATAACAAGTCCATGACAGACGTCAAACACTGTAGCATTTCGCTTGTAGCTGTTTTTTAGGTTTTTCATATAGCTATATATATATATATATATATTGGAAAAAGATGGGATTAGCCCACTAGCTCATATGAACATATGAGCCCAACGTCCCAGATTGAATCTGGGTCGATTTGATGATCACAGATGTCCGGTAGTGTTTGAATTTTAGTTGTTTTTTTTCTACAAATCTAAAATCAATTGAAATTTTAGGAATACGTTCACCAAAAATTGATGAATCTTTGAAAAATATCAAAAAAATATTTTACATGACATAAATTGACTAAAATACCCTCAAAATATTTCGGGGGGTATTTTGGCCATTTTGTTTATCGTGAATAATTTTTTATATATATTTTTATTAGGTGCGCCTTGATGTGAAGAACATACACCTAAAATTTCAAGTGATTTGGATTTGTAAAAAAATAAATACAATTCAAATATTACAAGACATTCATGATCATCAAATCGGCTTAGATTCAATCTGGGCTGTTGGACTCATACGTTTATATGAGCTAGTGGGCTAATCCCATCTTTTCCCATATATATATATATATATATATATATATATATATATATATATATATATATATATATAGAGAGAGAGAGAGAGAGGAAGATGCTAGGGTGAGCCGACTAGCTCATTTGAAAAAATGAGCCAAGCGGCCCAAATTGAATCTTGGCCAATGTAACGATCACAGATGCCCGATAGTATTTGAATTTAATTGTTTTTTTACAAATCTAAATCACTTAAAATTTTAGACGCGTGTTGATATAGAAAATAGGTGAATATTTGAAAAATATTAAAAAAAATTTACATGGAAACAAATGACCAAAATACCCCAATAAAGTTTTGGGGGTAGTTTGGTCATTTTTAATTTTTTTGATTTTATATATATATATATATATATATATATATATATATATATATATATATATATATATATATATATATATATATATATATATATATATATATATATATATATATATATATATATATATATATATATATATTAGTTGCGGCTTGATGAGAATAAGAATTACATAAAATTTCAAGTGATTTGGATTTGTAGAAAAAAAATTAAAATTCAAACACTCTCGGCCGTCAGATCGGCCCAGATTCAATCTGAACCATTGGGCTTATACTATTCTGTAAGCTAGTGGGCTCACCCAAAATTTTTCCATATATATATATATATATATATATATATATATATGGGTGCAGTTTGCATACGAATGCATTCGTAGTTGTAGACCTAAGGTGCACCTTCAAATTTTATCCTGGTATATACTTTGGATGTAAAATGTTCTTAGGATTATCTCAAAATCTTTTTTTATATCTAATTATAAAATTTTAAATTTAAAAAATGGTTAAAATGAAATAGATCTATAGATATATAAAAATCTTGAAAATGGACGGTGTGGATAATTTGTTGTAAAATGCACTATTTCTAAAACTTAAAATCTGTTTATTTTTTATAGTCATACATTCTTATATAAACTTTTTCATATATATATATATATAGAAAGAGAGAGGGGGTGAACATAAGCATGTCACTTAATCCCACATCGATATTGTTGGAAGGAGATGGAATACAAGACAAATTAAAAAAAAGGGCCTCCTTGAGACAGTGAGGTACGCGTCCAGCACGGCAACAGTCGGACCAGTGGTACGAGTACAAGTGAAAAAAATTGTTAAAAAAATTTGCAAATTAAAAATATAATAATTAAATTAATTATGTAGAACCAGGTGATGTATCATGTCTCTCTGAAAGAACTGACCGGTTCTGTCATAGATCCGGTCAGAACGAGCAATTCTATCATAGATCCTGTCAGAACGAGGAAAGAAAAAAATTTCAACAAGGTTTTGAGCGTGGGGTTTCATTTGCAATATGCTTTACTTGCACTCCAAATTTCTAAGAGGAAGAGAGGTCTCAGGTACTACGAAAGGTGCACATACAGATAAATGTAAACAAATAACACTCAGAGAGAGATACATGCAAGCAAATAACACTTACATAGAGAGACCTTCATGAGTTTTTGTCAGATAAAAAAGAAAGAAAAAAAAGGGAGACCTTCATGAGTCATGGCTACCCCTCAATACACTGCCTTCCACACACTCCAGATCGTGGTTTAGTAGCGGAACGCACAGTAGTCGAAGGAGAGTCAGCCTGCCACTATTCCTGATAATGGATTATTGGCAATAGTGGAACACAGATCAGTACCATCACCAGTACCAGTGGACCATATAGACCTTCCATAAAAAACCAATGCATAGGCACCATTAGGACCCGTATTTGGTTGTACCTATACAGCACCATAGCGATTTAAAACCACCAATGTACCATCACAGAGCAAACTGCAATGGCAATTTTCGGCCGCTGGGGAAGATTTTGGGGACTCCCATATAGGGTGTGAGAGGTTGTAGAGGACGAGCTTGCAGTCCTTTCGCATTATCAACGTGTAGTCTTCGCACTCGAGCGATTCATCACAGGGCATATACTCTTCGGAATAGAGGACATTCTTATTGCAACCTGAGTTTAGGACATTTTCACCAGCAAGAGAAGGAAGGAGGGAGGGAGGGAGAGAGAAAGGGTTGAGAGGAGGAGAAGAAAGGGTAGGGTGAGGCAGGATGGTTGGCATGGTTTGTAGGGTAGAAGGTGGGATAGAGTGCCCTTCAATCTCTGGTGTGTTGTGTATTACGGTTAGAGAACTAAAACCTATTTATAGAAGAAACTCTGAAGACAGATAATTGATAACGTTTGTATGTACCCTCATATCTAAGCCAGTATTTCGGGCGGGAAATAGGTCGATGGGGAGCACCCTAGGGATATTGGTTGTCACGTAAAGTACCATATGGATATATAATATTGTGAGATTCTTTTTGTTTAATTTTCATAAATCTCATCCACACCTTTGTTTTGATATTTTTTTGGACTAAAATGGCCTTTACAGTAATCGTATTATTATGAAGCCCTAGTATTACGGTACTTTCAGTACCGTAATGACTACCCTATTTTATACGACATTTTAAATGCCATGATAACTCGAAGTATTTTAAATTCCAAATCAGAGGAAAAAAGGTGTGGATGAGATTTAAGAAAGTTGAGATTTTTTTTCTAATTTGTCAAAAATTAAAGTAAATTCACGGTAATTTCTCTAAAATTAAGGACCTGGTTTCTATGCGCCAAGCCCATATATGTAGAAATGTGGGCCTCTTAATAAATCTATTTTTGAGATAGATTTTTATGACTTAATTTTTAAGGACATGTAGTCTCTAACATGAAGATCATGAATATGAAAAAATAAATAAATTTTAATAACTAGAAATAACAATTTTATTAAGAAAACATTTGGATCGTTAGTTTCCATCATTTTTAGATGAGACACCTACTTGCATCCATCTTTAAGATTGATGCTTTACACTTTTCTAGACCGCATATGTAGAAATGTTGTCTAGCCCGCATGAAACAATTTTTCTAAAATTAATACTAGGTGGCGTTTTACCTAAGGGAGTAAATATAGATTATACTTCTACGGGAATAGAATATCTTTGACAGGAAAATTTTAAAGTTACTTTTTATTAGATTTTTTTTTTTTTTTGGAAAACTTTCTACAAACGGAATAATTGTCTCACTTATTTAATGCTCATTACATTCTAAGCTATCTTGAGTAAAACATGGAGCGGCCATTGAGGTCCTCTTTGTCTCCATGGATGCTTGTGGGTGTACATCTGTTTATGTATGCACGTGTGAGAAAAGGATAGATATGTCAAGAAGAAATCAACTATCTATTAAAGAAAATTAAAATATATATACAGATCGAAAAATACCTACGGTATTACAATGTGGTCCATCTTTTTCTATTAGATCTTACCCTAGGGGCCGTTTGGATACGTGGAAATATATTGTCTGTGAAATATATTATGGGTGTAATACATTACTGCGTAATACATTTTCTGCAAATGGATTGTCACTGTTTGGGTAGTATTTAGATGCAACTTGGGAAATACATTGCTAGCTATATCTAGACGAACTATGAGAAATGCATTTCCATCCAAATATGAAAAATATAGCTATGTTTGGCTAACTTGATTAAACTTTGGTTTCAACATGATAAGTCATTGGAATAATATGATTGGAATAACATGATTTTATTGTGATAAGCCTCATTTTTATTTATTTTTTATAAAAGTCGTTCAAATATCTCTCTATAAATAATTTCAAATAAGCAATAAATTTATGATACCAAAATTAAAATCTTTATGGTACAAGTTAAAAAATAGGAAGAAGTTTGATTAGTACACTAGAATGCTTGGTAATTGTAGTAGAAAATTTTGAAGCATTGGACGAGACTAAAGAGGTATCTTATTTCAATTGAGCTTTTACTAATCTTTTATGAGGATTATATTGTGTGAAATTTTTTATTATGATTGTGTTGTGTAATTTCTCATTGATTACCAATTATTATTTTTATTATTTTTGTTTTTATACGAGAGCTGATGGCGGGCTACAACCCAAATTGGGGATAGAGGGATGTGGAAATTTTTTATTATGATTGCAGTAGAAAATTGTCCTCGTACACCTGTTCAAATCAATTTAGATTTCCTTTTCATATCCCCTAGTTTCATGGTATACTTGAGAGAGAGAAATGCTTTTTTAGGCGGACTTGAGAAAGGAAAATGTTTTGTTAAACGGGAATAGGGCAGAGACACACGAGAAAAATAGAACAGTTCAATATTGCTAAAATAGAACATCCTTATTTGCCCGCGACCACCATTCTAGCAGAGCACAATCTACGGGAAGAGGCAATCCACTATAAACATCGTGGGTAGTGGCAAAAAGTTAGACAAGCCATGACCTAAGCGTGACCATCAAGCAGCCTTGTACGCACCCATGCACATGCATGATCGTGTTCGGTGCCTTGTATGTTCGGTGCCTTGTGTGTTGCGTATAGAACTCCCCTTCTTTTGGTTCTTAGAAATTAAGTGAAAAAGATATCCATATATTTAAACAAGATTTATTTATGAACAATTATTTCATGGGGATGGACCGTGTTTGTGTAATATGCCGTTCAAAATCATTTGCAACTAATTGTCTAAATGTTTTTTTAACATAATTATTACTTCTAGTTTTTAAGTTGTTTTTTTTTTTTTTGTATTCATGATCTCTATATTAAAAAATATATATTTTCCAAAATTTAGGATCAAATTATATTTATTCCTAAGCCCGCATTTCTACAATATGCGGGCTAACGGCATCCTTTCTTTTTCTGCATCTTCAATGTGGATAAGTAACCCAACAACTTCTCTCTCAAAAAAAAAAAAAAAACAATCCTCAATGTTTACCCTCAACACATATAAAGACGAAGAACACGATCTCCAAACTCTAATGTGTACGCTTTGGGTATATAAAGACAAAAAGACCCAATCTCCAATGTTTAACCTTATCAAAACACGGTGACGGGCCACCAAAAATTACATGAGATCAGTGTTTTAAAAAACGGCCAGTCCAACCGGTCCCGGTTCCAGCACAAAACTGGGAACCGCCCGGTTTTAGAGTAGAACCGCCGGGGTTCCCATCCGGTTCGTTCCGGTTCAACCCGATTCAACCCGGTTCACACACGTAACGCATGATACGCACGTGTGAGCGTGCCCCACGCACACTCACACATGCACACATGTGTTGCGAGCGTGCCCCACGCACACTCACACGTGCACACGTGTGTCCAAGCGGACGTGCGAGCGTGCCCCACACACACTCGCACGTGCACACGTGTGTCCAAGCGCACGTGCGAGCGTGCCCCATGCACACTCACGCGTACACACGTGTATCCAAGCACACGTGTAAAGTTGCCCTAATATTTTTACACATATATTATAATTCATATTACATAGGTATTTATCTACCAAAGTTGAATGCCCATCTTTCGATGTGGGATAATTCTCAAACATCATTGAATGAAAATGAAATGTAAATATAGTCTATTAATCAGCAATTTATAATTACATGTAGTTAGATGGCTTGGTGGTTATGACTTTGGTTTTTTTACTTGACCTCCCAAGGTCGAATCCCTTAGGCATGTGTTGCATTCGAATCCCTTTGGGCATGTGTTGCATTTTTGTTGTGTATATAATGGTTGGTATAAATATAAATATTTTTGTTGAGTATATAGTGGTTGGTATAAATAGAAATATTTTTAAAAATAATATAAAAGGCATAAAAAAGTGAAAAAAAAAAATAATTTTTTATATAACAGTTAATTTTTGTTGTATATAGTGGTATAATTATTTTTGTAAATAATATGAAAGGTATAAAAAAATAAAAATAAAAATTTTATTCTATTTGAAATCTCTATCTTTCTACTAACAATTTATTTTACTAAATTTATTATAGAAACCTAAAAAAATAAATTTTTGAAAAATTGAAGTGTTACTTTCAAAATTTGTACGTATTTTATTAATTTTTACATTGATAACCAAATATTTTATTTTATTTATGAATTTTTACATTATAAATCATGTAATGTACTATTTTTCTTACAGTTGTCAATAATACATTTTAAATTAGATAATATTAAAAAATATTTTTAATTTGTTATTATTTGTCTAATAAAATAATTATAAAATGTAAACTAATAATTATAATTTCAGTATATAATATTATAATTAGTGAGGTTGCAATAATTTTGGATTATAGTTAGTTAGGCTATACTAGTTTGGGTTTTTTTAGCGGATTAGGGTTTTTTGCCAAAACGAGATTTTAATGGCCATTTTTTCATTGATTAGTCTACTCTTTATAATAGTCCATATATAATTATATATTTTATCCATGATAATTCTATGATTTTTTTTTTATGTGATGCAAATTTAATAGTTAAAATAAGTTTATACAGGGAAAGAGCATCTCAATATTCAAAAATTGATAAAAAAAAATGATAGTTAATAATGTAGTACCCTCATTTTTTATTGGATTCCTAAAAAACAACATTTATAATGAATTTTAATAATTTTTTCGAATTTTTTTGAAGCTTTACTCCGATCGATTCAGTCGATTCCCGATCCGAATTGATTTTTGAGGTGCCCGATCCGAGTCGTCCAATCGCTTTTTGATATAAACAAAAACAACTTTAGGCCGACTTGCGTAAGTACGAGTGCACTCATCCACTCACGCGAGTCATCGCACACTTGGCATATTATGAAGCAACTTCAACGAATAAAGCAATAATTACTGAGTGCAATATGCAATTTTTCAAACATTTTCCACTTTGTAGTTGAAATTGATTGAAAAACATATTCTCGGTGAAAGAAGCGTGAAAAACCGAAGTTCGTAGGAGTCCCCAGGCTCCATTCTGAATTCCTGAGCACCCTTTACGAAGTGAGGGACTAAATGGGACTTTGAGGAGACCATACCACACTGAAAAAGAGAGAGAGAGAGAGAGATTATAATTTTTATGAAGAAACATTGTTTGACAAGAAAATGGGGGAGAAATGGAAAGAATTTAAAAGAAACTTATAAAAAAATACATAACATTAGAGAAACTTTGACAATGACAGAGGAATAGTTCAAGATACTCAATATTTTCTTTTTAAAATAAAAAGAATTACATCTCAACATGTTATACACTTTGGGTATTAGAGAGAGAGGGAGAGAGATAAAGTTTTGATAGACAGAGAGATGAGAGAGAGATGATGGGGAGGGTGGGCTCCGTAAAGATAGTTGAAGATAGTTTTTAATTAATTTTAATTTATCTTGTATTTGATGTAGATATCTCTCTTGCTAAAGACTAGATCAGTTAGATATCTATCTTGATAAAGACTAGATTAGTTAGTCATTATCAATAACTGATTAGCCGTATATTTATACGGGACTTTGTATGTTCTTTACATTTAATCGATACATAGAGATTTCCCTAGAGGGTTCAAAAGTTTGTCATGGTATCAGAGCAAGGTTGCATGCCTCCCCTCAATCGGACCCTCAATCGGAGGACAAGGTGAACGGTCGACTCCTTTTGGATCGGCCAAGGTGCAACCATCCTCAAGCTGCCTGCCAGCAAATGTCAAGCGTTGTTGGTCAAGGGGGATTCCCTCCT
Source organism: Amborella trichopoda (assembly GCF_054954075.1). Lineage (NCBI taxonomy): Eukaryota > Viridiplantae > Streptophyta > Magnoliopsida > Amborellales > Amborellaceae > Amborella > Amborella trichopoda. The sequence goes on along the minus strand of NC_142343.1, from coordinate 4,334,023 downwards.
TATCTTGGATCTCAGCTGAGGGTCTTTACGAATATCTACATCTTGATGTAGAGAGAGAAACCAAATCCAGGTCAATCCATAGTCTTTCGAACCTATAAATTTCTTCTTCTTACTGGTCAGTCCATATTCCCTCAAACCTAGAAATTTCTTCTTCAAACCTTTCTTCCTTCCTTCCTCGTCTCCCTTGCCTGATTCACAGCAAGCATACAAACTATTCTCCAAGAACCTATTTTGAGAAGGTATAACCTCTATTTTCATTGGGTCAAGTCCCCACAAAACCGTCAAAATCCCCGATTTCTCAAAACCGCAAACCGCTCACTATTTCTCTCTCATCCCATCTTATAAAGTTAAAAACCTCTCTCTAAACTCCTAACTGGTTCTTTCAGCCCACCATATGTCCTCTCTCTCTGTAAACCATCTACTGATTCTATGAGCCCACCATTAAACGTTTATCTCTTGTCTTTCTCTCTCTCCTATTTATACCACCAATATAATAGGTCATGCCCCTTACCTCGTGCTTCTACTCCACCTAATCACGGGTACCTCACACGTATCAATTTTTGGATTTGTTAGTCGGTACTTATCAGTCGATATGTATCAAGTCCAAGTTTTGATATTGAACTGGATTTTTTTTTTAAATCCACGATTTGAACATGGTTTCTGAAAAAGGAAATATATTGGCTATAAAACTTGAAGGGAAAAACTATCCCGAATGGCAGTTCCATTTTCAATTTTTTGTTAAGGGAAAGGTTTGTGGAGGTAAGTTGATGGCACTGAACATGAACCGGCTACACCCAATACTAAAGATACCCAACAATGGAAGATCAACAATGCAAAAATTGTTTCATGGATTCTCAGCTCTGTCGACTTGGATATTGGAAGGCCAATGAGATGCTTCCGTATTGCGAACGAAAGATGGGAATATTTAGAAAAAATTTATCAGCCATCAAATCTTGCAAGGCGCTTCTAAATCGTGTATGATATGTTTTCTTATAGTCAATGGGAAAAAACTATTCAGGAATATTATGCTGGTTTCATGAACTTGTGGACAAAATATGAATCTGTAAACTTGAAGGCTATCACTAATGCTTGTTGCATTCAGAGCCTCATGGAGATAAATTGTGACATGAAGGTGATGCAGTTTTTTATGAAGTTGCGACCCGACTATGAGATTGTTCGAGCTAATATTTTAATTCGTGAAATATTAGCAAATATGGATGTCATTCTCGTGAATTACTTCGTGAGAAAACACGAATCACAACCCAAGCCACCATTGAGGGAAAGAAGGATATAGAGTCTGTACCTGTAGCCCAACGGGCTAGAGGACCTCATCACAGAATGACTCATATTTGCTACAATGTTATGAGTGTAAAGAATATGGTCATATAGCATCCCAGTGTAAGAAGAAAAAAATTTGTACTTATTGTAAACGTGCTGAGCATATTATCACAAAATGTCGACATCCTTCTTGGCGAGGCAACCGAGCATTTGATACACGAAAACCTTTTTACAGGGCATACTAAGCCGCTAATGACGCTCTCAAAGGAATAAAGGTAGAGACCCCTCCATCCAACACTATTCATGACCCAAATACAACAATGTCCCAGACATCAGATGATATTCAACAGTTAGTACAAAACTCTATATCTACGGCTATCTCTTTTGCTTTCTTTGCTATGGGTTTATCTGATATGAACTCTTACCTATCCCCTAGGGTAAATCCCCTTTGGTTTATTGACATAGGTGCCTCTAATCAAATGACTGGAGTGCACACAAGTCCAGCATCTACTGACCCATATCAAGGTAATAGTCAGATTCTTATTGTTAATGGGGAAAACTGAATATTATTGGTACTGATAATCTTTAACTTTCTATATCCCGTGGTACACCTTTTCATTTACGTAATATCCTCTTCGTTTCTAAATTAACTGTTAATCTAATCTTTGTGGGCCAACTAGTTGATGATGGTTACAATGTTCAATTTTCTCATGATGGTTGTCTAATATAGGACCCCGCACTGGGAGAGTGATAGTGAAGGGGCGTAGAAATGATCGTTTGTTTGCCTTGGAGTTTGAAAAACCAAATCATGATGCTTCTTTCTTTTCTCCATTGAATTCTAATTTTTCTGTTTCCAACAAACAATGGCATATGTAGTATCGGAGACTTGGCCATCCGAATGCAAATAAATTAAATACTTTATTTCTTTCTGGTTCATTGCTCAATAAAGCACTTGATTGAATTCTATCAATAAATCTTGTATTGGTTGTTCTTTTAATAAAAGCACCAATTTTCCTTTTTCGACTCTAGTAGACAAAGCAACTGTACCTTTTCATCTCATTCATAGTGATGTGTGAGGTCCTGCTCCAACTTTATCCACAATGGGATATAAGTATTTTTTTTTGTTCATTAATGATTGTACACGATATACTTAGATATACTTTATGTGCCATAAATCAGAAGTATTCTCCTATTTTAAAGCGTTTTTATTCATGATTGCAACTGAGTTTAATACCAAAGTAAAAATCTTACGATCAGACTCCAGCGAGAAATACTTATCAAATGATTTTCAAGACTTTTTGAAAACACAGGGTATTCAATCACAGAAAACTTGTCCATATACTCCACAACATAATGGTATTGATGAAAGGAAAAACCGTTGTATCTTAGAAGTTGTGAGGACCCATATGCATGACTCTCGTATTCCTCATAGTTTTTGGGTTGAAACTGCATCAACAGCGATTTATCTCATAAATCGCCTCCCATCCTTGGTTTTGCATAAACAATCCCCAGATTATTCATTATTTCATGTTCGTCCCGATTATTCTCTCTTGCATGTGTTTGGGTGTGTATGTTTTGTTCATCTTCCTCAGCATGAATGGACAAAATTTTCTGTTCAAGCAGTCACTCGTGTTTTTGTGGGTTATTGTCCCGACCAAAAGGGGTTTCTATGTTATGATTCAAGAGCTCGTCATGTACGCATTTCTGGCAATGTCGTCTTTTTTTAAAACATATTTTATTACTCTTCAATTACAAAATCATCTGGGTCCTCTGTTTCTTTCTTTTCAGATTTCTCCACTGATAAATCATCACACCTTTTAGCGCCTCAGCAGCAAGGCCAACAACACAAATCCACGCACACTCCATTTCACCAAACAGAGTAAGGTCAAACCTTCGTCCTACCTGTAAGTGCTTCTTTTCTTACTCCTATTAATAGCTCTACTCTCTTATGACGTTATTCACGTGTAACTCACCTACCTGATAGATGTGGCTTCTCCCTTGAGGATTTTGACTTTTCACTATAGCCTAGAGCTTTGTTTACTTCTCTTGATACTATTTTGGTTCTTTCTAAAAACCTAGATCTATGTTAACTCCTTAGATCATTATTTGCCTATCTAGATTCAGTGGATATTCCTTCCTCCTACCAGCAAGTCTTGACTATGCTATGTTGGAAAGAGGCAATGGATGCAAAGATCAGTGCCTTGTTGGAAAATGACACTTGGGATCTTGTTCCGTGTCCTCCTAACACATCTATTATTGGCAGTAAATGGATCTTTTCTGTAAAGATTAAATCTGATGGAAGGATCGAGCGATATAAAGTACGATTAATTGTTCAAGGTTACAAACAGGAGTATGGCATATATTATGATGAAACATTTGTTCATATTGCTAAAATGACTACTGTACGAACCATAATTGCCCTCTCAACTATTCGTCAGTGGACTATATCTCAAATAGATGTGAAAAATACATTTCTCCATGGACATTTGAAAGAGACAGTATATATGGGATCTCCTCCTAGTTATTGCAATGATAAATCTATGGTATATCATTTGAAGAAATCCTTATATGGTTTAAAACAAGCTCTAAGAGCTTGGTTTAAACGATTTCGACAGGTCATTCTGAATGCTGGGTTGAAACAAAATGCTCATAACTATTCGCTCTTTACTTATCATTGTTCTTCAGGAATAACAATTCTTCTCCTCTATATTGATGATATTTTCATCACCGGAGACAACCTTGATAATATCATACACTTGAAAGAGCGTCTCAGTCAATCATTCAAAATGAAAGATTTGGGTCCGTTAACTTATTTTGTTGTGCTGGAGATTTATTATTCCCCTAATGGATACATAGTTAACCAGAAGAAGTACCCCAAAGAATTGAAAAAACTGGCCCACTTATCTGATGATAAACTAGTGGATACACCAATGGAGGTGAATGTAAAATATAGAAAAGATGATGGAGACAAACTTCTGGATCCTATTCTTTATAGACAACTGGTTGGGAATCTACTTTATCTCACTATGACTCATCCAGATACATCTCATGCGATGCAAGTTGTTAGCCAATTTGTGGTTGAACCTCGTCGCATCCACCTCTCGACTGTCCATCGTATCATCGTTACCTACGGGGTACATACCATAGAGGACTATTATTCTTTTCTAACTCTTCTCTCCAGTCACGAGCCTATGCGGATGCGAATTGGGCAGGCTGCCCGATATTAGAGGCTCAACCATAGGTGATGTATTTTTTTTGGAGATTCTCTCATATCATGGAAATGTAAGAAACAACAGAAGCCGAATACCAAGCAATATCCTCAACTTGTAGTAAAATTACTTAGTTAAGAGGCCTTTTACAGGACCTCAATATTCTTCATCGAAATCCTACATCATTGTATGCAGATAATATGAGCGTCATCCGTATTGCATCCAATCCAGTATTACCTGACCGCACCAAGTATATAGAAGTTGATTATCATTTCATTCTTGAAAAATTTCTGGCGGAGAAGTTACACTCCCACATATTACTTCCCAACAAACAACTTGTAGATATCTTTACCAAGGCAATGACTCGTGCTCGTCATGACTATCTCGTTGACAAACTGATGATGTTCACCCAACCTTAGTTTGAGGTAGAATGTAGAGATAGTTGAGGATAGTTTTTAATTAATTTTAATTTATCTTTTATTTGATGTAGATATCTCTCTTGATAAAGACTAGATTAGTTAGATTTCTCTCTTGATAAAGACTATATTAGTTAGATATCTCTCTTTATAAAGACTAGATTAGTTAGTCATTATCAATAACTAATTAGCAATATATTTATATGAGACTTTGTATATTTTTTACAATTAATCAATACAAAGAGATTTCCCAAGAGGGTTCAGAAGTTTGACAGGCTATGCGATTTGGGTATTTGAGAGAGAGAGAGAGAGAGAGAGAGAGAGAGAGTTCTGATAGAGAGAGAAATGATGGGGAGGGTGGGCTCTGCGGTTGGGGTATTAGAAAGACAGCATAGGTAAGCAAAACTAGGGGATGTGGAGATATTTACCCTATATAAAATAGCTGAAAGGGGTCGGTTTGCACTTCAAATGGTTGAACCCACCTCTTACTTGCGAAAGTGCTAAAAAATCAATGGGTTCATATGCCAAATTCTTGGAACTATTTCCCACTTAAAAAAACTAAATAAAAGCAAGCCCAATGCCTAAACCCATTTCCCACAACAAGAAAATTCTAAAAAAGAACAAAAACAAAACCACAAAAAAAAACAACACAAAAAAAATTACAAAACAAACAAACCAAAGAAGAGAGAGTGGGTTGGGAACTCAATTTCTTAACAAATCTCCCTAAAAAAAAAACATTTAAAAGTGTCTAATGTCAAAACCCATCTCCCATCTATTAAAAAAAAGAGTGGCAAATATCCGAACCTATTTCTCACTTTTCACTTATAAAAAAGAAGTTGAGCGGCTTTGGAACCTTCTATCACTTACAAAAAAAATTATAAAAAGTAGTGACTTCGAACACTCAATAACCAAATCCATCTCCACTTACAAGACAAATAAAAGAAAAGTGGGTTGAGACATCCCATGTCAGAACATGGCTCACATTCAAAAGAAAAATGATTGTTCAAATATCCGTTGACTGAAACCAAAAAATTGGGGAATATAAAAAAAGGCAAAAAAAAATTTCAACGTTTGTGTAAAATGTTAAATGATGAATTTTTTTTTTAATATGGATCATCTAATGAGATTTCTTGGTAAGTTTCCCTGCTTATTAGAGGGGCTCTTAAAGAACGATACAATGGTAACGTCGATAGTCATGTATTTTCCAAAGGGTGTGAATTATTGATGTAGATCAAAATGGTTGATACAAATTTTTATTTTTATTTTTTTGAAGCCAAAGATATTCGAGTTCCGAACCTTATCTATGAATCGAATGGCTATGATTGTTCATACCCCAGCTCGATTTGAATCTAAGAAGGAACCACTTCTTGACCATTCGATTTGAATCGAACGGCTATGATTGTTCATTCCCCAATGTCATGCCAAAGACTATTTAATTTTTTATTTTTGTCTACAAAATATTTTTAGATGAAATTTTGGGTGTCCCATCACAAAACTAGGTTGAACTTGGGAAAAATAAAAAACAAATATTTTCTATAAAAATAAATTACCAAAATACCCTTACAATTTTTAGGGGTATTTTGGTAATTATTTATCACCAAAAAGTTGTTATTTTTATTTTATCATGTGCGCCCCTGTCATATCTATGCATGTTCTAAATTTTTTTTTATAATGATCTGTAGAATAAAAATTAAAAACAAAAAACTATGAGCCATCCGATCAAGATCTGACGGTTAAAAGCTAATTTGTGACAGTGTGTCTCATGCAATCTACTTAGATTTGATGGCTGAGAATAGGGGTCACATATACTATATTTGTGGGTGGGGTCACATAGAAAGCCTTTCTAAACTAAAAACCTAAAAAAAAAAACCTATCTGTAACCGTTAACCTTAAATAAAAAAATGCATATTGACATCTCTAAAAAAAATTGAAAAAATAAAATTAAAATTTTGTAGCAATCATACTTTGATATGCACCAACTATATACATCAACTATAAATGCTTAAAGTAAGGTACACCAGTATGCTATACCGAAAGATGGAATTACCATGCAGGCTAACTATATAATCACCTAATAATCTATGCCCACTACTAATTATAAAATTTAAAGCTTCAATGATGCTAGAGGTCTGTCGCGTATCTAAAAAACTGAAAATCTTGAAAATAAATATTCTAGATAACATTTTATAAGATGCACTATGTTTAAAATTGGAACTCTTTTTTGTTTTATATCAGGGCATAATGACCAATCCGAACCGGCGTTAAAAAAACATTAGCTATTTCAGTAGATTTTTTTTTTTTTCTTATACCTGATGTAAACAGATTCCTTTTCTAGATCACGCCATGCTTGATTAGAAAGACGAGGAGAGAGAAAAGTTTCATGATGATGCTTTTACTTCACATCAAAATTCAAAAGGAGAGGTCTCAATTTTATTTACTGGCACTACCAAAGGTGCACATAGAGCTACAGTGAGTAGATGAGTTCTCAATTTTATTTACCTGAAGGAGGTGCACATACAGGTACAGTGAGAGAGAGAACTCCATGACTACATTGCCTTCTGCACCAAAAGTTATCACTCCTCATCGTTGGGTAGAACTAAAGTTGAAGGCAAATGAGTCAATACGTGATTAGTACCCATGTACCATATAGCAGAATAAATAGCCCCTTCCCCATCAGGTCGAAGAACAAATACATAGTCACCTTCTCCACGCGATGAACCGCTACGCCATACACGGACACCATTCTCGTTAAAAACCGCCATTTCACCATCGGTTTGCAGAATGCAATAGCAATGCCTGCCTCTGTTGTAAGTCTGCGAAGCCCATATAGGTCGTGACGCGCGGTAGCGAACGAGGTTGCAGTCCCCTTGCATTACAAGGCCGTAGTCTCCTTCATTAAGGGACTCTCCTGTATTGAGACGACATCCAGAGAACAGGGTATTCTTCCCGATAGGATTGGCAAGGCATCCGGCATTGTCACTGTCGGCAAGCGAAGAAAGGAGAAGAGAGAGAAAGAGGGTTAAGAGGAGGAAGAATGGGGTGGTTGCCATTGCTGTTAGGATTGAGAGAGAGAGAGCTGAGATAGAGGGGCCTTCAATTCCAGTGTGTTGTGTGATTGTATGAGGCCTCAAATCAATTTATAGAAAAAACCCGGAAGAGAGAGAATTGAAGGTTTACAGACATACCCTTATTATCCATGTAACGTCCATCTCTAAGATGGATGTCAAAAAAATGTTATATCCACTGGGGGGGGGGGGGGGGGGGGGGGGGGGAAAGTTTATGAAGAGCCGAGGCTTCAAACAATTAATTTAAAACCCACTTCAAAAATTTCACTACAAAATGTTGTTTTGATGTTAAAATATTATCAAATTGATCAGCTCGACATCAATATGTATGGATATGACAAAAAGTGGATTTCAAGTTTTAGAAATAGTGCAACTCGTAATGCATTTTTGGACCTTCAATTTTCAAGATTTTCAAGTTTTCATAGATCTGTTTGATTTACATTATTTTTTAAGCTTTAACTTTTGTAATTAAAGATGAAAATATAATTTAAGTCTACCACAAAGATTTACAGTATTGAAACCACATTTCTTGCCACTATTTGAAGGTGTGCTTCACTTTGATTGTTTAGGGCCTCAGCTATGTACAAACCACACTCAAGTTAAAATAGGTAGTGAAAAAAGGAATTCAAAAAGTAATATTTATATTTAAAAAAGAAAATCTAAATTTAGATCATTGTCAGATTATAAAACCCTATAATTTTGGATTAAAAATACATCTCTTGAGATATATATTATGTAGGGAGGTAGCACAACAGTAGTGTGAGTCGGCGAACTCACAAAACGCTTTATCTTATTATTATTATCATTATTATTTTTATTTTCGACTTTCGATGTATGCAGCTTTGATGACCTGAATGCAAAAAAGCTACGATCTGCGGAGCCACCGAATAGTCTTTTGGGATTCGATCCAATGATCATCAATTGGGATGATTATTTTATGACCATCCACATCCTGGCTTGGTTAAATATGCCTCGAAATGATCACCTTATTTATGGATTCTTATGGAAGAAGATAGAGATGGCAGACACATTGTAATTTATTCAACTTTCGAGCATTGAAAGTTTCTTATCACAAGAAATATGACGAAAAAATTGGACCCTGTAATTGATTTGTGAAGTTTGTATTATATCAAAGGGGGAGAGAGAGAAAGTGGGTGGAAAGATTGTTTGGTATTGCTAATAGAATGATATGCACATGGATCTTAAAATTTCAAGTAAAATACAAAATGTTTTGTTTATATTATTGAAAAAACTTGGAGGAAGAGATGAACTCACTTTTAGGATTAGGGGAAGTATCTTTAGACTATCGATTACAAAAATTAGGTTTTTATCAGAACTGTAAGAACTCCATAAATTTATGTGTCCCTCTCCATGGCCATGAAACCCTTCTTAAAGAGGGATAGAAGAGGTCGTTCTTCAACGTTCAGCTTTTTCCTAAAATCTCTGAGAAAACATGTCCCTGTAATCTAAGGAAGTGGGTGGTTACTTTCTAGCAGTTAGATAACTGCACTCTCTCTCTAAGAAGCCTCCCTTTTTAGTGATAAGCATTAAATTATAAGAGAGAAAAATATTATATGTTTAAAGGCCACATGGCCATACACACATACCAACATCTCCCACTTGACCATGAGGACCCGATATATTGAAATATCATAAAGTCTTTACCACTTAATGAATTTAATATTTATGTGCATATTTTTGTCATGAGGAATCACAACCGATAGTTCTTACCGTCAAGACGGACAGAGATAATTGTGGTCTCCATGATGTTCATTTACACTACAATCATATGATATATGACTCATAAGAAATAGTATAAGGTTGCAACTGCAACGGATTCACTAGAACTCAAAAGACATACTGGATTTAGTTGAATATGACATGGGAAACAATGGCATTAATCATGAAACCAGCAAGTATGGGTCGATGGACCACAAAGATTATTTTTAAAGATCAATGATTCTCCATGGACTACCAAATAACCTAGATTTCTATGAGGTAAAGATTAGCTAGTGGTTGAACTTTTGAAGATAATAAATAAATAATAAAATCAATTTGTTGAGAAGAACGGCTTAACCAATGGTTCAAAATCTCAACAAAGAGTGGCTCAACACGTGCAAGTGAATAATATGAGAAAAAAGGGAAACTCTTTCAACTCTCTTTCACTCAAATTTCTGAGCGCGTTGGAAACCCCAGATCCGCCCGAACAACAAGGGCTGTTAATAGACTTGGCCGGGCCTCGGCATCCCGGCCGGGCCTCGGCATCCCGGCCGGGCCTCGGCATCCCAGCCGGGCCTGTTAATGGCCTGCTAACAGGCTTTGGGTTGGGGCCTTATGGACAATGCTATTTTGGCTGGGTTGGAGTTTTAATGGGCCTCCCAATAAAAACCCGTAATTTCGCCCACAGTAAGGCCAAAAATGCCCTAGCTCGGCCTAATAAATTCCATCCCAGCCCATTTTTATTGAAATCTTCTTTCTTAAAAATTTTCTTATTTTGCAATTCAAGGGACAAAAATAATACATAAACAAGAAAAAAAAATAAAAAAATGGCTGCTCTGGATGGGTAGAGGTAATGCCTTTTTTTTTTTTTTTCAAGGAAACTCTATATTTCCTCCACCGCCACCCCCATTTTGCAACCCAAATCTCTCTCTTCCTCTCTCTCTCTCTCCAAAATATACCTTCAGAATAAAAAATATGTAATATGTTTTATAAAAAAGATGCAATATGTTTTAATGAGTTTTTCATAGAGTGGTTAACAAAATTTCCCATTTATTGCATCCAAATTCAATTTTTTTGAAAAGTTGTATATCTTTACTCTATGTATTCCAAACATTGTATCCAAAATACAAATTCAATTTTTTTGAGAAACTTATACATTTTTACTCTATTTATTTCAAAGAAAATCGTTTAAAAAACTTTTCTGTTTTTGTGTATCCAATTTCAAAATTTAGGACTTCTTGTGTTTCTCCCTTCCATTTTAAATTTCCTTCTATTTTGAATTTTTTTGGATAAAAAACTTTCTAAGAAAATTTCAAATCCAATTTAAATTTTTTCCACTTTCTATCTTTATCATTTGTGCATTCAATTCTAAAATTTTGAAATGTGTCATCTTTTTGCATTCCATTTTGAATTATTTTGGAATAAAATTTTCTAAACCGCTTTCAAATCCAGGTCATTTTTTCATTAACTCTCTATTTCATCCCTTCTAAAAATCATATTCTCTAAAAAACATTTATATATATACTCTTCTTTTTTCCATGTAAATATATTCTTTAAAAAAAATCCGTCTATCCAAAAAAAAAAAATTAAGACCATCACAAATATGTTTACTTTTTTGGATTACATCCTCCCTCTGAAAACCCAATCTTTTTAAAACCTATTCTCTCTAGAGAAACCCAAACTCCTTTTTTAAAAACCTATTCTCTATCTAGAAACCTAATCCCTCTCTCTAAAAGTCATTATCACCTTCCAGTGCAATCAGAGCTATCCTGACTTTCATAGCTCACGGTTACACTCTGATATTTTACATAAATGTTACTCAGAAATGCTCAGTCTTCTTCAATACCTAGTTCAGACCTACAATTTCAAGGAATACGGAGAACAACAGATCATGTTGTTATTCCCACGTATACTGCTGAATCCAATACTACCAATACCACTGAACCCAGTATAGAAGAATTACAAGACTTTCAAATATTAACTTTACAATTAGAAGAATATGACAATTCACATGATCAATATTCAGATGAATATATAGCAGCTTACTTAGTCGCAAAATTAGAAAGAAAAAAGAAAAAAATTGATCAAAATTATATTAAACAAGATTTTATGTCCAATGAAAATAGACATATCAGACAATGGTATCTAACAAATGTACCATTACCTTTGGGAGAAAAATTACAAGATCAATATAATAAATTCCTTAAAAAGGAACGGGAAATAGAAGGATATTTTTTATGGCTAATAAGAAAATATCAACATAAACTTCATATTCCTTCCTCCTTTGATGAGATTCAAACAGTAGAAGCAAAAACCTATATCAGCACTGATGGTACTACCACCGCTAGTACCCATCCACCTGAAAAAAGTATCATACTTAAAACAAAAGTCCCTGAAAAGGATGAGCCTACTCAACCTCCATCCTTATATGATATAATAGCTACTCCCTATAAAATCTTACCTAAAGAACTTGGTAAGAAACAAGAGTTAATAACTATTCCTCTTTCACCTATTGCCAATATACCACCTGAATCCTCCGATAAAGGTAAAGCAAAATCCCTGAACATGAAACAATGATGTTTCAAGAGGAAGAACCAATCATAGAAGATACAATTCAAAATCAGGCAAAAGCATTTATGGATACCACTCCCATTACAGAAACCATAAATAGAATAGCCTATGGCAAATACTGGAAACCAGTAACAGCCTTACCATATGATAAGAGACCTACACCTGTTGATATACAAATGGAAGAAGATGCCATACAACAGGTAGTATCATATTCAGGCAGATCAATAGTAAATTGGCAAATAAATATATTATCAGAATTAAAAATATTAGATGTCATGAGACATATGACTATTTATGCTTCTGCAAATAAAATGGCAGGCAACCCTGATCAAGAAGTTGCAAAAGCAATAGTAAATGGATTTACTGGCTGGTTACGAGGATGGTGGGATTTATATGTAGATGATGAAACCAAACACCGAATCCTCTATAATACTAGGCAATGGACAGCCAGAAATGAACAAAACCAAGAAATATTATGTACAGAAAGTGATGCTGTTAACACCCTAATATATACCATTACACTCCACTTTGTAGGCAGTACAGCTTTACTTGCAGCAAGATCGGAAGATCTGCTATCTAATTTACACTGTCCTACCTTATCACATTATAAATGGTATAAAGATGTATTTTTCTCAACATTATTAATACGCGAAGATTGTCAGCTAGACCACTGGAAAGAAAAGTTTATAGCTGGTCTACCATTTTTATTTGCTGAAAAGGTCAGGGAAAGACTAAGAAAAAAACATAATGGAATAATTGTCTATTCATCTTATACACTCGGAGAACTCTATGCCGAAATATGTGCTGAAGGTCTAGCCTTATGCACAGATATGAAATTAACAAGACAATTAGATAAACAAAAAATCACTAAGCGAAAAGAGCTTGGCGACTTTTGCGAACAATTTGGATATTACCTTGACAAAAACAATATGCCTGACAAACTCTATAAGAAAAAGAAAAAATACAAAAAAGAAAAATATAAATCTAAAAAGGATAAAGACAAACAGTACTATAAAAAATCTAAAAGAAAACTAATCAAAAAATTTTCCCCTAATACAAAGAAAAAGAGAAAATTACCAGTCTGTTATAAGTGTGGAAAAGTAGGACATTATAAACATCAATGTAAGTTAAAAAAGAAAATAGAATCACTAAATCTAGATGAATCAATAAAATCTAAATTATATAACATATTTGAGTATGATTCCTCATCATCCACTTCTTCTGATTCTTATATTGATCAAATACAAGATGAAGATCTCATGTGGACAGACTGCTCTGACTCCACTAATACTTCAAATACACAATCATCCAGTTCAAAAGATGGTGATTGTAGTTGTCCCATACAACCACATCCCATACCAACTCATAATAAACACACACTTACGCAAGAAGATAATTTCATTTTAGATATAATTGATAAAATAGTTTATCCAGATGAAAAAAGATTTGTTATTACTCAATTCATTAATAATACAAAAAATAAAGCAAAATCAATTCGTCTTAATAAAACTCCTGATGAATATAACTTTGCTTCAATAATGAAAAGGGTAAGTGATCAACACACTGCTCAACAAAAAGAACCAACCGTTCAGATCTTAAACAAGAAATCAAAGAAATAAAAACTGAAATAGTTCAATTAAAAACTAGAATTAGATCATTAGAATTACAACAGATGTCACAACAAGAGTCAGACACAGATGAAATAGATTTTGATGAGTTACTAAAAGTTAATCCATCATCAGACATCCCATAATCATCAGAGGCCAGAATAATACCTCTTCCTTTAGTAAATCTACTAGACAAAATAATAGTCCAAAAGTGGTTTGTCTATGTTAAAATAATTGTTGCTCTAGATTATAGTTTTGAAACAACAGCTTTAATAGATTCCGGGGCTGATTTAAACTGTATTAATGAAGGACTAGTACCTTCAAAATATTTTGACAAAACTACTCAAATCCTAAATACAGCAGATGAAAGTAGATTATTTATTAAATATAAATTATCAAATGCTTCTGTTTGTAACAATCACCAATGTATAGATACACCATTCATAATGGTAAAAGGACTCAGCCTAGCAGTAATACTTGGAGTTCCATTTCTTACACTGCTATATTCTTTAACCATAAATGAAACAGGAATATCTTCAGTAATTCAAAATATTCCAGTACAATTTAATTTTATACATAAACCACAATTAAAAGAACTTAATAGTGTCAAAAGTCAATTAAATAATAAAGAAAAATTTATTTGTACCCTCAAACAGGAAATTAAATACAAAGTTCTAGAAGAACAACTATAGATTACTTCAATACAACAAAAAATTCAATCATTACAACAACATATCGAAAATTCTATATGTAGTGAACACCCTAATGCTTTTTAGGAAAGAAAAAAGCATAGTATAAGTTTACCTTATGAACCAGGGTTTGATGAAAAACAAATCCTTACAAAAGCTAGACCAATACAAATGAACACCATTCTTTTAGATATGTGTCAAAGAGAATTTGAAGATCGTCAAAACAAAAAGCTTATAAGACCAAGCTCCTCACCTTGGAGTTGTGCAGCTTTTTATGTCAATAAAAATGCTGAAAAGGAACGAGGAGTTCCTAGACTGGTTATTAATTATAAACCACTAAATAAAGTCTTAAAATGGATAAGATATCCAATTCCTAATACGAAAGATTTATTGGATAGAGTGGATCAAGCATGTATTTTTTCTAAATTTGATATGAAATCTGGTTACTGGCAAATCCAAATCCAAGAACAAGATAAATACAAAACTGCATTCAATGTTTCATTTGGACAATACGAATGGAATGTTATGCCATTTGGATTAAAAAATGCTCCATCAGAATTTCAGAAATTAATGAATGAAGTATTCAATGCCTATCATCATTTTATGATAGTATATATTGACGATGTATTAATCTTTTGAGAATCCATAGATCAACATATCAAACATATTCACACATTTATACATGCAGTAAAGAATGCTGGATTAATTGTTTCAGCTAAAAGGATTACCCTCTTTAAAACCAATATTAGATTTCTGTGACATATGATTCATCATGGAACCATTATTCCCATTGACAGATCTTTAGAATTTGCTAATAAATTCCCTGATCAAATCCTTGATAAAAAAGAACTTCAAAGATTTTTAGGTTGTTTGAATTATGTTAGTGATTTTTATCCTAACCTTGCATTAGATTCTAAGCCTTTATATGATAGACTCAAAAAGAATCCGCCACCATGGACAAATACCCATACTCGAGCAGTACAGGTAATAAAACGACAGGTAAAAACCCTAGAATGTCTTTCCCTTCCGCATCCAACTGCTTTCAAAATTATTGAATGTGATGCATCTGATAAAGGTCTTGGTGGTATTCTAAAACAACAAATTGATTCGAAGGAACAACTTCTTCGATATACCTCCAAAGCCTGGAATACTACTCAACTGAATTATTCCATGGTCAAAAAGCTTATAAGACCAAGCTCCTCACCTTGGAGTTGTGCAGCTTTTTATGTCAATAAAAATGCTGAAAAGGAACGTGGAGTTCCTAGACTTGTTATTAATTATAAACCACTAAATAAAGTCTTAAAATGGATAAGATATCCAATTCTTAATAAAAAAGATTTATTGGATAGAGTTGCTCAAGCATGTATTTTTTCCAAATTTGATATGAATTCTGGTTGCTGGCAAATCCAAATCCAAGAACAAGATAAATACAAAACTGCATTCAATGTTCCATTTGGACAATATGAATGGAATGTTATGTTATTTGGATTAAAAATTGCTCCATCAGAATTTCAGAAGGTAGGACAGCGTAAATTAGATAGCAGATCTTCCGATCTTGCTGTAAGTAAAGCTGTACTGCCTACAAAGTGGAGTGTAATGGTATATATTAGGGTGTTAACAACATCACTTTCTGTATATAATATTTCGTGGTTTTGTTCATTTATGGCTGTCCATTGCCTAGTATTATTGAGGATTCGGTGTTTGGTTTCATCATCTACATAGAAATCCCACCATCCTCGTAACCAGCCAGTAAATCCATTTATGGTGTATCTATACATTGGTGATTGTTACAAACAGAAGCATTTGATAATTTATATTTAATAAATAATCTATTTCCATCTGCTGTATTTAGGATTTGAGTAGTTTTGTCAAAATAGTTTGAAGGTGCTAGTCCTTCATTAATACAGTTTAAATCAGCCCCGGAATCTATTAAAGCTGTTGTTTCAAAACTATAATCTGGAGCAACAATTATTTTAACATAGACAAACCACGTTTGGACTATTATTTTGTCCAGTAGATTTACTGAAGGAAGAAGTATTATTCTGGCCTCTGATGATTCAGGGATGTCTGATGTTGGATTAACTTTTAGTAACTCATCAAAATCTATTTCATCTGTGTCTGACTCTTGTTGTGACATCTGTTGTAATTCTAATGATCTAATTCTAGTTTTTAATTGAACTATTTCAGTTTTTATTTCTTTGATTTCTTGTTTAAGATCTGAAACGGTTGGTTCTTTTTGTTGAGCAGTGTGTTGATCACTTACCCTTTTCATTATTGAAGCAAAGTTATATTCATCAGGAGTTTTAATAAGAGGAATTGATTTTGCTTTAGTTTTTGTAATATTAATGAATTGAGTAAAAAAAGATCTTTTTTCATCTGGATCAACTATTTTATCAATTATATCTAAAATGAAATTATCTTCTTGCGTAAGTGTGTGTACATTATGTGTTGGTATGGGATGTGTTGGTATGAGAAAGCTACAATCACCATCTTTTGAAATGGATGATTGTGTATTTGAAGTATCAGTAGAGTCAGAGGAGTCTGTCCACATGAGATCTTCATCTTGTATTTGATCAATATAAGAATCAGAAGAAGTGGATGATGAGGAATCATACTCAAATATGTTATATAATTTAGATTTTATTGATTCATCTAGATTTAATGATTCTATTTTCTTTTTTAACTTACATTGATGTTTATAATGTCTTACTTTTCCACACTTATAACAGACTGGTAATTTTCTCTTTTTTTTGTATTAGGGGAAAATTTTTTGATTAGTTTTCTTTTAGATTTTTTATAGTACTGTTTGTCTTTATCCTTTTTAGATTTATATTTTTCTTTTTTGCATTTTTTCTTTTTCTTATAGAGTTTGTCAGGCATATTGTTTTTGTCAAGGTAATATCCAAATTATTCGCAAAAGTCACCAAGCTCTTTTCGCTTAGTGATTTTTTGTTTATCTAATTGTCTTTTTAATTTCATATCTGTGCAGAAGGCTAGACCTTCAGCACATATTTCCGCAGAGAGTTCTCCGAGTGTATAAGATGAATAGACAATTATTCCATTATGTTTTTTTCTTAGTCTTTCCTTGACCTTTCCAGCAAATAAATATGGTAGACCAGCTATAAACTTTTCTTTCCAGTGGTCTAGCTGACAATCTTCGCGTATTGATAATCTTGAGAAAAATACATCTTTATACCATTTATACAGTGATAAGGTAGGGCAACGTAAATTTGATAGCAGATCTTCCGATCTTACTGCAAGTAAAGCTGTACTGCCTACAAAGTGGAGTGTAATGGTGTATATTAGGGTGTTAACAACATCACTTTCTGTATATAATATTTCTTGGTTTTGTTCATTTCTGGCTGTCCATTGCCTAGTATTGTTGAGGATTCGGTGTTTGGTTTCATCATCTACATAGAAATCCCACCATCCTCGTAACCAGCCAGTAAATCCATTTACTATTGCTTTTGCAACCTCTTGATCAGGGTTGCTTGCCATTTTATTTGCAGAAGCATACATAGTCATATGTCTCATGACATCCAATGTTTTTAATTCTGATAATCCATCTATTTGCCATTTTACTATTGATCTGCCTGAATATGATACTACCTGTTGTATGGCATCTTCTTCCATTTGTATATCAACAGGTGTAGGTCTCTTATGATATGGTAAGGCTGTTACTGGTTTCCAGTATTTGCCATAGGCTATTCTATTTATGGTTTCTGTAATGGGAGTGGCATCCATAAATGCTTTTTCCTGATTTTGAATTGTATCTTCTATGATTGGTTCTTCCTCTTGAAGCATCATTGTTTCATGTTCAGGGATTTTTGCTTTACCTTTATCGGAGGATTCAGGTGGTATATTGGCAATAGGTGAAGGAGGAATAGTTATTGTTGGGGAAGGAATTCCTTTGATATCCAGTTGGGATAATTTTGATATTAGTTGATCCATAAGGGATTTATTATTATCTCCAATATGAAACTTATTCTTATTCAGTTCTGGAGGTGGTTTGAACAAAACTGATTTAGGTGTAGTTGTAGCAGAAGGTTGTTCTTTGGAAACAAGTCTTTTAATCCTTTCTGCTTGTTTTCCTAAAGATTGCATATACAGATTGGTATAATTATTTTGTTCTACAATATGTGGAATTAACTCTTGTTTCTTACCAAGTTCTTTAGGTAAGATTTTATAGGGAGTAGCTATTATATCATATAAGGATGGAGGTTGAGTAGGCTCATCCTTTTCAGGGACTTTTGTTTTAAGTATGATACTTTTTTCAGGTGGATGGGTACTAGCGGTGGTAGTACCATCAGTGCTGATATAGGTTTTTGCTTCTATTGTTTGAATCTCAATAAAGGAGGAAGGAATATGAAGTTTATGTTGATATTTTCTTATTAGCCATAAAAAATATCCTTCTGTTTCCCGTTCCTTTTTAAGGAATTTATTATATTGATCTTGTAATTTTTCTCTCAAAGGTAATGGTACATTTGTTAGATACCATTGTCTGATATGTCTATTTTCATTGGACATAAAATCTTGTTTAATATAATTTTGATCAATTTTTTTCTTTTTTCTTTCGAATTTTGCGGCTAAGTAAGCTGCTATATATTCATCTGAATATTGATCATGTGAATTGTCATATTCTTCTAATTGTAAAGTTAATATTTGAAAGTCTTGTAATTCTTCTATACTGGGTTCAGTGGTATTGGTAGTATTGGATTCAGGAGTATACGTGGGAATAACAACATGATCTGTTGTTCTCCGTATTCCTTGAAATTGTAGGTCTGAACTACGTATTGAAGAAGACTGAGCAGGAGGTGGTAGTATAATAACATTTGGGTCAGCAGAGTAAGATTTTCTGCTTGGTATTTTATTTTTAATATTCCATTTTTCTGTTTATATTAAGATCATCTTGAACTTGTATTTGTTGAAATTTAATTTCAATATTACCATCAGGATGTTCTATGATTTGATTAGAAATATGGTGTTGAGGAACTTCTTGAGGTTAATTGGCATGTTGTAATGCCCATGACTGTGGTAGTCTGATATCTGACCATATTATTGTTTTGGGAACTATCATATTTGATTTTTCCATATTTGTTTGGAATAAAATAGTTTGATCTTTTTGATCAATTTGCATAATATTTGGACATAAGGTGTTCATGACTTTGTAATATATTCTATAAACTATTGCTAAATTTTGAGATCCTTGGGTCATATGAAACCCATGTGTTTTTAAATTAATTTTTAAAATATCTAATATATTTGGACCAGTTAAAGAAACAGAAAAATTTGGAAAACAGTTAAAATATATGGGACCACTACAGAGGCTGGATTCTACCATGCCAAGGAGTGAGTCTGTGAATATTTTGTGTCTTGTATCTCTTAGGCATACAAGCACAGAAGTGTTCAACCCTAATAAGGTCAAAGGTTTTACTTTTATTTGAATTAATCCAATATGTAAATATTTATAATTATGTTTTTTATGTTTTTCAATAATTTTCTTTGACAGTAGATGAAAGAAAAATTCCTTTGTACCCTCAAACAGGAAGTTAAATACAAAGTTCTAGAAGAACAACTACAGACTACTTCAATACAACAAAAAATTCAATCATTACAACAACATATCGAAAATTCTATATGTAGGGAACACCCTAATGCTTTTTGGGAAAGAAAAAAGCATAGTATAAGTTTACCTTATGAACCAGGGTTTGATGAAAAACAAATCCCTACAAAAGCTAGACCAATACAAATGAACACCATTCTTTTTGATATGTGTCAAATATTACAAAAAATAAAGCAAAATCAATTCCTCTTAATAAAACTCCTGATGAATATAACTTTGCTTCAATAATGAAAAGGGTAAGTGATCAACATACTGCTCAACAAAAAGAACCAACCGTTTCAGATCTTAAACAAGAAATCAAAGAAATAAAAACTGAAATAGTTCAATTAAAAACTAGAATTAGATCATTAGAATTACAACAGATGTCACAACAAGAGTCAGACACAGATGAAATAGATTTTGATGAGTTACTAAAAGTTAATCCATCATCAGACATCCCTGAATCATCAGAGGCCAAAATAATACCTCTTCCTTCAGTAAATCTACTAGACAAAATAATAGTCCAAAAGTGGTTTGTCTATGTTAAAATAATTGTTGCTCCAGATTATAGTTTTGAAGCAACAGCTTTAATAGATTCCGGGGCTGATTTAAACTGTATTAATGAAGGACTAGTACCTTCAAAATATTTTGACAAAACTACTCAAATCCTAAATACAGCAGATGGAAGTAGATTATTTATTAAATATAAATTATCAAATGCTTCTGTTTGTAACAATCACCAATGTATAGATACACCATTCGTAATGGTAAAAGGACTCAGCCAAACAGTAATACTTGGAGTTCCATTTCTTACACTGCTATATCCTTTAACTATAAATGATCTGTCTATGGGAATAATGGTTCCATGATGAATCATATGTCCTAGAAATCTAATATTGGTTTTAAAGAGGGTTATCTTTTTAGCTGAAAGAACTAATCCAGCATCCTTTACTGCATGTATAAATGTGTGAATTTGTTTGATATGTTGATCTATGGGTTTTGAAAAGATTAATACATCGTCAATATATACTATCATAAAATGATGATAGGCATTGAATACTTCATTCATTATTTTTTGAAATTCTGATGGAGCATTTTTTAATCCAAATGGCATAACATTCCATTCATATTGTCCAAATGGAACATTGAATGCAGTTTTGTATTTATCTTGTTCTTGGATTTGGATTTGCCAGTAACCAGATTTCATATCAAATTTGGAAAAAATACGTGCTTGAGCAACTCTATCCAATAAATCTTTCTTATTAGGAATTGGATATCTTATCCATTTTAAGACTTTATTTAGTGGTTTATAATTAATAACAAGTCTAGGAACTCCTCGTTCCTTTTCAACATTTTTATTGACATAAAAAACTGCACAACTCCAAGGTGAGGAGCTTGGTCTTATAAGCTTTTTGTTTTGAAGATCTTCAATTTCTATTGATCTAGCTTTTGTAGGGATTTGTTTTTCATCAAACCCTGGTTCATAAGGTTAACTTATACTATGCTTTTTTCTTTCGCAAAAAGCATTAGAGTGTTCACTACATATAGAATTTTTGATATGTTGTTGTAATGATTGAATTTTTTGTTGTATTGAAGTAGTCTGTAGTTGTTCTTCTAGAACTTTGTATTTAATTTCGGGTTTGAGGGTACAAAGGAATTTTTCTTTATTATTTAATTGACTTTTGACACTATTAAGTTCTTTTAATTGTGTTTTATGTATAAAATTAAATTGTACTGGAATATTTTGAATTACTGAAGATATTCCTGTTTCATTTATAGTTAAAGGATATAGCAGTGTAAGAAATGGAACTCCAAGTATTACTGCTTGGCTGATTCCTTTTACCATTATGAATGGTGTATCTATACATTGGTGATTGTTACAAACAGAAGCATTTGATAATTTCCTTTGATATCCAATTGGGATAATTGTACTGTAGATCCTGGCCGAAGTTGGTATCAGAGCCATACAGTAAAACCGTCAAGGTTACAACAGTAAAACTGTTCAACAGTGAAACTGTGTAAACAGTTAAACTGTCAAAACAGGAAACCTGTCCTTTTACCTCAATAAGTAGTAAGAGAAAGAAGTTACATCTCGACTAGCGAAACTAAGTTAAATTTACATCTTAGAAAGTTGGTCCGAGAGTTAAGGCAAGAGACAAGTGAACGCGTATTGCAAAGTACCGCCAAGGCCAGGAAGAGCCGTTTAGGGAAAACGCTGGGCCACTGAATGTCCAGATTGTCATTATCCGCAACCTACGGATGGCAAATTTAATAAGGAATCTAACTAGTAAACATGCAACTTCATCTCAAACACTTAGAGTAAAAAACAAGGAACAAATAGTTATAGATGACATTGAACATAATATTCAAAATTGGAACATACCTAAAGTACCAATTCATGACATTTATAATAAAGGATCATTCCGATTCAAGATGGGTTATGCCATCAAGACTGTAGAAAAAAGTTTGTCAGTCACTCAAAATCAAGAAGACTTTCATCTACTGTCAAAGAAAATTATTGAAAAACATAAAGAATATAATTACAAATATTTACATATTGGATTAATTCAAATAGCAGTAAAACCTTTGACCCGATTAGGGTTGAACACTTCTGTGCGTGTATGCCTAAGAGATACAAGACACAAAATATTCACAGACTCACTTCTTGGCATGGTAGAATCCAGCCTCTGTAGTGGTCTCATATATTTTAACTGTTTTCCAAATTTTTCTGTTTCTTTAACTGATCCAAATATATTAGATATTTTAACAATTAATTTAAAAACACATGGGTTTCATATGACCCAAGGATCTCAAAATTTAGCAATAGTTTATAGAATAAATTACAAAGTCATGAACACCTTATGTCCAAATATTATGCAAATTGATCAAAAAGATCAAACTATTTTATTCCAAACAAATATGGAAAAATCAAATAATGGTCAGATATCAGACTACCACAGTCATGGGCATTACAACATGCCAATCAACCTCAAGAAGTTCCTCAACACCATATTCCTAATCAAATCATAGAACATCCTGATGGTAATATTGAAATTAAATTTAACCAAATACAAGTTTAAGATGATCTTAATATAAACAGAAAAAAGGAATATTAAAAATAAAATACCAAGCAGAAAATCTTACTCTGCTGACCCAAATGTTATTATACTACTACCTCCTGCTCAGTCTTCTTCAATACCTAGTTCAGACCTACAATTTCAAGGAATACGGAGAAGAACAGATCATGCTGTTATTCCCACGTATACTGCTGAATCCAATACTACCAATACCACTGAACCCAGTATAGAAGAATTACAAGACTTTCAAATATTAACTTTACAATTAGAAGAATATGACAATTCACATGATCAATATTCAGATGAATATATAGCAGCTTACTTAGCCGCAAAATTAGAAAGAAAAAAGAAAAAAATTGATCGAAATTATATTAAACAAGATTTTATGTCCAATGAAAATAGACATATCAGACAATGGTATCTAACAAATGTACCATTACCTTTGAGAGAAAAATTACAAGATCAATATAATAAATTCCTTAAAAAGGAACGGGAAACAGAAGGATATTTTTTATGGCTAATAAGAAAATATCAACATAAACTTCATATTCCTTCCTCCTTTGATGAGATTCAAACAATAGAAGCAAAAACCTATATCAGCGCTGATGGTACTACCACCGCTAGTACCCATCCACCTGAAAAAAGTATCATACTTAAAACAAAAGTCCCTGAAAAGGATGAGCCTACTCAACCTCCATCCTTATATGATATAATAGCTACTCCCTATAAAATCTTACCTAAAGAACTTGGTAAGAAACAAGAGTTAATTCCACATATTATAGAACAAAATAATTATACCAATCTGTATATGCAATCTTTAGGAAAACAAGCAGAAAGGATTGAAAGACTTGTTTCCAAAGAACAACCTTCTCCTACAACTATACCTAAATTAGTTTTGTTCAAACCACCTCCAGAACTGAATCAATAAAATGTGGAAAAGTAAGAAATTATAAACATCAATGTAAGTTAAAAAAGAAAATAGAATCATTAAATCTAGATGAATCAATAAAATCTAAATTATATAACATATTTGAGTATGATTCCTCATCATCCACTTCTTCTGATTCTTATATTGATCAAATACAAGATGAAGATCTCATGTGGACAGACTCCTCTGACTCCACTGATACTTCAAATACACAATCATCCAGTTCAAAAGATGGTGATTGTAGTTGTCCCATACCAACACATCCCGTACCAACACATAATGTACACACACTTACGTAAGAAGATAATTTCATTTTAGATATAATTAATAAAATAGTTGATCCAGATGAAAAAAGATCTGTTATTACTCAATTCAATAATATTACAAAAAATAAAGCAAAATCAATTCCTCTTAATAAAACTCCTGATGAATATAACTTTGCTTCAATAATGAAAAGGGTAAGTGATCAACACACTGCTCAACAAAAAGAACCAACCGTTTTAGATCTTAAACAAGAAATCAAAGAAATAAAAACTGAAATAGTTCAATTAAAAACTAGAATTAGATCATTAGAATTACAACAGATGTCACAACAAGAGTCAAACACAGATGAAATAGATTTTGATGAGTTACTAAAAGTTAATCCATCATCAGACATCCCTGAATCATCAGAGGCCAGAATAATACCTCTTCCTTCAGTAAATCTACTAGACAAAATAATAGTCCAAAAGTGGTTTGTCTATGTTAAAATAATTGTTGCTCCAGATTATAGTTTTGAAACAACAGCTTTAATAGATTCCGGGGCTGATTTAAACTGTATTAATGAAGGACTAGTACCTTCAAAATATTTTAACAAAACTATTCAAATCCTAAATACAGCAGATGGAAGTAGATTATTTATTAAATATAAATTATCAAATGCTTCTGTTTGTAACAATCACCAATGTATAGATACACCATTCATAATGGTAAAAGGACTCAGCCAAGTAGTAATACTTGGAGTTCCATTTCTTACACTGCTATATTTTTTAACTATAAATGAAACAGGGATATCTTCAGTAATTCAAAATATTCTAGTGCAATTTAATTTTATACATAAACCACAATTAAAAGAACTTAATAGTGTCAAAAGTCAATTAAATAATAAAGAAAAATTCCTTTGGACCCTCAATCAGGAAATTAAATACAAAGTTCTAGAAGAACAACTACAGACTACTTCAATACAACAAAAAATTTAATCATTACAACAACATATCGAATTTTCTATATGTAGTGAACACCCTAATGCTTTTTGGGAAAGAAAAAAGCATAGTATAAGTTTACCTGATGAACCAGGGTTTGATGAAAACAAATACCTACAAAAGCTAGACCAATACAAATGAACACCATTCTTTTAGATATGTGTCAAAAAGAAATTGAAGATCTTCAAAACAAAAAGCTTATAAGACCAAGCTCTTCACCTTGGAGTTGTGCAGCTTTTTATGTCAATAAAAATGCTGAAAGGGAACGAGGAGTTCCTAGACTTGTTATTAATTATAAACCACTAAATAAAGTCTTAAAATGGATAAGATATCCAATTCCTAATAAGAAAGATTTATTGGATAGAGTTGCTCAGGCATGTATTTTTTCCAAATTTGATATGAAATCTGGTTACTGGCAAATCCAAATCCAAGAACAAGATAAATACAAAACTGCATTCAATGTTCCATTTGGACAATATGAATGGAATGTTATGCCATTTGGATTAAAAAATGCTCCATCAGAATTTCAGAAAATAAAGAATGAAGTATTCAATGCCTATCATCATTTTATGATAGTATATATTGACGATGTATTAATCTTTTCAGAATCCATAGATCAACATATCAAACATATTCACACATTTATACATGCTGTAAAGAATGCTGGATTAGTTGTTTCAGCTAAAAAGATTACCCTCTTTAAAACCAATATTAGATTTCTAGGACATGTGATTCATCATGGAACCATTATTCCCATAGACAGATCAATAGAATTTGCTAATAAATTCCCTGATCAAATCCTTGATAAAAAAGAACTTCAAAGATTTTTAGGTTGTTTGAATTATGTTAGTGATTTTTATCCTAACTTTGCATTAGATTCTAAGCCTTTATATGATAGACTCAAAAAGAATCCGCCACCATGGACAAATACCCATACTCGAGCAATACAGGTAATAAAATGAAAGGTAAAACCCCTAGAATGTCTTTCCCTTCCACATCCAACTGCTTTCAAAATTATTGAATGTGATGCATCTGATAAAGGTCTTGGTGGTATTCTAAAACAACAAATTGACTCGAAAGAACAACTTCTTCGATATACCTCCAAAGCCTGGAATACTACTCAACTGAATTATTCCATGGTAAAAAAAGAACTCTTAGCAATAGTCCACTGTGTGACTAAATTTCAAAGTGATATTTTAAATCAACATTTCCTAATACGTACAGACTGCAAAGCAGCCAAAGATATCTTGCAAAAAGATGTTCAAAATTTGATTTCTAAACAAATATTTGCTCGATGGTAGGCTATCTTATCCGCCTTTGATTTCTCCATCGAACACCTTCCCGGGTCTTCTAATTCCTTACCATATTTTTTAACCCGTGAATTTTTGCAGGGGGGGCTACACTGACGCCAACGACGAATCTCTATTATCTCTTGCTCTCCAATTATTCCAAGAAAACCAAATCAATACTGATATTTTATCCTTATCTGAACACATGGGATCCCGTGGCACTTCTCGCAGGGATAAACAACTCATGAGAAACATAGTACCTTATGAAGGGGAACCTTCCCCTCTAAATATCCGTTCACCCTCACAGTCCCATACATCAAATTACTTATGCAGAAGCACATGCTTCTACTCTTACTTATTCACCAGCTCAATCAAAATCTGCTCCTACATCAAATATCCCAAGATCTGTATACATAGAAAGAGCCTTCTTAATGGATGTCACCATAGATGAACATCAGGTTCACATGGATCCAATCAAACTTGCACCCTTATACTTGCTAAATCATCTCAACCCTACCCAATGGGGTTAAAACCAGAGAATATTATGAAGCTATAATCATGGAAACAGGGTCCATCTCTGTTGTCCATTATTTCCAGCAAAATACCAGAATAATTGCTTATTCCAAAGTACAAATAAAGAAACTTTTTCCCTATGATGAGTGGGGTTGCAATCCCGCACAGGGAAAGAAATTACACAACCCAGAGTTTTCATACAAATATTTCAAATATGCCGAGTATATAGAAGCCTGGCACAAATTCTTTTACTACCAAAATCCAAACAATACACACAGCTGGTATCTTTAGTTCCGGCTGCCTATTTTCGAAAGATTCCCCACATGGTTTCAAAACTGGTCCTTTTGTGGAGATATGCCTCCCTGCATAAAAGGAATGAAATAAGTGGTTTTAGAAAATCTTGAGAATCAAGAATGATTGATTGAGAAATAAAGAATGAATATTTACTATTAGAGAAATACATAAATATTTTTCTTATTTAACTTATTTGAGGGGAAAAAGTTTAGGAAGGGAAGGAGAAGGTTCCATCACTTTCATTTGTATCTTGATGGTATATATAAAGAATGGATGACTAACAACTCTAATCCCACAAGTTTCCTTAGATCGATTATCAATATTTACTCTTACGATTTATAACAAACCCTAATGCATGAAAAATCTGTAAAAAGGATCATTCCTCTCCCATAATCTCCACACCACTTATCTCTCTTCTCTTTGTAAGATAAGATCTCTCTCTCTCAAGCTAACCTAAGGGGCACACCCCACCTAGCCTACCCCTCTCTATCTCGAACCCTAGCTAGCCTAAGGGGCCATGCCCCAACCTAACCCTCTCTCTCTATATATATTGGGTGGCATGCGTAGACTAAGTTAATCTCTCTCTCTCTCTCTCTCTCTCTCTCTCTCTCTCTCTCTCCTGTGGGGTTCTAAAGAAGCTAGATTGACTTGTGATTATTTGGGTAGCAAAGGGATCATCTTTTATCTAATAGTTGTCTCCATTATGTCTTTTATTTCTATCTCTCATAGGCATCAAGCCAAAGGGCTTGAATTAGTCTAGGAATTGAGGCTTTAGGTGGGTGGTCCTAGATTGAGATCCATGTGCATTGATTGGATTTTAACTTAAGTGTGTGTTTGATAACAGGAAGTGTCTTTTTGGAAGTTGAGAACTTCTTAGTACTGTTCAACTTTCGTGTTAGATAAAAATTGAGAACTTCAAAGAAGAACTTCAATTTACTGTTCATCTTCTTACGTCCCTTTGTAAAAAAGATCCGACCAAAAGGTCAGAACTTAAAATTGGAAGTTCATAACTTCCTCCCCTTCAATAAGCCTGGCCTCTTTTCTCTTCTTTGCCGCTGAGCACCCCTCTCTTCGCCGCTGAGCATCCCTCTCTTCGTAGTTTCCCATCTTCGCTGCTGAGCACCCCTCTCTTCGCAGCACGACCCCTCTCTTCTGTTCTTCAAGTTCAGGCGTTGAGCCAGCCCTCTATTCGTAGCACGCCACTATCTCAGGCAAACCCCTCTCTTTGCACATAGCCCTGGCTAGGGTTTACTTAGTTGTCCTTGAGCTCTGATCCTTGCCATTGATCTTGAGGTATGCTATTGACTTTATTCTCTCTGTGGTATTGATCTCTGTGTTTGTTCTTGAGCACTTGAATCAAAGAGCTCTTATTCTCTGTGTTATTGATCTTGAGGTATGCTATTGACTCTGTTTTTCGTAATCTTTCTTCGTAATCTTTCTCTCTCCATCTCTTCTTTGAGCTCTGTTCCTTCTTATTGAGCTCTGATATGTGTTCTTCATCTTTCTCGAGGTATTTGCCCCCGACTTCCCTAACCACAACAAATAGTATTGATGTGTTTTATTTGATAAAATCAGAGTGAATAACATACCTTTTTATTTCTGATTTTACATATTTTTTGTGACAACCCAATGGATCAGAGCTCAGTTGCAAAAAAATAGAGCTCAGTTACAAACTCATTATTCATACCGTTTGTAATAAAATATGAGTATTTTTTTTTCTTATGTTTATTTGATGATTTTACAGTTATTTCTCACAAGCCCAATTGATCAGAGCTCAGCTACACAAAAAATAGAGCTTAGTTACAAACAGATTATTCAAAAACAATTTCTACAAAAACTGATTCTTTTTTTTTTTTTTTGTGTTTATTTGGCGATTTTACAGATTTTCCGTAACAGCCCAATAGATCAGAACTCATTTACAAAAAGAAATAGAGCTCAGTTACAAACTGACTATTCAAACAATTTGTAATAAAATCTGAGTCTGTTTTTTTTTTGTGTTTATTTGTTGATTTTACAGATTTTTTGCAACAGCCCGATAGATTAGAGCTCAGTTACAAAAAAAATAGAGCTCAATTGTAAACTGATTATTCAAATAGTTTGTACAAAAATATGAGTCTTTTTTTTTTTGTGTTTATTTGGTTCATTGGATTACTTAGCATAGACTTCGATGAGTTGATTAAGATTTTTCTGAGTTGCAAGGGTGTGAGTTCCTTCTCCCGAGCGCCATTTTCAAGCATTAGTAGGTCAAGCAAAGTGATTTGGTCTTGTGATATTTGTTAATAGATTGCATCTTGCTTATTTCATGTTTTTCTTCTTGTTTTGTGGTAAATTATGATCTGAAGAGAAAAAATAATTTGATATGTAGGGTTTATTTTGTGTTTGTTTTAGTGTTTGCAAATTGTTTTTATGTAGTGGGATTTTGATGGGAGATATGGTGGAGATCAAAGGGAATAATGGATCAATAGTTGTGATTTCATTGGAGCTTTTATGGTTTTTAGTGCTTTAAGTTATTTAAGGGAGTTGAGAGGAGTCTTTGAATATATACCTCTTAGTAATTTATTCTGGAGAAGAAAATAAGCTTGTGATGCTTTGGTGATTAACTTCCTTAGTTAGTTACTTTGTGCATCAATTTGTATTTGTTGGTTTGATTTTTTCATGCTCTAGTATTTTTATTGAATTATAAGATATATTAGGGCTTGAGTCAAATGTTGATTAATTTGGGGGGCTATGCACTGATTTGAGGGTAACTTTGGTTGAACTTCTTGTGACTAATGTTTTCACTGCTAGATGATTATTATAGCAAGTTCTTTGCAAACTATTTTTAATTGTTTTTTATTTGTATGATTTAGATATTCACTCTTTTGACATCTTCGTTTGATATTTGCTTGTTTCTTGTCCAACATTGTGAACATTTTATGGGGCTAGTCATTCTTTATATAAACTCAAGTTTTTATGGGGTTAGTCATTCTTTATATAAATTCAAGCTTTTGTCGATGCTTCTTGGTAAAATGCCCATATGTTGAACTCCTATTTTATGTTTTGTATGTGGCAGAAGAATTTTCATTATTTCTTTATCATTGTCAAGTAAACTTGTAATCGTTTCATATGTTTTAGCTTTCCATGAGATTGAGATTGATCTAGTGAAATAATATTGTTTTTTCAAATGAGATTGAGATTGATATTGTTTTTTGAAATAATATATTTTTTTTCAAAAGTATGAAAGTAGCAATGACTGCAATACACAAAACAAGAAAAAAAAAAAATCTCAAAAAAAAAGGTTAAAAAAGCTGAGATTTTTTGGCCAGATTTAAATCGTATTATGAAAAAGCACGTTTTAGACGTTTTCAAGAAAACTACGAGACTTTTTCCCAACCTTTTAAAGAAGTCACTATTTAAAATTGTTTCCATAAAAACACCCATTTTTTGAAAAAATCACCGATTAAACAACTATTTGCTAACTATGGTTGTGAGTCTTTTGTCGTCCTAGCTGGAGTGCTTGACATGGTAAGAATGCTATATACATTGAGTTGAATTTATCAGATTTGAAAGTATCCATGTCGTAATTCTTGTCTCTTCATGTTGTAAATCTTGGGTCAAGCTAGCTTGAGATTATCATGGTGTTTGTGGTGAGTCTGTCATTGAGTTGAATTTGTCATACATATATGTCTTTCTCCCTTGCAAACTACTTGTATCTATCCTTGTTCTACAAGGTGACCAATGGATTTATTCCCTTTCTGAATTTTGTTGGTAATGGGTTTATTACAAAGATGCATAAGTTGTTCTCTCAAGTCTCAAGTGCTATCAATTATATAAATGTGAATCTAAAGTCCATGCTATTTTCAGCTTGTAGTTGATATGTTACAATATTTTTTTTCTGACTTAGTTTTGTTTTTTCTTAGTTTAATTCAAGAGGATTTCTTGAATTCTTATTTGTGCGTTCATGAGCTTCTTTTATTTTTTCCATGTTGTCCATGTTCTTTTCCTTTTTCCACATTGTTTTCTTATTGTCCGTCTCTTTTGAAGCAGAATGTTCCAAGTTTTTGTGAATTCTCTTGATTTCACAGCACAAACGATACCGCTCTCGGCATCCTGGGGGTGTCTATTTCTTCCATATTGATTAACTTACTATGTATTGTTTTTGCAAGTGGCAAATTACTTGAACATGAAGAATTCACTTGATATAACTTGATTGGTGGTCGCAGATCGCATAAAGGATTAGAGCGTGGAGGACATTCGGAAGATATTTGGAATTGAAAATGATTTTTCTCCTGAAGAAGAGGATGTTGTGAGGAAGGACAATGAGTGGGCTTTTGAATGAGTCCCCATGAATCCCAATTTTTTTGTTTTTGAACTACATTTCAATACAACTAATTGATTTGGATTTTGGTAATTGGTATTGTTTTAGAACCATATTATTTTGGTAATTGGTATCAGGGTGGGTGTCTAAGTATGGTTGGATTAGTGTGAGTTACAAATTTTATAAAGGTGTTTTGCCTCTCTCTCATTATTTAGAACATTATTTAGAAAGATGTCACTGTCACAAGTAGAAGTTGATTGTTAAAGATCCTACTTTAGCAGTTGATTGTTAAAGATCCCATTTATCACAAGTAACAATTGATTCTTAAAGATCCTATTTATTGGTCTTTAGAAAGAGGCAGATGAATATTTACTTGGATCTGAGATAGAGTGAGATAGAGGTAGATGAATATTTACTTGGATATGAGATAAGATCAAATAGAAGTCATTTGGATATTCGTATCCTAATTGTGAGCTATTTACTCCAAAATTTGGGATACTTCGCTGGACTTTTGAGAGAGGCCTTGGGGTGCCATTAAGCAAGGTCATGATAATTTCTATTGGCTTCTTTTTACTGCAATTTTTATAGAATTTCGTTGCCTTCATTCCAAGGGTCCATCTCGGCCTCTTTTTACTGCAATGTTCATAGAATTTCGTTGCCTTCATTCCAAAGGTCCATCTTTGAGATGGATATTTTAAAAAATAGAAAATGGTGTGTCAAAATAACTAGAGCAAAGATGGGTATTTTAAAAAACAGAAAATGGTGTGTCAAAATAACTAGAGCAAAGATGGGTATTTTAAAAAACAGCATATGGAGTGTCAAAATAACTAGAGCAAAGATGGGTATTTTAAAAAACAGAAAATGGTGTGTCAAAATAACTAGAGCTTCAGCCCTTCTCATTATCCAGTATTTTGGACAGTGAGTATTTAACAAGGGGAGTCATCTCTCCCTTTTTGAATCTAGTTGTTTTTTTAAGAAACATCGTTTAGATTTTTATGTGAGATAATTTTAGAGAAGAGAGCTGCAAAGAAGTGCAGTTGCTAAGATCTCATTTCTTCACAAGTATTCCGTGAGATGATTGAATTTTGGTCTTTAGAAAGTTTGGTCTTTAGAAAGAGGTAGATCTATTTGCTTGGATCTAAAAAAGGATCAACTAGAAGTCCTTTTGATTTGGGATATATTTTCTATATTACATATGAATATTTGCTTGGATCTCAAAACTGAAGTTTACCAGTAAAGCTCTCTGGGTTTGCTCTATTTTCCTTGATGAGTGTATGAAGTATCAGCTATTTTCCTTGATGCGAGTATGAAATATCAGGAAATGCAACAGAGAAAATTAATACATACATAATGCTTTACCATGTGGGCTTTTGTGTTTCTTTTTCTTTTTCTTTAATGAGATTGTGAAGTTTCATTGAAGGGGAGACAACGAGCTTCGATTATGTGGGCTCGTGTCAGTATTTTTGTTAACTTTGTAGAGTCTACATTGTTACTTTTATATTCGAGTATAGCTTAGTAGAACCAAGTTGACATGAGAAGGAATTTGTATTTTTTGGTATATGAGGTATGCCTACGATTGAAACCTACAAGTTATCTCTCAAGAAAACCAAGCTATTTATGAAATTTAAACACCTATTCCACTTCATATTTGTAAAAAGACTCAACAAAATGTATACCCACAATAGTTCAAAAAATATATTGATTTCTATTTTGAGACAGTCGATTAGGAAACTAGTGATTTGGTACACAATATTGAATTGAGGTTGTGCTTGACATTGTCTACATATTGCTTCAATTTTGAGGTGCAATGAAGTTTATCATACAACATCTGATTCAATTGATGTACAACTATATCTCTCTCTAGGACGCTTCTCTCACTCATTAATACAACTCTCTCTCATAATACACACATACTCTCTCTCTCAATCCAACATACTTTACTTTCAATTGACATTGTATCCCAAAAAATAATATTATACAAATTAATAAAAAAAAAATAATATCTAAGTCTCAATTTTAATATTTTATATCTTACCTATTTAAAGCTAATCCAATACAAATACCCAAAACTTCTTTAATTTCACAGGAGATTATAAAACACAGAAACCAACCAGCAACTTCTTAACTTCTCAGGAGGATATCAAACAAGAACTTCTTAACTTCCCAAGGAGGTTATCAAACACAAAAACTAGGAACTTCTTAAGTAACTTCTAATTTACAGTTCTTTAGAAACTTCCAATTTATAGTTCATGAACTTGCTTCCAGTTATCATACAGGCTCTAAGAAGGAGAAATCAAGAGAGCGATCAAAGATCCCGAGCACCATTGGAAGGAGGAGACTCAGCATGGAGTGTAAATAACCTGATTGAGATAATCTCCGGTACCCTCTTTTGTTTCTTGCATATTTATTTATTATATCTTTTATTCCCAAGCATGGGTTGTGTCTTTTATTTCTTATTAAAAAAAAAAGTTTTTGAATGACTTCAATTTCTTGAGATCCTATTGTACTCTTTTATTTTATTTTATTTGAAGTTATTATATTGTAAAAAGACAACTTATGAGTGATCTAGGCCGTGAAAAAAAAAAAAAAAAATTAAAAAAAAAAAAAATATATTATATACTCCGGCTAGATTACACGAATCTTTCTTTCCGCTATGTATTGGCCCTAACGTGGCCTGAACTGCTACTGCATGCTTCATTTGAGTGGTTGAAAACCATCCAAGGACAGCTTAAACTTATGCAAACCACAGGCGAACATGATAGAGAGTCCCTTAAGTGCGGACCCTACACCTTTACAATGCAAGATGACTGCAACCTCGTCCACTACAACTTGTCAGAACCTATATGGTCCCCACATACTTCCGGCGTCTTTTGCTATAGCACACTGCAATATGATAACAATTTAGTGATTACAAATGTGATTGATGATATTAGATGGCAAAGCGGTACCTCAGATGCACTGCAGACGATCTAATTGAGAAATGAGAGAGAGATTCCACGAAAGTTGTGCTAGGCTTTAGAGCTGAAAAATGGTCAATTTTAATTAAAAATATTGAATAAATACATATTTTAATCAACATGACGATTTTTTAGGTTTAAAAGGGATTGACTTTTGTATAACTCAAAGAGGATGTGCGTTAGATTTGATTACTGGTTGACAAAACGAAGAGTAATTTACATACGCACTCTTAGTTAAAATACGAAACGCTTCGCTTATATGCGGAAATTACAAAGCAGGTCAACCCATTTTTTTTGATTTTTTCAAAATGGCCCCTCGGTCAACAAGAATTTGATTTTTTTAATTGTTTTTAGCTTTTTTGTTAGTAGGGCAGTGCTCCAAACTTTAAAGCACTGCTCTATTAATGAAAAAAAAAAGTAAAATAAAATAAAATTCTAAATCCAGGTTAACCAAAGGGCAATTTTGGAAGAAATTAAAAAAAAAGTGGGTTGACCGACTTTCTTTGTAATTTCCGCATATAAGTGGAGCATTTCATATTTTACCTAAAATTTTAGGATTTGTACGTAAATCACTAAAAAAAGAAAATAAAATATGAAAAAATAAAATATCTTTTACCTTTTCTTTTCACATAAAAATGGGGCAGTGGGAAAACCATCCCGGTGCTTGCCAGTTCTGATGCAGGGAGAAAATAAAACAAAAAATAAAAAAAAAAAAAAAAAAGTTGAGAGAATATACCTTCTCTCTAGGTTTGCAAGAGAATCAGCCCAAAAAACGACATTTTCATAAGATCAATTTACTCAATTCTCATTCTCTATTCTACAATGAGGGATTCTTCCTTTTAAATACACTAGGAAATAAATAAATAAATAAATAAATAAATAAAACAACCCACAAAAATAAACCCTCTTATCTCTCTAACTCACATGCAATTTTCTCCCTTACATCTCTCTAACTCACGTGCCAGTAAATCTCTTCCCTATCTCCCCCGCACACACTATCTCCCTATTTTATCTCTTTATCTTACCAACTTCCCCAAAATAGTTCCTTCATCCTCACGTGGTCTTTATCACTACCCAAATCTCCCAAATTCTTCCTAAAAGATTATTCCTAATTATTCACGACGCATATCGGGACGATATCTGGATGAGATTCGACCAGATCCGAACCACTAGTTGATTTTAAAAATGATATAGAGTGGGAACAATCAAATTTCGATATGAGGCCAGATCTATTAAAAAATGCACAGATCCGCTATCAGATCAATGGTAGAGCCAACATCGATCCAACAAGCATGAAAGATTGAATAATAATAATAATAATAAACCATAAATCTAACAAAATAAATGAAAAATAAGAGAAAAAGAGATGATGAGGAAAATACCTGGTCGAACCAGTTGGCTTGCGGTGCCCGAGGCTTCGTGGCCTCTCCCGTATTAGAACCATGGCTGTGTACGTATGTCTTTTGTTGTTCTCTTTTCAAATTTGGCCAAACCTTGACTTGATTGAACTAGAGTTTTGTTGATCTTGGCTAAATGTTAATTTAAGGGGGGGGGGGGGGGGGGGGGGGGGTCTAGGGCTTAAGGTTGCTTCTCTAGATCTAGAGTTGCTTTCTTGTTCACTCTGGTTTCTTAGCCTATAGGTTTACCAAGTCTAACACTTAATGGGTCACAAAATGTGTTTATATAAAGGCTCAAATCATACTAGAATCGATATATATCAATTTCAAGCAGATTTTCCCGCCAAATTTCCATTTTGGGTGTCAAAGAGGGCCCAAATCTAACTAAAATTAACAGTTGCGTTTTTGCGATATTGTCTTCAAAAAATCAGATGAAAATAAGTTTTTTTGATATTTTTACTTGATTTATTACTAAAACAATAGTTTTGCAGGATTATGGATCACATGATAGGGTTCACGGACTTTGATGGTCTATGGTTCGAAGATTTACTGGGATAATGCGGTCCTAAGGTTCAAGACCATCACGCCAGTTTTAAAAATGGGGTATCTACAGTTGTCCCTCTTTGGCACTCCCTTTCCTTTGAGGGACAGGTGAGTGGAAAAGAAGTAGACACTCTTTAGCACTCTCTGTCCTTCAAGGGGCAGGTGAGTGGCAAAGATAATGCAGACATTTTAAATTTTATCCTGACGCTTCGTGGTCAGAGGGCACACCAACTATCCCTCCAAGACATTACGCTCCCTGCTCACCTACCTAGGGCAGTTTCATTCTAAGGCTTTCGGCTTGAGATTCTAAGAGTTACATAAGCTTGAAACTCAAGTTGGATTTTTTGGCCATGCCACTAAATTTCAGGGGTTTTCACAATTTCAAATTCTTAAACCTGACATTTTCTTTGATTCTCTTAGGGTTTCCTAAGGTCTTATGTTGGTTTTTCTATTTTAGGAAAATATTTGCTTGGTCAATTCTGAATAGAGAGATGAGGCGGCAACACGGTAATCATCATATATGGTTGTCCAAGCTCTTTCATTTTTAAAAGTATTTTTAGAAATTTTGAAAACAAGGGGGGAATTTTGAAATAGAAGCAGGAGCTTTGGACAAGTCATGATTTTAACAAAGAAATCAAAGTTTTTTTTGAAAACACCAGACATGTAATGAAAATTTTGAAATGAGAAAGATATTTTGAAAAACAAATGTTTAGTTAGCAGTTTTAGCTCCTGCAACCATAGAGCCCTCTAAGCAGTTTAACGTCATACAACGATAGACAGATACACCCAATCCTTTATGTCATACGAGGCTAGACGGATACACCCAACCATTTTTGTTATACAGGGGTAGACATTATTTGAATACAGCCGACTTTTAACGTCAGGGGTAAGACGTTTTCCTCTCTCAGCTCTTTTATATCGCACGAGTTTGATGCTTTCTGAATTGTTATTTTGGTCAGCAGTTTAAACTCGTGCCACCGGGGAATATCTGAAAATTTTGAAAATTAATTAAATGTCTAAAAACAATCTTTTTTTTTTTGGGGGCTATTGTAGCCTTTGCCCCTGTATTGGGGAAATTATTTTGGACTCACTGCCCCAGTTATGGGGTGTTTTATTTGTTAATCTTTCGTATGCAATTGGTTCCCCGTGGTAGAGAGGGATATTTTATTTGCACACACTTTTTAGTCGAAATTTTGACAAACTCAGCTTTCTTAGTTATAGGGCTTTTGTCCCAAAATTCTAGTTAATGGACCGTTATACACACACACATGGATGAGTTTGCTTCCTTTTGCCTCAGGGGATCTAGCAAAGAGAGAGAATACTTCCGAACTAGCCAATGTAGTTATTGGCAAGGTTCACCTATCTCTGATATGTGGTAGTTGGCAATTATACTTATACAACCATGGAGTGCCTGTCTAGTTTTAAGCCTTCATAACAGGCATAGGAAGTTGGCATTGAGAATGAGGCTAGGTCGACTACCAATTTAACTTCTTGTAGTGATGGAGGAAGTCAATTCTAGAAAGGGATTTTTTTTTTGAAAATAGATAATTTTAACAATCAATTTGAAAAAAGTTTTCAAATAGGGACGGACGGGCCTTACAATTTTGGCCACCTGTGACCCTTTTGTTGGTCAATTTCTTTATTTTTTTATTCACTTATTTAAAGAAGATGAAATGGATTTCCTTATGAGATTGCGAGGGCCTGAGAGTCTTGAAGTTTCTCTTGGCCTTTGGAGCTCTCATCTTGTGTTTTGCAAAACTATGAGGAGTTCTTTGAGTTCTTGCCAGGCTTCCTTCTTGGACAGGTCTTGATGTTCTTCATGGGGTTCGTCAAAGTTTCTTGGGTCTCCAATTCATGTCACCTTCCCATATCTTCCCAAGTTGGTTATGTTGGGAACCTCTAGGGATTATGAGGAGTCTCCATCCTCAGGACTTGCTTATGCAGTATTGTTGTAACTTGCAAGTACGTGTTTGTATTTTAGGTTTTGGATCAAAGGCTCCCTTTTGGAGGTTTTGTTTTTTTTTGAGTTCGTTATGGGTAATATTTCTAGAGATACATCGCATTAATAGGGTTGTTGAGTTTATATCCCTATTGATTTTTATTTTGTGAGAATTGTCTGCATGCACTACTCGGGTTACCACGAATGACCCCTCCTAGTTAGATTTGAATTTGCCTAATAGTTGTTGATTTGTAGAAGCCTGAAAAATATTTTTGAGTACCTTGTCTCCTCTAAATTGTTGGGGAACAAATTTCCTTTGGTAGGCCCTTTCGATTCTACGATGGTAAGCTACGATGTTATGTGTTTTTTGTAATCGTCTTCATCCAAAATATCGAGGGCAGCGACTCGTGCTTCGATTCTTTGTTCCTCGTCTAAATCATCATGAATGAGCACTCGGAGAGACGGTATCTCAACTTCAATAGGTAGCACAACCTCTATGTCATACACTAATGAGTATTGGGTCATCCCAATAGGAGTCTTCTCATTTGTTCGATAGGCCCATAGTGCATCATTTAACTTTCCGTGCCAATCTTTGCCACCTTTTATCATTCTTTATATAATTTTGAGTAGTCCTTTGTTTATGGCCTCTGCTTGTCCATTCCTTGAGGGTAGTAGGGTGTGGAGAATTTCTGCGTTATCCCAAATCTTTTGCACACCTTAGTGACCCTTTCATTTTTTAAGTTGGTTCCATTGTCAATAATGATTGACTCAAGAGTACCAAATCTGAATACAATGTTGTTATTTATGAAACGAGAAACATGTCGACCTTCAATTTTGGAAAATGATGCGGCTTCTACCCATTTTGTGAAGTATTCTGTTGCCATTAGTATATAACGGTGGACGTTCGAGGCTTTTGGTGAAATCATTCCAATGATATCAAGACCCCACATGGCAAAGAGCCATACATGCGGTGTTGAGTTAAGTTGTACAGACGGTGCATAGATGAGGTCTCCCTAAAGCTGATATTTGGGACACCTCTTAACAAATTTCCAACAATCCTCGGCCATTGTAGCCCAATAATAGCCTTGGTGTCTGATTTTCTGAGCTAAGATAGCTGCCCCAGAGTGACCTCATTCATTGTGTAATTTTGTTAATACCTGATCAATTTCTAGCTGATCGAAGCACCACAAGATGATGCCATCAAAGGATTTCTTGAACAGAAGGACATCTCTTACTAAGAAACCCATAGAAACATTTGGAGGGCTTCCTTATCCTTTATAGTACCTCCGTACGGGGATAACACATCTTTCAACTGGGACAAAACATCATGGAACCATGTTTTTCCTTGACTAGTGCATCTGAGGCCACGAAAGATACTTCCCCATCATTCTCACTTTCTTATTCCATTTATTTTTTGATCCTTGGTGGGGAAAGGTCATGTTTGTGCATGATGTAAAATGACAGCGTGGTGAGTTCTAAAGGGATGTTGACCATCAAATCAAGGGTTGCAAGGGTGTCAATGAACCGATTGTTTTCCCTAGTTACACACTGAAAGGTGATCTTCTTAAAATATTTTATCATCTTTTCCACCTTTTCTTGATAGGGTTTGAGCTTTTCTTTTTTAACCTTCCAAATCTCCTGAACTTGGTTTAGGACAGGCAAGGAGTCACCAATGACTCGTATTTGCTTGATCTTCGGTTCCATGGCATTCTCGAACCTGGCTATTAAGGCTTCGTATTCAACAATGTTATAGATACATGAGAAATTCAGTCTGATGGCTGTTGGCATTAAAATATTTTCGGGTGAGCATAATATAACCCCTACACCTGACCCGTATTCGTTCCTTGCACTATAGAAGTATAGCTCCCACTAGGATTCCTCAATTGTGAAGAAGTCCTCATCATAGAGATCCGTGTTAACGGGAGTTATCTCGTAGTTCATGTTCAGCTAAGTGGTCAGCAATGACTTGTCCTTCAATCGATTTTTGAGTGATATAATCGATTTCGAATTCGATCAATAGCATTCTCCATTTTTCCAAACGTTCGTTAAGGACTGGTCTCTCCAATAGGTACTTGAGTGGGTCTAATTTTGAGATGAGTTTGACTGTATGGGATAAGACATAGTGTCTTAATTTCTGCATAGCTCACACAAGCGTTAAGGAGTGCTTCTCCACATCCATGTATCTCGTCTCATAGTCAACCATGTTTTTGCTTATGTACTACATTTGTTATTTTCCATGGTTATCATATTGCTCTAACATTGCCCCATGGTTTTGTCTTTCACAGCTATGTATAGGAACCTGGGTTTGTTTGGATTAGAAAGACTAAGGACGGGGGGTTTGGTTAGGTAGTCCTTGATTTGGTCAAACGCCTTGTAGCATTCATTGTCCCATATGAATGGGGAATCTTTCTTAAGCAGCCTATTGAAGGGTGCGCACTTATCTGCTAGTTGTGAGATAAAACGCCTTATGGCTTGTATTCGACCTTGAAGCTCACAGATTTCTTTGATGTTTCGGGGAGGAGGTATGCGTTAATGTGGTCATCTAGATCGCTCAGCTCGTTGAATTTGTTTTGGAATTCTAGGATGATGAATCCGAAGGGAAGGTCCTCCATGCCTCCGAGGTTCTCATGAACATAAGCATGCGCGGGTAAAACTTTGCGAATGCCCATTCTTACAAGCATGTCTTGCATTGCTTTCATGGTGCCTTCATATTGAGCATTCGGCATGACGATAGGCTCACCGGTTGATGGGTTCCCAAGTGTAGACTGATGAGTCAAGGCTTGAGGTATGTATTGGCCCGTATGGACCTGAGGTTGATAAGCTGCAGTCACCGGGGGGGTTTGGTATACGTGGGCCTGAGGGGCATATTGCCCTATAGGTGCCACCACAAGCTGCGGAAATTGCATGGTCTGTTGGACTGGATAGATTACTATGGGCATGAACAGTGTACCCTCGGTCAACTAAACTTTGAATGGCAGCTTGGACACCTAAATCACCTAGGAGTCTATTCAAATTGATGCCTCTGTTTCGCATGACATACAGTTTATCATGAGCTGTGCTATGGTGGCTTCAGCGTGGGCCAAATCCCCTAGACCTAAGACCGTAATGCCTCGGGGTTATCTTGGTTCGAGTTACGGGAATGAGTATTTGACACTGCATATACTGCTTCCCTCACCCGACTCCTACTTTGGTTACTTAAGAGCCCTTACAGTGCATGAGTCTTGGCTCGGACCAAGAGGGGGTCTAGGTTCCGACCGGGGTGTGATCTTGGCTCGGACCTGGACTAAGTTGGGTACAAGCCTGAGCTTAGACCTAGAGGGTTTTGAATATCAGATCGGGCGTTGACCCGGACTGGTTCAAGGTTGGGTTAGATACGAGCCTTGGCTCGGACCAAAAGGGGGTCTAGATTTAGACCTAGGTTTGAACCTGGTTCGGACCGGGACTAAGCTGGGCACAAGCCTAGACTCTCGATAACTAGATCAAGATCTTAGGGCTCTGGTACCAAATCCGGATCTTAGGGCTCTTATACCAACTGATGTAGGGAGAAATTAAAAAAGAAAAAGTCGAGAGAATATACATCCTCTTAAGGTTTGCAAGGGAATCTACCCAAAAAATGATATTTTCACAAGATCAATTTACTCAATTATCTTTTTTTGTTTTACCATGAGGTACTCTTCCGTTTAAATACATTGGAAAGAAAAATAAATAAAACAACCTACAAAAATAAACCCTCTTATCTCTCTAACTCACGTTGTCTCTCTGTAACTCACGTGCCAATACGTCTCTTTCCTATCTCCCTCACACAAGTTGTTTCCCTATTTTATCTCTTCATCTTACCAATTACCCAAAATAACTCCCTCATTCTCACGTGATCTTTATCACTTGCTAATTTCCCCAAGTCCTTCCTAAAAAATTATTCTTAATCTATTCCATCAAACACTCCCACTTAACAATGCGTATCAAAAAATCCTCCCCCTTGCCACTTAAGTTTTTCCTTATCGCAGCTCTTTTCCTATTCCTAATTAAAAATAAAAATAAATAAATAAACTCTAATTTTTATTTGCATCAAGTTCTAAGACAACGATTTTGAGGTGACTCAATGATTGTTTTATAACTAGATCGGTGCATCTCTCCCTCCATTTTTCCTCACATTACCATACATGTCAGTCATTGGAAATGTATTATTAAGTCTTTTGAAACTTATAGACAAAATCCCGTTGTCGAGATGATCAATTAAAGGGTTTTTCAACTTTAAAACAACATTTTCCAATTGAATTTTGAAGTGCATATGTAATTCTACATTTTAAGATTGTAACCATATATAAACTTTTTCGTTTTTTTTTTTTTGGGGCATATGTGGGGTGATCTAATGTCTAAAATACTAAACTGTGCCATTTGTAAAAAGGTCCAATAACCTTTTTTTTTTTTTCACTGAGCACAAAGTCCAAAACCTATTTTCAATAAACGAAATGGATAGATATGTTAAGAAGAAATCGACAATCCATTAAAGAAAAGTAAAATTTGCATACAGATCGAAAAATATCGGCTGTATTATCGCTTGGTCCATCTTTTTTTTCTAATCTTACGTTAGGGTTTTTTTGTTCGTGGTCTTTTAATTATGATTTGGCCCAGATTTGATGCTAGCAACATCGAACAAGTCATAATTTTTCATTATTCCCTCTTTTGGTTATCTCTGGGGTCGTATGAGAATAATAAAATTGAAACTCTACATGTCTATGGTGTTCTATATTGGCAACATCAAACCACTCCATTGTTAGACATTTTTTTGAAGGACCGACTAGTTCGACATTGTTAAAATAGAAAAGCTACATGCTTAAAACAAATTTTAAAAGTATCGAGCGGTTTGATATTCCTGGTATATAACCACTCCATAATTGAAAGAAATTCCATAGTATGGAGTAGTTCAACAATACTAATATACAACCGCCCCATACTTGAAAGATTTTTCATGGTTTGGAGCGGTTTAACATTGCTAATACTTAATCCTATTAAAAAACATGAAAGGATGAAGCAGTTCAAGATAGCTAATACAGAGCATCCCTTAACTTGTGACAGATCAAAACAGATATTACACTGCCTTCCATTATTTTCGGTCTCCATAATGTTCTACGACACAATGATTAGATATATATACGACTCATAAGATATAGTATTAAGGGTGTACCAGAATCAATGGAACTCAAGAGAAATACATTTTTTTGGGTAAGTCAGAGGGGAATAGTTAATGTCAGTAGAAATACTGGACTGACTTGAGTACCACGTGGGAAACAATGGCATCAATCTTGAAGCCAGCAAGTGTGGGTCCATAGACCACAAAAATTATTTTTAGAGATCAATGATTCTCCATGGACCACTAAATAACCTTTTGAGGTTGGATTTCTATGATCTAAAGATTAGTAGGTAAAAATAAGCTAGTAGGTGAACTTTTGAAGAAAACAAACAAATAAATAAATATAAACAATTTGTTGAGAAGAACAGCTTAACCAAGGGTTCAAAATCTCAACAAAGAGTGCCAACACGCGCAAGTGAATAGATATCACAAAAAAGGGAAAGATTTTCAACTCTCTCTCTAAAATTTCTTAGCGCGTCGAAAACCCCAAATCCGCTTTTTCTCTTTTCACTTTTGACTAAAACTCTGTAAATTTTAAAAAACCGAATAATACCTATGCAATGACTGACCTTCATAAACAATAGGATCTTGTATGAGGAGCAATGTAAAAAAAATTATTTCGTTTTTTGAAATTTTCCAAAAAAACAATAATTACATCTAGTATGAAACAACTCTAAAATTTTCCTACCATGGATATTCTACTTCCATGAGAGTGAAATGTATATTTACTCCCTCGGGTAAAATCCCACCTAGCATTAACCTTAGTACCCCAAATTTTGCGGACGTAATTTCTTCAGCCCATAGATTAACCTCAATAGAAAAAAGTTTCTAATTGCATCAGTTGGACAAAAAGTAATGTCTCAAAATTGAATAGAAACCCTTCAATTCTTCAAGGGTGAGATGTAAATGTTAAAAATCTCAAATTTCAAATTATTTCATTTGAGAATAATGATCTAGCGATTTTTCAGTAATTCCTAAAATTTCAAATTGAAAAACTCCTCCGATCTTTTTAACTTAATAGAAATAAGTTATACTCCCAAAGCGCATAGTAAACTTGCTCAACTTATTTTGAAATACAAAACTAAATCTATACTCCCAAAGAGCATAGTTTACTTGCTCAACTTATTTTGAAATATAAAACTAATAAAAAGCTGACAAAAAGAATTTGCTGGTGATACATATCCACAAGGTA
Organism: Amborella trichopoda; assembly: GCF_054954075.1. Lineage (NCBI taxonomy): Eukaryota > Viridiplantae > Streptophyta > Magnoliopsida > Amborellales > Amborellaceae > Amborella > Amborella trichopoda. Next base: position 4,289,069 of record NC_142343.1, on the reverse strand, counting down.
CTTCATGTCGCAACCCTTAGCCATGGGGTGGTCCGTTACCTATTTCCCACCCCAATATTTGGCCTCAATGTGGCCTACGATGCTACGAGTGCTTGAGGACATACCTTAAATAGTGCAATTTATTGTTATCTTTTTCATATTTGACATGTTTCTCACGTTCTCGTCCTATTTAACAAGAGGGTCCTTATAGTTTGGACCACTAAAATTTAGATAACTATGAAAAATATAATGTGATGTTTGTGAAATTGGACCAGATTATAAAGAATGGGCGAAAAATGTAGGGTAGTCCAATGGCCTCTTTACAAATGGGGTTATTTAGTATTTTAGACATTAAACCACCCTACATATGCCAAAAAAATAAAATAAAAGTTAAGTGGTTTCATGGTTGAAACAATGAAGTTGGGGCAAAAATATGTTAAAAAATTAAAAAAAAAAAAAAAATATTAAGGTAAGATTAAACAAAACACATCTAAGTGAAGTAAAAAAATTAATAAAAAAATAGATTTTGAAAAATGAATATGTAACTGGGGGTATTTTTTAAATAATCTAAAAAAGATGAAAAATTGTGACCATGAGTATTTATAGCCAAAATACTTTCTAATCTTTGTGAAATTGATAGAATACACAAAAAAATATGTCAAAAAAATTTTATAATTTTTTTAACTTTTTGAAGATCCCCAAATTAAATACCCAATTTGGGGAGTGAGTTTGAGTTACTGGGGTGAGTTTGAGTGGATTTGCCCAATTATCTTATCATTGCAACAAACTTATGGATTTAAGGACAAATTTTATAATTTTACACGGTCCATACAAAAAAATTTGTGGATCTAAGGGCAGCTATTTTCTTTTTTTGGAGAAATAAGGACAGCTTAAATTATCTGCAGCTTTAGACTTCATTTTTGTATGCATAAAAAATTATATAAATATAAAATAAGTTTAATTTAGATAAAAATTACACATAGGGTTAGTCCCTACAGTTTTTATTTTTATTTTTTTTCTACATTGTCTCTCGGTCTTGAATGCCCATCGACAGAAGTATCCTCTCTTGCCAACACTCAAAAAAAAAAACAAAAAAAAAAATTTAAAAGACAACAAGAAAAAAGTATCATATCTTACCACTTGCAGTAAAAATGATGAGCGAGATTTGCTCAACAGCATTTTTACCCTCATACTTAATAATGATAGGAAATGTATAAATTTATAGTTGTTTATTTTTTATATAAGAAGATCACAATCAATTTTAGCTGCTAAATGTAAAATTCGGTAGTTAGAAATGAACCGAAGACCATCCTCAAAACATAGAAAGTCAAAAAATTAAACTTTAAAAATCGGTCAAGAATGATCGATAGCACAGTTGAGGTATAGGGATAGGTAACTCCTAAGAAAGTATGTAGTCAAAAGAGTAGCAACATAGCACAATCCATGCCTAGTTGAGTGTGCCCCAAGTCCAGTGTGACTCGATCAGGGCACATTTATTTTGTGCCCTTCGAAATTTTTTTTGTTTCTTTTTACCTTTTTTTTTTTTTTTTTTTAAATGAATGGAGAGAGAAGTGGCAAATGCTGAATTACAAGCAAAGAAATGGAAAGAGACTTTTTTAAAACGAAAATGGCTAAATATGCATTTATTTTATTTTATTTTATTTTTTTAAAATAAGAAAGATGACCTTAAATACCTTTTTTCTTTTTTTTTTTTTGGGAGAAAGAATGGCTTTGAATAAAAGCAAATTTATTTTTTTTTTCGCAGCAATGAATAAACTCTACAACAAATAAAAAAAACTAAAAAAAAAATCCATATGACGTTAAGGGAGAGAAACTTGAAGAAATCCGTGAAACAGAGTATCTGGAAGCAAAACTTGGAGATAAGAATGGGACCCAAAAAGAAAAAGAAAAATCTACAAACGAGAAAGCAATTCTATTGGAGCTTCAATTTTTTTTTTAAATACAAAAATTATAATTTTCAGATTTGTTGGAAACCGATCCTAAAATAGGTATTCAATGCCTTTCTGACGAAATTGTATACAATTTAAATAAATTCAACATTATTTACAACTTAGATAAGTTTAAATTAGGGAGATCTTGGACCGCAGATCCCTTAGATCTGAACACTACAAACTTGTTTTCAAAGAGTGATAGAGGGTGATGTCAATCGAACTTCGATCTAAGGGCAGATCTATCCATAAATGAATAGATCTGTTATTAAATTAGTGGCAGAGCAAGCATCGATCTTATGCACAAAATACGAAAGAAAAACAATGAAAAACTATTTAAATATTTTTTAAAATAAATAAAACAACTGAAAATGGATAGGAAAGGTTACTCGGCCGAGCCAGTTGGCCTGAAACACCTGAGGCTTCGAGCCCTTGCCTATATCAAGACTGCGGTTGTGTTTACATCGTGAGTCATTTGTGTCTCTCATCAAATTTTGGCTTGGTTGTACAAGGATTTTCGAGTCCTCCATGTCTCTCTTCAAATTTGACCAAGCCTTAGCTTGGTTGTACTAGGATGCAGATCTGATCTCAAGGTTCTAAGTTGAAGATGGTTGACGACTCTCTGATTTTCTTGACTCACATATTTTCTGAAATAGGCATGAAAATGTGTTTTTATATACTAAAAAAGGTGTAGAATAAATAGTTACTAAAAACCAACTGATATACCAGGATACTACATCACAAGATAGGGATTTTAAAGCTTGGGGTACGTTAATGGTACAAAATAATATATGTTTTCTATAAGAAATTATTCTCTTTGGTACACATGTTTATCAAAAATTCAAATTATCATATAGTAGTTATTACCCAGTAAGTCAAGAAGTATAATACAAAACGCGCTATATCCTTCTTGTAGTCGCTTGTTTTAGTATTTTCCCCGAGTCATGAGCATTTAATACGTCAAATAAAGCGAGGCCACATCTTGTGTCCCTCGTAATTTTCGTTATGGCTTTGGATCTCTCTCCTCTCACAAGGTTTGGACCTAGACCTAAACCTTAAAAGTTATATGAGGTTAAGAATATATCCAAAATACTTAGGGGTCGTTTGGGTACGTAAAAATCTATTACGTGACAATAAAGTACAATGAAATATGACATTTACATTGTTTGGGTACACTTTAATAGTAAGGAATATTTGGGTATACTTTAATAGTAAGGAAATGGAAAGACATTTCGCGATATTACGTGAGATTTCCCCAAAAATCATGAAATCCAATATGCGCCGTGATGGATGAAAAATTTATTACGAGGTTAACGGGTAATCTTTGAAAATCTTTCGCGTGGGTCTCTCTGCCTTATTCCCGTATAAGAAAACATTTCCCTCTCTCAAGTATACGTTGTATTATATAATTCTTAAGGTTAGTAGAAAGTGAAAGTAGGGGGTATGAAAAGGGGATCTAAATTGATTTGAACAAGTGTAAAGGGGATAATTTTCTACTGCAATCTTAATAAAAAATTTCTATATTCCTCTCTACTCAATTTGGTTGTAGCTCTCATCTAACTTTCATATAAAAACAAAATTTTTTAATAATTGGTAGGTGAAAGTAAGGGGATATCTAAATTGATTTGAACAGTTGTAAACTTGATGAGGGACAATTTTCTATTACAATCATAAAAAAAAAAAATCTCCATCCCTCTAGCCCAAATTGGGTTATAGCCCGCCATCAGCTCTCGTATAAAAACAAAAATAATAAAAATAATAATCGGTAATCAATGAGAAATTACACAACACAATCATAATAAAAAATTTCACACAACATATTCCTCATAAAATATTAGTAAAAACTCAATTGAAATAAGATACCTCTTTAGTCTCCTCCAATGATTCAAAACTATCATAATAAAATCATGTTATTCCAATCATATTATTCTAATGACTTATCATGTTGAAACCAAAGTCTAATCATGTTAACCAAACATAGCCATATTTTTCATATTTGGATGGTAACGCATTTCTCATATTTCTTTCGTACATAGCCAAACAATAGCAATGTATTTCCCAAGTTGCATCTAAATACTACCAAAACAGTGACAATCCATTTGTAGGTAATGCATTATGCGGCCCCTTATTGTAGAATTTGCCATAAGAGGAATAGTGATGAGAGAAAGAGAGAAAGATCAGCACAAGATATATGTGGTTTGGCAATTTGCCTACGTTCACAAATGGTAAACCAATATTTCATTTATAGGAATTACTCTAAATTATATTATTAGAGATTTATAGAATTACAATTATTGTCTTTTAGGAAACAAATCTCATAAACTTGTAATTCGACAAAATAGAGAACTCAATATCTGGTTGCTATAACTGTCAACACTCCCCCTCAAGTTGGTACGTAGATATTTAAGGAGCCGAATTTGGACAGTATTTGATAGAACTTTGTCTTTACAATAGCTTTGGTAAATATGTTTATAAGTTGGTATTCACTTCGAACATAAGGAGTACTAATAACTTTTTACTGAACCTTTTCTCTCACAAAGTGACAATTAACTTCTATATGCTATGTTCTTTCATGAAAAATTGGACTTGAGGCTATGTGCATAATTGTTTGATTATCACATAATATCTTTATTGGATTGACCGTTGAGAACCCCGTATCTCGAAGTAGATATTTTAGCCATATCAATTCACTTGTAGTTGAGGACATAGCTCTATATTCGGCTTCTGCGTTGGATCGAGCAACTACACTTTGTTTTTTTCTTTGCCAAATAACTAAGTTTCTTCTGACCAATGTACAATGACCAATAGTGGACCTCTTGTTAATTGGACTACTTGCCCAATCAACATCAGAATAACCAATAATATTAGTGTGACCATTCTATTTCTTCCAAACACCTCTACCAGGTGATGGCTTAAGATATCTGAGAATCATATTGAGGGCCTCCATATGACATGATCTCGGAGCATACATAAATTGACTCACAAGGCTAACCGCATACATTATATATGGTCGTGCCACAGTCAAATAAATTAATCTTCCCACAAGTCTATGGAAACAACCCACATCTTTAAGAGGTTTTCCATTTCTTAAATTAAGTTTGCATTAGTATTAATAGGGGTGTCAATGGTTTTGACTCCTAGTTTTTCAGTTTCTTTTACCAGGTCTAAGACATATCTCTTTTGAGAAATGAAGAGTCCTGTGTTTTTAATGTGTCACTTTAATGCCAAGAAAATACTTTAGTTGACCAAGGTCCTTGATGTCGAATTTTTTGTGGAGCTAAATTTTAAGATTCATAATTTTCTTTATCATTATCTGTAACGATAATAACATCAACATAATGAGTGTATTGTTGTACCTGCTATTCCCTTTTTTATGACCATCAAAGAATTAGCTAATCTTCTAAGAAACTCGACACTTATCAAAACTGAGCTGAGTTTGACATACCTTGCCAAAGGTAATTGTTTAAGTCTATATAGGGTTTTCTTTAATTTGCATACAAGACATTTCTCCTTTTCTTTAAAATGGTCTAGAGGAATACTCTTATAGATTTCTTCTTCAAGGTCACTATGTAAGAAGGAATTTTTGACATCCATCTTATGCAGAGACCATCCACAATTAATTGCGATAAACAAAAGAACATGAACCGTAATTATCGTGGCTACTAGTGCAAAAGTCTCTTGACTCCATAAGTTTGGCCAATTCCTTTCGCCACCAACCTAACCTTATGCCTCTCAACAGATCTATCACTATTATATTTGATTTGAAAAACCCATCTACATCCAATTGCTTTAACTTGACAATATCCCAAGTATGGTTATTGTCAAGTGCCAAAAGTTCTCTTTCATGCCCTTCTTCCACATAGGTTAAGAAATGACATCTTGAAAATTAGTTGGTTTAGATATCGAATTCAAAAAAGCAAAATAGCTAAGAGAGAGATTTTCGTAGAAAATAATATGATTTTGAATAGGATAAGAAATTGTATGGTAAGTATATAAATATCTTGAAATCTAGAGGAAGGTTGAGAGATACGAGAAAACCTGCACATTAGAGGATAAGATGGGGCAATAACGGAGTTTTTTTCTTCTAAACAACTTGATGATTTTTAGAGGTATCTTAAACTTCAGCTTGGATCATGACTTTTTTCAACGTCGCCTTGATCATCATGACTTGTTCCAAGTGTGTTGGATACATCACTGGTTCTAATATTAGGTAAGGGAAAATGACCTCTTGAACACTCCCCCGAGTATTATTTTTCAAACAATGTGTCATAGAAATACGATTCTATTTCAACAAATTGAACATCTCTAGAAATATGTATTTTTCTAGTTGTTGGATTACAACATTTGTATCCCTTTTGAGTAAAGGAGAATCCAAGAAAGATACATCCACTAAGATGTTTATCCTGGTTGTGCCTAGCCGAGATATTAGTATTTTAATATAAAAAATTACAAAAATCACTTTTCCCCTCGTTTCTTCACTTAAAAGCCACAAGATGGGTATAATGTTTTTTTATAAAAGTATTACATCAAATTTAGTCTCAATAGACACTCAAACAAGAAACATCATCTCAATTTTCAAGAATGTTGGCAAATTAATAAAAGTACATAATGCATTGGCCCAACTTTTTTTGGAAACTCAATTTTTTTTTTTCAAAGATTCTTTCTTATTGATTGTTATAAATTTTATAAGGCCAGATCCCACCGATCCAGCCGATTCCCTGATCCAAACTGCTGATCCACCGATCCAACTTGGTTTTTTGGATAGATGATCCGGGTCACCAATCTATTTTTTAAAACTTCTACAATAAAAGCAAGGCACACCTCAAAAATCCACTGAGTAAAAACTCACTGGAAAGGGAAAGATTTGTTTGAAGTTGGAAAACTTCTTATTGATCATTTAGCCCTAGAAACATATTGATTTTAAAAAAAAAGAAGGAATTTTGAGTCTCAAAAACAGTACATCATATAACATATTATCTAAACAATCTAATTTCAAGATTTTCGATTTTTAGTCTATTATATTGGTACTTGAATGTCAAAAAAACAAAGTAATTGTTGTTGTTCTTTTAAGAACTCATTTAATAAGAAGAGAAATCTCATTATAAGATCCATATTAAAAAGAAACAAAATTCATCATTTAACATTTACACAGAGGTTGAATATATTTTTTTGCCATTTTCTTTTTTTTTTCCCCACATTTTGCTGGATCAAACATCAAGTGTTCATACCAAAGTTTTTTTCTTGTTTTTTATTTTTTTTTTGGGTACTGGGACATATGTTTAGATATTGGGTGTGTGAACCCACTTGTTTTTCATCCTTTTTGTAGGTGGAGATGAGTTTAGATATTGAGTTGCTGGAACTCTTTTTTCTTTTCTTTTCTTTTTTTGTTTTTGTTTTTTTTTTTGTTTTTGTTTTTTTTTTTTTTTTGTTTAAATTCATTTGGAAGTGGGAAGAGAGATATTGGCACGGACATTGGGTTTCCAAGCTTGCTTCCCTTTTTCTATTTGGAACGTGGGCTCTAAATACGATGTTGGGTGTCCAAATCCATTCTTGTTTTTTCTTTGTATTAGTAAGAGAGAGGCATGTGTGGCATAATAAACATCGTCCGCATCTATCCATTACTCTCTTTCTCTCTATCTCTTTCTCTCTCACCCATGCAGACACATACGAATACGCTCACACACACACACACATGCACTGGGCTCTTTTTATTATGGGTAGAATCAATGTTTTAAAATGCGGTTGCATCAGGCGGTATGCGGTGGGCATACCGCATCGAAAAAGACCGCATATGCGGTTTGGAGGTATGCGGGCGCATATGCGCCGCATCAGAGCGCATCTGGTTCCACGATGTTATTTTCTATTGTGCCTCTCGAGGATGGGCAAAATGGCCTTTTGACCATAAAAAATTGGGGAAAATAGTTTGGGGGATATTAAACCCCCTAAATGAGCATTTACAGCCACTTTAGTGGCTTTTTAGGGGGTCAAATCGAGCAAAAAAGAAAGGCGAAAATTGTTTTCATTGAGATTTTGGATTTGGGGATTGTTTGATTATTGGATCTTGATTTGAACGTTTTGGTTGTTGATTTGGGGAAAGTTAGGTGAATTTGTGACAAGAAAATCAAGAGTTTCAAAGGCCGTGAAGCTATCGAGCACTGCTTCAAGAACTGGTAACTTTTTATTCCTTGTACAGTAATACTTATTTTTGGGGCAATGTCTTCTTCCCAATCTTCTAGTAATAAGGATCCGACTTGGAAATATACCAAACTAAATCCGAAAGATAGAAATTGTGTGATTTGCATGCTCAGTGGAAATACTTATATGGGTGGTATTTTTCGACAAAAAAAAACACTTCGCCGGAATTTCTGAGAATGTAAGAGCGTGCCCACAAGCTATCGATGAAATAAATAAGGAGATTAGAGAATACATGGATAGATTGAAAAAAAATAAAGAGAAGAAAAAAATGAAAAGAAAACAATTACTTGATGATATGGAGTTATTTGATGATGATGATGATGATTATGATGATGATGATGATGATATATTTGAAGTTGCAATGAGGCAAAGGGGTACTCGAACTCCAATATCAAGAGAGAGGGTTATAAATATTGGTGGTAGTGTTAAAAATAGAACACCTCTGTCTAGGGGGCCAATGGATGTTTGTTTCGCCCCTAGCCCCGAAATTGTGGTTTAGGAGACGAAAAAAAAAAAAACAAACTACAATTGAAAATAGATACAAGAAAGAACGGAGGAAGTCGGTGTGTAAGTGGATTGCAAAGTGGATTTACATGACCGATATTCCTTTTAATACTATAACTCTCGATAGCTTTGCATGTATGGTCCAGACAATTAGGCAATATGGCCCAGGACTTGTTCCTCCTTCACTACATGAGGTTAGGGAGCCCTTGTTGAAAGATGTTGTATTTGATGTCAAGAAAATTTTGATTTCTCAAAGAGATGGGTGGGAGAAATATGGGGCCACTATTTTGTGTGATGGTTGGTCTGATGGGAAGTCGAGGGCATTCATTAATTTTTTGGTTAATTATCCAAAAAGTACTTTTTTTGTTAAGTCTGTTGATGCATTAGACAAGTCACATAATGCTACATACTTGTGTGGCTTGATGGATGAGATTGTAGAGTTTGTTGCAGAGAAAAATGTGGTACAAATTGTTACTGACAATGGTACCAATTATGTTGCAGTTGGGCATTTCTTGACTTTGAAAAGGACGCATATGTTTTGGACTCCTTATGCAGCTCATTGTGTTAATATTATGCTTAAAGAAATGGGTACTTCTTTATTTAGTGGGGTGATTTCAAGAGCTTTGTTTGTTGTTGGATTTATTTACAATCACACCATAGTCCTAAGCATGATGAGATTTTTTACAAAAAAGAGAGAATTAGTGAGACCGGGTATTACTGGATTTGTCACGTCATTTCTCACTCTTCGAAGCCTAGCCAAGCAAAAAAGTGCCTTGAGGACCATGTTTACTTCATAATGATGGAGTCAAAGTAAATGGTCAAAGCAGGGAGAAACGCTGAAAAAATTATTTTGAATACGTTTTTTTGGAGTCAAATAATTCTTGCATTGGAGGTGGCTCGCCTTTTAGTGAGAGTGCTTCGACTGGTTGATGGTGATGCGAAGCCCGCCATGGGTTACATACTTGACGCAATGACTAAGGCAAGAGCAGAGATAAAAAATGTTTTAAAGGATGAAGAAAATATGCACAAGGCTATACTTGAAATTATTGATAGGAGTTGGGATACCCAGCTTCATAGGCACCTCCATTCTCCTGGTTACTTTGTAAACCCATCTCTTCACTACAAGCACCCATCCATTGAGTCAAATCTTGTAATAAATGTTGGGTTCTTAGATATGCTTGAGAGGATGGTGCCTGACAAAGATATCCAGGATGAGATCCAAAGCCATGAATTGATTAAAGTTCAAGTTAGCTTTGGGAAACTTTGGGAGAGATATTGCTTATGGTTGTTGATTGTTGAATTTTTTGTGAAGCTAGTTTCAAGTTTCTAGTTTCTATCAGGGGATAGTGGATATAGAATTTCCAACAACTAATATTTTTTGAGTTAATCATAAAACTAAAATACATACTATCACATATATCATCTCCATATTTTTTTCTATGCATTAACCTATATTTTTAGATATTTTAGAATTTTTTTATATTTATTGACCGCATCGTCGCGATGCACCCACATTCGGACCACATGGAGCCACATCACCCCCCCCCCCCCATCGCTTTTGGCCGCATCCTGCATTTTAAAATATTGGATAGAATGGGAATCATGGATGCTAGTGTCAAACGAAGACCAGGAAAGGAGTGCCTTTGAACTCTCTCAGCACAGCTCACTGGAGGTTTTGCCGTGATGGAGGGTGCCTTTGAACTCTTTCAGCACAGCTCACTGGAGGTTTTGCCATGATGGAGGGTGCCTTTGTGTCCCATAAGCCTGTTATTGAGAGTGTCTTCCTTTGAATGGAGCAGGGGAAGCATGCTATGTGTATATGTCCTTTTATTGTGATAGTTGTGATGCTTGTTTGTGAAAATGAAGCTTTGTTAGTATGGGTAATTAGATTTTTTTTCCATGATGGGAAGCACTTAGCCTTGTTAATATGGGTAAGTAAAATCTGTTTCACGAGAGAACACTTAGCGTCACCGTTGAGTGTTGTACTTCGAAGTTTGAAAGAAACGTTGAGCTTGAGTTGTGGTTCCAAGGATCAGTTGGATTTTTTGGAGAATTCAGTTAATTGCAAATACGCCTGGGACTTTGCCAAGAGAAGTGCCCTATTGAGTTTTTTGCTACATCAATATAAGTACTGCATAATGCCATGTCAGAGTTGCAAAGTTGGATTTGAACTTGAAAAATAAAATTGCAGATGTGAACACCTTAACTGGGAATCCTATGAGTGACAAACGTCCATGCAGTCCAAGAAAACCTAGTCAGTCCTAAGTGTTTCCTGTTTCCCTTTTTTGTTTTTGATCGAGTCAAGCTTTCCAAATATTCAATAATAACTACAATGTTGCTTTCTTTGTGCCTCGATTTGAGGCTTGTGGGCTTGTGGGCCACGATTACATCATTTAGACCATAGTTGCCGGGATCCTCCTGCGAAGATGTCGATTCTGCTCTGATATCCTGATCCTGAGCTCCTGAGAAGGGAACCTCACACCTCTGCAATTCTTAAATTTTTGAATCTCGACCCTTCTTAGTAGGGATTGACATCCTGCATTACATAGGATTCAGATTCCCTAGCATAGCTGTACAACATGGTATAGCAATGTGGCATGATAATGTAGTCTAGCAGTGTGATAAAGTATAGTAGTATGTGTTATGTAGAATGATATATATTATATAGTTGTATGCAGTAGATTTAAATATCATCATCATCATCGGAGTTTTTTTCCAACTATTTGGCATCGGTTACATGAATCCTGGTTTGTCATTCTGCCCTATCAAGAGCCATATCTGTATTTAGGCCATAAGTCCCCATATCTTTTCTCACTAGTAGATTTAAATATAATAGGACATAATATACTATTGTTGAATATAATATATAACATAATATAACAGTGTAGTATTGTATAACAGTGCGGGATATTTTATGATATCTCAACGATTTTTTGACATTTCCTGTATTCTGGCTAGGGCTTCTTGCTCTAAATATTGAAATCTTGAATCTGTTGGGTACCAAAATATTTCTTCCAATTTCTTGTTATCTTTACTTGTGTTTGTGTGTTTGCATAATCTGATGCCTTTCTTCACTGCTCTCTTATCATGCTGTTGGTATAGATAACCATAGTTGAATATCATTTGTTCTCTCTCTCTCATGCTACTTTCATTCTATGCTGCATGTAGTTGACCATTGAAGGATGAAGATGAAACCTTGCAGGTGAAGTCCATACGAAATTTTTAGAGAGCTAAGCATGCTTATGTGCATGTTACACCAGGCAGGGTCTCAAAGCTCCAATAAGGTCGCTCCGAGAGGTAGCGGAGCATGTACGTGTGATAATTTTTGGGATTAATCTTAAAGAAAGTTGGTTTCCTTGGGTTCCCAAACTCCTGTAAGCTTCTTTTATCGGAGCGTTTGAATGGTTGTTTGCTGGGGAATTCCTTGTGCCTCCCTTTTAAAGGATTGATTACTTTTTTCAACGAATTGATTGTTTTCTCACCATTCATTATCTCTTGCGTCACGAGAGAGGAATGCTTTTTTGTTTTGTTGGTGGGGAAGACGAGAGCGGGTGGGGGGGGGGGGGGGGGGGGGGCATTAATGAGAGGAAGTCAAATCAAAAGTCGCCTAATTTGTTGATTATGATTTGTTTTGAATATAAAGAACATTGCATTAGTGAGAATTATTTTTCTCTTCTTTCTAGTTTCCAAAAAGAAATTCACAACAAAACAAGTTTCTTGGTTATTAAGATTTTATTAGACTAGAAGTCAGGCTTGGGTTGTGGTTGCTATATCTCAAGTTCGATTCCCACCATTGAATTAACAGAAAAAAAAAAAAGAAAAAGAGAAAAGTGACTGCCCCCAAAGAATAAGGATAACACTTGGGAATGGTGGATCAGGGAAACCCTAATTTCCTAGCCCGTGCTTTGAGCCGCATTGTTTTGTTTGAGGGTATTCTAGAGGTGCTTCCCAGTTCAATGAATTATGTAAAATCCAAGTGCGTCATCGGTTCGGTGATCGGTTGTACGGTATGTCAAGACTTAAAGGGGTAACCCTAGGCAAAGGTTCAGTAAGTCATTCTGGGCTTTTGTTTATCAATTTATCTTAGTTCTTGATTCATATTTGATTTAGAAAGCCTAATTATATTAGAACTTCTATTTGGATTAAGATTTCTACTTGGAAAATGACTCATATTTTCATATTGTAAGTTTGAATTCAATTTTCAATAAAGTTTTATTTTGGCAGTAAGAATTAAAGATGCTATATTAAGAATTAAGGATGCTATATTGTAATAGGTTTATTTTCTATGTCTACATTGTATTGTGGCAATTGTAAGTCGAAATTCCAACTCTTAATAAGAAAAGAGAAAAAAATTTGAATTTATGCTTTGGAATTCTACATAGCCCCACCTTTCCTATTACCCCCTCCTTACTTTTTTTTATTGTCCAAATGACAATATTTCTTCTTTTTTGTAATGACCTCATCATCCAAACCAAGGAAAAGCTCTACCCCCTCTCTCCATTACCTGTGAACCCTGTGAACCCTTTCTTCTCTACTTCCCTTGAATATATCTCTCTCTCTCTCTCTCATCTCACAAGTAGGTTAAGTGCAGCATCCCAAAGTCCATTTGAATGATGGGGTCATTACAAAAAAGAAAAGAATAAATATTGTAATTTGGAAAACTAAGAAGGAATTAAACATCTTTTTTCTTTTAATTTGGAACAAGAGTTTATTTAGAATTATAATTATTGAGAGGGAGTATTAATCCTTCTCCCTAAAACGTTTGACAATCTTGCAGATCAGATCTTATAAAATCATCAAAAATTGCCACACAAGAAAACAAATGCGGAAGTTGTTTATGAAGCTCTACCAACTAATATGCGTCTCCCTTTGAACTTTTTGTGCATTTAGTGTGCTTATCGCATGTGAAGGAGAATGTTCGATGGATCATTGGGGATGGATGGATTGTGGGTGTTTGGGTGGATATTTGGTTGTCAGGAAAAAAAAAACGCATGCCTTGGACCTCCACCTCTCACTCTCTCTTTATTCACTCTAACATCGTGCGTTGCAGACAACAGGTTCGGTTCTTCTTTGTGCCATGAGTTTGTGTAAGGGTTATGGAAACTGTTCCCTAATTCGTCGATCGAGCAATTCATTTATGCAGCAAATTTATTAAACTGGTGTACTGATCAACAAAAAATGAAATAAAAAATATATTAAAGTGGTGTGATTCGGATGATTTCGTGTTGCTCTAGAAACCATCGCTAACTCTCCCTTATCCAAATGGTTCCATGTCGAACTAGATATTATGGTTCAATAAACCGATTCATAACTGTGTTTTGCATGGTCCAGCAGGTGCTCTCGCACCTAGTAAACTCTGGTTAGGGATGGCAACGGACTTGGGATCCGACCGGACACAAATTGGGTCCAGGTATAGGTTCAAAAATTTGACTAGGCTAGTAGGGCCCGGGTCTGGTTTTATGTGGACTCAACCCTGACCCAGTGTGACTCGATCCAAATAGTGTTATTATTAAATTTATACTCAATATATAATATTTTAATAAATGGCCAGTGATTTCATGCAACGGTTGTATAGTAATAAAATGCAACAATCTTCAAAAACTATGTTAGTTCCATTTGTTTGATCCATATCTTAAAATATACACCTTTTCATTCTAATGAACAATCACAAAAAAAGAAAATTTGAAAATACAACTTTAAAAGTAGTTTTTTAGCCCAATTAATATAGGTCATCCATTTTGATAAGATGCTTAGATCTAGGTCTTAGAAGGGTTTTTTCTTTTCCATTTTTTTTAGATGGCTTTATTATCATTAGATGAACAATGTTCAAAACGGAAAAAATGGTTTTGAGTTTGTAAAGTCTAAAATGTTGAAATTCACCAAATGAATAGTCTACCTTCATTGTTGGAGGGGATTCATTTTAACTATAGGGTTCAAAACAAAGTTTATTTTTTTTTTTTTTTGAGGAATTGATTATTGAGATGAAGAGTATGTGTGTGCAATATTTTGGGTCATATAAATACAAAGAAAAGGGTTTCTTAGAAGTGTGGTTGCATTATACTATAATACATCCGCTGCATTAGATCACTGCCCTATTTAAATAAGGGTGCGGTTTCTATAACGTTGCAGCCTTAAACTATCGAATTAAGGCGCGCCTTAAAATTTTATCATAACATGTAATTTTGTAATAAAAAATTATTAATATTATCTTAAAATCTATTTTTATACCTAATTAGAAAATTTTAAAATCCAAAAATGGTTAAAATCAAGTAGATCTATAAATATATGAAAATCTTAAAATATGTTGCAAGATGCACTATTCTCGGGACTCAAACTTTTTTTTTTTTCATATTCATACTTCACAATGTTGAGACGATCGATTAGAGCGTATGTGATTCTACATATTTTAGATAGATTTTTTAGGTGCATTTGTAATTCTACTAAGGTTTTAAAAATCGTCGAGTCGAATGGATTCGCTCGAGTCGACACGGGAATCAGTCACCCTGTGTTGATTCTTCTGTAAAATTGAAGAATCAGTGCAATCTTAGAAGAGAATCAACAATTTTGAATCACGAATAGTTTCGATTACATCATAAAACGTGATTCCAGATGCTGATTCTAGAAGAGAAATGGCAGATCTGTGTTGCAGCCCTGCTCTGGAACTCTGGAGGGAACGCACCTCATAACCTTCGAAAGCCGCACCCGTGATTTTCCCTCTTTCTTATTGAGGATTCAGCTATTCATTATGAATTGGCCTACAGACCCTCAAAGCTATTCCTAAGGAAATTTTCTTTTCTCACTTCACACAAATCTATTGATGTTCCCAGACGATCTTCCTTATGCTCCGTGTGGAAGCCTCCTCGAACGATTGGATCAAAGTCAATTTTGATGGGAGTGTCAAGGGATAGGTGGCTGGGTATGGGGGAATTCTCCATGATCACCATGGGGCAACGATCTGGACTGTCTCAGGCAGAATACATCCTTGCGAGATTAATGAGGCGGAGTTATGGGCCCTGATGAAAGGAGTTCTAAACCTAGATCTCTTCTACGTGAGAGTCCAAATTGAAGGAGACTCGGCTAACGTCATCGGTTGGTATTTGTTCTCGGATTCTGCCCTTTGGTACCTTCATAACCTCATGGACGAAATTTTAATTCATTTGAGAGATTTTCGAGTCTCATTTTCACTTGCTGCTCGAGGGTACAATTCGGAAGCTGACGGATTGGATAACTTGGCTACTTCCTAAGCCATGCCTTCCGTGCATCCTCCATCCTTTACCCTTTTCTCCTTCTCCCCCCCTCTCGGCCCTTTTTAGGGCTGCTCTTGCTCTTTTTCTTTATTTTATTTATTTATTTTTAATTTAAATTTAAATTTAAATTTTATTATAAATTATAAATTTTATTTTTTATTCCTTTCTTTCTTTGTATCTTGTACCTTTCATTATCTTAATGAAACTCACACTTACTTAAAAAAAAAAATGTAAGGTCCTTCTGACTTTTAAAACCCTCTAGTTGAGGCATGGCCGAGCCTCGCACGAATCCCGTTAAGGGCCTGTCAAGGCTCTATTGCTATGGGTGCGGTCTGGCCCATTAAGAAATGTATTTTTTTTAAAATGTACCTTTTTTGTTTGTTTATCTCACTCTTTAAACTTTTCTTGGTAGTAAGCCAAGAAAAAAAAACGTATGCTAATATTTTTTAGAGAGAAAATGAGAGATTGGGTTTCTAGAGAGAGAATGGGTTTTAGGGAGAAAGAGATTCAATTTTTAGAGAGAGAAAAAGTGGTTGGGGCTCTTTGATAAAGAATGGGTTTTTAGGGAGAGAGATATTAGAGTTTTTTTTGAGAGAATGACATATTGGGTTTCTAGAGAGAGAATAAGTTTGAGAGAGAAAGAATTTCTAGAGAGAGAATGGGTTTTAGAGATAGTAAAAGAGATTGACTTTTTAGAAAGAGATGTTGAAATTTTTGAAATTCCGAAGGATAAGGTTATGATATCATTGTTAGTTTTTATGGATGTTATGATAATTGAAAGCACGCAAGGTTCCGCACTACCTATTGATAATTGAAAGAACGCACTTATAAAGAGAAAACAAGTACACTAGGAGAGAGAAACAGTTGCATTACACTAGTTTCCTCCACAGGTTGCACATATCTCATTCATAGAGCCAATATATATAATTTATAAAGCCAATATATATAGGCTTGTACAATGAAACTGCAAAACTACCCATTACCTAAAAAACATTTTCATTTTTTCTATGCCGGCATAACCATGAATTTCCCACGAGGACTACTTATGCCCCTTTTCGAAATTTTTGGTTTTTTTTTTTTTTTTTAAATCTCATTTTTTGAAAACTTTTTACAAAAATACGACAGCAAGAATTCTCTAATTTTGTTTCCCATTTTAAAATCTACATCTTCTACTTCTAAGAAGATCTCATCTAAGAGTTTTTTTTCTTTTTCCAAAATCATTTTTCCTATGCCTACGCCAGGCATGGATTTCCCTTCATGCCTTTCCATGGCGACATACCAAGACTACGGAGTCCTGTTTTTCTTTTCTTTTCCAAAAATCATTTTCATTTTTCCTATGCCTACGCCAGGCATAGATTTCCCATCTTGCCTATCCATGGCACAAAACTCCAGGACTGCGATGTGGTGTTTTTCTTTTCTTTTTTGAAAAACATTTTCATTTTTCCTATGCCTACATAAGCATGGATTTTTCATGAGGACTACTCATGTCCCCCATTCAGAAATTTTTTCTTTTTAAAATCTTATTTTTTGATATCCCATGAGGACTACTAATGCCCCCTTTTCAGAATTTATTTATTTTTCTAAATCTCATTTTCTAAAAACTTTTTGCAAAAATACGACATCAAGAGCTCTCTAATTTTGTTTCCCGTTTTAAAATCTCAATCTTCTACTTCTAAGAAAATCTCATTTAAGAAGATCTTCAATAAGAGATTGGATTTTTAAATAGAGAAGAAGAGAATGAGTTTTTAGATAGAGAAAGAGAGATTGGATTTCTAGAGAGAAAGTGAGTTTTTAATGAGAGAAAGAGAGAACGGATTTCTAGAAAAAGTTAAGAGGTTTGAAGAATGAAGGTTGCAGGTTGCAGATTCAGGGTTGCAGAGGTTGAAGGTTGAAGGTTGAAGGTTGCAGGTTGAAGGTTGCAGAGGTTGAAGGTTGAAGGTTGAAGGTTGCAGGTTGAAGGTTGAAGAGGTTGAAGGTTGAAGAGGTTGAAGGTTGAAGGTTGAAGGTCTAAGGTTGAAGGAGAGCTAGAAGAGAATGAGAGAGGAGCGGGAGACCCTGCCTTGAATGAAGCGAGTTAGCTCCTTTTATAGAGGGAGCTTACTTCGGAGGTAAGAAAAGAATAAAGGAGCTCGAGGGAGACGACAAAGGAGCTCGAGGGAGAAGACAAAGATGAGAAGACATAAAGAAGATTCGCCACAGGGGTAAAATAATAAAACAAAATAAAAAAGAAAGAAAAGGACACTTTTGGCATCTTTGTATAGTGTTGCTTTTGTCCTTATTGCAATATTGCTACAGTAGGGCATCTGGAACAGTGTTTTTTGTCGGTGATGTGGGTACTGTTCTTTGTCGTTGTCGGTGACGTGGCCACTATTGTTTGTCGTATGTGTCGGTGCTTGGAATCTGGGAACAGTATTTTGGCGTTTATTGATAATTTCTTCTGTCGTTTATGTGCCAGCTTAGATGGGGACTTTATGGTCTTTGGCTAAATTCTTCTGGATCGTCTTCCTCTGGATCTGTTTCCTCTAGATCAGTCTCTTCTGGATCGGCCTGACTTAATTGGAGATACCTATTGGTGTGGAGTGGAGACGACTGTACGGTTTCCTCTGAAGATGTTGGTTTTCTTCCGGCTTCAGCAAAGATCTCTTTCATTCTCTTCTCTAATTCTTCTTTTGAGCCATTAGGATTGGTTTGCAACATATTTCGGAGGTAGGTTGGAAAGTCAAAAGAGGTGTTTGCAGTATTTGGGTTTTCCTGGTATTTAGGTGTTTTTGGAGGTATTCTTTTTGGTGTGGTCTTGGTGAGATCCATTTGAAAGATATCCCACCATTTAACAGAAATGGTTTTTCCCAAGCGAGGGATGTAGGTATAGTCATTTGTGGTATTGGATGAGATGGTGTAATCCCATTTCATAATCCATGGGATTTGATATAGGGCCATGAAATAAAGGTGAGTGTCAATCATATTATCACTATTATTGTATTGCACAAATTGTTCCTGCAGGTTTTTGAAAGCAGGAGGTAGAACCAAAGAAGTTGAGCCCCACACAAAGAACTAGTTTTGAAACCATGTGGGGAATCTTTCGAAAATAGGCAGCCGGAACTGAAGATACCAGCTGTGTGTATTGTTTGGATTTTGGTAGTAAAAAAATTTGTGTTAGGCTTCTATATACTCGGCATTTCTAAACAAATATTTGCTCGATGGCAGGCTATCTTATCTGCCTTTGATTTTTCCATCGAACACCTTCCCGGGTCTTCTAATTCCTTGCCTGATTTTTTAACCAGTGAATTTTTGCAAGGGGGCTACACTGACGCCAACGACGAATCTCCATTATCCCTTGCTCTCCAATTATTCCAAGAAAACCAAATCAATACTGATATTTTATCCTTATCTGAACACATGGGATCCCGTGGCACTTCTCGCAGGGATACTTAATCTTTTCAGAATCCATAGATCAACATATCAAACATATTCACACATTTATACATGCAGTAAAGAATGCTGGATTAGTTGTTTTAGCTAAAAAGATTACCATTATTCCCATAGACAGATCAATAGAATTTGCTAATAAATTCCCTGATCAAATCCTTGATAAAAAAGAACTTCAAAGATTTTTAGGTTGTTTGAATTATGTTAGTGATTTTTATCCTAACCTTGCATTAGATTCTAAGCCTTTATATGATAAACTCAAAAAGAATCCGCCACCATGGACAAATACCCATACTCGAGCAGTACAGGTAATAAAACGAAAGGTAAAAACCCTAGAATGTCTTTCCCTTCCACATCCAACTGCTTTCAAAATTAACTATTTGTTCCTTGTTTTTTAGTATCTTGGGATATTTGATGTAGGAGCAGATTTTGATTGAGCTGGTGAATAAGTAGGAGTAGAAGCATGTGCTTCTGGATAAGTAATTTGATGTATGGGGGACTGTGAGGGTGAACGGATATTTAGAGGGGAAGGTTCCCCTTCATAAGGTACTATGTTTCTCATGGGTTGTTTAATCAATGTAAGTTAAAAAAGAAAATAGAATCATTAAATCTAGATGAATCAATAAAATGTAAATTTTATATATATATATATAGGTGCAGTTTGCATACGAATGCATTCGTAGTTGTAGACCTAAGGTGCACCTTCAAATTTTATCCTGGTATATACTTTGGATGTAAAATGTTCTTAGGATTATCTCAAAATCTATTTTTATATCTAAACTTTTAAATTTCAAAAATGGTTAAAATGAAATAGATCTATAGATATATAAAAATCTTGAAAATGGACGGTGTGGATAATTTGTTGTAAAATGCACTATTTCTAAGACTTAAAATCTGTTTATTTTTTATAGTCATACATTCTTATATAAACTTTTTCATATATATATATATATAGAGAGGGGGTGAATAGAAGCATGTCACTTAATCCCACATTGATATTGTTGCAAGGAGATGGAATACAAGACAAATTAAAAAAAAGGGCCTCCTTGAGACAGTGAGGTACGCGTCCAGCACGGCAACAGTCGGACCAGTGGTACGAGTACAAGTGAAAAAGTTTGTTAAAAAAATTTGCCAGTTAAAAATATAATAATTAAATTAATTATGTAGAACCAGGTGATGTATCATGTCTCTCTGAAAGAACTGACCGGTTCTGTCATAGATCCGGTCAGAACGAGCAATTCTATCATAGAACCGGTCAGAACGAGGAAAGAAAAAAATTTCAAAAAGGTTTTTAGCGTGGGGTTTCATTTTCAATATCCTTTACTTGCACTCCAAATTTCTAAGAGGAAGAGAGGTCTCAGGTACTACGAAAGGTGCACATACAGATAAATGTAAACAAATAACTCTAAGAGAGAGATACATGCAAGCAAATAACACTTACATAGAGAGACCTTCATGAGTTTTTGTCAGATAAAAAAGAAAGAAAAAAAAGGGAGACCTTCATGAGTCATGGCTACCCCTCAATACACTGCCTTCCACACACTCCAGATCGTGGTTTAGTAGCGGAACGCACAGTAGTCGAAGGAGAGTTAGCCTGCCACTATTCCTGATAATGGATTATTGGCAATAGTGGAACACAGATCAGTACCATCACCAGTACCAGTGGACCATATAGACCTTCCATAAAGAACCAATGCATAGGTACCATTAGAACCAATGCATAGGCACCATTAGGACCCGTATTTGGTTGTACCTATACAGCACCATAGCGATTTAAAACCACCAATGTACCATCACAGACCAAACTGCAATGGCAATTTTCGGCCGCTGGGGAAGATTTTGGGGACTCCCATATAGGGTGTGAGAGGTTGTAGAGGACGAGCTTGCAGTCCTTTCGCATTATCAACGTGTAGTCTTCGCACTCGAGCGATTCATCACAGGGCGATACTCTTCGGAATAGAGGACATTCTTATTGCAACCTGAGTTTAGGACATTTTCACCAGCAAGAGAAGGAAGGAGGGAGGGAGGGAGAGAGAAAGGGTTGAGAGGAGGAGGAGAAAGGGTAGGGTGAGGCAGGATGGTTGGCATGGTTTGTAGGGTAGAAGGTGGGATAGAGTGCCCTTCAATCTCTGGTGTGTTGTGTATTACGGTTAGAGAACTAAAACCTATTTATAGAAGAAACTCTGAAGACAGATAATTGATAAAGTTTGTATGTACCCTCATATCTAAGCCAGTATTTCGGGCGGGAAATAGGTCGATGGGGAGAACCCTAGGGATATTGGTTGTCACGTAAAGTACCATATGGATTTATAATATTGTGAGATTCTTTTTGTCGGCTTCTTATTTTGTCCCAAACATTTCGGGTACTAAAATTATAGGAAATTATCATAAATATATTTTATTTTGGCCTAATTGGAACAAACGGTCAATTTTCATAAATCTCATCCACACCCTTGTTTTGATATTTTTTGGACTAAAATGGCCTTCGCAGTAATCGTAATATTATGAAGCCCTAGTATTATGGTACTTTCAGTACCGTAATGACTACCCTATTTTATACTACATTTTAAATGCCATGATAACTCAAAGTATTTTAAATTCCAAAACAGAGGAAAAAAGGTGTGGATGAGATTTAAGAAAGTTGAGATTTTTTTTCTAATTTGTCAAAAATTAAAGTAAATTCATGGTAGTTTATCTAAAATTAAGGACCTGGTTTCTATGCGCCAAGCCCATATATGTAGAAATGTGGGCCTCTTAATAAATCTATTTTTGAGATAGATTTTTATGACTTAATTTTTAAGGACATGTAGTCTCTAACATGAAGATCATGAATATGAAAAAATAAATAAATTTTAATAACTAGAAATAACAATTTTATTCAGAAAACATTTGGATCGTTAGTTTCCATCATTTTTAGATGAGACACCTACTTGCATCCATCTTTAAGATGGATGCTTTACACTTTTCTAGACCGCATATGTAGAAATGTTGTCTAGCCCGCATGAAACATTTTTTCTAAAGTTAATACTAGGTGGGGTTTTACCTAAGGGAGTAAATATAGATTATACTTCTACGGGAATAGAATATCTTTGACCGGAAAATTCAATGTACTTTTTATTAGATTTTTTTTTTTTTTTTGGAAAATTTTCTACAAACGGAATAATTGTTTCACTTATTTAATGCTCATTACATTCTAAGCTATCTTGAGTAAAACATGGAGCGGCCATTGAGGTCCTCTTTGTCTCCATGGATGCTTGTGGGTGTACATCTGTTTATGTATGCACGTTTGAGAAAAGGATAGATATGTCAAGAAGAAATCGACTATCTATTAAAGAAAATTAAAATATATATACAGATCGAAAAATACCTACGGTATTACAATGTGGTCCATCTTTTTCTATTAGATCTTACCCTAGGGGCCGTTTGGATACGTGGAAATATATTGTCTGTAAAATATATTATGGGTGTAATACATTACTGCGTAATACATTGTCTGCAAATGGATTGTCACTGTTTGGGTAGTATTTAGATGCAACTTGGGAAATACATTGCTAGCTATATCTAGAAGAACTATGAGAAATGCATTTCCATCCAAATATGAAAAATATAGCTATGTTTGGCTAACTTGATTAAACTTTGGTTTCAACATGATAAGTCATTGAAATAATATGATTGGAATAACATGATTTTATTGTGATAAGCCTCATTTTTATTTATTTTTTATAAAAGTCGTTCAAATATCTCTCTATAAATAATTTCAAATAAGCAATAAATTTATGATACCAAAATTAAAATATTTATGGTACAAGTTAAAAAATAGGAAGAAGTTTGATTAGTACACTAGAATGCTTGGTAATTGTAGTAGAAAATTTTGAAGCATTGGACGAGATTAAAGAGGTATCTTATTTCAATTGAGCTTTTACTAATCTTTTATGAGGATTATATTGTGTGAAATTTTTTATTATGAATGTGTTGTGTAATTTCTCATTGATTACCAATTATTATTTTTAGTATTTTTGTTTTTATACGAGAGCTGATGACGGGCTACAACCCAAATTGGGGATAGAGGGATGTGGAAATTTTTTATTATGATTGCAGTAGAAAATTGTCCTCGTAAATCTGTTCAAATCAATTTAGATTTCCTTTTCATATCCCCTAGGTTCAGGGTATACTTGAGAGAGAGAAATGCTTTTTTAGGCGGACTTGAGAAAGGAAAATGTTTTGTTAAACGGGAATAGGGCAGAGATACACGAGAAAAATTTACAAAGATGACCCATCAACCTCATAATAGATTTTTTACCTCTCACCACGAGTAATGAATTTCATGATTTTTGGGGAAATCTAGGGTAATATGGGTAATGTCTTTCCATTTTCTTATTATTGAAATGTACCCAGTGTAAAAGTCATATTTCCTTGTAATCTATTGTCACGTAATAGATTTCCACGTACCCAAACGGCTCCTTAGGGTCTTTTTTGTTCGTAGTCTTTTTATTATGGTTTGCCCCATATTTTTATTTTGCAACATCAAATAGATCATATTTTTCATATTTCCGAATTGTAGTTCTCTAGGGGTATGAGAATCCTAAAATTGAACCTCCGCATGTCTAGGGTGTTCTACATTTTTTTGGGTGAATCAGTGGGGATATTGGCCCCTACCCGTTTTATTAAAAAAAACAAAAGAGGTTTTACATAAACACGTCTTATACAATCCTTTGCAAGGGAATACTAGCAAAATCACATGAAATGTAAGACATTACAAAATCAGGGGGGGTGAGCACGCTACACAATTGCTTCATTCTTAGAGACCGCTGCCTTGGTTAAAGAATCTGCAGCCATATTTCCTGCCCTGCCCTATAGACATGTTGGGCCTTCCATTATTGATCAGTAAAAAATGCAAGCTTGGACATACTATTAGCCTAAATTATTAGCCAAAATTACATGCAATCTCCAAAGAGGCCTGCAACATCAAACCACTCCCTAATTAGAAATTTTTCTGAAGCACCAAGAAGTTTGATGTTGATAATAAACAAGATTTATTTATGAACAATTATTTCATGGGGATGGACCGTGTTTGTGTAATATGCCGTTCAAAATCATTTGTAACTAATTGTCTAAATGTTTTTTTAATATAATTATTACTTCTAGTTTTTAAGTTTTTTTTTTTTTTTTTGTATTCATGATCTCTATATTAAAAAATATATATTTTCCAAAATTTAGGATCAAATTATATTTATTCCTAAGCCCGCATTTCTACAATATGCGGGCTAACGGCATCCTTTCTTTTTCTGCATCTTCAATGTGGATAAGTAACCCAACAACTTCCCTCTCAAAAAAAAAAAAAAAAACAATCCTCAATGTTTACCCTCAACACATATAAAGACGAAGAACACGATCTCCAAACTCTAATGTGTACGCTTTGGGTATATAAAGACAAAAAGACCCAATCTCCAAGGTTTAACCTTATCAAAACACGGTGACGGGCCACCAAAAATTACATGAGATCAGTGTTTTAAAAAACGGCCAGTCCAATCGGATCCGGTTTCAGCACAAAATTGGGAACCGCCCGGTTTTAGAGTAGAACCGTCGGGGTTCCCATCCGGTTCATTCCGGTTCAGCCCGATTCAACCCGGTTCACACACGTAACGCATGATACGCACGTGTGAGCGTACCCCACGCACACTCACACATGCACACGTGTGTTGCGAGCGTGCCCCACGCACATTCACACGTGCACACGTGTGTCCAAGCGGACGTGCGAGCGTGCCCCACGTACACTCGCACGTGCACACGTGTGTCCAAGCGCACGTGCGAGCGTGCCCCATGCACACTCACGCGTGCACACGTGTATCCAAGCACACGTGTAAAGTTGCCCTAATATTTTTATACATATATTATAATTCATATTACATAAGTATTTATCTACCAAAGTTGAATGCCCATCTTTCGATGTGGGATAATTCTCAAACATCATTGAATGAAAATGAAATGTAAATATATTTTATTAATCAGCAATTTATAATTACATGTAGTTAGATGGCTTGGTGGTTATGAGTATAAATATAAATATTTTTGTTGAGTATATAGTGGTTGGTATAAATAGAAATATTTTTATAAATAATATAAAAGGCATAAAAAATGAAAAAAAATAATAATTTTTTATATAACAGTTAATTTTTGTTGTATATAGTGGTATAATTATTTTTGTAAATAATATGAAAGGTATAAAAAAATAAAAATAAAAATTTTATTCTATTTGAAATCTCTATCTTTCTACTAACAATCTATTTTACTAAATTTATTATAGAAACCTAAAAAAATAAATTTTTGAAAAATTGAAGTGTTACTTCCAAAATTTGTACGTATTTTATTAATTTTTACATTGATAACCAAATATTTTATTTTATTTATGAATTTTTACATTATAAATCATGTAATGTACTATTTTTCTTACAGTTGTCAATAATACATTTTAAATTAGATAATATTATAAAATATTTTTAATTTGTTATTATTTGTCTAATAAAATAATTATAAAATGTAAACTAATAATTATAATTTCAGTATATAATATTATAATTAGTGAGGTTGTAATAATTTTGGATTATAGTTAGTTAGGCTATAATAGTTTGGGTTTTTTTAGCGGATTAGGGTTTTTCGTCAAAACGAGATTTTAATTGCCATTCTTTCATTGATTAGTCTACTCTTTATAATAGTCCATATATAATTATATATTTTATCCATGATAATTCTATGATTTTTTTTTATGTGATGCAAATTTAATAGTTAAAATAAGTTTATACAGGGAAAGAGCATCTCAATATTCACAAATTGATAAAAAAAAATGAAAGTTAATAATGTAGTACCCTCATTTTTTATTGGATTCCTAAAAAACAACATTTATAATGAATTTTAATAATTTTTTCGGATTTTTTTGAAGCTTTAATCTGATCGATGCAGTCGATTCCCCGATTCAAATCGATTTTTGAGGTGTCCGATCCGAGTCGTCGAATCACTTTTTGATATAAACAAAAACAACTTTAGGGCGCCGACTTGCCTAAGTACGAGTGCACTCATCCACTCACGCGAGTCATCGCACACTTGGCATATTATGAAGCAACTTCAACGAATAAAACAATAATTACTGAGTGCAATATGCAATTTTTCAAACATTTTCCACTTTGTAGTTGAAATTGATTGAAAAACATATTCTCGGTGAAAGAAGCGTGAAAAACCGAAGTTCGTAGCAGTCCGAGGGCTCCAATCTGAATTCCTGAGCACCCGTTACGAAGTGAGGGACTAAATGGGACTTTGAGGAGACCATACCACACTGAAAAAGAGAGAGAGAGAGAGATTATAATTTTTATGAAGAAACATTGTTTGACAAGAAAATGGGGGAGAAATGGAAAGAATTTAAAAGAAACTTATAAAAAAAATACATAACATTAGAGAAACTTTGACAATGACAGAGGAATAGTTCAAGATACTCAATATTTTCTTTTTAAAATAAAAAGAATTACATCTCAACATGTTATACACTTTGGGTATTAGAGAGAGAGGGAGAGAGATAAAGTTTTGATAGACAGAGAGATGAGAGAGAGATGATGGGGAGGGTGGGCTCCTTAGAGATAGTTGAAGATAGTTTTTAATTAATTTTAATTTATCTTGTATTTGATGTAGATATCTCTCTTGCTAAAGACTAGATTAGTTAGATATCTATCTTGATAAAGGTTAGATTAGTTAGTCATTATCAATAACTGATTAGCCGTATATTTATACGGGACTTTGTATGTTCTTTACAATTAATCGATACATAGAGATTTCCCTAGAGGGTTCAAAAGTTTGTCATGGTATCAGAGCAAGGTTGCATGCCTCCCCTCAATCGGACCCTCAATCGGAGGACAAGGTGAACGGTCGACTCCTTTTGGATCGGCCAAGGTGCAACCATCCTCAAGCTGCTTGCCAGCAAATGTCAAGCGTTGTTGGTCAGAGGGGATTCCCTCCTTATCTTGGATCTCAGCTGAGGGTCTTTACGAATATCTACATCTTGATGTAGAGAGAGAAACCACATCCAGGTCAATCCATATTCTTTCGAACCTATAAATTTCTTCTTCTTACTGGTCAGTCCATATTCCCTCAAACCTAGAAATTTCTTCTTCAAACCTTTCTTCCTTCCTTCCTCGTCTCCCTTGCCTGATTCACAGCAAGCATACAAACTATTCTCCAAGAACCTATTTTGAGAAGGTATAACCTCTATTTTCAATGGGTCAAGTCCCCACAAAACCGTCAAAATCCCCGATTTCTCAAAACCGCAAACCGCTCACTATTTCTCTCTCATCCCATCTTAAAAAGTTAAAAACCTCTCTCTAAACTCCTAACTGGTTCTCTCAGCCCACCATATGTCCTCTCTCTCTCTAAACCATCTACTGATTCTATGAGCCCACCATTAAACGTTTATCTCTTGTCTTTCTCTCTCTCCTATTTATACCACCAATATAATAGGTCATGCCCCTTACCTCGTGCTTCTACTCCACCTAATCACGGGTACCTCACAAGTATCAATTTTTGGATTTGTTAGTCGGTACTTATCAGTCGATATGTATCAAGTCCAAGTTTTGATATTGAACTGGATTTTTTTTTTAAATCCAAGATATGAACATGGTTTCTGAAAAAGGAAATATATTGGCTATAAAACTTGAAGGAAAAACTATCCCGAATGGCAGTTCCATTTTCAATTTTTTGTTAAGGGAAAAGTTTGTGGAGGTATGTTGATGGCACTAAACCTGAACCGGCTACACCCAATACTAAAGATACCCAACAATGGAAGATCAACAATGCAAAAATTGTTTCATGGATTCTCAGCTCTGTCGACTTGGATATTGGAAGGCCAATGAGATGCTTCCGTATTGCGAACGAAAGATGGGAATATTTAGAAAAAATTTATCAGCCATCAAATCTTGCAAGGCGCTTCTAAATCGTGCATGATATGTTTTCTTATAGTCAATGGGAAAAAACTATTAAGGAATATTATGCTGGTTTCATGAACTTGTGGACAAAATATGAATCTGTAAACTTGAAGGCTATCACTAATGCTTGTTGCATTCAGAGCCTCATGGAGATAAATTGTGACATGAAGGTGATGCAGTTTTTTATGAAGTTGCGACCCGACTATGAGATTGTTCGAGCTAATATTTTAAATCGTGAAATATTAGCAAATATGGATGTCATTCTCGTGAATTACTTCGTGAGAAAACACGAATCACAACCCAAGCCACCATTGAGGGAAAGAAGGATATAGAGTCTGTACCTGTAGCCCAACGGGCTAGAGGACCGCATCACAGAATGGCTCATATTTGCTACAATGTTATGAGTGTAAAGAATATGGTCATATAGCATCTCAGTGTAAGAAGAAAAAATTTTGTACTTATTGTAAACGTACTGAGCATATTATCACAAAATATCGACATCCTTCTTGGCGAGGCAACCGAGCATTTGATACACGAAAACCTTTTTACAGGGCATACTAAGCCGCTAATGATGCTTTCAAAGGAATAAAGGTAGAGACCCCTCCATCCAACACTATTCATGACCCAAATACAACAATGTCCCAGACATCAGATGATATTCAACAGTTAGTACAAAACTCTATATCTACGGCTATCTCTTTTGCTTTCTTTGCTATGGGTTTATCTGATATGAACTCTTACCTATCCCCTAGTATAAATCCCCTTTGGTTTATTGACATAGGTGCCTTTAATCAAATGACTGGAGTGCACACAAGTCCAGCATCTACTGACCCATATCAAGGTAATAGTCAGATTCTTATCGTTAATGGGGAAAACTGAATATTATTGGTACTGATAATCTTTAACTTTCTATATCCCGTGGTACACCTTTTCATTTATGTAATATCCTCTTCGTTTCTAAATTAACTGTTAATCTAATCTTTGTGGGCCAACTAGTTGATGATGGTTACAATGTTCAATTTTCTCATGATGGTTGTCTAATATAGGACCCCGCACTGGGAGAGTGACAGTGAAGGGGCGTAGAAATGATCGTTTGTTTGCCTTGGAGTTTGAAAAACCAAACCATGATTCTTCTTTCTTTTCTCCATTGAATTCTAATTTTTCTGTTTCCAACAACCAATGGCATATGTAGTATCGCAGACTTGGCCATCCGAATGCAAATAAATTAAATACTTTATTTCGTTCTGGTTCATTGCCCAATAAAGCACTTGATTGAATTCTATCAATAAATCTTGTATTGGTTGTTCTTTTAATAAAAGCACCAATTTTCCTTTTTCGACTCTAGTAGACAAAGCAACTGTACCTTTTCATCTCATTCATAGTGATGTGTGAGGTCCTGCTCCAACTTTATCCACAAGGGGATATAAGTATTTTTCTTTGTTCATTGATGATTGTACACGATATACTTAGATATACTTTATGTGCCATAAATCAGAAGTATTCTCCTATTTTAAAGCGTTTTTATTCATGATTGCAACTGAGTTTAATACCAAAGTAAAAATCTTACGATCAGATTCCGGCGGGAAATACTTATCAAATGATTTTCAAGACTTTTTGAAAACACAGGGTATTCAATCACAGAAAACTTGTCCATATACTCCACAACATAATGGTATTGATGAAAGGAAAAACCGTTGTATCTTAGAAGTTGTGAGGACCCATATGCATGACTCTCGTATTCCTCATAGTTTTTGGGTTGAAACTGCATCAACAACGATTTATCTCATAAATAGCCTCCCATCCTTGGTTTTGCATAAACAATCCCCATATTATTCATTATTTCATGTTCGTCCCGATTATTCTCTCTTGCATGTGTTTGGGTGTGTATGTTTTGTTCATCTTCCTCAGCATGAACGGACAAAATTTTCTATTCAAGCAGTCACTCGTGTTTTTGTGGGTTATTGTCCCGACCAAAAGGGGTTTCTATGCTATGATTCAAGAGCTCATCATGTACGCATTTCTGGCAATGTCGTCTTTTTTTAAAGCATATTTTATTACTCTTCAATTACAAAATCATCTGGGTCCTCTGTTTCTTTCTTTTAAGATTTCTCCACTGATAAATCATCACACCTTTTAGCGCCTCAGCAGCAAGGCCAACAACACAAATCCACGCACACTCCATTTCACCAAACAGAGCAAGGTCAAACCTTCGTCCTACCTGTAAGTGCTTCTTTTCTTACTCCTATTAATAGCTCTACTCTCTTATGACGTTATTCACGTGTAACTCACCCACCTGATAGATGTGGCTTCTCCCTTGAGGATTTTGACTTTTCACTATAGCCTAGAGCTTTGTTTACTTCTCTTGATACTATTTTGGTTCTTTCTAAAAACCTAAATCTATGTTAACTCCTTATATCATTATTTGCCTATCTAGATTCAGTGGATATTCCTTCCTCCTACCAGCAAGTCTTGACTATGCTATGTTGGAAAGAGGCAATGGATGCAAAGATCAGTGCCTTGTTGGAAAATGACACTTGGGATCTTGTTCCGTGTCCTCCTAACACATCTATTATTGGCAGTAAATGGATCTTTTCTGTAAAGATTAAATCTGATGGAAGGATTGAGCGATATAAAGTACGATTAATTGTTCAAGGTTACAAATAGGAGTATGGCATAGATTATGATGAAACATTTGTTCATGTTGCTAAAATGACTACTGTACGAACCATAATTGCCCTCTTAACTATTCGTCAGTGGACTATATCTCAAATAGATGTGAAAAATACATTTCTCCATGGACATTTGAAAGAGACAGTATATATGGGATCTCCTCCTGGTTATTGCAATGATAAATCTATGGTATATCATTTGAAGAAATCCTTGTATGGTTTAAAACAAGCTCCAAGAGCTTGGTTTAAACGATTTCGACAGGTCGTTCTGAATGCTGGGTTGAAACAAAATGCTCATAACTATTCGCTCTTTACTCATCATTGTTCTCCAGGAATAACAATTCTTCTCCTCTATATGGATGATATTTTCATCACTGGAGACAACCTTGATAATATCATACACTTGAAAGAGCTTCTCAGTCAATCATTCAAAATGAAAGATTTGGGTCCGTTAACTTATTTTGTTGCGCTGGAGATTTATTATTCCCCTAATGGATACATAGTTAACCAGAAGAAGTACCCCAAAGAATTGATAAAACTGACCCACTTATCTGATGATAAACTAGTGGATACACCAATGGAGGTGAATATAAAATATAGAAAGGATGATGGAGACAAACTTCTGGATCCTACTCTTTATAGACAACTGGTTGGGAATCTACTTTATCTCACTATGACTCATCCAGATACATCTCATGCGGTACAAGTTGTTAGCCAATTTGTGGTTGAACCTCGTCGCATCCACCTCTCGACTGTCCATCTTATCATTCGTTACCTACAGGGTACATATCATAGAGGACTATTATTCTCTTCTAACTCTTCTCTCCAGTCACGAGCCTATATTGATGCGAATTGGGCAGGAAGCCCGATACTAGAGGCTCAACCATAGGTGATGTATTTTTTTTAGAGATTCTCTCATATCATGGAAATGTAAGAAACAACAGAAGCCGAATACCGAGCAATATCCTCAACTTGTAGTAAAATTACTTAGTTAAGAGGCCTTTTACAGGACCTCAATATTCTTCATCGAAATCCTACATCATTGTATGCAGATAATATGAGCGTCATCCGTATTGCATCCAATCCAGTATTACCTGACCGCACCAAGTATATAGAAGTTGATTATCATTTCATTCTTGAAAAATTTCTGGCAGAGAAGTTACACTCCCACATATTACTTCCCAACAAACAACTTGTAGATATCTTTACCAAAGCAATGACTCTTACTCGTCATGACTACCTCGTTGACAAACTGATGATGTTCACCCAACCTC
Source organism: Amborella trichopoda (assembly GCF_054954075.1). Lineage (NCBI taxonomy): Eukaryota > Viridiplantae > Streptophyta > Magnoliopsida > Amborellales > Amborellaceae > Amborella > Amborella trichopoda. The sequence continues at coordinate 4,256,863 of NC_142343.1, read as the reverse complement.
AGTTTGAGGGAGAGTGTAGAGATAGTTGAGGATAGTTTTTAATTAATTTTAATTTATCTTTTATTTGATGTAGATATCTCTCTTGATAAAGACTAGATTAGTTAGATATCTCTCCTGATAAAGACTATATTAGTTAGATATCTCTCTTGATAAAGACTAGATTAGTTAGTCATTATCAATAACTAATTAGCAATCTATTTATATGGGACTTTGTATATTTTTTACAATTAATCAATACAAAGAGATTTCCCAAGAGGGTTCAGAAGTTTGACAGGCTATGCGATTTGGGTATTTGAGAGAGAGAGAGAGAGAGAGCGAGAGAGAGAGAGTTCTGATAGAGAGAGAAATGATGGGGAGGGTGGGCTCTGTGGTTGGGGTATTAGAAAGACAGCATAGGTAAGCAAAACTAGGGGATGTGGAGATATTTACCCTATATAAAATAGCTGAAAGGGGTCGGTTTGCACTTCAAATGGTTGAACCCACCTCTTACTTGCGAAAGCGCTAAAAAATCAATGGGTTCATATGCCAAATTCTTGGAACTATTTCCCACTTAAAAAAACTAAATAAAAGCAAGCCCAATGCCTAAACCTATTTCCCACAACAAGAAAATTCTAAAAAAGAACAAAAACAAAACCACAAAAAAAAACAACACAAAAAAAAATACAAAACAAACAAACCAAAGAAGAGAGAGTGGGTTGGGAACTCAATTTCTTAACAAATCTCCCTAAAAAAAAAACATTTAAAAGTGTCTAATGTCAAAACCCATCTCCCATCTATTAAAAAAAAGAGTGAATTTAGATAGCCAATATCCGAACCTATTTCTCACTTTTCACTTATAAAAAAGAAGTTGAGCGGCTTTGGAACCTTCTATCACTTACAAAAAAAATTATAAAAAATAGTGACTTCGAACACTCAATAACCAAATCCATCTCCACTTACAAGACAAATAAAAGAAAAGTGGGTTGAGACATCCCATGTCAGAACATGGCTCACATTCAAAAGAAAAATGCTTGTTCGTTGACTGAAACCAAAAAAATTGGGGAATATAAAAAAAGGCAAAAAAAAATTTCAACGTTTGTGTAAAATGTTAAATGATGAATTTTTTTTTTAATATGGATCATCTAATGAGATTTCTTGGTAAGTTTCCCTGCTTATTAGAGGGGCTCTTAAAGAACGATACAATGGTAACGTCGATAGTCATGTATTTTCCAAAGGGAGTGAATTATTGATGTAGATCAAAATGGTTGATACAAATTTTTATTTTTATTTTTTTGAAGCCAAAGATATTCGAGTTCCGAAGGACCCTTATCTATGAATCGAATGGCTATGATTGTTCATGCCCCAGCTCGATTTGAATCTAAGAAGGAACCACTTCTTGACCATTCGATTTGAATCGAACGGCTATGATTGTTCATGCCCCAATGTCATGCCAAAGACTATTTAATTTTTTATTTTTGTCTACAAAATATTTTTAGATGAAATTTTGGGTGTCCCATCACAAAACTAGGTTGAACTTGGGAAAAATAAAAAACAAATATTTTCTATAAAAATAAATTACCAAAATGCCCTTACAATTTTTAGGGGTATTCTGGTAATTATTTATCACCGAAAAGTTGTTATTTTTATTTTATCATGTGCGCCCCTGTCATATTTATGCATGTCCTAAATTTTTTTTTATAATGATCTGTAGAATAAAAATTAAAAACAAAAAACTATGAACCATCCGATCAAGATCTGACGGTTAAAAGCTAATTTGTGACAGTGTGTCTCAAGCAATCTACTTAGATTTGATGGCTGAGAATAGGGGTCACATATACTATATTTGTGGGTGGGGTCACATAGAAAGCCTTTCCAAACTAAAAACCTAAAAAAAAAAACCTATCAGTAACTATTAACCTTAAATAAAAAAATGCATATTGACATCTCTAAAAAAATTGAAAAAATAAAATTAAAATTTTGTAGCAATCATACTTTGATATGCACCAACTATATACATCAACTATAAATGCTTAAAGTAAGGTACACCAGTATGCTATACCGAAAGATGGAATTACCGTGCAGGCTAACTATATAATCACCTAATAATCTATGCCCACTACTAATTATAAAATTTAAAGCTTCAATGAAAATTTAAAGCTTCAATGATGCTACAGGTCTGTAGCGTATCTAAGAAACTGAAAATCTTGAAAATAAATATTCTAGATAACATTTTATAAGATGCACTATGTTTAAAATTGGAACTCTTTTTTGTTTTATATCAGGGCATAACGACCAATCCGAACAGGCGTTAAAAAAACATTAGCTATTTCAGTAGATTTTTTTTTTTTTCTTATACCTGATGTAAACAGATTCCTTTTCTAGATCACGCCATGCTTGATTAGAAAGACGAGGAGAGAGAAAAGTTTCATGACGATGCTTTTACTTCACATCAAAATTCAAAAGGAGAGGTCTCAATTTTATTTACTGGCACTACCAAAGGTGCACATAGAGCTACAGTGAGTAGATGAGTTCTCAATTTTATTTACCTGCAGAAGGTGCACATACAGGTACAGTGAGAGAGAGAACTCCATGACTACATTGCCTTCTGCACCAAAAGTTATCACTCCTCATCGTTGGGTAGAACTAAAGTTGAAGGCAAATGAGTCAATACGTGATTAGTACCCATGTACCATATAGCAGAATAAATAGCCCCTTCCCCATCAGGTCGAAGAACAAATACATAGTCACCTTCTCCACGCGATGAACCGCTACGCCATACACGGACACCATTCTCGTTAAAAACCGCCATTTCACCATCGGTTTGCAGTATGCAATAGCAATGCCTGCCTCTGTTGTAAGTCTGCGAAGCCCATATAGGTCGTGACGCGCGGTAGCGGACGAGGTTGCAGTCCCCTTGCATTACAAGGCCGTAGTCTCCTTCATTAAGGGACTCTCCTGTATTGAGACGACATCCAGAGAACAGGGTATTCTTCCCGATAGGATTGGCAAGGCATCCGGCATTGTCACTGTCGGCAAGCGAAGGAAGGAGAAGAGAGAGAAAGAGGGTTAAGAGGAGGAGGAAGCATGGGGTGGTTGCCATTGCTGTTAGGATTGAGAGAGAGAGAGCTGAGATAGAGGGGCCTTCAATTCCAGCGTGTTGTGTGATTGTATGAGGCCTCAAATCAATTTATAGAAAAAACCCGGAAGAGAGAGAATTGAAGGTTTACACACATACCCTTATTATCCATGTAACGTCCATCTCTAAGATGGATGTCAAAAAAATGTTACATCCGGTGGGGGGAAAAAGTTTATGAAGAGCCGAGGCTTCAAACAATTAAATTAAAACCCACTTCAAAAATTTCACTACAAAATGTTGTTTTGATGCTCAAATATTATCAAATTGATCATCTTGACATCAATATGTATGGATATGAGAAAAAGTAGATTTCAAGTTTTAGAAATAGTGCAACTCGTAATGCATTTTTGGACCGTCAATTTTCAAGATTTTTAAGTTTTCATAGATCTGTTTGATCTACATTATTTTTTAAGCTTTAACTTTTGTAATTAAAGATGAAAATATAATTTAAGTCTACTACAAAGATTTACAGTATTGAAACCACATTTCTTGCCACTATTTGAAGGTGTGCTTTACTTTGATTGTTTAGAGCCTCAGCTATGTACAAACTACACTCAAGTTAAAATAGGTAGTGAAAAAAGGAATTCAAAAAGTAATATTTATATTTTAAAAATAAAAATCAAAATTTAAATCATTGTCATGGTTGAGATTATAAAAACCTATAACTTTGGATTAAAAATACATCTCTTGAGATATATATTATGTAGGGAGGTAGCACAACAGTAGTGTGAGTCGGCGAACTCACAAAACGCTTTTTTTTATTATTATTATCATTATTATTTTTATTTTCGACTTTCGATGTATGCAGCTTTGATGACCTGAATGCAAAAAAGCTACGATATGCAGAGCCACCGAATAGTCTTTTGGGATTCGATCCAATGATCATCAATTGGGATGATTATTTTATGACCATCCACATCCTGGCTTGGTTAAATGTGCCTCGAAATGATCACCTTATTTATGGATTCTTATGGAAGAAGATAGAGATGGCAGACACATTGTAATTTATTCAACTTTCGAGCATTGAAAGTTTCTTATCACAAGAAATATGACGAAAAAATTGGACCCTGTAATTGATTTGTGAAGTTTGTATTATATCAAAGGGGGAGAGAGAGAAATTGGGTGGAAAGATGTGTTTGGTATTGCTAATAGAATGATATGCACATGGATCTTTAAATTTTAAGTAAAATACAAACTGTTTTGTTTATAGGCAAAAATTGTTGAAAAAACTTGAAGGAAGAGATGAACTTACTTTTAGGATTAGGGGCAGTGTCTTTAGACTATCGATTACAAAGATCAGGTTTTTATCAGAACTGTAAGAACTCCATAAATTTATATGTCCCTCTTCATGACCATGAAACCCTTCTTAAAGAGGGATAGAGGAGGTCGTTCTTCAACGTTCAGCTTTTTCCTAAAATCTCTGAGAAAACATAGCCCTGTAATCTAAGGAAGTGGGTGGTTACTTTCTAGCAGTTAGATAACTGCACTTTCTCTCTCTAAAAAGCCTCCATTTTTAGTGATAAGCATTAAATTATAAGAGAGAGAAATATTGTACGTTTAAAGGCCACATGGCCATACACACATACCAACATCTCCCACTGGACCATGAGGGCCCGATATATTGAAATATCATAAAGTCTTTACCACTTAATGAATTTAACTTTTATGTGTATATTTTTGTCATGAAGAATCACAACCGGTAGTTCTTACCGTCAAGACGGACAGAGATAATTGTGGTCTCCATGATGTTCATTTACACTACAATCATATGATATATGACTCATAAGAAATAGTATAAGGTTGCAACTGCAACAGATTCACTAGAACTCAAAAGACATACTGGATTTAGTTGAGTATGACATGGGAAACAATGGCATTAATCATGAAACCAGCAAGTATGGGTCGATGGACCACAAAGATTATTTTTAAAGATCAATGATTCTCCATGGACTACCAAATAACCTTTTGAGATTGGATTTCTATGAGGTAAAGATTAGCTAGTGGTTGAACTTTTGAAGATAATAAATAAATAATAAAATCAATTTGTTGAGAAGAACGGCTTAACCAATGGTTCAAAATCTCAACAAAGAGTGGGTCAACACGTGCAAGTGAATAATATGAGAAAAAAGGGAAACTCTTTCAACTCTATTTCACTTAAATTTCTGAGCGCATTGGAAACCCCAGATCCGCCCGAACAACAAGGGCTGTTAATAGACATGGCCGGGCTTCGGCATCCCGGCCGGGCCTCGGCATCCCAGCAGGGCCTGTTAATAGCCTGCTAACAGGCTTTTGGTTGGGCCCTTATGGACAATGCTATTTTGGCTACGTTGGACTTTTAATGGGCCTCCCAATAAAAGCCCGTAATTTCGCCCACAGTAAGGCCAAAAATGCCCTAGCTCGGCCTAATAAATTCCATCCCAGCCCATTTTTATTGAAATCTTTTTTCTTAAAAATTTTCTTATTTTGCAATTCAAGGGACAAAAATAATACATAAACAAGAAAAACAAATTAAAAAAATGGCTGCTCTGGATGGGTAGAGGTAATGCCTTTTTTTTTTTTTTTTCAAGGAAACTCTATATTTCCTCCACCGCCACCCCCATTTTGCAACCCAAATCTCTCTCTTCCTCTCTCTCTCTCCAAAATATACCTTCAGAATAAAAAATATGTAATATGTTTTATAAAAAAGATGCAATATGTTTTAATGAGTTTTTCATAGAGTGGTTAACAAAATTTCCCATTTATTGCATCCAAATTCAATTTTTTTGAAAAGTTGTATATCTTTACTCTATGTATTCCAAACATTGTATCCAAAATACAAATTCAATTTTTTTTAGAAACTTATACATTTTTACTCTGTTTATTTCAAAGAAAATCGTTTAAAAAACTTTTCTGTTTTTGTGCATCCAATTTCAAAATTTAGGACTTCTTGTGTTTCTCCCTTCCATTTTAAATTTCCTTCTATTTTGAATTTTTTTGGATAAAAAACTTTCTAAGAAAATTTCAAATCCAATTTAAATTTTTTCCACTTTCTATCTTTATCATTTGTGCATTCAACTCCAAAATTTTGAAATGTGTCATCTTTTTGCATTCCATTTTGAATTATTTTGGAATAAAATTTTCTAAACCACTTTCAAATCCAGGTCATTTTTTCATTAACTCTCTATTTCATCCCTTCTAAAAAACATATTCTCTAAAAAACATATTCTCAAATCTAAGTGCGTTCTTTCAATTATCAATAGGTAGTGCGGAACCTTGCCTGCTTTCAATTATCATAACATCCATAAAAACTAACTATGGTATCAGAACCTTATCCCTCGGAATTTCAAATATTTCAACATCTCTTTCTAAAAAGTCAACCTCTTTTACTATCTCTAAAACCCATTCTCTCTCTAGAAATTCTTTCTTTCTCAAACTTATTCTCTCTCTCTAAAAACCCAATATGTCATTCTCTCAAAAAAAATCTAATATCTCTCTCTCTAAAAACCCATTCTTTATCAAAGAGCCCCAACCAATTTTTCTCTCTCTAAATATTGAATCTCTCTCTCCCTAAAACCCATTTTCTTTTTGAAAACCCAATCTCTCATTTTCTCTCTAAAAAATATTAGCATACTTTTTTTTTTCTTGGCTTACTACCAAGAAAAGTTTGAAGAGTGAGATAAACAAACAAAAAAGGTACATTTAAAAAAAATACATTTCTTAATGGGCCGGACCGCACCCATAGCAATAGAGCCTTGACAGGCCCTTAACGGGATTCGTGCGAGGCTCGGCCATGCCTCAACTAGAGGGTTTTAAAAGTCACAAGGACCTTACATTTTTTTTTTTAAGTAAGTGTGAGCTTCATTAAGATAATGAAAGGTACAAGATACAAAGAAAGAAAGGAATAAAAAATAAAATTTATAATTTATAATAAAATTTAAATTTAAATTTAAATTAAAAATAAATAAAAAAAATAAAAAAAAAGAGCAAGAGCAGCCCTAAAAAGGGCCAAGAGGGGGGGAGAAGGAGAAAAGGGTAAAGGATGGAGGATGCACGGAAAGCATGGCTTAGGAAGTAGCCAAGTTATCCAATCCGTCAGCTTCTGAATTGTACCCTCCAGCAGCAAGTGAAAATGAGATTCGAAAATCTCTCAAATGAATTAAAATTTCGTCCATAAGGTTATGAAGGTACCAAAGGGCAGGATCCGAGAACAAATACCAACCGATGACGTTAGCCGAGTCTCCTTCAATTTGGACTCTCACCTAGAAGAGATCTAGGTTTAGAACTCCTTTCATCAGGGCCCATAACTCCGCCTCATTAATCTCGCAAGGATGTATTCTGCCTGAGACAGTCCAGATCGTTGCCCCATGGTGATCATGGAGAATTCCCCCATACCCAGCCACCTATCCCTTGACACTCACATCAAAATTGACTTTGATCCAATCGTTCGAGGAGGCTTCCACACAGAGCATAAGGAAGATCGTCTGGGAACATCAATAGATTTGTGTGAAGTGAGAAAAGAAAATTTCCTTAGGAATAGCTTTGAGGGTCTGTAGGCCAATTCATAATGAATAGCTGAATCCTCAATAAGAAAGAGGGAAAATCACGGGTGCGGCTTTCGAAGGTTATGAGGTGCGTTCCCTCCAGAGTTCCAGAGCAGGGCTGCAACACAGATCTGCCATTTCTCTTCTAGAATCAGCATCTGGAATCACGTTTTCTGATGTAATCGAAACTATTCATGATTCAAAATTGTCGATTCTCTTTTAAGATTACGCGATTCTTCAATTTTACAGAAGAATCAACACAGGGTGACTGATTCCCGTGTCGACTCGAGCGAATCCATTTCGACTCGACGATTTTTAAAACCTTAGTAGAATTACAAATGCACCTAAAAAATCTATCTAAAATATGTAGAATCACAGACGCTTTAATTGATTGTCTCAACATTGTGAAGTATGAATATGAAAAAAAAAAAAGTTTGAGTCCCGAGAATAGTGCATCTTGCAACATATTTTAAGATTTTCATATATTTATAGATCTACTTGATTTTAACCATTTTTGGATTTTAAAATTTTCTAATTAGATATAAAAATAGATTTTAAGATAATATTAATAATTTTTTATTACAAAATTACATGTTATGATAAAATTTTAAGGCACGCCTTAATTTGATAGTTTAAGGCTGCAACCTTATAGAAACCGCACCCTTATTTAAATAGGGCAGTGATCTAATGCAACGGGTGTATTATAGTATAATGCAACCACACTTCTAAGAAACCCTATTCTTTGTATTTATATGACCCAAAATATTGCACACACATACTCTTCATCTCAATAATCAATTCCTCGAAAAAAAAAATAAAAAAAACTTTGTTTTGAACCCTATAGTCCAACAATGAAGGTAGACTATTCATTTGGTGAATTTCAACATTTTAGCCTTTACAAACTCAACCATTTTTTTCGTTTTGAACATTGTTCATCTAATGATAATAAAGCCATATAAAAAAAATGGAAAAGAAAAAATCCTTCTAAGACCTAGATCTAAGCATCTTATCAAAATGGACGGCCTATATTAATTGGGCTAAAAAACTACTTTTAAAGTTGTATTTTCAAATTTTCTTTTTTTGTGATTGTTCATTAGAATGAAAAGGTGTATATTTTAAAATATGGATCAAACAAATGGAACTAACATAGTTTTTGAAGATTGTTGCATTTTATTACTATACAAACGTTGCATGAAATCCCTGGCCATTTATTAAAATATTATATATTGAGTATAAATTTAATAATAACACTATTTGGATCGGGTCACACTGGGTCAGGGTTGAGTCCACAAAAAACCAGACCCGGGCCCTACTCGCCTAGTCCAATTTTTGAACCTATACCTGGACCCAATTTGTGTCCGGTCGTCGGATCCCAAGTCCATTGCCATCCCTAACCAGAGTTTACTAGGTGCGAGAGCACCGGCTGGAGCATGCAAAACACAGTTATGAATCGGTTTATCGAACCATAATATCTAGTTCGACATGGAACCATTTGGATAAGGGAGAGTTAGGGATGGTTTCTAGAGCAACACGAAATCATCCGAATCACACCACTTTAATATATTTTTTATTTTATTTTTTGTTGATCAGTACACCAGTTTAATAAATTTGTTGCATAAATGAATTGCTCGATCGACGAATTAGGGAACGGTTTCCAGAACCCTTACACAAACTCATGGCACAAAGAAGAACCGAACCTATTGTCTGCAACGCACGATGTTAGAGTGAATAAAGAGAGAGTGAGAGGTGGAGGTCCAGGGCACATGCGTTTTTTTTTCCTGACAATTAAATATCCACCAAAAAACCCACAATCCATCCATCCCCAATGATCCATCGAACATTCTCCTTCAGATGCGATAAGCACACTAAACGCACGAAAAGTTCAAAGGGAGACGCATATTAGTTGGTAGAGCTTCATAAACAACTTCCGCATTTGTTTTCTTGTGTGGCAATTTTTGATGATTTTATAAGATCTGATCTGCAAGATTGTCAAACGTTTTAGGGAGAAGGATTAATACTCCCTCTCAATAATTATAATTCTAAATAAACCCTTGGGTCCATGGATCCCTTCCAAATTAAAAGAAAAAAGATGTTTAATGCCTTCTTAGTTTTCCAAATTACAATATTTATCATTTTCTTTTTTGTAATGACCCCATCATTCAAATGGACTTTGGGATGCTACACTTAACCTACTTGTGAGATGTGAGAGAGAGAGAGAGATATATTCAAGGGAAGTAGAGAAGAAAGGGTTCACAGGTAATGGAAAGAGGGGGAGGAGCTTTTCCATGGTTTGGATGATGAGGTCATTACAAAAAAGAAGAAGAAATATTGTCATTTGGACAATGAAAAAAAGTAAGGAGGGGGTAATAGGAAAGGTGGGGCTATGTAGAATTCCAAAGCATAAATTCAAATTTTTTTCTCTTTCCTTATTAAGAGTTGGAATTTTGACTTACAATTGCCACAATACAATGTAGAAATAGAAAATAAACCTATTACAATATAGCATCTTTAATTCTTAATATAGCATCTTTAATTCTTACTGCCAAAATAAAACTTTATTGAAAATTGAATTCAAACTTACAATATGAAAATATGAGTCATTTTCCAAGTAGAAATCTTAATCCAAATAGAAGTTCTAATATAATTAGGCTTTCTAAATCAAATATGAATCAAGAACTAAGATAAATTGATAAACAAAAGCCCAGAATGACTTACTGAACCTTTGCCTAGGGTTACCCCTTTAGGTCTTGACATACCCTACAACCGATCACCGAACCGATGACGCACTTGGATCTTATAGAATTCGTTGAACTGGGAAGCACCTCTAGAATACCCTCAAACAAAACAATGCGGCTCAGAGCACAGGCTAGGAAATTAGGGTTTCCCTGATCCTAATACCATTCCCAAGTGTTATCCTTATTCTTTGGGGGCAGTCTCTTTTTTCTTTTTCTTTTTTTTTTCTGTTAAAACTTGAGATATGGCAACCACAACCCAAGCCCGACTTCTAGTCTAATAAAATCTTAATAACCAAGAAACTTGTTTTGTTGGGAATTTCTTTTTGGAAACTAGAAAGAAGAGAAAAATAATTCTCACTAATGCAATGTTCTTTATATTCAAAACAAATCATAATCAACAAATTAGGCGACTTTTGACTTCCTCTCATTAATGGAACCACAAACCCAACCCCCCCCCGCTCTCGTCTTCCCCATCAACAAAACAAAAAAACATTCCTCTCTCGTGACGCAAGAGATAATGAATGGTGAGAAAACACAATCACCTGTCCATGACATCACTGAAAAACAATTCGTTGAAAAAAGTAATCAATCCTTTAAAAGGGAGGCACAAGGAATTCCCCAGCAAACAACCATTCAAACGCTCCGATAAAAGAAGCTTACAGGAGTTTGGGAACCCAAGGAAACCAACTTTCTTTAAGATTAATCCCAAAAATTATCACACGTACATGCTCCGCTACCTCTCGGAGCGACCTTATTGGAGCTTTGAGACCCTGCCTGGTGTAACATGCACATAAGCATGCTTAGCTCTCTAAAAATTTCGTATGGACTTCACCTGCAAGGTTTCATCTTCATCCTTCAATGGTCAACTACATGCAGCATAGAATGAAAATAGCATGAGAGAGAGAGAGAACAAATGATATTCAACTATGGTTATCTATACCAACAGCATGATAAGAGAGCAGTGAAGAAAGGCATCAGATTATGCAAACACACAAACACAAGTAAAGATAACAAGAAATTGGAAGAAATATTTTGGTACCCAAAAGATTCAAGATTTCAATATTTAGAGCAAGAAGCCCTAGCCAGAATACAGGAAATGTCAAAAAATCGTTGAGATATCATAAAATATCCCGCACTGTTATACAATACTACACTGTTATATTATGTTATATATTATATTCAACAATAGTATATTATGTCCTATTATATTTAAATCTACTAGTGAGAAAAGATATGGGGACTTATGGCCTCACTACAGATATGGCCCTTGATAGGGCAGAATGACAAACCAGGATTCATGTAACCGATGCCAAATAGTTGGGAAAAAACTCCGATGATGGTGATGATATTTAAATCTATTGCATACAACTATATAATATATATCATTCTACATAACACATACTACTATACTTTATCACACTGCTAGACTACATTATCATGCCACATTGCTATACCATGTTGTACAGCTATGCTAGGGAATCTGAATCCTATGTAATGCAGGATGTCAATCCCTACTAAGAAGGGTCGAGATTCAAAAATTTAAGAATTGCAGAGGTGTGAGGTTCCCTTCTCAGGAGCTCAGGATCAGGATTTCAGAGCAGAATCGACATCTTCGCAGGAGGATCCCGGCAACTATGGTCTAAATGATGTAATTGTGGCCCACAAGCCCACAAGCCTCAAATCGAGGCACAAAGAAAGCAACATTGTAGTTATTATTGAATATTTGGAAAGTTTGACTCGATCAAAAATAAAAAAGGGAAACAGGAAACACTTAGGACTGACTAGGTTTTCTTGGACTGCATGGAAGTTTGTCACTCATAGGATTCCCAGTTAAGGTGATCACATCTGCAATTTTATTTTTCGAGTTCAAATCCAACTTTGCAACTCTGACATGGCATTATGCAGTACATATATTGATGTAGCAAAAAACTCAATAGGGCACTACTCTTGGCAAAGTCCCAGGCGTATTTGCAATTAACTGAATTCTCCAAAAAATCCGACTGATCCTTGGAACCACAACTCAAGCTCAACGTTTCTTTCAAACTTCGAAGTACAACACTCAACAGTGACGCTAAGTGTTCTCTCGTGAAACAGATTTTACTTACCCATATTAACAAGGCTAAGTGCTTCCCATCATGGAAAAAAAATCTAATTACCCATACTAACAAAGCTTCATTTTCACAAACAAGCATCACAACTATCACAATAAAAGGACATATAAACATAGCATGCTTCCCCTGCTCCATTCAAAGGAAGACACACTCAATAACAGGCTTATGGGACACAAAGGCACCCTCCATCACGGCAAAACCTCCAGTGAGCTGTGCTGAAAGAGTTCAAAGGCACCCTCCATCACGGCAAAACCTCCAGTGAGCTGTGCTGAGAGAGTTCAAAGGCACTCCTTTACTGGTCTTCGTTTGACACTAACATCCATGATTCCCATTCTATCCAGTTTTTTAAAATGCAGGATGCGGCCAAAAGCGGTGGGGGGGGTGATGCGGCTCAATGCGGTCCGAATGTGGGTGCATCGCGACGATGCGGTCAATAAATATAAAAAAATTCTAAAATATCTAAAAATATAGGTTAATGCATAGAAAAAAATATAGAGATGATATATGTGATAGTAGGTATTTTAGTTTAATGATTAACTCCAAAAATATTAGTTGTTGGAAATTCTATATCCACTATCCCCTGATAGAAACTAGAAACTTGAAACTAGCTTCATAAAAAATTCAACAATCAACAACCATAAGCAATATCTCTCCCAAAGTTTCCCAATGCTAACTTGAACTTTAATCAATTCATGGCTCTGGATCTCATCCTGGATATCTTTGTCAGGCACCATCCTCTCAAGCATATCTAGGAACCCAACATTTATTACAAGATCTGACTCAATGGATGGGTGCTTGTAGTGAAGAGATGGGTTTACAAAGTAACCAGGAGAATGGAGGTGCCTATGAAGCTGGGTATCCCAACTCCTATCAATAATTTCAAGTATAGCCTTGTGCATATTTTCTTCATCCTTTAAAACATTTTTTATCTCTGCTCTTCCCCTAGTCATTGCGTCAAGTATGTAACCCATGGCGGGCTTCGCATCACCATCAACCAGTCGAAGCACTCTCACTAAAAGGCGAGCCACCTCCAATGCAAGAATTATTTCGCTTCAAAAAGACGTATTCAAAATAATTTTTTCAGCGTTTCTCCCTGCTTTGACCATTTACTTTGACTCCATCATTATGAAGCAAACATGGTCCTCAAGGCACTTTTTTGCTTGGCTAGGCTTCGAAGAGTGAGAAATGACGTGACAAATCTAGTAATACCCGGTCTCACTAATTCTCTCTTCTTTGTAAAAAATCTCATCATGCTTAGGACTATGGTGTGATTGTAAATAAATCCAAGAACAAACATAGCTCTTGAAATCACCCCACTAAATAAAGAAGTACCCATTTCCTTTAGCATAATATTAACACAATGAGCTGCATAAGGAGTCCAAAACATATGCGTCCTTTTCAAAGTCAAGAAATGCCCAACTGCAACATAATTGGTACCATTGTCAGTGACAATTTGTACCACATTTTTCTCTGCAACAAACTCTACAATCTCATCTATCAAGCCACACAAGTATGTAGCATTATGTGACTTGTCTAATGCATCAACAGACTTAACAAAAAAAGTACTTTTTGGATAATTAACAAAAAAATTAATGAATGCCCTCGACTTCCCATCAGACCAACCATCACACAAAATAGTGGCCCCATATTGCTCCCACCCATCTCTTTGAGAAATCAAAATTTTCTTGACATCAAATACAACATCTTTCAACAAGGGCTCCCTAACCTCATGTAATGAAGGAGGAACAAGTCCTGGGCCATATTGCCTAATTGTCTGCACCATACATGCAAAACTATCGAGAGTTATAGTATTAAAAGGAATGTCGGCCATGTAAATCCACTTTGCAATCCACTTACACACCGACTTCCTCCGTTCTTTCTTGTATCTATTTTCAATTGTAGTTTGTTTTTTTTTTTTGCGTCTCCTAAACCACAATTTCGGCGTTAGGGGCGAAAAAAACATCCATTGGCCCCCTAGAGAGAGGTGTTCTATTTTTAACACTACCACCAATATTTATAACCCTCTCTCTTGATATTGGAGTTCGAGTACCCCTTTGCCTCATTGCAACTTCAGATATATCATCATCATCATCATAATCATCATCATCATCATCATCAAATAACTCCATATCATCAAGTAATTCTTTTCTTTTCATTTTTTTCTTCTCTTTATTGTTTTTCGATCTATCCATGTATTCTCTAATCTCCTTATTTATTTCATCGATAGCTTGCGGGCACGCTCTTACACTCTCAGAAATTCCGGCGAAGTGTTTTTTTTTGTCGAAAAATACCACCCATATAAGTATTTCCACTGAGCATGCAAATCACATAATTTCTATCTTTCGGATTTAGTTTGGCATATTTCCAAGCCGGATTCTTATTACTAGAAGATTGGGAAGAAGACATTGCCCCAAAAATAAGTATTACTGTACAAGGAATAAAAAGTTACCAGTTCTTGAAGCAGTGCTCGATAGCTTCATGGCCTTTGAAACTCTTGATTTTCTTGTCACAAATTCACCTAAACTTTCCCCAAATCAACAACCAAAACGTTCAAATCAAGATCCAAGAATCAAACAATCCCCAAATCCAAGATCTCAATGAAAAACAATTTTCGCCTTTCTTGTTTGCTCGATTTGACCCCCTAAAAAGCCACTAAAGTGGCTGTAAATGCTCATTTAGGGGGTTTAATATCCCCCAATTTTTTATGGTCCAAAAGGCCATTTTGCCCATCCTCGAGAGGCACAATAGAAAATAACATCGTGGAACCAGATGCGCTCTGATGCGGCGCATATGCGCCCGCATACCTCCAAACCGCATATGCGGTCTTTTTCGATGCGGTATGCCCACCGCATATCGCCTGATGCGACCGCATTTTAAAACATTGATTCTACCCATAATAAAAAGAACCCGGTGCATGTGTGTGTATGTGTCTGCATGTGTGAGAGAGAAAGAGATAGAGAGAAAGAGAGTAATGGATAGATGCGGACGATGTTTATTATGCCACACATGCCTCTATACCAATATAAATATTTTTCCCTTTTTTCCCTTTTTGGACACATTGACATGAATATATAATAGGTAGGCGTGGAACCTCGGATGTGACATTGCGACTTCGCCGTCCTAACCACCGAGACCTCGGACCTATTCCTATAAATCAAAGGTTAGAAACTGATGGGTGGATTCCCTTGCAGACCTTGAGAGAGGGTATATTCTCTCAACTATTTTATTTTTAAATTTTATTATTTCAACTACGTTTTCTCCTTACATCAGTTGGTATCAGATTCCTAAAATCTGCACTAATATGGAGAGCCTTGAAATCTTATAAGATGTTCGAAGCAAAGTTTGTGACATGAATCAGCAGTTGCAGCAATTGGATTAAAGATTTAAGAGACTCAAATACGACCTAGTACTGCGCATTAGCAAAGTAGTAGAACAAGTAGTAAAGCGCATTAGCAAAGACTTTAGGACTATTACAACCTCATACCTCTATCCTATGGCAATAAGGCGCAGCACTACTGCTCTGAGGTCCTAAACCTTGTACCGCCTAAACCTTGTCGGTCCTATGTTTTAAACATCGGACTTGCACAAACCCACGAAATATTAAACATAAAATAACTTAAAACCAGTCTGATCTTAGAAACATTAGATAGGAGGCAATATTGCAAAAAAATAAAAATAAAATAAGGATGCGAGTTGACTGACCTTGTGCATAATTTTTTAAAGAAATAACTCTTAATAGTTTTATTGAATCGTAGTATGACACGGTTTCTATGAGTCCATGAAGAAATAAGTCACCTCTTAAAAATCTATTTTTGAGATGGACTTTTGGACCTAATTTTTACGGACATGTAATCTCTAACAACGAGATCATGAATATGAAGAAATCAATAAATTTTGAAAATTAAAAATAATAATTCTATTAAGAAAACATTTGGACTGTTAATTTTAATTATTTTTAGATGGACAATCTATTTACATCAATCTTTAAGATGGATGCTTTATTACCTCGAGGACCGCAAATGTAGAAATACGATCCCAGCCGAATGAAACAATTTTCCATCATAGTAAATGGCAAATTTTAAAGCTGTTTCATACTAAATGTCGCCCAACATCCAAATTCATCTCTCTCTTACTAATGCAAAGAAAAAACAAGAATGGATTTGGACACCCAACATCGTATTTAGAGCCCACGTTCCAAATAGAAAAAGGGAAGCAAGCTTGGAAACCCAATGTCCGTGCCAATATCTCTCTTCCCACTTCCAAATGAATTTAAACAAAAAAAAAAAAAAACAAAAACAAAAAAAAAAACAAAAACAAAAAAAAAAACAAAAACAAAAAAAAGAAAAGAAAAGAAAAAAGAGTTCCAGCAACTCAATATCTAAACTCATCTCCACTTACAAAAAGGATGAAAAACAAGTAGGTTCACACACCCAATATCTAAACATATGTCCCAGTACCCAAAAAAAAAATAAAAAACAAGAAAAAACTTTGGTATGAACACTTGATGTTTGATCCAGCAAAATGTGGGGAAAAAAAGAAAGAAAATGGCAAAAAAAAATATTCAACCTCTGTGTAAATGTTAAATGATGAATTTTGTTTCTTTTTAATATGGATCTTATAATGAGATTTCTCTTCTTATTAAATGAGTTCTTAAAAGAACAACAACAATTACTTTGTTTTTTTGACATTCAAGTACCAATATAATAGACTAAAAATCGAAAATCTTGAAATTAGATTGTCTAGATAATATGTTATATGATGTACTGTTTTTGAGACTCAAAATTCCTTTTTTTTTTTTTAAATCAATATGTTTCTAGGGCTAAATGATCAATAAGAAGTTTTCCAACTTCAAACAAATCTTTCCCTTTCCAGTGAGTTTTTACTTAGTGGGTTTTTGAGGTGTGCCTTGCTTTTATTGTAGAAGTTTTAAAAAATAGACTGGTGACCCGGATCATCTATCCAAAAAACCAAGTTGGATCGGTGGATCAGCAGTTTGGATCAGGGAATCGGCTGGATCGGTGGGATCTGGCCTTATAAAATTTATAACAATCAATAAGAAAGAATCTTTGAAAAAAAAAAATTGAGTTTCCAAAAAAAGTTGGGCCAATGCATTATGTACTTTTATTAATTTGCCAAAATTCTTGAAAATTGAGATGATGTTTCTTGTTTGAGTGTCTATTGATACTAAATTTGATATAATACTTTTATAAAAAACATTATACCCATCTTGTGGCTTTTAAGTGAAGAAACGAGGGGAAAAGTGATTTTTGTAATTTTTTATATTAAGATACTAATATCTCGGCTAGGCACAACCAGGATAAACTGGATAAACATCTTAGTGGATGTATCTTTCTTGGATTCTCCTTTACTCAAAAGGGATACAAATGTTATAATCCAACAACTAGAAAAATACATATTTCTAGAGATGTTCAATTTGTTGAAATAGAATCGTATTTCTATGACACATTGGAGACTAGTTTGAAAAATAATACTCGGGGGAGTGTTCAAGAGGTCGTTTTCCCTTACCTAATATTAGAACCAGTGATGTATCCAACACACTTGGAACAAGTCATGATGATCAAGGCGACGTTGAAAAAAGTCATGATGCAAGCTAAAGTTTAAGATACCTCTAAAACTCATCAAGTTGTTTAGAAGAAAAAAACTCCGTTGTTGCCCCATCTTATCCTCTGTTGTGCAGGTTTTCTCGTATCTCTCAACTTTCCTCTAGACTTCAAGAAATTTATATACTTACCATACAATTTCTTATCCTATTCAAAATCATATTATTTTCTACGAAAATCTCTCTCTTGGCTATTTTGCTTTTTTGAATTCGATCTCTAAACCAACTAATTTTCAAGATGTCATTTCTTAACCTATGTGGAAGAAGGCCATGAAAGAGAACTTTTGGCACTTGACAATAACCATACTTGGGATATTGTCAAGTTAAAGCAATTGGATGTAGATGGGTTTTTCAAATCAAATATAATAGTGATAGATCTGTTGAGAGGCATAAGGTTAGGTTGGTGGCCAAAGGAATTGGCCAAACTTATGGAGTCAAGAGACTTTTGCACGAGTTGCCACGATAATTACGGTTCATGTTCTTTTGTTTATCGCAATTAATTGTGGATGGTCTCTGCATAAGATGGATGTCAAAAATTCCTTCTTACATAGTGACCTTGAAGAAGAAATCTATATGAGTATTCCTCTAGACCATTTTAAAGAAAAGGAGAAATGTCTTGTATGCAAATTAAAGAAAACCCTATATAGACTTAAACAATTACCTTTGGCAAGGTATGTCAAACTCAGCTCAGTTTTGATAAGTGTCGAGTTTCTTAGAAGATTAGCTAATTCTTTGATGTTCATAAAAAAGGGAATAGCAGATACAACAATACACTCATTTATGTTGATGTTATTATCGTTACAGATAATGATAAAGAAAATTATGAATCTTAAAATTTAGCTCCACAAAAACTTCAACATCAAGGACCTTGGTCAACTAAAGTATTTTCTTGGCATTAAAGTGACACATTAAAAAAAGAGGACTCTTCATTTCTCAAAAGAGATATGTCTTAGACCTGTTAAAAGAAACTGAAAAACTGGGAGTCAAAACCATTGACACCCCTATTAATACTAATGCAAACTTAATTTAAGAAATGGAAAACCTCTTAAAGATGTGGGTTGTTTCCATAGACTTGTGGGAAGATTAATTTATTGACTGTGGCACAACCATATATAATGTATGCGGTTAGCCTTGTGAGTCAATTTATGTATACTCCGAGATCATGTCATATGGAGGCCCTCAATATGATTCTCAGATATCTTAAGCCATCACCTGGTAGAGGTGTTTGGAAGAAATAGAATGGTCACACTAATATTATTGGTTATTCTGATGTTGATTGGGCAAGTAGTCCAATTAACAAGAGGTCTACTATTGGTCATTGTACATTGGTCAGAAGAAACTTAGTTATTTGGCAAAGAAAAAAACAAAATGTAATTGCTCGATCCAACGCAGAAGCCGAATACAGAGCTATGGCCTCAACTACAAGTGAATTGATATGGCTAAAATATCTACTTCGAGATACGGGGTTCTCAACGGTCAATCCAATAAAGATATTATGTGATAATCAAACAATTATGCATATAGCCTCAAGTCCAATTTTTCATGAAAGAACATAGCATATAGAAGTTAATTGTCACTTTGTGAGAGAAAAGGTTCAGTAAAAAGTTATTAGTACTCCTTATGTTCGAAGTGAATACCAACTTATAAACATATTTACCAAAGCTATTGTAAAGACAAAGTTCTATCAATTACTGTCCAAATTCGGCTCCTTAAATATCTACGCACCAACTTGAGGGGGAGTGTTGACAGTTATAGCAACCAGATATTGAGTTCTCTATTTTGTCGAATTATAAGTTTATGAGATTTGTTTCCTAAAAGACAATAATTGTAATTCTATAAATCTCTAATAATATAATTTAGAGTAATTCCTATAAATTAAATATTGGTTTACCATTTGTGAACGTAGGCAAATTGCCAAACCACATATATCTTGTGCTGATCTTTCTCTCTTTCTCTCATCACTGTTCCTCTTATGGCAAATTCTACAATAAGGGGCCGCATAATGCATTACCTGCAAATGGATTGTCACTGTTTTGGTATTATTTAGATGCAACTTGGGAAATACATTGCTATTGTTTGGCTATGTATGAAAGAAATATGAGAAATGCGTTACCATCCAAATATGAAAAATATGGCTATGTTTGGTTAACATGATTAGACTTTAGTTTCAACATGATAAGTCATTAGAATAATATGATTGGAATAACATGATTTTATTATGATAGTTTTGAAGCATTGGAGGAGACTAAAGAGGTATCTTATTTCAATTGAGTTTTTACTAATATCTTATGAGGAATATGTTGTGTGAAATTTTTTATTATGATTGTGTTGTGTAATTTCTCATTGATTACCGATTATTATTTTTATTATTTTTGTTTTTATACGAGAGCTGATGGCGGGCTATAACCCAAATTGGGCTAGAGGGATGGAGATTTTTTTTTTTTATGATTGTAATAGAAAATTGTCCCTCATCATGTTCTACAACTGTTCAAATCAATTTAGATATCCCCTTACTTTCACCTACCAATTATTAAAAAATTTTGTTTTTATATGAAAGTTAGATGAGAGCTACAACCAAATTGGGTAGAGAGGAATATAGAAATTTTTTATTAAGATTGTAGTAGAAAATTATCCCCTTTACACTCGTTCAAATCAATTTTGATCCCCTTTTCATATCCCCTACTTTCACTTTCTACTAACCTTAAGAATTATATAATACAACGTATACTTGAGAGAGGGAAATGTTTTCTTATACGGGAATAAGGCAGAGAGACACACGCGAAAGATTTTCAAAGATTACCCGTTAACCTCCTAATAAATTTTTCATCCATCACGGCGAGTATTGGATTTCATGATTTTTGGGGAAATCTCACGTAATATCGCGAAATGTCTTTCCATTTCCTTACTATTAAAGTATACCCAAATATTCCTTACTATTAAAGTGTACCCAAACAATGTAAATGTCATATTTCATTGTACTCTATTGTCACGTAATAGATTTCTACGTACCCAAACGACCCCTAAGTATTTTGGATATATTCTTAACCTCATATAACTTTTAGGGTTTAGGTCTAGGTCCAAACCTTGTGAGAGGAGAGAGATCCAAACCCATAACGAAAATTACGAGGGACACAAGATGTGGCCTCGCTTTATTTGACGTATTAAATGCTCATGACTCGGGGAAAATACTAAGACAAGCGACTACAAGAAGGATATAGCGTGTTTTGTATTATACTTCTTGACTTACTGGGTAATAACTACTATATGATAATTTGAATTTTTGATAAACATGTGTACCAAAGAGAATAATTTCTTATAGAAAACATATATTATTTTCTACCATTAACGCACCCCAAGCTTTAAAATCCCTATCTTGTGATGTAGTATCCTGGCATATCAGTTGGTTTTTAATAACTATTTATTCTACACTTTTTTTAGTATACAAAAACACATTTTCATGCCTATTTTCAGAAAATATGTGAGCCAAGAAAATCAGAGAGTCGTCAACCATCTTCAAATTTGAAGAGAGACAAGGAGGACTCGAAAATCCTTGTACAACCAAGCCAAAATTTGATGAGAGACACAAATGACTCACGATGTAAACACAACCGCAGTCTTGATATAGGCAAGGGCTCGAAGCCTCAGGTGTTTCGGGCCAACTGGCTCGGCCGAGTAACCTTTCCTATCCATTTTCAGTTGTTTTATTTATTTTAAAAAATATTTAAATAGTTTTTCATTGTTTTTCTTTCGTATTTCATGCATAAGATCGATGCTTGCTCTGCCACTAATCTAATAACAGATCTATTCATTTATGGATAGATCTGCCCTTCGATCGAAATTCGATTGACATCACTCTCTATCACTCTTTGAAAACAAGTTTGTAGTGTTCAGATCTAAGGGATCTGCGGTCCAAGATCTCCCTAATTTAAACTTATCTAAGTTGTAAATAATTTTAAATTTATTTAAATTGTATACAATTTCGTCAGAAAGGCATTGAATACCTATTTTAGGATCGGTTTCCAACAAATCTGAAAATTATAATTTTTGTATTTAAAAAAAAATTGAAGCTCCAATAGAATTGCTTTCTCGTTTGTAGATTTTTCTTTTTCTTTTTGGGTCCCAATCTTATCTCCAAGTTTTGCTTCCAGATACTCTGTTTCACGGATTTCTTAAAGTTTCTCTCCCTTAACGTCATATGGATTTTTTTTTTAGTTTTTTTTATTTGTTGTAGAGTTTATTCGTTGTTGCAAAAAAAAAAAAAAAAAATTGCTTTTTTTCAAAGCCATTCTTTCTCCCAAAAAAAAAAAAGAAAAAAGGTATTTAAGGTCATCTTTTTTATTTTAAAAAAATAAAATAAAATAAAATAAATGCATATTTAGCCATTTTCATTTTAAAAAAATCACTTTCCATTTCTTTGCTTGTAATTCAGCATTTGCCACTTCTCTCTCCATTCATTTAAAAAAAAAAAAGGTAAAAAGAAACAAAAAAAATTTCGAAGGTCACCTACACCCTCTCTATAAATGTGCCCTGATCGAGTCACACTCGACTTGGGGCACACTCAACTAGGCATGGATTGTGCTATGTTGCTACTCTTTTGACTACATACATTCTTAGGAGTTACCTATCCCTACACCGCAACTGTGCTATCGATCATTCTTGACCGATTTTTAAAGTTTAATTTTTTGACTTTCTATGTTTTGAGGATGGTCTTCGGTTCATTTCTAACTACCGAATTTTACATTTAGTAGCTAAAATTGATTGTGATCTTCTTATATAAAAAATAAACAACTATAAATTTATACATTTCCTATCATTATTAAGTATGAGGGTAAAAATGCTGTTGAGCAAATCTCGCTCATCATTTTTACTGCAAGTGGTAAGATATGATACTTTTTTCTTGTTGTCTTTTAAATTTTTTTTTTTGTTTTTTTTTTTGAGTGTTGGCAAGAGAGGATACTTCTGTCGATGGGCATTCAAGACCGAGAGACAATGTAGAAAAAAAATAAAAATAAAAACTGTAGGGACTAACCCTATGTGTAATTTTTATCTAAATTAAACTTATTTTATATTTATATAATTTTTATGCATACATAAATGAAGTCTAAAGCTGCAGATAATTTAAGCTGTCCTTATTTCTCCAAAAAAAAAAAATAGCTGCCCTTAGATCCACAAATTTTTTTGTATGGACCGTGTAAAATTATAAAATTTGTCCTTAAATCCATAAGTTTGTTGCAATGATAAGATAATTGGGCAAATCCACTCAAACTCACCCCAGTAACTCACACTCACTCCCCAAATTGGGTATTTAATTTGGGGATCTTCAAAAAGTTAAAAAAAATTATAAAATTTTTTTGACATATTTTTTTGTGTATTCTATCAATTTCACAAAGATTAGAAAGTATTTTGGCTATAAATACTTATGGTCACAATTTTTCATCTTTTTTGGATTATTTAAAAAATACCCCCAGTTACATATTCATTTTTCAAAATCTATTTTTTTATTAATTTTTTTACTTCACTTAGATGTGTTTTTTTTAATCTTACCTTAATATTTTTTTTTTTTTTTTAATTTTGTTAACATATTTTTGCCCCAACTTCATTGTTTCAACCATGAAACCACTTAACTTTTATTTTATTTTTTTGGCATATGTAGGGTGGTTTAATGTCTAAAATACTAAATAACCCCATTAGTAAAGAGGCCATTGGACTACCCTACATTTTTCGCCCATTCTTTATAATCTGGTCCAATGTCACAAACATCACATTATATTTTTCATAGTTATCTAAATTTTAGTGGTCCAAACTATAAGGACCCTCTTCTTAAATAGGACGAGAACGTGAGAAACATGTCAAATATGAAAAAGATAACAATAAATTGCACTATTTAAGGTATGTCCTCAAGCACTCATAGCTACAAATATTGGGGTGGGAAATAGGTAACGGACCACCCCATGGCTAAGGGTTGCGACATGAAGTACCTTGTGGATATGTATCACCAGCAGATTCTTTTTGTCAGCTTTTTATTAGTTTTATATTTCAAAATAAGTTGAGCAAGTAAACTATGCTCTTTGGGAGTATAGATTTAGTTTTGTATTTCAAAATAAGTTGAGCAAGTTTACTATGCGCTTTGGGAGTATAACTTATTTCTATTAAGTTTAAAAGATCTATTTGGAGGAGTTTTTCAATTTGAAATTTTAGGAATTACTGAAAAATCGCTAGATGATTATTCTCAAATGAAATAATTTGAAATTTGAGATTTTTAACATTTACATCTCACCCTTGAAGAATTGAAGGGTTTCTATTCAATTTTGAGACATTACTTTTTGTCCAACTGATGCAATTAGAAACTTTTTTCTATTGAGGTTAATCTATGGGCTGAAGAAATTACGTTCCCAAAATTTGGGGTACTAAGGTTAATGCTAGGTGGGATTTTACCCGAGGGAGTAAATATACATTTCACTCTCATGGAAGTAGAATATCCATGGTAGGAAAATTTTAGAGTTGTTTCATACTAGATGTAATTATTGTTTTTTTGAAAAATTTCAAAAAAAGAAATAATTTTTTTTACATTTCTCCTCATACAAGATCCTATTGTTTATGAAGGTCAGTCATTCCATAGGTATTATTCGGTTTCTTAAAATTTAGAGAGTTTTAGTCAAAAGTGAAAAGAGAAAAAGCGGATTTGGGGTTTTCAACGCGCTAAGAAATTTTAGAGAGAGAGTTGAAAATCTTTCCCTTTTTTGTGATATCTATTCACTTGCGCGTGTTGGCACTCTTTGTTGAGATTTTGAACCCTTGGTTAAGCTGTTCTTCTCAACAAATTGTTTATATTTATTTATTTGTTTGTTTTCTTCAAAAGTTCACCTACTAGCTTATTTTTACCTACTAATCTTTAGATCATAGAAATCCAACCTCAAAAGGTTATTTAGTGGTCCATGGAGAATCATTGATCTCTAAAAATAATTTTTGTGGTCTATGGACCCACACTTGCTGGCTTCAAGATTGATGCCATTGTTTCCCACGTGGTATTCAAGTAAGTCCAGTCTTTCTACTGACATTAACTATTCCCCTCTGACTTACCCAAAAAAATGTATTTCTCTTGAGTTCCATTGATTCTGGTACACCCTTAATACTATATCTTATGAGTCATATATATATCTAATCATTGTGTCGTAGAACATTACGGAGACCGAAAATAATGGAAGGCAGTGTAATATCTGTTTTGATCTATCACAAGTTAAGGGATGCTCTGTATTAGCTATCTTGAACTGCTTCATCCTTTCATGTTTTTTAATAGGATTAAGTATTAGCAATGTTAAACCGCTCCAAACCATGAAAAATCTTTCAAGTATGGGGCGGTTGTATATTAGTAGTGTTGAACTACTCCATACTATGGAATTTCTTTCAATTATGGAGTGGTTATATACCAGAAATATCAAACCGCTCGATACTTTTAAAATTTGTTTTAAGCATGTAGCTTTTCTATTTTAACAACGTCGAACTAGTCGGTCCTTCAAAAAAATGTCTAACAATGGAGTGGTTTGATGTTGCCAATATAGAACACCATAGACATGTAGAGTTTCAATTTTATTATTCTTATACAACCCCAGAGATAACCAAAAGAGGAAATAATGAAAAATTATGACTTGTTCGATGTTGCTAGCATCAAATCTGGGCCAAACCATAATTAAAAGACCACGAAAAAAAAACCCCTAACGTAAGATTAGAAAAAAAAGATGGACCAAGCGATAATACAGCCGATATTTTTCGATCTGTATGCAAATTTTACTTTTCTTTAATGGACTGTCGATTTCTTCTTAACATATCTATCCATTTCGTTTATTGAAAATAGGTTTTGGACTTTGTGCTCAGTGAAAAAAAAAAAAAAGGTTATTGGACCTTTTTACAAATGGCATAGTTTAGTATTTTAGACATTAGATCACCCCACATATGCCCAAAAAAAAAAAAAACCAAAAAGTTTATATATGGTTACAACCTTAAAATGTAAAATTACATATGCACCTCAAAATTCAATTGGAAAACGTTGTTTTAAAGTTGAAAAACACTTTAATTGATCATCTCGACAACGGGATTTTGTCTATAAGTTTCAAAAGACTTAACAATACATTTCCAATGACTGACATGTATGGTAATGTGAGGAAAAATGGAGGGAGAGATGCACCGATCTAGTTATAAAACAATCATTGAGTCACCTCAAAATCGTTGTCTCAGAACTTGATGCAAATAAAAATTAGAGTTTATTTATTTATTTTTATTTTTAATTAGGAATAGGAAAAGAGCTACGATAAGGAAAAACTTAAGTGGCAGGGGGGAGGACTTTTTGATACGCATTGTTAAGTGGGAGTGTTTGATGGAATAGATTAAGAATAATTTTTTAGGAAGGACTTGGGGAAATTAGCAAGTGATAAAGATCACGTGAGAATGAGGGAGTTATTTTGGGTAATTGGTAAGATGAAGAGATAAAATAGGGAAACAACTTGTGTGAGGGAGATAGGAAAGACGTATTGGCACGTGAGTTACAGAGAGACAACGTGAGTTAGAGAGATAAGAGGGTTTATTTTTGTGGGTTGTTTTATTTATTTTTCTTTCCAATGTATTTAAATGGAAGAGTACCTCATGGTAAAACAAAAAAAGATAATTGAGTAAATTGATCTTGTGAAAATATCATTTTTTGGGTAGATTCCCTTGCAAACCTTAAGAGGATGTATATTCTCTCGACTTTTTCTTTTTTATTTTCTCCCTACATCAGTTGGTATAAGAGCCCTAAGATCCGGATTTGGTACCAGAGCCCTAAGATCTTGATCTAGTTATCGAGAGTCTAGGCTTGTGCCCAGCTTAGTCCAGGTCCGAACCAGGTTCAAACCTAGGTCTAAACCTAGGCCCCCTTTTGGTCCGAGCCAAGACTCGTATCTAACCCAACCTTGAACCAGTCCGGGTCAACGCCCGATCTGATATTCAAAACCCTCTAGGTCTAAGCTCAGGCTTGTACCCAACTTAGTCCAGGTCCGAGCCAAGATCACACCCCGGTCGGAACCTAGACCCCCTCTTGGTCCGAGCCAAGACTCATGCACTGTAAGGGCTCTTAAGTAACCAAAGTAGGAGTCGGGTGAGGGAAGCAGTATATGCAGTGTCAAATACTCATTTCCGTAACTCGAACCAAGATAACCCCGAGGCATTACAGTCTTAGGTCTAGGGGATTTGGCCCACGCTGAAGCCACCATAGCACAGCTCATGATAAACTGTATGTCATGCGAAACAGAGGCATCAATTTGAATAGACTCCTAGGTGATTTAGGTGTCCAAGCTGCCATTCAAAGTTTAGTTGACCGAGGGTACACTGTTCACTGTTCATGCCCATAGTAATCTATCCAGTCCAACAGACCATGCAATTTTCGCAGCTTGTGGTGGCACCTATAGGGCAATATGCCCCTCAGGCCCACGTATACCAAACCCCCCCGGTGACTGCGGCTTATCAACCTCAGGTCCATACGGGCCAATACATACCTCAAGCCTTGACTCATCAGTCTACACTTGGGAACCCATCAACCGGTGAGCCTATCGTCATGCCGAATGCTCAATATGAAGGCACCATGAAAGCAATGCAAGACATGCTTGTAAGAATGGGCATTCGCAAAGTTTTACCCGCGCATGCTTATGTTCATGAGAACCTCGGAGGCATGGAGGACCTTCCCTTCGGATTCATCATCCTAGAATTCCAAAACAAATTCAACGAGATGAGCGATCTAGAAGCCCACATTAACGCATACCTCCTCCCCGAAACATCAAAGAAATCTGTGAGCTTCAAGGTCGAATACAAGCCATAAGGCGTTTTATCTCACAACTAGCAGATAAGTGCGCACCCTTCAATAGGCTGCTTAAGAAAGATTCCCCATTCATATGGGACAATGAATGCTACAAGGCGTTTGACCAAATCAAGGACTACCTAACCAAACCCCCCGTCCTTAGTCTTTCTAATCCAAACAAACCCAGGTTCCTATACATAGCTATGAAAGACAAAACCATGGGGCAATGTTAGAGCAATATAATAACCATGTAAAATAACAAATGTAGTACATCAGCAAAAACATGGTTGACTATGAGACGAGATACATGGATGTGGAGAAGCATTGCTTAACGCTTGTGTGAGCTATGCAGAAATTAAGACACTATGTATTATCTCATACAGTCAAACTCATCTCAAAATTACCCACTCAAGTACCTATTGGAGAGACCAGTCCTTAACGAACGTTTGGAAAAATGGAGAATGCTATTGATCGAATTCGAAATCGATTATGTCACTCAAAAATCGGTTGAAGGACAAGTCATTGCTGACCACTTAGCTGAACATGTACTACGAGATAACTCCCGTTAACACGGATCTCTATGATGAGGACTTCTTCACAATTGAGGAATCAACGTGGGAGCTATACTTCTACAGTGCAAGGAACGAATACGGGTCAGGTGTAGGGGTTATACTATGCTCACCCGAAAATATTTTAATGCCAACAACCATCAGACTGAATTTCTCATGTATCTATAACATTGTTGAATACGAAGCTTTAATAGCCAGGTTCGAGAATGCCATGGAACCGAAGATCAAGCAAATACGAGTCATTGGTGACTCCTTGCCTGTCCTAAACCAAGTTCAGGGGATTTGGAAGGTTAAAAAAGAAAAGCTCAAACCCTATCAAGAAAAGGTGGAAAAGATGATAAAATATTTTAAGAAGATCACCTTTCGGTGTGTAACCAGGGAAAACAATCGGTTCATTGACACCCTTGCAACCCTTGATTTGATGGTCAACATCCCTTTAGAACTCACCACGCTGTCATTTTACATCATGCACAAACATGACCATTCCCCACCAAGGATCAAAAAATAAATGGAATAAGAAAGTGAGAATGATGGGGAAGTGTCTTTCGTGGCCTCAGATGCACTAGTCAAGGAAAAACATGGTTCCATGATGTTTTGTCCCAGTTGAAAGATGTGTTATCCCCTTACGGACGTACTATAAAGGATAAGGAAGCCCTCCAAATGTTTCTATGGGTTTCTTAGCAAGAGATGTCCTTCTGTTCAAGAAATCCTTTGATGGCATCATCTTGTGGTGCTTCCATCAGCTAGAACATGATCAGGTATTCACAAAATTACACAATGAATGAGGTCACTCTGGGGCAACTATCTTAGCTCAGAAAATCAAACACCAAGGCTATCATTGGGCTACAATGGCCGAGGATTGTTGGAAATTTGTTAAGAGGTGTCCCAAATATCAGCTTTAAGGAGACCTCATTTATGCACCGTCTGTACAACTTAACTCAACACCGCATGTATGGCTCTTTGCCATGTGGGGTCTTGATATCATTGGAATGATTTCACCAAAAGCCTCGAACGTCCACCGTTATATACTAATGGCAACAGAATACTTCACAAAATTGGTAGAAGCTGCATCATTTTCCAAAATTGAAGGTCGACATGTTTCTCGTTTCATAAATAACAACATTGTATTCAGATTTGGCACTCTTGAGTCAATCATTACTGACAATGGAACCAACTTAAAAAATGAAAGGGTCACTAAGGTGTGTAAATACCCTCAAGGAATGGACAAGCAGAGGCCACAAACAAAGGACTTCTCAAAATTATATAAAGAATGATAAAAGGTGGCAAAGATTGGCACGAAAAGTTAAATGACGCATTATGGGCCTATCGAACAAATGAGAAGACTCCTACTGGGATGACCCAATACTCATTAGTGTATGACATAGAGGTTGTGCTACCTATTGAAGTTGAGATACCGTCTCTCGGAGTGCTCATTCATGATGATTTAGATGAGGAACAAAGAATCGAAGCACGAGTCGCTGCCCTCGATATTTTGGATGAAGACGATTACAAAAAACACATAACATCGTAGCTTACCATCGTAGAATCGAAAGGGCCTACCAAAGGAAATTTGTTCCCCAACAATTTAGAGGAGACATGGTACTCAAAAATATTTTTCAGGCTTCTACAAATCCACAACTATTAGGCAAATTCAAATCTAACTAGGAGGGGTCATTCGTGGTAACCCGAGTAGTGCATGCAGACAATTCTTACAAAATAAAAATCAATAGGGATATAAACTCAACAACCCTATTAATGCGATGTATCTCAAGAAATATTACCCATAACGAACTCAAAAAAAAAAAAAACCTCCAAAAGGGAGCCTTTGATCCAAAACCTAAAATACAAACACGTACTTGCAAATTACAACAACACTGCATAAGCAAGTTCTGAGGATGGAGACTCCTCATAATCCCTAGAGGTTCCCAACATAACCAACTTGGGAAGATATGGGAAGGTGACATGAATTGGAGACCCAAGAAACTTTGACGAACCCCATGAAGAACATCAAGACCTGTCCAAGAAGGAAGCCTGGCAAGAACTCAAAGAACTCCTCATAGTTTTGCGAAACACAAGATGAGAGTTCCAAAGGCCAAGAGAAACTTCAAGACTCTCAGCCCCTCACAATCTCATAAGGAAATCCATTTCATCTTCTTTAAATAAGTGAATAAAGAAATAAAGAAAATGACCAACAAAAGGGTCACAGGTGGCCAAAATTGTAAGGCCCGTCCGTCCCTATTTGAAAACGTTTTTCAAATTGATTGTTAAAATTATCTATTTTCAAAAAAAAAATCCCTTTCTAGAAAGGACTTCCTCCATCACTACAAGAAGTTAAATTGGTAGTCGACCTAGCCTCATTCTCAAAGCCAACTTCCTATGCCTGTTATGAAGGCTTAAAACTAGACAGGCACTCCATGGTGTTATAAGTATAATTGCCAACTGCCACATATCAGAGATAGGTGAACCTTGCCAATAACTACATTGGCTAGTTCGGAAGTATTCTCTCTCTTAGCTAGATCCCTTGAGGCAAAAGGAGGCAAACTCATCCACGTGTGTGTGTATAACGGTCCATTAACTAGAATTTTGGGACAAAAGCCCTATAACTAAGAAAGCTGAGTTTGTCGAAATTCCGACTAAAAAGTGTGTGCAAATAAAATATCCCTCTCTACCACGGGGAACCAATTGCATACAAAATATTAACAAATAAAACACCCCATAACTGGGGCAGTGAGTCCAAAATAATTTCCCCAATACAGGGGCAAAGGCTACAATAGCCCCAAAAAAAAAAAAGATCGTTTTCAGACATTTAATTAATTTTCAAAATTTTCAGATATTCCCTGGTGGCACGAGTTTAAACTGCCGACCAAAATAACAATTCAGAAAGCGTCACACTCGTGCGACATAAAAGAGCTGAGAGAGGAAAACGTCTTACCCCTGACGTTAAAAGTCGGCTGTATTCAAAAAATGTCTAGCCCTGTATAACAAAAAAGGTTGGGTGTATCCGTCTAGCCTCGTATGACATAAAGGATTGGGTGTATCTGTCTATCGTTGTATGACGTTAAACTGCTTAGAGGGCTCTATGGTTGCAGGAGCTAAAACTGCTAACTAAAAATTTGTTTTTCAAAATATCTTTCTCATTTCAAAATTTTCATTACATGTCTGGTGTTTTCAAAAAAAACTTTGATTTCTTTGTTAAAATCATGACCTGTCCAAAGCTCTTGGTTCTATTTCAAAATTCCCCCCTTGTTTTCAAAATTTCTAAAAATACTTTTAAAAATGAAAGAGCTTGGACACCCATATATGATGATTACCGTGTTGCCGCCTCATCTCTCTATTCAGAATTGACCAAGCAAATATTTTCCTCAAATAGAAAAACCAACATAAGACCTTAGGAAACCCTAAGAGAATCAAAGAAAATGTTAGGTTTAAGAATTTGAAATTGTGAAAACCCCTGAAATTTAGTGGCATGGCCAAAAAATCCAACTTGAGTTTCAAGCTTGTGTAACTATTAGAATTTCAAGCCGAAAGCCTTAGAATGAAAATGCCATAGGTAGGTGAACAGGGAGCGTAATGTCTTGGAGGGATAGTTGGTGTGCCCTCTGACCACGAAGCCTCAGGATAAAATTTAAAATGTCTGCATTATCTTTGCCACTCACCTGCCCCTTGAAGGACAGAGAGTGCTAAAGAGTGTCTACTTCTTTTCCACTCACCTGTCCCTCAAAGGAAAGGGAGTGCCAAAGAGGGACAACTGTAGATACCCCATTTTTAAAACTGGCAAATTCTGTGATGGTCTTGAACCTTAGGACCGCACCATCCCAGTAAATCTTCGAACCATAGACCATCAAAGTCCGTGAACACTATCATGTGATCCATAATCCTGTCAAAACCATTGTTTTAGTAATAAATCAAGTAAAAATATCAAAACAACTTACTTTCATCTGATTTTTTGTAGACAATATCACAAAAACGCAACTGTTAATTTTAGTTAGATTTGGGCCCCCTTTGACACCCAAAATGGAAATTTGGCTGGAAAATCTGCTTGAAATTGATATATATCGATTCTAGTATGATTTGAGCCTTTATATAAACACATTTTGTGATCCATTTAGTGTTAGACTTGGTAAACCTGTAGGCTAAGAAACCAGAGAGAGAACAAGAAAGCAACTCTAGATCTAGAGAAGCAACCTTAAGCCCTAGACCCCCCCCCCCCCCCCCCCCCCCCTTAAATTAACATTTAGTCTAGATCAACAAAACTCTAGTTCAATCAAGTCAAGGTTTGGCCAAATTTGAAAAGAGAACAACAAAAGACATACGTACACAGCCATGGTTCTGATACGGGAGAGGCCTCGAAGCCTCGGGCACCGCAAGCCAACTGGTTCGACCAGGTATTTTCCTCATCATCTCTTTTTCTCTTATTTTTCATTTATTTTGTTAGATTTATGGTTTATTATTATTATTATTATTCAATCTTTCATGCTTGTTGGATCGATGTTGGCTCTACCATTGATCTGAGAGCGGATCTGTTCATTTTTTAATAGATCTGGCCTCATATCGAAATTTGATTGTTCCCACTCTATATCATTTTAAAAATCAACTTGTGGTTCGGATCTGGTCGAATCTCATCCAGATATCGTCCCGATCTGCATCGTGAATAATTAGGAATAATCTTTTAAGAAGAATTTGGGAGATTTGGGTAGTGATAAAGACCACGTGAGAATGAAGGAACTATTTTGGGGAAGTTGGTAAGATAAAGAGATAAAATAGGGAGATAGTGTGTGTGGGGGAGATAGGGAAGAGATTTACCGGCACGTGAGTTAGAGAGATGTAAGGGAGAAAATTGCATGTGAGTTAGAGAGATAAGAGGGTTTATTTTTGTGGGTTGTTTTATTTATTTATTTATTTATTTATTTATTTATTTCCTAGTGTATTTAAAAGGAAGAATCCCTCATTGTAGAATAGAGAATGAGAATTGAGTAAATTGATCTTATGAAAATGTCGTTTTTTGGGCTGATTCTCTTGCAAACCTAGAGAGAAGGTACATTCTCTCAACTTTTTTTTTTATTTTTTATTATTCTGGTTTTATTTTCTCCCTGCATCAGAACTGGCAAGCACCGGGATGGTTTTCCCACTGCCCCATTTTTATGTGAAAAGAAAAGGGAAAAGATATTTTATTTTTTCATATTTTATTTTCTTTTTTTAGTGATTTACGTACGGATCCTAAAATTTTAGGTAAAATATGAAATGCTCCACTTACATGCGAAAATTACAAAGAAAGTCGGTCAACCCACTGTTTTTTAATTTCTTCCAAAATTGCCCTTTGGTTAACCTGGATTTAGAATTTTATTTTATTTTATTTTTTCATTAATAGAGCAGTGCTTTAAATTTGGAGCACTGCCCTACTAACAAAAAAGCTAAAAACAATTAAAAAAATCAAATTCTTGTTGACCGAAGGGCTATTTTGAAAAAATAAAAAAAATGGGTTGACCTTCTTTGTAATTTCCGCATATAAGCGAAGCGTATCGTATTTTAACTAAGAGTGCGTATGTAAATTACTCTTTGTTTTGTCAACCAGTAATCAAAATCTAACGCACATCCTCTTTGAGTTATACAAAAGTCAATACCTTTTAAACCTAAAAAATCGTCATGTTGATTAAAATATGTATTTATTCAATATTTTTAATTAAAATTGACCATTTTTCAGCTCTAAAGCCTAGCACAACTTTCGTGGAATCTCTCTCTCATTTCTCAATTAGACC
This sequence comes from Amborella trichopoda, assembly GCF_054954075.1. Taxonomy (NCBI): domain Eukaryota; kingdom Viridiplantae; phylum Streptophyta; class Magnoliopsida; order Amborellales; family Amborellaceae; genus Amborella; species Amborella trichopoda. The sequence continues at coordinate 4,222,614 of NC_142343.1, read as the reverse complement.
GTCTGCAGTGCATCTGAGTTACCGCTTTGCCATCTAATATGATCAATCACATTTGTAATCACTAAATTGTTATCATATTGCAGTGTGCTATAGCAAAAGACGCCGGAAGTATGTGGGGACCGTATAGGTTCTGACAGGTTGTAGTGGACGAGGTTGCAGTCATCTTACATTGTAAAGGTGTAGGGTCCGCACTTAAGGGACTCTCTATCATGCCTGTGGTTTGCATAAGTTTAAGCTGTCCTTGGATGGTTTTCAACCACTCAAATGAAGCATGCAGTAGCAGTTCAGGCCACGTTAGGGCCAATACATAGCGGAAAGAAGGATTCGTGTGATCTAACCGGAGTATATAGTAATTTTTTTTTTTTTTAATTCTTTTTTTTTTTTCTTCACGGCCTAGATCACTCATAAGTTGTCTTCTTACAAATAAAATAAAATAAAAGAGTACAATAGGATCTCAAGAAATTGAAGTCATTCAAAAACTTTTTTTTTTAATAAGAAATAAAAGACACAACCCATGCTTGGGAATAAAAGATATAATAAATAAATATGCAAGCAACAAAAGAGGGTACCGGAGATTATCTCAATCAGGTTATTTACACTCCATGCTGAGTCTCCTCCTTCCAATGGTGCTCGGGATCTTTGATCGCTCTCTTGATTTCTCCTTCTTAGAGCCTGTATGATAACTGGAAGCAAGTTCATGAACTATATATTGGAAGTTCCTGAAGAACTGTAAATTAGAAGTTACTTAAGAAGTTCCTAGTTTTTGTGTTTGATAACCTCCTTGGGAAGTTAAGAAGTTCTTGTTTGATATCCTCCTGAGAAGTTAAGAAGTTGCTGGTTGGTTTCTGTGTTTTATAATCTCCTGTGAAATTAAAGAAGTTTTGAGTATTTGTATTGGATTAGCTTTAAATAGGTAAGATATAAAATATTAAAATTGAGACTTAGATATTATTTATTTTTTATTAATTTGTATAATATTATTTGGGATACAATATCAATTGAAAGTAAAGTATGTTGGATTGAGAGAGAGAGTATGTGTGTATTATGAGAGAGAGTTGTATTGATGAGTGAGAGAAGCGTCCTAGAGAGAGATATAGTTGTACATCAATTGAATCAGATGTTGTATGATAAACTTCATTGCACCTCAAAATTAAAGCAGTATGTAGACAATGTCAAGCACAACCTCAATTCAATATTGTGTACCAAATCACTAGTTTCCTAATCGACTGTCTCAAAATAGAAATCAATATATTTTTTGAACTATTGTGGGTATACATTTTGTTGAGTCTTTTTACAAATATGAAGTGGAATAGGTGTTTAAATTTCATAAATAGCTTGGTTTTCTTGAGAGATAACTTGTAGGTTTCAATCGTAGGCATACCTCATATACCAAAAAATACAAATTCCTTCTCATGTCAACTTGGCTCTACTAAGCTATACTCGAATATAAAAGTAACAATGTAGACTCTACAAAGTTAACAAAAATACTGACACAAGCCCACATAATCGAAGCTCGTTGTCTCCCCTTCAATGAAACTTCACAATCTCATTAAAGAAAAAGAAAAAGAAATACAAAAGCCAACATGGTAAAGCATTATGTATGTATTAATTTTCTCTGTTGCATTTCCTGATATTTCATACTCGCATCAAGAAAAATAGCTGATACTTCATACACTCATCAAGGAAAATAGAGCAAACCCAGAGAGCTTTACTGGTAAACTTCAGTTTTGAGATCCAAGCAAATATTCATATGTAATATAGAAAATATATCCCAAATCAAAAGGACTTCTAGTTGATCCTTTTTTAGATCCAAGCAAATAGATCTACCTCTTTCTAAAGACCAAACTTTCTAAAGACCAAAATTCAATCATCTCACGGAATACTTGTGAAGAAATGAGATCTTAGCAACTGCACTTCTTTGCAGCTCTCTTCTCTAAAATTATCTCACATAAAAATCTAAAAGGATGTTTCTTTAAAAAACAACTAGATTCAAAAAGGGAGAGATGACTCCCCTTGTTAAATACTCACTGTCCAAAATACTGGATAATGAGAAGGGCTGAAGCTCTAGTTATTTTGACACACCATTTTCTGTTTTTTAAAATACCCATCTTTGCTCTAGTTATTTTGACACTCCATATTCTGTTTTTTAAAATACCCATCTTTGCTCTAGTTCTTTTGACACACCATTTTCTGTTTTTTAAAATACCCATATTTGCCCTAGTTATTTTGACACACCATTTTCTATTTTTTAAAATATCCATCTCAAAGATGGACCTTTGGAATGAAGGCAACGAAATTCTATGAACATTGCAGTAAAAAGAGGCCGAGATGGACCCTTGGAATGAAGGCAACGAAATTCTATAAAAATTGCAGTAAAAAGAAGCCAATAGAAATTATCATGACCTTGCTTAATGGCACCCCAAGGCCTCTCTCAAAAGTCAAGCGAAGTATCCCAAATTTTGGAGTAAATAGCTCCCAATTAGGATATGAATATCCAAATGACTTCTATTTGATCTTATCTCATATCCAAGTAAATATTCATCTACCTCTATCTCACTCTATCTCAGATCCAAGTAAATATTCATCTGCCTCTTTTTAAAGACCAATAAATAGGATCTTTAACAATCAATTGTTACTTGTGATAAATGGGATCTTTAACAATCAACTGCTAAAGTAGGATCTTTAACAATCAACGTCTACTTGTGACAGTGACATCTTTCTAAATAATGTTCTAAATAATGAGAGAGAGGCAAAACACCTTTATAAAATTTGTAACTCACACTAATCCAACCATACTTAGACACCCACCCTGATACCAATTACCAAAATAATATGGTTCTAAAACAATACCAATTACCAAAATCCAAATCAATTAGTTGTATTGAAATGTAGTTCTAAAACAAAAAAATTGGGATTCATGGGGACTCATTCAAAAGCCCACTCATTGTCCTTCCTCACAACATCCTCTTCTTCAAGAGAAAAATCATTTTCAATTCCAAATATCTTCCGAATGTCCTCCATGATCTAATCCTTTATGCGATCTGAGACCACCAATCAAGTTATATCAAGTGAATTCTTCATGTTCCAGTAATTTGCCACTTGCAAAAACAATACATAGTAAGTTAATCAATATGGAAGAAATAGACACCCCCAAGATGCCGAGAGCGGTATCGTTTGTGCTGTGAAATCAAGAGAATTCACAAAAACTTGGAACATTCTGCTTCAAAAGAGACAGACAATAAGAAAACAACGTGGAAAAAGGAAAAGAACATGGACAACATGGAAAAAATAAAAGAAGCTCATGAACGCACAAATAAGAATTCAAGAAATCCTCTTGAATTAAACTAAGAAAAAACAAAACTAAGTCAGAAAAAAAATATTGTAACATATCAACTGCAAGCTGAGAATAGCATAGACTTTAGATTCACATTTATATAATTGATAGCACTTGAGACTTGAGAGAACAACTTATGCATCTTTGTAATAAACTCCATTACCAACAAAATTCAGAAAGGGAATAAATCCATTGGTCACCTTGTAGAACAAGGATAGATACAAGTAGTTTGCAAGGGAGAACGACATATATGTATGACAAATTCAACTCAATGACAGACTCACCACAAACACCATGACAATCTCAAGCTAGCTTGACCCAAAATTTACAACATGAAGAGACAAGAATTACGACATGGATACTTTCAAATCTGATAAATTCAACTCAATGTATATAGCTTTCTTACCATGTCAAGCACTCCAGCTAGGACGACAAAAGACTCACAACCATAGTTAGCAAATCGCTGTTTAATCAGTGATTTTTTCAAAAAATGGGTGTTTTTATGGAAACAATTTTAAACAGTGACTTCTTGAAAAGGTTGGGAAAAAGTCTCGTAGTTTTCTTGAAAACGTCTAAAACATGCTTTTTCATAATACGATTTAAATCTGGCCAAAAAATCTCAGCTTTTTTAACCTTTTTTTTTGAGATTTTTTTTTTTTTTCTTGTTTTATGTATTGCAGTCATTGCTACTTTCATACTTTTGAAAAAAAAAATATTATTTCAAAAAACAATATCAATCTCAATCTCAATCTCATTTGAAAAAACAATATTATTTCACTAGATCAATCTCAATCTCATGGAAAGCTAAAACATATGAAACGATTACAAGTTCACTTGACAATGATAGAGAAATAATGAAAATTCTTCTGCCACATACAAAACATAAAATAGGAGTTCAACATATGGGCATTTTACCAAGAAGCATCGACAAAAGCTTGAATTTATATAAAGAATGACTAGCCCCATAAAAACTTGAGTTTATATAAAGAATGACTAGCCCCATAAAATGTTCACAATGTTGGACAAGAAACAAGCAAATATCAAACGAAGATGTCAAAAGAGTGAATATCTAAATCATACAAATAAAAAACAATTAAAAATAGTTTGCAAAGAACTTGCTATAATAATCATCTAGCAGTGAAAACATTAGTCACAAGAAGTTCAACCAAAGTTACCCTCAAATCAGTGCATAACCCTCCAAATTAATCAACATTTGACTCAAGCCCTAATATATCTTATAATTCAATAAAAATACTAGAGCATGAAAAAATCAAACCACCAAATACAAATTGATGCACAAAGTAACTAACTAAGGAAGTTAATCACCAAAGCATCACAAGCTTATTTTCTTCTCCAGAATAATTTACTAAGAGGTATATATTCAAAGACTCCTCTCAACTCCCTTAAATAACTTAAAGCACTAAAAACCATAAAAGCTCCAATGAAATCACAATTATTGATCCATTATTCCCTTTGATCTCCACCATATCTCCCATCAAAATCCCACTACATAAAAACAACTTGCAACCACTAAAACAAACACAAAATAAACCCTACATATCAAATTATTTTTTCCCTACAGATCATAATTTACCACAAAACAAGAAGAATAACATGAAATACCTAACTTGAGCAAGATGCAATCTATTAACAAATATCACAAGACCAAATCACTTTGCTTGACCTACTAATGCTTGAAAATGGCGCTCCGGAGAAGGAACTCACACCCTTGCAACTCAGAAAAATCTTAATCAACTCATCGAAGTCTATGCTAAGTAATCCAATGAACCAAATAAACACACAAAAAAAAAAGACTCATATTTTTGTACAAACTATTTGAATAATCAGTTTATAATTGAGCTCTATTTTTTTTGTAACTGAGCTCTAATCTATCGGGCTGTTGCAAAAAATCTGTAAAATCAACAAATAAACACAAAAAAAAAACAGACTCAGATTTTATTACAAACTGTTTGAATAGTCAGTTTGTAACTGAGCTCTATTTCTTTTTGTAAATGAGCTCTGGTCTATTGGGCTGTTACGGAAAATCTGTAAAATCGCCAAATAAACACAAAAAAAAAAAAAACGAATCAGTTTTTGTAGAAACAGTTTTTGAAGAATCCGTTTGTAACTAAGCTCTATTTTTTGTGTAGCTGAGCTCTAATCAATTGGGCTTGTGAGAAATAACTGTAAAATCATCAAATAAACATAAGAAAAAAAAATACTCATATTTTATTACAAACTGTATGAATAATCAGTTTGTAACTGAGCTCTATTCTTTTGCAAATGAGCTCTGATCTATTGGGTTGTTACAAAAAATCTGTAAAATCAGAAATAAAAAGGTATGTTATTCACTCTGATTTTATCAAATAAAACACATCAATACTATTTGTTGTGGTTAGGGAAGTCGGGGGCAAATACCTCGAGAAAGATGAAGAACACATATCAGAGCTCAATAGGAAGGAACAGAGCTCAAAGAAGAGATGGAGATAGAAAGATTACGAAGAAAGATTACGAAAAACAGAGTCAATAGCATACCTCAAGATCAATAACACAGAAAATAAGAGCTCTTTGATTCAAGTGCTCAAGAACAAACACAAAGATCAATACCACAGAGAGAATAAAGTCAATAGCATACCTCAAGATCAATGGCAAGGATCAGAGCTCAAGGACAACTAAGTAAACCCTAGCCAGGGCTATGTGCAAAGAGAGGGGTTTGCCTGAGATAGTGGCGTGCTATGAATAGAGGGCTGGCTCAACGGCTGAACTTGAAGAACAGAAGAGAGGGGTCGTGCTACGAAGAGAGGGGTGCTTAGCAGCGAAGATGGGAAACTACGAAGAGAGGGATGCTCAGCGGCGAAGAGAGGGGTGCTCAGCGGCAAAGAAGAGAAAAGAGGCCAGGCTTATTGAAGGGGAGGAAGTTATGAACTTCCAATTTTAAGTTCCGACCTTTGGGTCGATCTTTTTTACAAAGGGACATAAGAAGATGAACAGTAAATTGAAGTTCTTCTTTGAAGTTCTCATTTTTTATCTAACACGAAAGTTGAACAGTACTAAGAAGTTCTCAACTTCCAAAAAGACACTTCCTGTTATCAAACACGCCCTTAAGTTAAAATCCAATCAATGCACATGGATCTCAATCTAGAACCACCCACCTAAAGCCTCAATGCCTAGACTAATTCAAGCCCTTTGGCTTGATGCCCATGAGAGATAGAAATAAAAGACATAATGGAGACAACTATTAGATAAAAGATGATCCCTTTGCTACCCAAATAATCACAAGTCAATTTAGAACCCCACAAGAGAGGGAGAGAGAGAGAGAGAGAGAGAGAGATTAACTTAGTCTACGCATGCCACCCAATATATATAGAGAGAGAGGGTTAGGTTGGGGCATGGCCCCTTAGGCAAGCTAGGGTTCGAGATAGAGAGGGGTAGGCTAGGTGGGGTGTGCCCCTTAGGTTAGCTTGAGAGAGAGAGATCTTATCTTACAAAGAGAAGAGAGATAAGTGGTGTGGAGATTATGGGAGAGGAATGATCTTTTTTATAGATTTTTCATGCATTAGGGTTTGTTATAAATCGTAAGAGTAAATATTGATAATCGATCTAAGGAGACTTGTGGGGTTGGAGTTGTTAGTCATACATTCTTTATATATACCATCAAGATACAAATGAAAGTGATGGAACCTTCTCGTTCCCTTCCTAAACTTTTTCCCCTCAAATAAGTTAAATAAGAAAAATATTTATGTATTTCTCTAATAGTAAATATTCATTCTTTATTTCTCAATCAATCATTCTTGATTCTCAAGATTTTCTAAAACCACTTATTTCATTCCTTTTATGCAGGGAGGCATATCTCCACAAAAGGAAAGCCAAATAGCATGACATGCCTCTGACAATATTTTAGCAAGTGGGCAACTCAACATGGGTGGGGGCGTGCCACCCATTGTGGCCTCCCATGGGCCCCACTCAATCCAACAAAGTTATTAAATGGATCCCATGTGTAATGGTAGGTCCCACATATTTTTGAAAATAATAAAATTTGAATTTTTAGGATTTAAATATTATTAAATTATTTAAGATTTTATAAAATGAATTTCTTTTGATTTATAAATCCAAATTACAAAATTAAAATATCAGAAGATTCATAAAAATTCAAAAAAATATTTTAAAAATCAACATAAAATTAATTAAATTAAATTAATTTCAATGGGAATCAGATTCGAATAGGTCTAGGATTTAATCAACTCACAGGAGTACTTCACCTTCAACTGTAGCCATGATCCACATTCGCTTTATCAAACTAACCCAGTTGTTCCCATGACCCACAATCCATTGCAAGGGCTCATGATTGGACTACCAAAGTCAATCAATTGGCTAGGGGGCGTCATCTCAGTTTGTGGATTTCAAATTCTCTCCTACAGATAAACCATAATTCGCTAGACCATGTTGCAACCATGACTCTATGGTGCATAGGGGTAATCTCATGCAGATGTACATGCTTCACCCTTAATGGTGGATTACTATTTCAATGCGGCTATCGATGTACATAATGTGTGATGATACAACGATGAGGTTTTAATCCTGTCTCTGTAAACTATTCATCACACACAAGGGCTTCACGTGGTGAGTTAAATGGAAATGTGGTGGCTTTCTTTCCTAACCCTCCGAGTGCATAGAGAAAGATAAAGGATAGAGAATAAAATAAAGGGACATGTTAGATATCCAGCAAGTAGAGATGGAAAGAGAAAGGGTGGATAGAGAGAGAAAGAAAGGGTATTTTAGTTCAAATTTTTTTTTACTTCTTAACTGGAAAAAATACAAGAAAAAATAGTGTTGGGGTTTAAGGTATGATACTAAACGTATTGTGGATAAGATGTCTACAATGTTGATTTTGGAGGTATCTATAATTTTCCCTAATAAAAATCTATATGTGCATTACCTCTCATTTAAATATTTCTTAATGTTTTTTCCCTTAGGAGAACTTATGGGTAAATTCCTTTGCTCAAAATATCACTAAAATATAGAATAGTTTTTTGTGTCCACGGACTCATGGATCTCCCCTATCTTTCAAGGAGTTGAATACCTGAAGCACATTTCAAATCAATGGAAATTCATTTCCGCCTTAAATACATGAATTTCTAGTTCCAAAAAGAGTGTACATCTGCTAATTATTGAAGAATTGAAATAAAAGTTTAAAAAAGAGTACAATATGTACCATTTTTAATGCACAAAATCAATTTCCTTTTTATTTTTTAGATTCATGATCTTAGCAATTGAGACGAGAAGACTGAGAAGATTTGGATGCTCAAACAATCTCCTAGATAGATTTTGGAGTTCCTGACCCACTAAAATAGGTGCTTTTTAGGATATACTTAAACTCTACCCCTAAACAATTTACCAAGTGATAAATTTTGAGTTGAGGAATCACAGACGAGAGCTGTTCGCCTGCAACCACTGGCTTGATATGATGTCAATTTTCCATCCAGATTTTAGTTGTGCTCATTGAATACATTTCTATAGATTTTATAATTTATTGGTTGATTACTAAGATAATTTTACTAGAAAACCACTATGTGCTTGCCTTTTATTTTTCTAGATTGAACTCAAAAACTGCAACATCTCAAGCTCGATTCCTAAAACTACCCAAAGATAATAAGTCACATGGTAATAATTAGAACCTTATTCCAGCAAATTTTAGTTTGTGGAAAGAGTCCTGACAGTTAAAGAATACATGCATGTGTGAAAAGGCTTTTGGTGGGTATGCCGATTCATATGTTTGTTCTGGTTTTCAAGGGATATCGCACTTAAAATCACATTTCAGATAAATTTCATGCTTTTGGAGGTCTAAAAACAACATAGATTCGATGAGTTTTAGAAGAATTGAAATGAATAGTCCAAAAAATATTAGTATTTGAATTCTTTTATTTTATTCAGATTCATGATATCTGATAACTAATTTGCTTAGTAAAATTACAAGTTTTTTATGCTAATATTACTCATTACAAAAAAAAATTGTGATTCTTGATACTAATTTAGATATTGACAGTAATACTTAGTTTGGGTTTAGGCATAGCATTTTTCTAAATATTCGGTTTCGTAAAACTAAAGGTTTCATAAAAGGGTGTGGTTTGCATAAGGTTGCAACCTTAACCTCCAAATATTATTCTATCATGAAATTTTGATGTCAAAAGTTCTTAGGGTCTAGGGATCCATTTTCATATCTAATTATAAAATTTTAAACTCAACAAATGGTTCAAATCAAATAGATCAATAAATACAAGAAAATCTTGAAAATGGATGGTCCAGATAATGTATTGCAAGATGCACTATTTTTGAGACTCAAAATCTTCTTTGCCATATTCATACCTATGTTGAGATTATTAATTTGAGAGTTTCCCAACATCAAAACAGCCTTTTCCAATAGATTATTGAGGTACACCTTAATTCTACATTTTAACGTTGCAACACTTATATAAATATTTTCCTTCACAAAAACATATGGGCCTAACTACCAATAAAAAATTAAAACATGCGGGTCTTTTATGTGCCAACCTCTTACGGTTAAAGTAAATGTGCACAAGCATTTACAGTGGTTATACCTTTTAAATCAACAAACAAGAATCAATCCTTATAATCTTATTTTTCAACATTCATACAAAATCTTCTTTTTTCGTCTTATATATCTATATGGCATTCGAAAGTATTTGAAAATTAATTAGTTATGGCGTATGAAGCATTCTCATTATTTTGTAATGTCCTTGCCCTCCTAGTTTTGATTATTAAAAATGAAATGCATTCCCGGATTCTTACCCAAGGTTGCTCATTCATTGTAAAATATAGATTCATACGCGCTATGATATATATATATATATATATATATATATATATATATAAGGGTGCTTACACTATCGAGTAATTTATTATTATACTCAACAAATTTTTGATATTTTTATGCCCTTACACATCTCCTAATTATAAAAAATACCCTTATTAAAAACATGCTCTACGTAAAAAATGAGGATATACAAGTGCCCAAATTTGTTGAGTACAATGATAAATTACTCTATAGTGTGAGCACCCTAACATAATATATATATATATATATATATATATAAGCATCTTTGCAACGCCTATGGGTGAAATGCTACAATGATTTCGCCCATAGGCCAATCGCTACCCAAAAAAATCATACGGGTACCGTCACGGACATATTAGATCCGTAACGGTCCAAAAATTCACGTGTAACCACAACGGACGGCGCCATCAGTTGCGGGTCGGTTAAATAAACCACCACGGACATAACAAGTCCATGACAGAGGCCAAACACTGTAGCATTTCGCCTGTAGCTGTTTTTTAGGTTTTTCATATAGCTATATATATATATATTGGAAAAAGATGGGATTAGCCCACTAGCTCATATGAACATATGAGCCCAACGTCCCAGATTGAATCTGGGTCGATCTGATGATCACAGATGTCCGGTAGTGTTTGAATTTTAGTTGTTTTTTTTCTACAAATCTAAATCAATTGAAATTTTAGGAATACGTTCACCAAAAATCGATGAATCTTTGAAAAATATCAAAAAAATATTTTACATGACATAAATTGACCAAAATACCCTCAAAATATTTCAGAGGGTATTTTGGCCATTTTTTTTATCGTGAATAATTTTTTATATATATTTTTATTAGGTGCGCCTTGATGTGAAGAACATACACCTAAAATTTCAAGTGATTTGGATTTATAGAAAAATAAATACAATTCAAACATTATAAGACATTCATGATCATCAAATCGGCCTAGATTCAATCTGGGCCGTTGGACTCATACGTTTATATGAGCTAGTGGGCTAATCCCATCTTTTCCCATATATATATATATATATATATATATATATATATATATATATATATATATATATATATATATATAGAGAGAGAGAGAGAGAGGAAGATGCTAGGGTGAGCCGACTAGCTCATTTGAAAAAATGAGCCAAGCGGCCCAGATTGAATCGGGGCCGATGTAACGATCACAGATGCCCGATAGTATTTGAATTTTAATTGTTTTTTTACAAATCTAAATCACTTGAAATTTTAGACGTGTGTTGATATAAAAAATAGGTGAATATTTGAAAAATATTAAAAAAAATTTACATGGAAACAAATGACCAAAATACCCCAATAAAGTTTTGAGGGTATTTTGGTCATTTTTAATTTTTTTGATTTTATATATATATATATATATATATATATATATATATATATATATATATATATATATATATATATATATATATATATATATATATATATATATATATATATATATATATATATATATATATATATATATATATATATATATATATATATATTATTAGTTGCGGCTTAATGAGAATAAGAATCATGTAAAATTTCAAGTGATTTGGATTTGTAGAAAGAAAATTAAAATTCAAACACTCTCGGCCGTCAGATCGGCCCAGATTCAATCTGAACCATTGGGCTTATACTATTCTGTAAGCTAGTGGGCTCACCCAAACTTTTTTCATATATATATATATATATATATATATATATATATATATATATATATATATATATATATATATATATGGGTGCAGTTTGCATACGAATGCATTCGTAGTTGTAGACCTAAGGTGCACCTTCAAATTTTATACTGGTATATACTTTGGATGTAAAATGTTCTTAGGATTATCTCAAAATCTATTTTTATATCTAATTATAAACTTTTAAATTTCAAAAATGGTTAAAATGAAATAGATCTATAGATATATAAAAATCTTGAAAATGGACGGTGTGGATAATTTGTTGTAAAATGCACTATTTCTAAGACTTAAAATCTGTTTCTTTTTTATAGTCATACATTCTTATATAAACTTTTTCATATATATATATATATATATATATAGAGAGAGAGAGGGGGGGTGAACAGAAGCATGTCACTTAATCCCACATCGATATTGTTGGAAGGAGATGGAATACAAGACAAATTAAAAAAAAGGGCCTCCTTGAGACAGTGAGGTACGTGTCCAGCACGGCAACAGTCGGACCAGTGGTACGAGTACAAGTGAAAAAAATTGTTAAAAAAATTTGCAAATTAAAAATATAATAATTAAATTAATTATGTAGAACCAGGTGATGTATCATGTCTCTCTGAAAGAACTGACCGGTTCTGTCATAGATCCGGTCAAAACGAGCAATTCTATCATAGATCCTGTCAGAACGAGGAAAGAAAAAAATTTCAAAAAGGTTTTGAGCGTGGGGTTTCATTTTCAATATGCTTTACTTGCACTCCAAATTTCTAAGAGGAAGAGAGGTCTCAGGTACTACGAAAGGTGCACATACAGATAAATGTAAACAAATAACACTCAGAGAGAGATACATGCAAGCAAATAACACTTACATAGAGAGACCTTCATGAGTTTTTGTCAGATAAAAAAGAAAGAAAAAAAAGGGAGACCTTCATGAGTCATGGCTACCCCTCAATACACTGCCTTCCACACACTCCAGATCGTGGTTTAGTAGCGGAACGCACAGTAGTCGAAGGAGAGTTAGCCTGCCACTATTCCTGATAATGGATTATTGGCAATAGTGGAAAACAGATCAGTACCATCACCAGTACCAGTGGACCATATAGACCTTCCATAAAGAACCAATGCATAGGCACCATTAGGACCCGTATTTGGTTGTACCTATACAGCACCATAGCGATTTAAAACCACCAATGTACCATCACAGACCAAACTGCAATGGCAATTTTCTGCCGCTGGGGAAGATTTTGGGGACTCCCATATAGGGTGTGAGAGGTTGTAGAGGACGAGCTTTCAGTCCTTTCGCATTATCAACGTGTAGTCTTCGCACTCGAGCGATTCATCACAGGGCAGATACTCTTCGGAATAGAGGACGTTCTTATTCCAACCTGAGTTTAGGACATTTTCACCAGCAAGAGAAGGAAGGAGGGAGGGAGGGAGAGAGAAAGGGTTGAGAGGAGGAGAAGAAAGGGTAGGGTGAGGCAGGATGGTTGGCATGGTTTGTAGGGTAGAAGGTGGGATAGAGTGCCCTTCAATCTCTGGTGTGTTGTGTATTACGGTTAGAGAACTAAAACCTATTTATAGAAGAAACTCTGAAGACAGATAATTGATAACGTTTGTATGTACCCTCATATCTAAGCCAGTATTTCGGGCGGGAAATAGGTCGATGGGGAGCACCCTAGGGATATTGGTTGTCACGTAAAGTACCATATGGATATATAATATTGTGAGATTCTTTTTGTCGGCTTCTTATTTTGTCCCAAACATTTCGGGTAATAAAATTAAAGGAAATTATAATAAATATATTTTATTTTGACCTAATTGAAACAAACCGTCAATTTTCATAAATCTCATCCACACCCTTGTTTTGATATTTTTTGGACTAAAATGGCCTTCACAGTAATCGTATTATTATGAAGCCCTAGTATTACAGTACTTTCAGTACCGTAATGACTACCCTATTTTATACTATATTTTAAATACCATGATAACTCGAAGTACTTTAAATTCCAAAATAGAGGAAAAAAGGTGTGGATGAGATTTAAGAAAGTTGAGATTTTTTTTCTAATTTGTCAAAAATTAAAGTAAATTCACGGTAATTTCTCTAAAATTAAGGACCTGGTTTCTATGCCCCAAGCCCATATATGTAGAAATGTGGGCCTCTTAATAAATCTATTTTTGAGATAGATTTTTATGACTGAATTTTTAAGGATATGTAGTCTCTAACATGAAGATCATGAATATGAAAAAATAAATAAATTTTAATAACTAGAAATAACAATTTTATTAAGAAAACATTTGGATCGTTAGTTTCCATCATTTTTAGATGAGACACCTACTTGCATCCATCTTTGAGATGGATGCTTTACGCTTTTCTAGACCGCATATGTAGAAATGTTGTCTAGCCCGCATGAAACAATTTTTCTAAAATTAATACTAGGTGGGGTTTTACCTAAGGGAGTAAATATAGATTATACTTCTACGGGAATAGAATATCTTTGACCGGAAAATTTTAAAGTTACTTTTTATTAGATTTTTTTTTTTTTTTTGGAAAATTTTCTACAAACGGAATAATTGTTTCACTTATTTAATGCTCATTACATTCTAAGCTATCTTGAGTAAAACATGGAGCGGCCATTGAGGTCCTCTTTGTCCCCATGGATGCTTGTGGGTGTACATCTGTTTATGTATGCACGTGTGAGAAAAGGATAGATATGTCAAGAAGAAATCGACTATCTATTAAAGAAAATTAAAATATATATGCAGATCGGAAAATACCTACGGTATTACAATGTGGTCCATCTTTTTCTATTAGATCTTACCCTAGGGGCCGTTTGGATACGTGGAAATATATTGTGTGTGAAATATATTATGGGTGTAATACATTACTGCGTAATACATTGTTGATTGTCACTGTTTGGATAGTATTTAGATGCAACTTGGGAAATACATTGCTAGCTATATCTAGAAGAACTATGAGAAATGCATTTCCATCCCAATATGAAAAATATACCTATGTTTGGCTAACTTGATTAAACTTTGGTTTCAACATGAAAAGTCATTGGAATAATATGATTGGAATAACATGATTTTATTGTGATAAGCCTCATTTTTATTTATTTTTTATAAAAGTCGTTCAAATATCTCTCTATAAATAATTTCAAATAAGCAATAAATTTATGATACCAAAATCAAAATCTTTATGGTACAAGTTAAAAAATAAGAAGAAGTTTGATTAGTACACTAGAATGCTTGGTAATTGTAGTAGAAAATTTTGAAGCATTGGACGAGACTAAAGAGGTATCTTATTTCAATTGAGCTTTTACTAATCTTTTATGAGGATTATAATGTGTGAAATTTTTTATTATGATTGTGTTGTGTAATTTCTCATTGATTACCAATTATTATTTTTATTATTTTTGTTTTTATACGAGAGCTGATGGCGGGCTGCAACCCAAATTGGGGATAGAGGGATGTGGAAATTTTTTATTATGATTGCAGTAGAAAATTGTCCTCGTACACCTGTTCAAATCAATTTAGGTTCCCTTTTCATAGCCCCTAGTTTCAGGGTATACTTGAGAGAGAAAAATGCTTTTTTAGGCAGACTTGAGAAAGGAAAATGTTTTGTTAAACAGGAATAGGCACGAGAAAAATTTACAAAGATTACCCATCAACCTCATAATAGATTTTTCACCTCTCACCACGAGTAATGAATTTCATGTTTTTTGGGAAAATCTCGGGTAGTATGGGTAATGTCTTTCCATTTTCTTATTATTGAAATGTACCCAGTGTAAAAGTCATATTTCCTTGTAATCTATTGTCACGTAATAGATTTCCACGTACCCAAACGGCTCCTTAGGGTCTTTTTTGTTCCTGGTCTTTTTATTATGGTTTGCCCCATATTTTTATTTTGCAACATCAAATAGATCATATTTTTCATATTTCCGAATTGTAGTTCTCTAGGGGTATGAGAATCCTAAAATTGAACCTCCGCATGTCTAGGGTGTTCTACATTTTTTTGGGTGAATCAGTGGGGATATTGGCCCCTACCCGTTTTATTAAAAAAAACAAAAGAGGTTTTACATAAACACGTCTTATACAACCCTTTATAAGGGAATACTAGCAAAATCACATGAAATGTAAGACATTACAAAATCAGGGGGGTGAGCACGCAACACAATTGGGTCATTCTTAGAGACCGCTGCCTTGGTTAAAGAATCTGCAGCCATATTTCCTGCCCTATAGACATGTTGGGCCTTCCATTATTGATCAGTAAAAAATGCAAGCTTGGATATATTATTAGCCAAAATTACATGCAATCTCCAAAGAGGCCTGCAACATCAAACCACTCCCTAATTAGAAATTTTTCTGAAGCACCAAGAAGTTTGATGTTGATAATATTCAACAGCGTCTGCTTAAAATTCTTTTTCAAAGTATCGAGCGGTTTGATAATTCCATTATATAACCCATCAATAATTGAAAGAATTTTCGTAGCATGGAGTAGTTCAACGATGCTAATCCAGAAACATTCCTGGAAAGAATTTCAAAGTATGAGCGGTTTGATATTGCTCATATATAATCACTCCATTCTTAAAAAACATTTAAAATATAGAGCAGTTCAATATTGCTAAAATAGAACATCCTTATTTGCCCGCGACCACCATTCTATCAGAGCACAATCTACGGGAAGAGGCAATCCACTATAAACATCGTGGGTAGTGGCAAAAAGTTAGACAAGCCATGAGCTAAGCGTGACCATCAAGCAGCCTTGTACGCACCCATGCACATGCATGATCGTATTCGGTGCCTTGTGTGTTCGGTGCCTTGTGTGTTGCGTATAGAACTTCCTTTCTTTTGGTTCTTAGAAATTAAGTGAAAAAGATATCCATATATTTAAATAAGATTTATTTATGAACAATTATTTCATGGGGATGGACCGTGTTTGTGTAATATGCCGTTCAAAATCATTTGTAACTAATTGTCTAAATGTTTTTTTAATATAATTATTACTTCTAGTTTTTAAGTTTTTTTTTTTTTTTGTATTCATGATCTCTATATTAAAGAATATATATTTTCCAAAATTTAGGATCAAATTATATTTATTCCTAAGCCCGCATTTCTACAATATGCGGGCTAACAGCATCCTTTCTTATTCTGCATCTTCAATGTGGATAAGTAACCCAACAACTTCTCTCTCAAAAAAAAAAAAAAAACACTCCTCAATCTTTACTCTCAACACATATAAAGACGAAGAACACGATCTCCAAACTCTAATGTGAACGCTTTGGGTATATAAAGACAAAAAGACCCAATCTCCAATGTTTAATCTTATAAAAACACGGTGACGGGCCACCAAACACGTAACGCATGATACGTACGTGTGAGCGTGCCCCACGCACACTCACACATGCACACGTGTGTTGCTAGCGTGCCCCACGCACACTCACACGTGCACACGTGTGTCCAATCGGACGTGCGAACGTGCCCCACGCACACTCACGCGTGCACACGTGTATCCAAGCGCACGTGTAAAGTTGCCCTAATATTTTTACACATATATTATAATTCATATTACATAGGTATTTATATCCCAAAGTTGAATGCCTATCTTTCGATGTGGGATAATTCTCAAACATCATTGAATGAAAATGAAATGTAAATATAGTCTATTAATCAGCAATTTATAATCACATGTAGTTAGATGACATGATGGTTATGACTTTGGTTTTTTTACTTGACCTCCCAAGGTCGAATCCCCTTGGGCATGTGTTGCATTTTTTTTGTGTATATAATGGTTGGTATAAATATAAATATTTTTGTTGAGTATATAGTGGTTGGTATAAATATAAATATTTTTATAAAAAATATAAAAGACATAAAAAAATGAAAAAAAATAATAATTTTTTATATAACAGTTAATTTTTGTTGTATATAGTGGTATAATTATTTTTGTAAATAATATGAAAGGTATAAAAAAATAAAAATAAAAATTTTATTCTATTTGAAATCTCTATCTTTCTACTAACAATTCTTTTACTAAATTTATTATAGAAACCTAAAAAAATAAATTTTCAAAAAATTGAAGTGTTACTTCCAAAATTTGTACGTATTTTATTAATTTTTACATTGATAACCAAATCTTTTATTTTATTTATGAATTTTTACATTATAAATCATGTAATGTACTATTTTTCTTACAGTTGTCAATAATACATTTTAAATTAGATAATATTATAAAATATTTTTAATTTGTTATTATTTGTCTAATAAAATAATTATAAAATACAAACTAATAATTATAATTTCATTATATAATAATATAATTAGTGAGGTTGTAATAATTTTGGATTATAGTTA
This sequence comes from Amborella trichopoda, assembly GCF_054954075.1. Taxonomy (NCBI): domain Eukaryota; kingdom Viridiplantae; phylum Streptophyta; class Magnoliopsida; order Amborellales; family Amborellaceae; genus Amborella; species Amborella trichopoda. The sequence goes on along the minus strand of NC_142343.1, from coordinate 4,204,375 downwards.
GCAAGGCTGTAATAGTTTGGGTTTTTTTAGCGGATTAGGGTTTTTCGCCAAAACGAGATTTTAATGGCCATTCTTTCATTGATTAGTCTACTCTTTATAATAGTCCATATATAATTATATATTTTATCCATGATAATTCTATGATTTTTCTTTTATGTGATGCAAATTTAATAGTTAAAATAAGTTTATAAAGGAAAAGAGCATCTCAATATTCACAAATTGATAAAAAAAAATGAAAGTTAATAATGTAGTACCCTCATTTTTTATTGGATTCCTAAAAAACAACATTTATAATGAATTTTAATAATTTTTTCGGATTTTTTTGAAACTTTAATCCGATCGATTCAGTCGATTCCCGATTCGGATTGATTTTTGAGGTGCCCGATCCGAATCACCGATTCGCTTTTTGATATAAACAAAAACAACTTTAGGGCGCTGACTTGCCTAAGTACGAGTGCACTCATCCACTCACGCGAGTCATCGCACACTTGGCATATTATGAAGCAACTTCAACGAATAAAACAATAATTATTGAGTGCAATATGCAATTTTTCAAACATTTTCCACCTTGTAGTTGAAATTGATTGAAAAACATATTCTCGGTGAAAGAAGCGTGAAAAACCGAAGTTCGTAGCAGTCCCAGGGCTCCATTCTGAATTCCTGAGCACCCTTTACGAAGTGAGGGACTAAATGGGACTTTGAGGACACCATACCACACTGAAAAAGAGAGAGAGAGAGAGATTATAATTTTTATGAAGAAACATTGTTTGACTAGAAAATGGGGGAGAAATGGAAAGAATTTAAAAGAAACTTATAAAAAAATGCATTACATTAGAGAAACTTTGACAATGACAGAGGAATAGTTCAAGATACTCAATATTTTCTTTTTTAAAAAAAAAGAATTACATCTCAACATGTTATATACTTTGGGTATTAGAGAGAGAGGGAGAGAGAGATAAAGTTTTGATAGACAGAGAGATGAGAGAGAGATGATGGGGAGGGTGGGCTCCGTAGAGATAGTTGAAGATAGTTTTTAATTAATTTTAATTTATCTTGTATTTGATGTAGATATCTCTCTTGCTAAAGACTAGATAAGTTAGATATCTATCTTGATAAAGACTAGATTAGTTAGTCATTATCAATAACTGATTAGCCGTATATTTATACGGGACTTTGTATGTTCTTTACAATTAATCGATACATAGAGATTTCCCTAGAGGGTTCAAAAGTTTGTCATGGTATCAGAGCAAGGTTGCATGCCTCCCCTGAATCGGACCCTCAATCAGAGGACAAGGTGAACGGTCGACTCCTTTTGGATCGGCCAAGGTGCAACCATCCTCGAGCTGCTTGTCAGCAAATGTCAAGCGTTGTTGGTCAGGGGGGATTCCCTCCTTATCTTCGATCTCAGCTGAGGGTCTTTACGAATATCTACATCTTGATGTAGAGAGAGAAACCAAATACAGTTCAATCCATATTCTTTCGAACCTATAAATTTCTTCTTCTTACTGGTCAGTCCATATTCCCTCAAACCTAGAAATTTCTTCTTCAACCCTTTCTTCCTTCCTTGTCTCGCTTGCCTGATTCAGAGCAAGCATACAAACTATTCTCCAAAAACCTATTTTGAGAAGGTATAACATCTATTTTCAATGGGTCAAGTCCCCACAAAACCGTCAAAATCCCCGATTTCTCAAAACCGCAAACCGCTCACTATTTCTCTCTCATCCCATCTTAAAAAGTTAAAAACCTCTCTCTAAACTCCTAACTGGTTCTCTCAGCCCACCATATATCCTCTCTCTCTCTAAACCATCTACTGATTCTATGAGCCCACCATTAAACGTTTATCTCTTGTCTTTCTCTCTCTCCTATTTATACCACCAATATAATAGGTCATGCCCCTTACCTCGTGCTTCTACTCCACCTAATCACGGGCACCTCACACGTATCAATTTTTGGATTTGTTTGTGGTTCTTTAATTGGGTCAAGTATTGGGATTAGGTGATTGGTGTAGTTGGTGTATCTTAGTCGGTACTTATCAGTCGATATGTATCAAGTCCAAGTTTTGATATTGAACTGGATTTTTTTTTTAAATCCACGATTTGAACATGGTTTCTGGAAAAGGAAATGTATTGGTTATAAAACTTGAAGGGAAAAACTATCCCGAATGGCAATTCCATTTTCAATTTTTTGTTAAGGGAAAGGTTTGTGGAGGTATGTTGATGGAACTGAACCTGAACCGGCTACACCCAATACTAAAGATACCCAACAATGGAAGATCAACAATGCAAAAATTATTTCATGGATTCTCAGCTCTGTCGACCTGGATATTGGAAGGCCAATGAGATGCTTCCGTATTGCGAACGAAATATGGGAATATTTAGAAAAAATTTATCAGCCATCAAATCTTGCAAGGCGCTTCTAAATCGTGTATGATATGTTTTCTTATAGTCGATGGGAAAAAACTATTTAGGAATATTATGCTGGTTTCATGAACTTGTGTACAAAATATGAATCTGTAAACTTGAAGGCTATCACTACTGCTTGTTGCATTAAGAGCCTCATAGAGATAAATTGTGACATGAAGGTGATGCAGTTTTTTATGAAGTTGCGACCCTACTATGAGATTGTTCGAGCTAATATTTTAAATCGTGAAATATTAACAAATATGGATGTCATTCTCGTGAATTACTTCATGAGGAAACACGAATCACAACCCAAGCCACCATTGAGGGATAGAAGAATATAGAGTATGTACTTGTAGCCCAACGGGCTAGAGGACCGCATCACAGAATGACTCATATTTGCTGTAATGTTATGAGTGTAAAGAATATGGTCATATAGCATCCCAGTGTAAGAAAAAAAAAATTTGTACTTATTGTAAACGTGCTGAGCATATTATCACAAAATGTCGACATCCTTCTTGGCGAGGCAACCGAGCATTTGATACACGAAAACCTTTTTACAGGGCATACTAAGTCGCTAATGATGCTCTCAAAGGATTAAAGGTAGAGATCCCTCCATCCAACACTATTCATGACCCAAATACAACAATGTCCCAGACATCAGATGATATTCGACAGTTAGTACAAAACTCTGTATCTACGGCTATCTCTTTTGCTTTCTTTTCTATGGGTTTATCTGATATGAACTCTTACCTATCCTCTAGTGTAAATCCCCTTTGGTTTATTGACATAGGTGCCTCTAATCAAATGACTGGAGTGCACAGAAGTCCAGCATCTACTGACCCATACCAAGGTAATAGTCAGATTCTTATCGTTAATGGGGAAAACTGAATATTATTGGTACTGATAATCTCTAACTTTCTATATCCTGTGGTACACCTTTTCATTTACGTAATATCCTCTTCGTTTCTAAATTAACTGTTAATCTAATCTTTGTGGGCCAACTAGTTGATGATGGTTACAATGTTCAATTTTCTCATGATGGTTGTCTAATATAAGACCTCGCACTGTGAGAGTGATAGTGAAGGGGCGTAGAAATAATCGTTTGTTTGCCTTGGAGTTTGAAAAACCAAACCATGATGCTTATTTCTTTTCTCCATTGAATTCTAATTTTTCTATTTCCAACAGACAATGGCATATGTAGTATCGGAGACTTGGCCATCCGACTGCAAATAAATTAAATACTTTATTTCGTTCTGGTTCATTGCCCAATAAAGCACTTGATTGAATTCTATCAATAAATCTTGTATTGGTTGTTCTTTTAAGAAAAACACCAATTTTCCTTTTTCGACTCTAGTAGACAAAGCAACTGTACCTTTTCATCTCATTCATAGTGATGTGTGAGGTCCTGCTCCAACTTTATCCACAATGGGATATAAGTATTTTTTTTTTGTTCATTGATGATTGTACACGATATACTTAGATATACTTTATGTGCCATAAATCAGAAGTATTCTCCTATTTTAAAGCGTTTTTATTCATGATTGCAACTGAGTTTAATACCAAAGTAAAAATCTTACGATCAGACTCCGACGGAAAATACTTATCAAATGATTTTCAAGACTTTTTGAAAACACAGGGTATTCAATCACAGAAAACTTGTCCATATACTGCACGCATAATGGTATTGATGAAAGGAAAAATTGTTGTATCTTGGAAGTTGTGAGGACCCATATGCATGACTCTCGTATTCCTCATAGTTTTTGGGTTGAAACTGCATCAACAGCGATTTATCTCATAAATCGCCTCCCATCCTTGGTTTTGCATAAAAAATCCCCATATTATTCATTATTTCATGTTCGTCCCGATTATTCTCTCTTGCATGTGTTTGGGTGTGTATGTTTTGTTCATCTTCCTCAGCATGAACGGACAAAATTTTCTGTTCAAGCAATCACTCGTGTTTTTGTGGGTTATTGTCCCGACCAAAAAGGGTTTCTATGTTATGATCCAAGAGCTCGTCATGTACGCATTTCTGGCAATGTCGTCTTTTTTTAAAGCATATTTTATTACTCTTCAATTACAAAATCATCAGGGTCCTCTGTTTCTTTCTTTTCAGATTTCTCCACTGATAAATCATCACACCTTTTAGAGCCTCAGCAGCAAGGCCAACAACACAAATCCACGCACACTCCATCTCACCAAACAGAGCAAGGTCAAACCTTCGTCCTACCTGTAAGTGCTTCTTTTCTTACTCTTATTAATAGCTCTACTCTCTTATGACGTTATTCACGTGTAACTCACCCACCTGATCGATATGGCTTCTCCCTTGAGGATTTTGACTTTTCACTATAGCCTAGAGTTTTGTCTACTTCTCTTGATACTATTTTGGTTCCTTCTAAAAACCTAGATCTATGTTTACTCCTTAGATCATTATTTGCCCATCTAGATCAGTGGATGTTCCTTCCTCCTACCAGCAAGTCTTGACTATGCTATGTTGGAAAGAGGCAATGGATGCAAAGATCAGTGCCTTGTTGGAAAATGACACTTGGGATCTTGTTCCGTGTCCTCCTAACACATCTATTATTGGCAGTAAATGGGTCTTTTCTATGAAGCTTAAATCTGATGGAAGGATCAAGCGATATAAAGCACGATTAATTTTTCAAGTTTACAAACAGGAGTATGGCATAGATTATGATGAAACATTTGTTCATGTTGCTAAAATGACTACTGTACGAACCATAATTGCCCTCTCAATTATTCGTCAGTGGACTATATCTCAAATAGATGTGAAAAATACATTTCTCCATGGACATTTGAAAGAGACAGTATATATGGGATCTCCTCCTGGATATTGCAATGATAAATCTATGGTATATCATTTGAAGAAATCTTTGTATGGTTTAAAACAAGCTCCAAGAGCTGGATTGAACGATTTCGACAGGTCATTCTGAATGTTGGGTTGAAACAAAATGCTCATAACTATTCGCTCTTTACTCATCATTGTTCTTCAGGAATAACAATTCTTCTCCTCTATATTGATGATATTTTCATCACCGGAGACAACCTTGATAATATCATACACTTGAAAGAGCTTCTCAGTGAATCATTCAAAATGAAAGATTTGGGTCCGTTAACTTATTTTGTTGCGCTGGAGATTTATTATTCCTCTAATGGATACATAGTTAACCAGAAGAAGTACCCCAAAGAATTGATAAAACTGGCCCACTTATCTGATGATAAACTAGTGGATACACCAATGGAGGTGAATGTAAAATATAGAAAGGATGATGGAGACAAACTTTTGGATCCTACTCTTTATAGACAACTGGTTGGAAATCTACTTTATCTCACTATGACTCATCCAGATATATCTCATGCGGTACAAGTTGTTAGCCAATTTGTGGTTGAACCTCGTCGCATCCACTTCTCGACTGTCCATCGTATCATTCGTTACCTACAGGGTACATTCCATAGAGGACTATTATTCTTTTCTAACTCTTCTCTTCAGTCGCGAGCCTATGCTGATGCGAATTGGGCAGGATGGCCAATATTAGAGGCTCAACCATAGGTGATGTATTTTTTTTAGAGATTCTCTCATATCATGGAAATGTAAGAAACAACAGAAGCCGAATACCGAGCAATATCCTCAACTTGTATTAAAATTACTTAGTTAAGAGGCCTTTTACAGGACCTCAATATTCTTCATCGAAATCCTACATCATTGTATGCAGATAATATGAGCGTCATCCGTATTGCATCCAATCCAGTATTACCTGACCGCACCAAGTATATAGAAGTTGATTGTCATTTCATTCTTGAAAAATTTCTGGCGGAGAAGTTACACTCCCACATATTACTTCCCAACAAACAACTTGTAGATATCTTTACCAAGGCAATGACTCGTGCTCGTCATGACTATCTCGTTGACAAACTGATGATGTTCACCCAACCTCAAATTGAGGGGGAGTGTAGAGACAGTTGAGGATAGTTTTTAATTAATTTTAATTTATCTTTTATTTGATGTTGATATCTCTCTTGATGAAGACTAGATTAGTTAGATATCTCTCTTGATAAAGACTAGATTAGTTAGATATCTCTCTTGATAAAGACTAGATTAGTCAGTCATTATCAATAACTAATTAGCAACATATTTATTTGGGACTTTGTACATTTTTTACAATTAATCAATACAAAGAGATTTCCCAAGAGGGTTCAGAAGTTTGACAGGCTATGCGATTTGGGTATTTGAGAGAGAGAGACAGAGTTCTGATAGAGAGAGAAATGATGGGGAGGGTGGGCTCTGCGGTTGGGGTATTAGAAAGACAGCATAGGTAAGCAAAACTAGGGGATGTCGAGATATTTACCCTATATAAAATAGCTGAAAGGGGTCGGTTTGCACTTCAAATGGTTGAACCCACCTCCTACTTGCAAAAGCGCTAAATAATCAATGGGTTCATATGCCAAATTCTTGGAACTATTTCCCACTTAAAAAAACTAAATAAAAGCAAGCCCAATGCCTAAACCCATTTTCCACAACAAGAAAATTCTAAAAAAGAACAAAAACAAAACCACAAAAAAAAACGACACAAAAAAAAATACAAAACAAACAAACCGAAGAAGAGAGAGTGGGTTGGGAACTCAATTTCTTAACAAATCTCCCTAAAAAAAAAACATTTAAAAGTGTCTAATGTCAAAACCCATCTTCCATCTATTAAAAAAAAGAGTGAATTTAGATAGCCAATATCCGAACCTATTTCTCACTTTTAACTTATAAAAAAGAAGTTGAGTGGCTTTGGAACCTTCTATCACTTACAAAAAAAATTATAAAAAATAGTGACTTCGAACACTCAATAACCAAATCCATCTCCACTTACAAGACAAATAAAAGAAAAGTGGGTTGAGACATCCCATGTCAGAACATGGCTCACATTCAAAAGAAAAATGCTTGTTCAAATATCCGTTGACTGAAACCAAAAAAATTGGGGAATATAAAAAAAGGGAAAAAAAAATTTCAACGTTTGTGTAAAATGTTAAATGATGAATTTTTTTTTTAATATGGATCATCTAATGAGATTTCTTGGTAAGTTTCCCTAATTATTAAAGGGGCTCTTAAAAGAACGATACGATGGTAACGTCGATAGTCATGTATTTTCCAAAGGGTGTGAATTATTGATGTAGATCAAAATGGTTGATACAAATTTTTATTTTTATTTTTTTGAAGCCAAAGATATTCGAGTTCCGAAGGACCCTTATCTATGAATCGAATGGCTATGATTGTTCATGCCCCAGCTCGATTTGAATCTAAGAAGGAACCACTTCTTGACCATTCGATTTGAATCGAACGGCTATGATTGTTCATTCCCCAATGTCATGCCAAAGACTATTTAATTTTTTATTTTTGTCTACAAAATATTTTTAGATGAAATTTTGGGTGTCCCATCACAAAACTAGGTTGAACTTGGGAAAAATAAAAAACAAATATTTTCTATAAAAATAAATTACCAAAATGCCCTTACAATTTTTAGGGGTATTCTAGTAATTATTTATCACCGAAAAGTTGTTATTTTTATTTTATCATGTGCGCCCCTGTCATATCTATGCATGTCCTAAATTTTTTTTTATAATGATCTGTAGAATAAAAATTAAAAACAAAAAACTATGAGCCATCCAATCAAGATCGGACGGTTAAAAGCTAATTTGTGACAGTGTGTCTCAAGCAATCTACTTAGATTTGATGGCTGAGAATAGGGGTCACATATACTATATTTGTGGGTGGGGTCTCATATAAAGCCTTTCCAAACTAAAAACCTAACAAAAAAAAACCTATCTGTAACCGTTAACCTTAAATAAAAAAATGCATATTGACATCTCTAAAAAAAATTGAAAAAATAAAATTAAAATTTTGTAGCAATCATACTTTGATATGCACCAACTATATACATCAACTATAAATGCTTAAAGTAATGTACACCAGTATGCTATACCGAAAGATGAAATTACCGTGCAGGCTAACTATTTAATCACCTAATAATCTATGCCCACTACTAATTATAAAATTTAAAGCTTCAATGAAAATTTAAAGCTTCAATGATGCTACAGGTCTGTAGCGTATCTAAAAAAATGAAAATCTTGAAAATAAATATTCTAGATAACATTTTATAAGATGCACCATGTTTAAAATTGGAACTCGTTTTTGTTTTATATCAGGGCATAATGACCAATCCGAGGGTTTTTCGGCGTTAAAAAAAGATTAGCTATTTCAGTAGATTTTTTTTTTTTCTTATACCTGATGTAAACAGATTCCTTTTCTAGATCACGCCATGCTTGATTAGAAAAACGAGGAGAGAGAAAAGTTTCATGATGATGCTTTTACTTCACATCAAAATTCAACAGGAGAGGTCTCAATTTTATTTACTGGCACTACCAAAGGTGCACATAGAGCTACAGTGAGTAGATGAGTTCTCAATTTTATTTACCTGCAGAAGGTGCACATACAGGTACAGTGAGAGAGAGAACTCCATGACTACATTGCCTTCTGCACCAAAAGTTATCACTCCTCATCGTTGGGTAGAACTAAAGTTGAAGGCAAATGAGTCAATACGTGATTAGTACCCATGTACCATATAGCAGAATAAATAGCCCCTTCCCCATCAGATCGAAGAACGAATGCATAGTCACCTTCTTCACGCGATGTACCGCTGCGCCATACGCAGACACCATTCCCATTGAAAACCGCCATTTCACCATCTGTTTGTAGTATGCAATAGCAATGCCTGCCTCTGCCGTAAGTCTGTGAAGCCCATATAGGTTGTGACCCACGGTAACGGACGAGGTTGCAGTCCCCTTGCATTACAAGGCTGTAGTCTCCTTCCTTAAGGGATTCTCCTGTATTAAGACGACATCCGGAGTACAGGATATTGTTCCCATGAGGATTGGCAATGCATTGCGCATTGTCATTGTCTGCAATAGAAGGAAGGAGAAGAGAGAGAGAGAAAGTTAAGAGGAGGAGGAAGCATGGGGTGGTTGCCATTGCTGTTAGGATTGAGAGAGAGATAGCTGAGATAGAGGGGCCTTCAATTCCAGTGTGTTGTGTGATTGTATGAGGCCTCAAATCAATTTATAGAAAAAACCCGGAAGAGAGAGAATTGAAGGTGTACACACATACCCTTATTATCCATGTAACGTCCATCTCTAAGATGGATGTCAAAAAAATGTTATATCCACTCGGCGGGGGGAGGGGGAAGTTTATGAAGAGCCGAGGCTTCAAACAATTAAATTAGAACCCACTTCAAAAATTTCATTACAAGATGTTGTTTTGATGCTCAAATATTATCAAATTGATAATCTCGACATCAATATGTATGGATATGAGAAAAAATGGATTTCAAGTTTTAAAAATAGTGCAACTCGTAATGCATTTTTGGACCGTCAATTTTCAAGATTTTCAAGTTTTCATAGATCTGCTTGATCTACATTATTTTTTAAGCTTTAACTTTTGTAATTAAAGATGAAAATATATTTTAAGTCTACCCTAAAGATTTACAGTATTGAAACCACATTTCTCGCCACTATTTGAAGGTGTGCTTTACTTTGATTGTTTAGGGCCTCAGCTCTGTACAAACCACACTCAAGTTAAAATAGGTAGTGAAAAAAGGAATTTAAAAAATAATATTTATATTTAAAAAAAAAATTCTAAATTTAGATCATTGTCATGGTTGAGATTATAAAAACCTATAATTTTGGATTAAAAATATATCTCTTGAGATATATTATGTAGGGAAGTAGCACAACAGTAGTGTGAGTCGGCGAACTCACAAAATGCTTTTTCTTATTATTATTATCATTATTATTTTTATTTTCGACTTTCCATGTATGCAGCTTTGATGACCTGAATGCAAAAAAGCTACGATCTGCAGAGCCACCGAATAGTCTTTTGGGATTCGATCCAATGATCATCAATTGGGATGATTATTTTATGACCATCCACTTCCTGGCTTGGTTAAGTATGCCTCGAAATGATCACCTTATTTATGGATTCTTATGGAAGAAGATAGAGATGGCAGACACATTGTAATTTATTCAACTTTCGAGCATTGAAAGTTTCTTATCAGAAGAAATATGACGAAAAAATTGGACCCCGTAACTGATTTGTGAAGTTTGTATTATATCAAAGGGGGAGAGAGAGAAAGTGGGTGGAAAGATGTGTTTGGTATTGCTAATAGAATGATATGCATATGGATCTTAAAATTTTAAGTAAAATACAAAATGTTTTGTTTATAGGCAAAAATTGTTAAAAAAATTTGAAGGAAGAGATGAACTCACTTTTAAGATTAGGGGCAGTGTCTTTAGACTATCGATTACAAAGATCAAGTTTTTATCAGAACTGTAAGAACTCCATAAATTTATGTGTCCCTCTTTATGGTCATGAAGCCCTTCTTAAAGAGGGATAGAAGAGGTCGTTCTTCAACGTTCAGCTTTTTCCTAAAATCTCTGAGAAAACATGTCCCTGTAATCTAAGGAAGTGGGTGGTTACTTTCTAGCAGTTAGATAACTGCACTTTCTCTCTCTAAGAAGCCTCCATTTTTAGTGATAAGCATTAAATTATAAGAGAAAGAAATATTGTACGTTTAAAGGCCACATGGCCATACACACATACCAACATCTCCCACTTGACCATAAGGGCCCGATATATTGAAATATCATAAAATCTTTACCACTTAATGATATTAACATTTATGTGCATATTTTTGTCATGAGGAATCACAACCGGTAGTTCTTACCGTCAAGACAGACAGAGATAATTGTGGTCTCCATGATGTTCATTTACACTACAATCATATGATATATGACTCATAAGAAATAGTATAAGGTTGCAACTGCAACGGATTCACTAGAACTCAAAAGACATACTGGATTTAGTTGAGTATGACATGGGAAACAATGACATTAATCGCAAGTATGGGTCGATGGACCACAAAGATTATTTTTAAAGATCAATGATTCTCCATGGACTACCAAATAACCTTTTGAGATTGGATTTCTATGAGGTAAAGATTAGCTAGTGGTTGAACTTTTGAAGATAATAAATAAATAATAAAATCAATTTGTTGAGAAGAACGGCTTAACCAATGGTTCAAAATCTCAACAAAGAGTGGGTCAACACGTGCAAGTGAATAATATGAGAAAAAAGGGGAACTCTTTCAACTCTCTTTCACTCAAATTTCTGAGCGCGTTGGAAACCCCAGATCCGCCCGAACAACAAGGGCTGTTAATAGACTTGGCCGGGCCTCGGCATCCCGGCCGGGCCTCGGCATCCCAGCCGTGCCTGTTAATGGCCTGCTAACAGGCTTTGGTTGGGGCCCTATGGACAATGCTATGTTGGCTGGGTTGGAATTTTAATGGGCCTCCCAATAAAAGCCCGTAATTTCGCCCACAGTAAGGCCAAAAATGCCCTAGCTCGGCTTAATAAATTCCATCCCAGCCCATTTTTATTGAAATCTTTTTTCTTAAAAATTTTCTTATTTTGCAATTCAAGGGACAAAAATAATACGTAAACAAGAAAAAAAAATTAAAAAAATGGCTGCTCTGGATGGGTAGAGGTAATGCCTTTTTTTTTTTCTTTTCAAGGAAACTCTATATTTCCTCCACCGCCACCCCCATTTTGCAACCCAAATCTCTCTCTTCCTCTCTCTCTCTCTCCAAAATATACCTTCAGAATAAAAAATATGTAATATGTTTTATAAAAAGATGCAATATGTTTTAATGAGTTTTTCATAGAGTGGTTAACAAAATTTCCCATTTATTGCATCCAAATTCAATTTTTTTGAAAAGTTGTATATCTTTACTCTATGTATTCCAAACATTGTATCCAAAATACAAATTCAATTTTTTTTAGAAACTTATACATTTTTACTCTGTTTATTTCAAAGAAAATCGTTTAAAAAACTTTTCTGTTTTTGTGCATCCAATTTCAAAATTTAGGACTTCTTGTGTTTCTCCCTTCCATTTTAAATTTCCTTCTATTTTGAATTTTTTTGGATAAAAAACTTTCTAAGAAAATTTCAAATCCAATTTAAATTTTTTCCACTTTCTATCTTTATCATTTGTGCATTCAACTCCAAAATTTTGAAATGTGTCATCTTTTTGCATTCCATTTTGAATTATTTTGGAATAAAATTTTCTAAACCGCTTTCAAATCCAGGTCATTTTTTCATTAACTCTCTATTTCATCCCTTCTAAAAATCATATTCTCTAAAAAACATTTATATATATACGCCAACATCTTTTTTCCATGTAAATATATTCTTTAAAAAAAATCCGTCTATCCAAAAAAAAAAAATTAAGACCATCACAAATATGTTTACTTTTTTGGATTACTCCCTCCCTCTAAAAACCCAATCTTTTTAAAACCTATTCTCTCTAGAGAAACCCAAACTCCTTTTTAAAAAACCTATTCTCTATCTAGAAACCAAATCCCTCTCTCTAAAAGTCATTTTCTCTAGAAATCCGTTCTTTCTTTCTCTCATTAAAAACTCACTTTCTCTCTAGAAATCCAATCTCTCTTTCTCTATCTAAAAACTCATTCTCTTCTTCTCTATTTAAAAATCCAATCTCTTATTGAAGATCTTCTTAAATGAGATCTTCTTAGAAGTAGAAGATTGAGATTTTAAAACAGGAAACAAAATTAGAGAGCTCTTGATGTCGTATTTTTGCAAAAAGTTTTCGGGAAATGAGATTTAAAAAAAAAAAAAAAATCTGAAAAGGGGGCATTAGTAGTCCTCATGGGAAATCAAAAAATGAGATTTTAAAAAGAAAAAGTTTCTGAATGGGGGACATGAGTAGTCCTCATAAAAAATCCATGCTTATGTAGGCATAGGAAAAATGAAAATGTTTTTTAAAAAAGAAAAGAAAAACACGACACCGCAGTCCTGGTGTTCTGTGCCATGGATAGGCAAGATGGGAAATCTATGCCTGGAGGAGGCATAGACAAAATGAAAATGATTTTTGGAAAAGAAAAGAAAAACAGGACTCCGTAGTCTTGGTATGTCGCCATGGAAAGGCATGAAGGGAAATCCATACCTGGCGTAGGCATAGGAAAAATGATTTTGGAAAAAGAAAAAAAATTCTTAGATGAGATCTTCTTAGAAGTAGAAGATGTAGATTTTAAAATGGGAAACAAAATTAGAGAATTCTTGATGTCGTATTTTTGTAAAAAGTTTTCAAAAAATGAGATTTTTTTTAAAAAAAAAAACCAAAAATTTCGAAAAGGGGGCATAAGTAGTCCTCGTGGAAAATTCATGCTTATGCAGGCATAGAAAAAATGAAAATGTTTTTTAGGTAATGGATAGTTTTGCAGTTTCATTGTACAAGCCTATATATATTGGCTTTATAAATTATATATATTGGCTCTATGAATGAGATATGTGCAACCTGTGGAGGAAACTAGTGTAATGCAACTGTTTCTCTCTCCTAGTGTACTTGTTTTCTCTTCATAAGTGCGTTTTTTCAATTATCAATAGGTAGTGCGGAACCTTGCGTGCTTTCAATTATCATAACATCCATAAAAACTAACTATGGTACCAGAACCTTATCCTTCGGAATTTCAAAAATTTCAACATCTCTTTCTAAAAAGTCAATCTCTTTTACTATCTCTAAAACCCATTCTCTCTCTGAAAATTCTTTCTCTCTCTCAAACTTATTCTCTCTCTCTAGAAACCCACTATGTCATTCTCTCAAAAAAAATCTAATATCTCTCTCTCTAAAAACCCATTCTTTATCAAAAAGCCCCAACCACTTTTTCTCTCTCTAAAAATTGAATCTCTCTCTCCCTAAAACCCATTCTCTCTCTAGAAACCCAATCTCTCATTTTTAGAGAAAAAAATCTAATATCTCTCTCTCTAAAAACCCATTCTTTATCAAAGAGCCCCAACCACTTTTTCTCTCTCTAAAAATTGAATCTCTCTCTCCCTAAAACCCATTCTCTCTCTAGAAACCCAATCTCTCATTTTCTCTCTAAAAAATATTAGCATAAGTTTTTTTTTCTTGGCTTACTACCAAGAAAAGTTTGAAGAGTGAGATAAACAAACAAAAAAGGTACATTTAAAAAAAAATACATTTCTTAATGGGCCGGACCGCACCCATAGCAATAGAGCCTTGACAGGCCCTTAACGGGATTCGTGCGAGGCCCGGCCATGCCTCAACTAGAGGATTTTAAAAGTCAGAAGGACCTTACATTTTTTTTTTAAGTAAGTGTGAGCTTCATTAAGATAATGGAAGGTACAAGATACAAAGAAAGAAAAGAATAAAAAATAAAATTTATAATTTATAATAAATTTTAAATTAAAAATAAATAAAAAAAATAAAGAAAAAGAGCAAGAGCAGCCCTAAAAAGGGCCGGGAGGGGGGGAGAAGGAGAAAAGGGTAAAGGATGGAGGATGCACGGAAAGCATGGCTTAGGAAGTAGCCAAGTTATCCAATCCGTCAGCTTCCGAATTGTACCATCGAGCAGCAAGTGAAAATGAGATTCGAAAATCTCTCAAATGAATTAAAATTTCGTCCATGAGGTTATGAAGGTACCAAAGGGCAGAATCCGAAAACAAATACCAACCGATGACGTTAGCCGAGTCTCCTTCAATTTGGACTCTGACCTAGAAGAGATCTAGGTTTAGAACTCCTTTCATCAGGGCCCATAACTCCGCCTCATTAATCTTGCAAGGATGTATTCTGCCTGAGACAGTCCAGATCGTTGCCCCATGGTGATCATGGAGAATTCCCCCATACCCAGCCACCTATCCCTTGAAACTCCCATCAAAATTGACTTTGATCTAATCGTTCGAGGAGGCTTCCACACAAAGCATAAGGAAGATCGTCCGGGACCATCAATAGATTTGTGTGAAGTGAGAAAAGAAAATTTCCTTAGGAATAGCTTTGAGGGTCTGTAGGCCAATTCATAATGAATAGCTGAATCCTCAATAAGAAAGAGGGAAAATCACGGGTGCGGCTTTCGAAGGTTATGAGGTGCTTCCCTCCAGAGTTCCAAAGCAGGGCTGCAACACAGATCTGCCATTTCTCTTCTAGAATCAGCATCTGGAATCACGTTTTATGATGTAATCGAAACGATTTGTGATTCAAAATTGTCGATTCTCTTCTAAGATTGTACGATTCTTCAATTTTACAGAAGAATCAACACAGGGTAACTGATTCCCGTGTCGACTCCAGCAAATCCATTTCGACTATTTTTAAAACCTTAGTAGAATTACAAATGCACCTAAAAAATCTATCTAAAATATGTAGAATCTCATACGCTCTAATCGATCGTCTCAACATTGTGAAGTATGAATATGAAAAAAAAAAAAGTTTGAGTCTCGAGAATAGTGCATCTTGCAACATATTTTAAGATTTTCATATATTTATAGATCTACTTGATTTTAACCATTTTTGGATTTTAAAATTTTCTAATTAGGTATAAAAATAGATTTTAAGATAATATTAATAATTTTTTATTACAAAATTACATGTTATGATAAAATTTTAAGGGGCGCCTTAATTCGATAGTTTAAGGCTGCGACCTTATAGAAACCGCACCCTTATTTAAATAGGGCAGTGATCTAATGCAACGGGTGTATTATAGTATAATGCAACCACACTTCTAAGAAACCCTATTCTTTGTATTTATATGACCCAAAATATTGCACACATATACTCTTCATCTCAATAATCAATTCCTCAAAAAAAAAAAAAAAAAAAACTTTGTTTTGAACCCTATAGTTAAAATGAGTCCCCTCCAACAATGAAGGTAGACTATTCATTTGGTGAATTTTAACATTTTAGCCTTTACAAACTCAAAACCATTTTTTCCGTTTTGAACATTGTTCATCTAATGATAATAAAGCCATCTAAAAAAAATGGAAAAGAAAAAAACCTTCTAAGACCTAGATCTAAGCATCTTATCAAAATGGATGGCCTATATTAATTGGGCTAAAAAACTACTTTTAAAGTTGTATTTTCAAATTTTCTTTTTTTGTGATTGTTCATTAGAACGAAAAGGTGTATATTTTAAAATATGGATCAAACAAATGGAACTAACATAGTTTTTGAAGATTATTGCATTTTATTACTATACAACCGTTGCTTGAAATCACTGGCCATTTATTAAAATATTATATATTGAGTATAAATTTAATAATAACACTATTTGAATCGGGTCACACTGGGTCAGGGTTGAGTCCACATAAAACCAGACCCGGGCCCTACACGCCTAGTCCAATTTTTTAACCTATTCCTGGACCCAATTTGTGTCCGGTCGTCGGATCCCAAGTCCATTGCCATCCCTAACCAGAGTTTACTAGGTGCAAGAGCACCTGCTGGAGCATGCAAAACACAGTTATGAATCGGTTTATCGAACCATAATATCTAGTTCGACATGGAACCATTTGGATGAGGGAGAGTTAGGGATGGTTTCTAGAGCAACACGAAATCATCCGAATCACACCACTTTAATATATTTTTTATTTCATTTTTTGTTGATCAGTACACCAGTTTAATAAATTTGCTGCATAAATGAATTGCTCGATCGACGAATTAGGGAACAGTTTTCATAACCCTTACACAAACTCATGGCACAAAGAAGAACCGAGCCTGTTGTCTGCAACGCACGATGTTAGAGTGAATAAAGAGAGAGTGAGAGGTGGAGGTCCAGGGCATGCGTTTTTTTTTTTTCCTGACAACCAAATATCCACCCAAAAAGCCACAATCCATCCATCCCCAATGATCCATCGAACATTCTCCTTCAGATACGATAAGCACACTAAACGCACGAAAAGTTCAAAGGGAGACGCATATTAGTTGGTAGAGCTTCATAAACAACTTCCGCATTTGTTTTCTTGTGTGGCAATTTTTGATGATTTTATAAGATCTGATCTGCAAGATTGTCAAACGTTTTAGGGAGAAGGATTAATACTCCCTCTCAATAATTATAATTCTAAATAAACCCTTGGGTCCATGGATCCCTTCCAAATTAAAAGAAAAAAGATGTTTAATGCCTTCTTAGTTTTCCAAATTACAATATTTATTCTTTTCTTTTTTGTAATGACCCCATCATTCAAATGGACTTTGGGACGCTGCACTTAACCTACTTGTGAGATGAGAGAGAGAGAGAGATATATATTCAAGGGAAGTAGAGAAGAAAGGGTTCACAGGTAATGAAGAGAGGGGGTGGAGCTTTTCCATGGTTTGGATGATGAGGTCATAACAAAAAAGAAGAAGAAATATCGTCATTTGGACAATGAAAAAAAGTAAAGAGGGGGTAATAGGAAAGGTGGGGCTATGTAGAATTCCAAAGCATAAATTCAATTTTTTTTCTCTTTTCTTATTAAGAGTTGGAATTTCGACTTACAATTACCACAATACAATGTAGAAATAGAAAATAAACCTATTACAATATAGCATCTTTAATTCTTAATATAGCATCTTTAATTCTTACTGCCAAAATAAAACTTTATTGAAAATTGAATTCAAACTTACAATATGAAAATATGAGTCATTTTCCAAGTAGAAATTTTAATCCAAATAGAAGTTCTAATATAATTAGGCTTTCTAAATCAAATATGAATCAAGAACTAAGATAAATTGATAAACAAAAGCCCAGAATGACTTACTGAACCTTTGCTTAGGGTTACCCCTTTAGGTCTTGACATACCCTACAACCGATCACCGAACCGATGACGCACTTGGATCTTACAGAATTCATTGAAATGGGAAGCACCTCTAGAATACCCTCAAACAAAACAATGCGGCTCAAGCACGGGCTAGGAAATTAGGGTTTCCCTAATCCTAATACCATTCCCAAGTGTTATCCTTATTCTTTGGGGGCAGTCTCTTTTTTCTTTTTCTTTTTTTTTTCTGTTAATTCAATGGTAGAAATCGAACTTGAGATATAGCAACCACAACCCAAGCCCGACTTCTAGTCTAATAAAATCTTAATAACCAAGAAACTTGTTTTGTTGGGAATTTCTTTTTGGAAACTAGAAAGAAGAGAAAAATAATTCTCACTAATGCAATGTTCTTTATATTCAAAACAAATCATAATCAACAAATTAGGCGACTTTTGACTTCCTCTCATTAATGCCCCCCCGCCCCCCCCGCCCCCCCCCCCCCCCCCCCCCCCCCCCCCACCGCTCTCGTCTTCCCCACCAACAAAACAAAAAAACATTCCTCTCTCGTGACGCAAGAGATAATGAATGGTGAGAAAACAATCACCTGTCCATGACATTACTGAAAAACAATTCGTTGAAAAAAGTAATCAATCCTTTAAAAGGGAGGCACAAGGAATTCCCCAGCAAACAACCATTCAAACGCTCCGATAAAAGAAGCTTACAGGAGTTTGGGAACCCAAGGAAACCAACTTTCTTTAAGATTAATCCCAAAAATTATCACACGTACATGCTCCGCTACCTCGCGGAGCGACCTTATTGGAGCTTTGAGACCCTGCCTGGTATAACATGCACATAAGCATGCTTAGCCCTCTAATCATTTCGTATGGACTTCACCTGCAAGGTTTCATCTTCATCCTTCAATGGTCAACTACATGCAGCATAGAATGAAACTAGCATGAGAGAGAGAGAACAAATGATATTCAACTATGGTTATCTATACCAACAGCATGATAAGAGAGCAGTGAAGAAAGGCATCAGATTATGCAAACACACAAACACAAAGTAAAGATAACAATAAATAGGAAGAAATATTTTGGTACCCAAAAGATTCAAGATTTCAATATTTAGAGCAAGAAGCCCTAGCCAGAATACAAGAAATGTCAAAAAATCGTTGAGATATCATAAAATATCCCGCACTGTTATACAATACTACACTGTTATATTATGTTATATATTATATTCAACAATAGTATATTATGTCCTATTATATTTAAATCTACTAGTGATAAAAGATATGGGGACTTATGGCCTCACTACAGATATGGCCCTTGATAGGGCAGAATGACAAACCAGGATTCATGTAACCGATGCCAAATAGTTGGGAAAAAACTCCGATGATGATGATGATATTTAAATCTACTGCATACAACTATATAATATATATCATTCTACATAACACATACTACTATACTTTATCACACTGCTAGACTACATTATCATGCCACATTGCTATACCATGTTGTACAGCTATGCTAGGGAATCTGAATCCTATGTAATGCAGGATGTCAATCCCTACTAAGAAGGGTCGAGATTCAAAAATTTAAGAATTGCAGAGGTGTGAGGTTCCCTTCTCAGGAGCTCAGGATCAGGATTTCAGAGCAGAATCGACATCTTCGCAGGAGGATCCCAGCAACTATGGTCTAAATGATGTAATCGTGGCCCACAAGCCCACAAGCCTCAAATCGAGGCACAAAGAAAGCAACATTGTAGTTATTATTGAATATTTGGAAAGCTTGACTCGATCAAAATAAAAAAGGGAAACAGGAAACACTTAGGACTGACTAGGTTTTCTTGGACTGCATGGAAGTTTGTCACTCATAGGATTCCCAGTTAAGGTGTTCACATCTGCAATTTTATTTTTCACGTTCAAATCCAACTTTGCAACTCTGACATGGCATTATGCAGTACATATATTGATGTAGCAAAAAACTCAATAGGGCACTACTCTTGGCAAAGTCCCAGGCGTATTTGCAATTAACTGAATTCTCCAAAAAATCCAATTGATCCTTGGAACCACAACTCAAGCTCAACGTTTCTTTCAAACTTCGAAGTACAACACTCAACAGTGACGCTAAGTGTTCTCTCGTGAAACAGATTTTACTTACCCATATTAACAAGGCTAAGTGCTTCCCATCATGGAAAAAAAATCTAATTACCCATACTAACAAAGCTTCATTTTCACAAACAAGCATCACAACTATCACAATAAAAGGACATATAAACATAGCAAGCTTCCCCTGCTCCATTCAAAGGAAGACACACTCAATAACAGGCTTATGGGACACAAAGGCACCCTCCATCACGGCAAAACCTCCAGTGAGCTGTGCTGAAAGAGTTCAAAGGCACCCTCCATCACGGCAAAACCTCAAGTGAGCTGTGCTGAAAGAGTTCAAAGGCACTCCTTTCCTGGTCTTCGTTTGACACTAGCATTCATGATTCCCATTCTATCCAATTTTTTAAAATGCAGGATGCGGCCAAAAGCGGTGGGGGGGGGTGATGCGGCTCAATGCGGTCCGAATGTGGGTGCATCGCGACGATACGGTCAATAAATATAAAAAAATTCTAAAATATCTAAAAATATAGGTTAATGCATAGAAAAAAAATATGGAGATGATATATGTGATAGTAGGTATTTTAGTTTAATGATTAACTCCAAAAATATTAGTTGTTGGAAATTCTATATCCACTATCCCCTGATAGAAACTAGAAACTTGAAACTAGCTTCATAAAAAATTCAACAATTAACAACCATAAGCAATATCTCTCCCAAAGTTTCCCAAAGCTAACTTGAACTTTAATCAATTCATGGCTCTGGATCTCATCCTGGATATCTTTGTCAGGCACCATCCTCTCAAGCATATCTAAGAACCCAACATTTATTACAAGATCTAACTCAATGGATGGGTGCTTGTAGTGAAGAGATGGGTTTACAAAGTAACCAGGAGAATGGAGGTGCCTATGAAGCTGGGTATCCCAACTCCTATCAATAATTTCGAGTATAGCCTTGTGCATATTTTCTTCATCCTTTAAAACATTTTTTATCTCTGCTCTTGCCCTAGTCATTGCGTCAAGTATGTAACCCATGGCGGGCTTCGCATCACCATCAACCAGTCGAAGCACTCTCACTAAAAGGCGAGCCACCTCCAATGCAAGAATTATTTGGCTCCAAAAAGACGTATTGAAAATAATTTTTTCAACGTTTCTCCCTGCTTTGACCATTTACTTTGACTCCATCATTCTGAAGCAAACATGGTCCTCAAGGCACTTTTTTGCTTGGCTAGGCTTCGAAGAGTGAGAAATGACGTGACAAATCTAGTAATACCCGGTCTCACTAATTCTCTCTTCTTTGTAAAAAATCTCATCATGCTTAGGACTATGGTGTCATTGTAAATAAATCCAACAACAAACATAGCTCTTGAAAACACCCCACTAAATAAAGAAGTACCCATTTCCTTAAGCATAATATTAACACAATGAGCTGCATAAGGAGTCCAAAACATATACGTCCTTTTCAAAGTCAAGAAATGCCCAACTGCAACATAATTGGTACCATTGTGGGAGACAATTTGTACCACATTTTTCTCTGCAACAAACTCTACAATCTCATCCATCAAGCCACACAAGTATGTAGCATTATGTGACTTGTCTAATGCATCAACAGACTTAACAAAAAAAGTACTTTTTGGATAATTACCCAAAAAATTAATGAATGCCCTCGACTTCCCATCAGACCAACCATCACACAAAATAGTGGCCCCATATTGCTCCCACCCATCTCTTTGAGAAATCAAAATTTTCTTGACATCAAATACAACATCTTTCAACAAGGGCTCCCTAACCTCATGTAGTGAAGGAGGAACAAGTTCTGGGCCATATTGCCTAATTGTCTGGACCATACATGCAAAACTATCGAGAGTTATAGTATTAAAAGGAATGTCGGCCATGTAAATCCACTTTGCAATTCACTTACACACCGACTTCCTCCGTTCTTTCTTGTATCTATTTTCAATTGTAGTTTGTTTTTTTTTTTTTCGTCTCCTAAACCACAATTTCGGGGCTAGGGGCGAAAAAAACATCCATTAGCCCCCTAGAGAGAGGTGTTCTATTTTTAACACTACCACCAATATTTATAACCCTCTCTCTTGATATTGGAGTTCGAGTACCCCTTTGCCTCATTGCAACTTCAGATATATCATCATCATCATCATAATCATCATCATCATCATCAAATAACTCCATATCATAAAGTAATTCTTTTCTTTTCATTTTTTTCTTCTCTTTATTTTTTTTCAATCTATCCATGTATTCTCTAATCTCCTTATTTATTTCATCAATAGCTTGTGGGCACGCTCTTACATTCTCAGAAATTCCGGCGAAGTGTTTTTTTTTGTCGAAAAATACCACCCATATAAGTATTTCCACTGAGCATGCAAATCACACAATTTCTATCTTTCGGATTTAGTTTGACATATTTCCAAGCCGGATCCTTATGACTAGAAGATTGGGAAGAAGACATTGCCCCAAAAATAAGTATTACTGTACAAGGAATAAAAAGTTACCAGTTCTTGAAGCAGTGCTCGATAGCTTCACGGCCTTTGAAACTCTTGATTTTCTTGTCGCAAATTCACCTAAACTTTCCCCAAATCAACAACCAAAATGTTCAAATCAAGATCCAAGAATCAAAAAATCCCCAAATCCAAGATCTCAATGAAAAACAATTTTCGCCTTTCTTTTTTGCTCGATTTGACCCCCTAAAAAGCCACTAAAGTGGCTGTAAATGCTCATTTAGAGGGTTTAATATCCCCCAAACTATTTTCCCCTATTTTTTATGGTCAAAAAGGCCATTTTGCCCATCCTCGAGAGGTACAATAGAAAATAACATCGTAGAACCAGATGCGCTCTGATGCGGCGCATATGCGCCCGCATACCTCCAAACAGCATATGCGGTCTTTTTCGATGCGGTATGCCCACCGCATACCGCCTGATGCGACCGCATTTTAAAACATTGATTCTACCCATAATAAAAAGAGCCCAATGCATGTGTGTGTGTGTGTGAGCGTATTCGTATGTGTCTGCATGTGTGAGAGAGAAAGAGATAGAGAGAAAGAGAGTAATGGATAGATGTGGACGATGTTTATTATGCCACACATGCCTCTATACCAATATAAATATTTTTCCCTTTTTTCCCTTTTTGGACACATTGACATGAATATATAATAGGTAGGCGTGGAACCTCGGATGTGACATTGCGACTTCGCCGTCCTAACCACCGAGACCTCGGACCTATTCCTATAAATCAAAGGTTAGAAACTGATGGGTGGATTCCCTTGCAGACCTTGAGAGAGGGTATATTCTCTCAACTATTTTATTTTAAAATTTTATTATTTCAACTACGTTTTCTCCTTACATCAGTTGGTATCAGATTCCTAAAATCTGCACTAATATGGAGAGCCTTGAAATCTTATAAGATGTTCGAAGCAAAGTTCGTGACATGAATCAGCAGTTGCAGCGATTGGATCAAAGATTTGAGAGACTCAAATACGACCTAGTACTGCGCATTAGCAAAGTAGTAGAACAAGTAGTAAAGCGCATTAGCAAAGATTTTAGGACTATTACAACCTTATACCTCTATCCTATGGCAATAAGGCGCAACACTACTGCTCTGAGGTCCTAAACCTTGTACCGCCTAAACCTTGTCGGTCCTATGTTTTAAACATCGGACTTGCACAAACCCACGAAATATTAAACATAAAATAACTTAAAACCAGTCTGATCTTAGAAACATTAGATAGGAGGCAATATTGCAAAAAAATAAAAATAAAAAAAGGATGCGAGTTGACTGACCTTGAGCATAAGTTTTTAAAGAAATAACTCTTACTAGTTTTATTGAATCGTAGTATGACACGGTTTCTATGAGTCCATGAAGAAATAAGTCACCTCTTAAAAATCTATTTTTGAGATGGACTTTTGGACCTAATTTTTAAGGACATGTAATCTCTAACAACGAGATCATGAATATGAAAAAATCAATAAATTTTGAAAATTAAAAATAATATTTCTATTAAGAAAACATTTGGACCGTTAATTTTAATTATTTTTATATGGACAATCTATTTACATCAATCTTTAAGATGGATGCTTTATTACCTCGAGGACCGCAAATGTAGAAATATGATCCCAGCCGAATGAAACAATTTTCCATCATAGTAAATGGCAAATTTTAAAGCTGTTTCATACTAAATGTCGCCCAACATCCAAATTCATCTCTAACTTACTAATACAAAAAAAAAACAAGAATGGATTTGGACACCCAACAACGTATTTAGAGCCCACGTTCCAAATAGAAAAAGGGAAGCAAGCTTGGAAACCCAATGTCCGAGCCAATATCTCTCTTCCCACTTCCAAATGAATTTAAACAAAAAAAACAAAAAAACAAAAAAAACAAAAACAAAAACAAAAACAAAAAAAAGAAAAGAAAAGAAAAAAGAGTTCCAGCAACTCAATATCTAAACTCATCTCCACTTACAAAAAGGATGAAAAACAAGTGGGTTCACACACCCAATATCTAAACATATGTCCCAGTACCCAAAAAAAAAATAAAAACAAGAAAAAAACTTTGGTATGAACACTTGATGTTTGATCCAGCAAAATGTGGGAAAAAAAAAAAAGAAAATGGCAAAAAAAAATATTCAACCTCTGTGTAAATGTTAAATGATGAATTTTGTTTCTTTTTAATATGGATCTTATACTGAGATTTCTCTTCTTATTAAATGAGTTCTTAAAAGAACAACAACAATTACTTTGTTTTTTTGACATTCAAGTACCAATATAATAGACTAAAAATCGAAAATCTTGAAATTAGATTGTCTAGATAATATGTTATATGATGTACTATTTTTTAGACACAAAATTCCTTCTTTTTTTTAAAAATCAATATGTTTCTAGGGCTAAATGATCAATAAGAAGTTTTCCAACTTCAAACAAATCTTTTCCTTTCCAGTGAGTTTTTACTTAGTGGGTTTTTGAGGTGTGCCTTGCTTTTATTGTAGAAGTTTTAAAAAATAGATTGGTGACGCGGATCATCTATCCAAAAAACCAAGTTGGATCGGTGGATCAGCAGTTTGGATCAGGGAATCGGCTGGATCGGTGGGATCTGGCCTTATAAAATTTATAACAATCAGTAAGAAAGAATCTTTGAAAAAAAAAAATTGAGTTTCCAAAAAAAGTTGGGCCAATGCATTATGTACTTTTATTAATTTGCCAAAATTCTTGAAAATTGAGATGATGTTTCTTGTTTGAGTGTCTATTGATACTAAATTTGATATAATACTTTTATAAAAAACATTATACCCATCTTGTGGCTTTTAAGTGAAGAAACGAGGGGAAAAGTGATTTTTGTAATTTTTTATATTAAGATACTAATATCTCGGCTAGGCACAATTAGGATAAACTGGATAAACATCTTAGTGGATGTATCTTTCTTGGATTCTCCTTTACTCAAAAGGGATACAAATGTTATAATCCAACAACTAGAAAAATACATATTTCTAGAGATGTTCAATTTGTTGAAATAAAATCGTATTTCTATGACACATTGGAGACTAGTTTGAAAAATAATACTCGGGGGAGTGTTCAAGAGGTCGTTTTCCCTTACCTAATAATAGAACCAGTGA
This sequence comes from Amborella trichopoda, assembly GCF_054954075.1. Taxonomy (NCBI): domain Eukaryota; kingdom Viridiplantae; phylum Streptophyta; class Magnoliopsida; order Amborellales; family Amborellaceae; genus Amborella; species Amborella trichopoda. Next base: position 4,178,590 of record NC_142343.1, on the reverse strand, counting down.
TGTATCCAACACACTTGGAACAAGTCATGATGATCAAGGCGACGTTGAAAAAAGTCATGATACAAGCTGAAGTTTAAGATACCTCTAAAACTCATCAAGTTGTTTAGAAGAAAAAAACTCCGTTGTTGCCCCATCTTATCCTCTGTTGTGCAGGTTTTCTCGTATCTCTCAACCTTCCTTTAGACTTCAAGATATTTATATACTTACCATACAATTTTTTATCCTATTCAAAATCATATTATTTTCTACGAAAATCTCTCTCTTGGCTATTTTGCTTTTTTGAATTCGATATCTAAACCAACTAATTTTCAAGATGTCATTTCTTAACCTATGTGGAAGAAGGCCATGAAAGAGAACTTTTGGCACTTGACAATAACCATACTTGGGATATTGTCAAGTTAAAGCAATTGGATGTAGATGGGTTTTTCAAATCAAATATAATAGTGATAGATCTTTTGAGAGGCATAAGGTTAGGTTGGTGGCCAAAGGAATTGGCCAAACTTATGGAGTCAAGAGACTTTTGCACTAGTTGCCACGATAATTACGGTTCATGTTCTTTTGTTTATCGCAATTAATTGTGGATGGTCTCTGCATAAGATGGATGTCAAAAATTCCTTCTTACATAGTGACCTTGAAGAAGAAATATACATGAGTATTCCTCTAGACCATTTTAAAGAAAAGGAGAAATGTCTTGTATGCAAATTAAAGAAAACCCTATATAGACTGTAACAATTACCTTTGGCAAGGTATGTCAAACTCAGCTCAGTTTTGATAAGTGTCGAGTTTCTTAGAAGATTAGCTAATTCTTTGATGTTCATAAAAAAGGGAATAGCAGGTACAACAATACACTCATTATGTTGATGTTATTATCGTTACAGATAATGATAAAGAAAATTATGAATCTTAAAATTTAGCTCCACAAAAAATTCGACATCAAGGACCTTGGTCAACTAAAGTATTTTCTTGGCATTAAAGTGACACAATAAAAAAACAGGACTCTTCATTTCTCAAAAAAGATATGTCTTAGACCTGTTAAAAGAAACTGAAAAACTGGGAGTCAAAACCATTGACACCCCTATTAATACTAATGCAATCTTAATTTAAGAAATGGAAAACCTCTTAAAGATGTGGGTTGTTTCCATGGACTTGTGGGAAGATTAATTTATTTGACTGTGGCACGACCATATATAATGTATGCGGTTAGCCTTGTGAGTCAATTTATGTATGCTCCGAGATCATGTCATATGGAGGCCCTCAATATGATTCTCAGATATCTTAAGCCATCACCTGGTAGAGGTGTTTGGAAGAAATAGAATGGTCACACTAATATTATTGGTTATTCTGATGTTGATTGGGCAAGTAGTCCAATTAACAAGAGGTCCACTATTGGTCATTGTACATTGGTCAGAAGAAACTTAGTTATTTGGCAAAGAAAAAAACAAAATGTAGTTGTTCGATCCAACGCAGAAGCAGAATATAGAGCTATGGCCTCAACTACAAGTGAATTGATATGGCTAAAATATCTACTTCGAGATACGGGGTTCTCAACGGTCAATCCAATAAAGATATTATGTGATAATCAAACAATTATGCATATAGCCTCAAGTCCAATTTTTCATGAAAGAACATAACATATAGAAGTTAATTGTCACTTTGTGAGAGAAAAGGTTCAGTAAAAAGTTATTAGTACTCCTTATGTTCGAAGTGAATACCAACTTATAAACATATTTACCAAAGCTATTGTAAAGACAAAGTTCTATCAAATACTGTCCAAATTCGGCTCCTTAAATATCTACGCACCAACTTGAGGGGGAGTGTTGACAGTTATAGCAACCAGATATTGCGTTCTCTATTTTGTCGAATTACAAGTTTATGAGATTTGTTTCCTAAAAGACAATAATTGTAATTCTATAAATCTCTAATAATATAATTTAGAGTAATTCCTATAAATGAAATATTGGTTTACCATTTGTAAATGTAGGTAAATTGCCAAACCATATATATTTTGTGCTGATCTTTCTCTCTTTCTCTCATCACTATTCCTCTTATGGCAAATTCTACAATAAGGGGACGCATAATGCATTACCTGCAAATGGATTGTCACTGTTTTGGTAGTATTTAAATGCAACTTGGGAAATACATTGCTATTGTTTGGGTATGTATGAAAGAAATATGAGAAATGCGTTACCATCCAAATATGAAAAATATGGCTATGTTTGGTTAACATGATTAGACTTTAGTTTCAACATGATAAGTCATTAGAATAATATGATTGGAATAACATGATTTTATTATGATAGTTTTGAAGCATTGGAGGAGACTAAAGAGGTATCTTATTTCAATTGAGTTTTTACTAATATCTTATGAGGAATATGTTGTGTGAAATTTTTTATTATGATTGTGTTGTGTAATTTCTCATTGATTACCGATTATTATTTTTATTATTTTTTTTTTTATACGAGAGCTGATGGCGGGCTATAACCCAAATTGGGCTAGAGGGATGGAGATTTTTTTTTTTTATGATTGTAATAGAAAATTGTCCTTCATCAAGTTCTCCAACTGTTCAAATCAATTTAGATATCCCCTTACTTTCACCTACCAATTATTAAAAAATTTTGTTTTTATATGAAAGTTAGATGAGAGCTACAACCAAATTGGGTAGAGAGGAATATAGAAATTTTTTATTAAGATTGCAGTAGAAAATTATCCCCTTTACACTTGTTCAAATCAATTTAGATCCCCTTTTCATATCCCCTACTTTCACTTTCTACTAACCTTACGAATTATATAATACAACGTATACTTGAGAGAGGGAAATGTTTTCTTATACGGGAATAAGGCAGAGAGACACGCGAAAGATTTTCAAAGATTACCCGTTAACCTCGTAATAAATTTTTCATCCATCACGGCGTGTATTGGATTTCATTATTTTTGGGGAAATCTCACGTAATATCGCGAAATGTCTTTCCATTTTCTTACTATTAAAGTATACCCAAATATTCCTTACTATTAAAGTGTACCCAAACAATGTAAATGTCATATTTCATTGTACTCTATTGTCACGTAATAGATTTCTACGTACCCAAACGACCCCTAAGTATTTTGGATATATTCTTAACCCCATATAACTTTTAGGGTTTAGGTCTAGGTCCAAACCTTGTGAGAGGAGAGAGATCCAAACCCATAACGAAAATTACGAGGGACACAAGATGTGGCCTCGCTTTATTTGACGTATTAAATGCTCATGACTCGGGGAAAATACTAAAACAAGCGACTACAAGAAGGATATAGCGCGTTTTGTATTATACTTCTTGACTTACTGGGTAATAAGTACTATATGATAATTTGAATTTTTGATAAACATGTGTACCAAAGAGAATAATTTCTTATAGAAAACATATATTATTTTCTACCATTAACGCACCCCAAGCTTTAAAATCCCTATCTTGTGATGTAGTATCCTGGCATATCAGTTGGTTTTTAGTAACTATTTATTCTACACCTTTTTTAGTATATAAAAAAACATTTTCAAGCCTATTTTCAGAAAATATGTGAGCCAAGAAAATCAGAGAGTCGTCAACCATCTTCAACTTAGAACCTTGAGATCAGATCTGCATCCTAGTACAACCAAACTAAGGCTTGGTCAAATTTGAAGAGAGACATGGAGGACTCGAAAATCCTTGTACAACCAAGCCAAAATTTGATGAGAGACACAAATAACTCACGATGTAAACACAACCGCAGTCTTGATATAGGCAAGGGCTCGAAGCCTCAGGTGTTTCGGGCCAACTGGCTCGGCCGAGTAACCTTTCCTATCCATTTTCAGTTGTTTTATTTATTTTAAAAAATATTTAAATAGTTTTTCATTGTTTTTCTTTCATATTTCGTGCATAAGATCGATGCTTGCTCTGCCACTAATCTAATAACAGATCTATTCATTTATGGATAGATCTGCCCTTAGATCGAAATTTGATTGACATCACTCTCTATCACTCTTTGAAAACAAGTTTGTAGTGTTCAGATCTAAGGGATATGCGGTCCAAGATCTCCCTAATTTAAACTTATCTAAGTTGTAAATAATTTTGAATTTATTTAAATTGTATACAATTTGGTCAGAAAGGCATTGAATACCTATTTTAGGATCGGTTTCCAACAAATCTGAAAATTATAATTTTTGTATTAAAAAAAAAAATTGAAGCTCCAATAGAATTGCTTTCTCGTTTGTAGATTTTTCTTTTTCTTTTTGGGTCCCATTCTTATCTCCAAGTTTTGCTTCCAGATACTCTGTTTCACGGATTTCTTCAAGTTTCTCTCCCTTAACGTCATATGGATTTTTTTTTTAGTTTTTTTTATTTGTTGTAGAGTTTATTCGTTGTTGCAAAAAAAAAAAAACAAAAAATTGCTTTTTTTTAAAGCCATTTTTTCTCCCAAAAAAAAAAAAAGAAAAAAGGTATTTAAGGTCATCTTTCTTATTTTTAAAAAATAAAATAAAATAAAATAAATGCATATTTAGCCATTTTCATTTTAAAAAAATCACTTTCCATTTCATTGCCTGTAATTCAACATTTGCCACTCCTCTCTCCATTCATTTAAAAAAAAAAAAAAGGTAAAAAGAAACAAAAAAAATTTCGAAGGTCACCTACACCCTCTCTATAAATGTGCCCTGATCGAGTCACACTCGACTTGGGGCTCACTCAATTAGGCATGGATTGTGCTATGTTGCTACTCTTTTGACTACATACTTTCTTAGGAGTTACCTATCCCTACACCTCAACTGTGCTATCGATCATTCTTGACCGATTTTTAAAGTTTAATTTTTTGACTTTCTATGTTTTGAGGATGGTCTTCGGTTCATTTCTAACTACCGAATTTTACATTTAGCAGCTAAAATTGATTGTGATCTTCTTATATAAAAAATAAACAACTATAAATTTATACATTTCCTATCATTATTAAGTATGAGGGTAAAAATGCTGTTGAGCAAATCTCGCTCATTATTTTTACTACAAGTGGTAAGATATGATACTTTTTTCTTGTTGTCTTTTAAATTTTTTTTTTTGTTTTTTTTTTTGAGTGTTGGCAAGGGAGGATACTTCTGTCGATGGGCATTCAAGACCGAGAGACAATGTAGAGAAAAAATAAAAATAAAAACTGTAGGGACTAACCCTATGTGTAATTTTTATCTAAATTAAACTTATTTTATATTTATATAATTTTTTATGCATACATAAATGAAGTCTAAAGCTGCAGATAATTTAAGCTGTCCTTATTTCTCCAAAAAAAAAAAATAGCTGCCCTTAGATCCACAAATTTTTTTGTATGGACCGTGTAAAATTATAAAATTTGTCCTTAAATCCATAAGTTTGTTGCAATGATAAGATAATTGGGCAAATCCACTCAAACTCACCCCAGTAACTCAAACTCACTCCCCAAATTGGGTATTTAATTTGGGGATCTTCAAAAAGTTAAAAAAAATTATAAAATTTTTTTGACATATTTTTTTGTGTATTCTATCAATTTCACAAAAATTAGAAAGTATTTTGGCTATGAATACTTATGGTCACAATTTTTCATCTTTTTTGGATTATTTAAAAAATAACCCCAGTTACATATTCATTTTTCAAAATCTATTTTTTTATTAATTTTTTTACTTCACTTAGATGTGTTTTGTTTAATCTTACCTTAATATTTTTATTTTATTTTTTTAATTTTGTTAACATTTTTTTTCCAAGCCCATTTGTGCTTGACTTGGTCTGGTTACCTGGACCAGTTCCGGGTTAGCTGGAACTAGCTGAAGGCCGGTTTTTGTGGCCGATTCGTGCAATCGAACACTGCTTGGTAATTTTGCTGTGAGTTCATACTATCTTGATGTTTATTAATTTTATTTTATTTTTTTTATTTTTTGCCCCAACTTCATTGTTTCAACCATGAAACCACTTAACTTTTATTTTATTTTTTTGGCATATGTAGGGTGGTTTAATGTCTAAAATACTAAATAACCCCATTTGTAAAGAGGCCATTGGACTACCCTACATTTTTCGCCCATTCTTTATAATCTGGTCCAATGTCACAAACATCACATTATATTTTTCATAGTTATCTAAATTTTAGTGGTCCAAACTATAAGGACCCTCTTGTTAAATAGGACGAGAACGTGAGAAACATTTCAAATATGAAAAAGATAACAATAAATTGAACTATTTAAGGTATGTCCTCAAGCACTCATAGCATCGTAGGCCACATTGAGGCCAAATATTGGGGTGGGAAATAGGTAACGGACCACCCCATGGCTAAGCGTTGCGACATGAAGTACCTTGTGGATATGTATCACCAGCAGATTCTTTTTGTCAGCTTTTTATTAGTTTTATATTTCAAAATAAGTTGAGCAAGTAAACTATGCTCTTTGGGAGTATAGATTTAGTTTTGTATTTCAAAATAAGTTGAGCAAGTTTACTATGCGCTTTGGGAGTATAACTTATTTCTATTAAGTTAAAAAGATCTATTTGGAGGAGTTTTTCAATTTGAAATTTTAGGAATTACTGAGAAATCGCTAGATGATTATTCTCAAATGAAATAATTTGAAATTTGAGATTTTTAACATTTACATCTCACCCTTGAAGAATTGAAGGGTTTCTATTCAATTTTGAGACATTACTTTTTGTCCAACTGATGAAATTAGAAACTTTTTTCTATTGAGGTTAATCTATGGGCTGAAGAAATTACGTCCCCAAAATTTGGGGTACTAAGGTTAATGCTAGGTGGGATTTTACCCGAGGGAGTAAATATACATTTCACTCTCATGGAAGTAGAATATCCATGGTAGGAAAATTTTAGAGTTGTTTCATACTAGATGTAATTATTGTTTTTTTGGAAAATTTCAAAAAACGAAATAATTTTTTTTACATTGCTCCTCATACAAGATCCTATATTGTTTATGAAGGTCAGTCATTGCATAGGTATTATTCGGTTTCTTAAAATTTACAGAGTTTTAGTCAAAAGTGAAAAGAGAAAAAGCGGATTTGGGGTTTTCAATGCGCTAAGAAATTTTAGAGAGAGAGTTGAAAATCTTTCCCTTTTTTGTGATATCTATTCACTTGCGCGTGTTGGCACTCTTTGTTGAGATTTTGAACCCTTGGTTAAGCTGTTCTTCTCAACAAATTGTTTATATTTATTTATTTGTTTGTTTTCTTCAAAAGTTCACCTACTAGCTTATTTTTACCTACTAATCTTTAGATCATAGAAATCCAACCTCAAAAGGTTATTTAGTGGTCCATGGAGAATCATTGATCTCTAAAAATAATTTTTGTGGTCTATGGACCCACACTTGCTGGCTTCAAGATTGATGCCATTGTTTCCCACGTGGTATTCAAGTCAGTCCAGTATTTCTACTGACATTAACTATTCCCCTCTGACTTACCCAAAAAAATGTATTTCTCTTGAGTTCCATTGATTCTGGTACACCCTTAATACTATATCTTATGAGTCATATATATATCTAATCATTGTGTCGTAGAACATTATGGAGACCGAAAATAATGGAAGGCAGTGTAATATATGTTTTGATCTGTCACAAGTTAAGGGATGCTCTGTATTAGCTATCTTGAACTGCTTCATCCTTTCATGTTTTTTAATAGAATTAAGTATTAGCAATGTTAAACCGCTCCAAACCATGAAAAATCTTTCAATTATGGGGCGGTTGTATATTAGTATTGTTGAACTACTCCATACTATGGAATTTCTTTCAATTATGAAGTGGTTATATACCAGGAATATCAAACCGCTCGATACTTTTAAAATTTGTTTTAAGCATGTAGCTTTTCTATTTTAACAACGTCGAACTAGTCGGTCCTTCAAAAAAATGTCTAACAATGGAGTGGTTTGATGTTGCCAATATAGAACACCAGAGACATGTAGAGTTTCAATTTTATTATTCTCATACGACCCCAGAGATAACCAAAAGAGGGAATAATGAAAAATTATGACTTGTTCAATGTTGCTAGCATCAAATCTGGGCCAAACCATAATTAAAAGACCACGAACAAAAAAACCCTAACTTAAGATTAGAAAAAAAAGATGGACCAAGCGATAATACAGCCAATATTTTTCGATCTGTATGCAAATTTTACTTTTCTTTAATGGACTGTCGATTTCTTCTTAACATATCTATCCATTTCGTTTATTGAAAATAGGTTTTGGACTTTGTGCTCAGTGAAAAAAAAAAAAAGGTTATTGGACCTTTTTACAAATGGCACAGTTTAGTATTTTAGACATTAGATCACCCCACATATGCCCCAAAAAAAAAAAAACGAAAAAGTTTATATATGGTTACAACCTTTAAATGTAGAATTACATATGCACCTCAAAATTCAATTGGAAAATGTTGTTTTAAAGTTGAAAAACCCTTTAATTGATCATCTCGACAACGGGATTTTGTCTATAAGTTTCAAAAGACTTAATAATACATTTCCAATGACTGACATGTATGGTAATGTGAGGAAAAATGGAGGGAGAGATGCACCGATCTAGTTATAAAACAATCATTGAGTCACCTCAAAATCGTTGTCTTAGAACTTGATGCAAATAAAAATTAGATTTTATTTATTTATTTTTATTTTTAATTAGGAATAGGAAAAGAGATACGATAAGGAAAAACTTAAGTGGCAGGGGGGAGGATTTTTTGATACGCATTGTTAAGTGGGAGTGTTTGATGGAATAGATTAAGATTAATTTTTTAGGAAGGACTTGGGGAAATTAGCAAGTGATAAAGATCACGTGAGAATGAGGGAGTTATTTTGGGTAATTGGTAAGATGAAGAGATAAAATAGGGAAACAACTTGTGTGAGGGAGATAGGAAAGAGACGTATTGGCACGTGAGTTACAGAGAGACAACGTGAGTTAGAGAGATAAGAGGGTTTATTTTTGTGGGTTGTTTTATTTATTTTTCTTTCCAATGTATTTAAACGAAAGAGTACCTCATGGTAAAACAAAAAAAGATAATTGAGTAAATTGCTCTAGTTAAAATATCGTTTTTTGGGTAGATTCCCTTGCAAACCTTAAGAGGATGTATATTCTCTCGACTTTTTCTTTTTTAATTTCTCCCTACATCAGTTGGTATAAGAGCCCTAAGATCCGGATTTGGTACCAGAGCCCTAAGATCTTGATCTAGTTATCGAGAGTCTAGGCTTGTGCCCAGCTTAGTCCAGGTCCGAACCAGGTTCAAACCTAGGTCTAAACCTAGGCCCCCTTTTGGTCCGAGCCAAGGCTCGTATCTAACCCAACCTTGAACCAGTCCGGGTCAACGCTCGATCTGATATTCAAAACCCTCTTGGTCTAAGCTCAGGCTTGTACCCAACTTAGTCCAGGTCCGAGCCAAGATCACACCCCGGTCGGAACCTAGACCCCCTCTTGGTCCTAGCCAAGACTCATGCACTGTAAGGGCTCTTAAGTAACCAAAGTAGGAGTCGGGTGAGGAAAGCAGTATATGCAGTGTCAAATACTCATTCCCGTAACTCGAACTAAGATAACCCCGAAGCATTACGGTCTTAGGTCTAGGGGATTTGGCCCACGCTGAAGCCACCATAGCACAGCTCATGATAAACTATATGTCATGCGAAACAGAGGCATCAATTTGAATAGACTCCTAGGTGATTTAGGTGTCCAAGCTGCCATTCAAAGTTTAGTTGACCGAGGGTACACTGTTCATGCCCATAGTAATCTATCCAGTCCAACAGACCATGCAATTTCCACAGCTGGTGGCACCTATAGGGCAATATGCCCCTCAGGCCCACGTATACCAAACCCTCCCGGTGACTGCGGCTTATCAACCTCAGGTCCATACGGGCCAATACATACCTCAAGCCTTGACTCATCAGTCTACACTTGGGAACCCATCAACCGGTGAGCCTATCGTCATGCCGAATGCTCAATATGAAGGCACCATGAAAGCAATGCAAGACATGCTTGTAAGAATGGGCATTCGCAAAGTTTTACCCGTGCATGCTTATGTTCATGAGAACCTCGGAGGCATGGAGGACCTTCCCTTCGGATTCATCATCCTAGAATTCCAAAACAAATTCAACGAGATGAGCGATCTAGATGCCCACATTAACGCATACCTCCTCCCCGAAACATCAAAGAAATCTGTGAGCTTCAAGGTCGAATACAAGCCATAAGGCGTTTTATCTCACAACTAGCAGATAAGTGCGCACCCTTCAATAGGCTGCTTAAGAAAGATTCCCCATTCATATGGGACAATGAATGCTACAAGGCGTTTGACCAAATCAAGGACTACCTAACCAAACCCCCCGTCCTTAGTCTTTCTAATCCAAACAAACCCAGGTTCCTATACATAGCTGTGAAAGACAAAACCATGGGGCAATGTTAGAGCAATATGATAACCATGGAAAATAACAAATGTAGTACATCAGCAAAAACATGGTTGACTATGAGACGAGATACATGGATGTGGAGAAGCACTGCTTAACGCTTGTGTGAGCTATGCAGAAATTAAGACACTATGTCTTATCCCATACAGTCAAACTCATCTCAAAATTAGACCCACTCAAGTACCTATTGGAGAGACCAGTCCTTAACGAACGTTTGGAAAAATGGAGAATGCTATTGATCGAATTCGAAATCGATTATATCACTCAAAAATCGGTTGAAGGACAAGTCATTGCTGACCACTTAGCTGAACATGTACTACGAGATAACTCCCGTTAACACGGATCTCTATGATGAGGACTCCTTCACAATTGAGGAATCAACGTGGGAGCTATACTTCTACAGTGCAAGGAACGAATACGGGTCAGGTGTAGGGGTTATACTATGCTCACCCGAAAATATTTTAATGCCAACAGCCATCAGACTGAATTTCTCATGTATCTATAACATTGTTGAATACGAAGCCTTAATAGCCAGGCTCGAGAATGCCATGGAACCGAAGATCAGGCAAATACGAGTCATTGGTGACTCCTTGCCTGTCCTAAACCAAGTTCAGGGGATTTGGAAGGTTAAAAAAGAAAAGCTCAAACCCTATCAAGAAAAGGTGGAAAAGATGATAAAATATTTTAAGAAGATCACCTTTCGGTGTGTAACTAGGGAAAACAATCGGTTCATTGACACTCTTGCAACCCTTGATTTGATGGTCAACATCCCTTTAGAACTCACCACGCTGTCATTTTACATCATGCACAAACATGACCTTTCCCCACCAAGGATCAAAAAATAAATGGAATAAGAAAGTGAGAATGATGGGGAAGTGTCTTTCGTGGCCTCAGATGCACTAGTCAAGGAAAAACGTGGGTCCATGATGTTTTGTCCCAGTTAAAAGATGTGTTATCCCCTTACGGAGGTACCATAAAGGATAAGGAAGCCCTCCAAATGTTTCTACGGGTTTCTTAGTAAGAGATGTCCTTCTGTTCAAGAAATCCTTTGATGGCATCATCTTGTGGTGCTTCGATCAGCTAGATATTGATCAGGTATTAACAAAATTACACAATGAATGAGGTCACTCTGGGGCAGCTATCTTAGCTCAGAAAATCAGACACCAAGGCTATTATTGGGCTACAATGGCCGAGGATTGTTGGAAATTTGTTAAGAGGTGTCCCAAATATCAGCTTTAGGGAGACCTCATCTATGCACCGTCTGTACAACTTAACTCAACACCGCATGTATGGCTCTTTGCCATGTGGGGTCTTGATATCATTGGAATGATTTCACCAAAAGCCTCGAACGTCCACCGTTATATACTAATGGCAACAGAATACTTCACAAAATGGGTAGAAGCCGCATCATTTTCCAAAATTGAAGGTCGACATGTTTCTCGTTTCATAAATAACAACATTGTATTCAGATTTGTCACTCTTGAGTCAATCATTACTGACAATGGAACCAACTTAAAAAATGAAAGGGTCACTAAGGTGTGCAAAAGATTTGGGATAACGCAGAAATTCTCCACACCCTACTACCCTCAAGGAATGGACAAGCAGAGGCCACAAATAAAGGACTTCTCAAAATTATATAAAGAATGATAAAAGGTGGTAAAGATTGGCACGAAAAGTTAAATGACGCACTATGGGCCTATCGAACAAATGAGAAGACTCCTACTGGGATGACCCAATACTCATTAATGTATGACATAGAGGTTGTGCTACTTATTGAAGTTGAGATACCGTCTCTCCGAGTGCTCATTCATGATGATTTAGATGAGGAACAAAGAATCGAAGCACGAGTCGCTGCAATCGATATTTTGGATGAAGACGATTACAAAAAACACATAACATCGTAGCTTACCATTGTAGAATCGAAAGGGCCTACCAAAGGAAATTTGTTCCCCAACAATTTAGAGGAGACATGGTACTCAAAAATATTTTTCAGGCTTCTACAAATCCACAACTATTAGGCAAATTCAAATCTAACTAGGAGGGGTCATTCGTGGTAACCCGAGTAGTGCATGTAGACAATTCTTACAAAATAAAAATCAATAGGGATATAAACTCAACAACCCTATTAATGCGATGTATCTCTAGAAATATTACCCATAACGAACTCAAAAAAAAAAAAAACCTCCAAAAGGGAGCCTATGATCCAAAACCTAAAATACAAACACGTACTTGTAAGTTACAACAATACTGCATAAGCAAGTCCTGAGGATGGAGACTCCTCATAATCCCTAGAGGTTCCCAACATAACCAACTTGGGAAGATATGGGAAGGTGACATGAATTGGAGACCCAAGAAACTTTGACGAACCCCATGAAGAACATCAAGACCTGTCTAAGAAGGAAGCCTGGCAAGAACTCAAAGAACTCCTCATAGTTTTGCAAAACACAAGATGAGAGCTCCAAAGGCCAAGAGAAACTTCAAGACTCTCAGGCCCTCACAATCTCATAAGGAAATCCATTTCATCTTCTTTAAATAAGTGAATAAAAAAATAAAGAAATTGACCAACAAAAGGGTCACAGGTGGCCAAAATTGTAAGGCCCGTCCGTCCCTATTTGAAAACGTTTTTTCAAATTGATTGTTAAAATTATCTATTTTCAAAAAAAAAATCCCTTTCTAGAATTGACTTCCTCCATCACTACAAGAAGTTAAATTGGTAGTCGACCTAGCCTCATTCTCAAAGCCAACTTCCTATGCCTGTTATGAAGGCTTAAAACTAGACAGGCACTCCATGGTTGTATAAGTATAATTGCCAACTATCACATATCAGAGATAGGTGAACCTTGCCAATAACTACATTGGCTAGTTCGGAAGTGTTCTCTCTCTTAGCTAGATCCCCTGAGGCAAAAGGAAGCAAACTAATCCACGTGTGTGTGTATAACGGTCCATTAACTAGAATTTTGGGACAAAAGCCCTATAACTAAGAAAGCTGAGTTTGTCAAAATTCCGACTAAAAAGTGTGTGCAAATAAAATATCCCTCTCTACCACGGGGAACCAATTGCATACAAAAGATTAACAAATAAAACACCCCATAACTGGGGCAGTGAGTCCAAAATAATTTCCCCAATACAGGGGCAATGGCTACAATAGCCCCCAAAAAAAAAAGATTGTTTTCAGACATTTAATTAATTTTCAAAATTTTCAGATATTCCCCGGTGGCACGAGTTTAAACTGCCGACCAAAATAACAATTCAGAAAGCGTCAAACTCGTGCGACATAAAAGAGCTGAGAGAGGAAAACGTCTTACCCCTGACGTTAAAAGTCGGCAGTATTCAAAAAATGTCTAGCCCTGTATAACATAAAAGGTTGGGTGTATCCGTCTAGCCTTGTATGATATAAAGGATTGGGTGTATCTGTCTATCGTTGTATGACGTTAAACTGCTTAGAGGGCTCTATGGTTGCATGAGCTAAAACTGCTAACTAAAAATTTGTTTTTCAAAATATCTTTCTCATTTCAAAATTTTCATTACATGTCTGGTGTTTTCAAAAAAAATTTTGATTTCTTTGTTAAAATCATGACTTGTCCAAAGCTCCTGGTTCTATTTCAAAATTCCCCCCTTGTTTTCAAAATTTCTAAAAATACTTTTAAAAATGAAAGAGCTGGGACACCCATATATGATGATTACCGTGTTGCCGCCTCATCTCTCTATTCAGAATTGACCAAGCAAATATTTTCCTAAAATAGAAAAACCAACATAAGACCTTAGGAAACCCTAAGAGAATCAAAGAAAATGTCAGGTTTAAGAATTTGAAATTGTGAAAGCCCCTGAAATTTAGTGGCATGGCCAAAAAATCCAACTTGAGTTTCAAGCTTGTGTAACTCTTAGAATCTCAAGCCGAAAGCCTTAGAATGAAAATGCCCTAGGTAGGTGAGCAGGGAGCGTAATGTCTTGGAGGGATAGTTGGTGTGCCCTCTGACCACGAAGCGTCAAGATAAAATTTAAAATGTCTGCATTATCTTTGCCACTCACCTGCCTCTTGAAAGACAGAGAGTGCTAAAGAGAGTCTACTTCTTTTCCACTCACCTGTCCCTCAAAGGAAAGGGAGTGCCAAAGAGGGACAACTGTAGATACCCCATTTTTAAAACTGGCAAATTCTGTGATGGTCTTGAACCTTAGGACCGCACTATCCCAGTAAATCTTCGAACCATAGACCATCAAAGTCCGTGAACCCTATCATGTGATCCATAATCCTGCAAAACTATTGTTTTAGTAATAAATCAAGTAAAAATATCAAAAAAACTTATTTTCATCTGATTTTTTGAAGACAATATCGCAAAAATGCAACTGTTAATTTTAGTTAGATTTGGGCCCTCTTTGACACCCAAAATGGAAATTTGGCTGGAAAATCTGCTTGAAATTGTTATATATCGATTCTAGTATGATTTGAGCCTTTATATAAACACATTTTGTGACCCATTAAGTGTTAGACTTGGTAAACCTATAGGCTAAGAAACCAGAGTGAACAAGAAAGCAACTCTAGATCTAGAGAAGCAACCTTAAGCCCTAGACCCCCCCACCCCCCCCCCCCCCCTTAAATTAACATTTAGCCTAGATCAACAAAACTCTAGTTCAATCAAGTCAAGGTTTGGCCAAATTTGAAAAGAGAACAACAAAAGACATACGTACACAGCCATGGTTCTGATACGGGAGAGGCCTCGAAGCCTCGGGCACCGCAAGCCAACTGGTTCGACCAGGTATTTTCCTCATCATCTCTTTTTCTCTTATTTTTCATTTATTTTGTTAGATTCATGGTTTTTTATTATTATTATTATTCAATCTTTCATGCTTGTTGGATCGATGTTGGCTCTACCATTGATCTGATAGCGGATTTGTGCATTTTTTAATAGATCTGGCCTCATATCGAAATTTGATTGTTCCCACTCTATATCATTTTTAAAATCAACTTGTGGTTCGGATCTGGTCGAATCTCATCCAGATATCGTCCCGATATGCATCGTGAATAATTAGGAATAATCTTTTAGGAAGAATTTGGGAGATTTGGGTAGTGATAAAGACCACGTGAGGATGAAGGAACTATTTTGGGGAAGTTGGTAAGATAAAGAGATAGAATAGGGAGATAGTGTGTGCGGGGGAGATAGGGAAGAGATTTACCGGCACGTGAGTTAGAGAGATGTAAGGGAGAAAATTGCATGTGAGTTAGAGAGATAAGAGGGTTTATTTTTGTGGGTTGTTTTATTTATTTATTTATTTATTTATTTATTTAATTATTTATTTATTTATTTATTTATTTATTTATTTATTTATTTATTTATTTATTTATTTATTTATTTATTTATTTATTTATTTATTTATTTATTTATTTATTTATTTATTTATTTATTTATTTATTTATTCATTTATTTATTTCCTAGTGTATTTAAAAAGAAGAATCCCTCATTGTAGAATAGAGAATGAGAATTGAGTAAATTGATCTTATGAAAATGTCGTTTTTTGGGCTGATTCTCTTGCAAACCTAGAGAGAAGATATATTCTTTCAACTTTTTTTTTATTATTATTATTTTTTTTTTATTTACTCCCTGCATCAGAACTGGCAAGCACCGGGATGGTTTTCCCACTGCCTCATTTTTATGTGAAAAGAAAAGGTAAAAGATATTTTATTTTTTCATATTTTATTTTCTTTTTTTAGTGATTTACGTACGGATCCTAAAATTTTAGGTAAAATATGAAATGCTCCACTTATATGCGGAAATTACAAAGAAAGTCGGTCAACCCACTTTTTTTTAATTTCTTCCAAAATTGTCCTTTGGTTAACCTTGATTTAGAATTTTATTTTATTTTACTTTATTTTTTCATTAATAGAGCAGTGCTTTAAAGTTTGGAGCACTGCCCTACTAACAAAAAAGCTAAAAACAATTAAAAAAATCAAATTCTTGTTGACCGAGGGGCGATTTTGAAAAAATCAAAAAAAATGGGTTGACCTTCTTTGTAATTTCCGCATATAAGCGAAGCGTATCGTATTTTAACTAAGAGTGCGTATGTAAATTACTCTTTGTTTTGTCAACCAGTAATCAAAATCTAACGCACATCCTCTTTGAGTTAGACAAAAGTCAATCCCTTTTAAACCTAAAAAATCGTCATGTTGATTAAAATATGTATTTATTCAATATTTTTAATTAAAATTGACCATTTTTCAGCTCTAAAGCCTAGCACAACTTTCGTGGAATCTCTCTCTCATTTCTCAATTAGATCGTCTGCAGTGCATCTGAGGTACCGCTTTGCCATCTAATATCATCAATCACATTTGTAATCACTAAATTGTTATCATATTGCAGTGTGCTATAGCAAAAGACGCCGGAAGTATGTGGGGACCATATAGGTTCTGACAGGTTGTAGTGGACGAGGTTGCAGTCATCTTGCATTGTAAAGGTGTAGGGTCCGCACTTAAGGGACTCTCTATCATGTTTGCATAAGTTTAAGCTGTCCTTGGATGGTTTTCAACCACTCAAATGAAGCATGCAGTAGCAGTTCAGGCCACGTTAGGGCCAATACATAGTGGAAAGAAAGATTCGTGTGATCTAGCCGGAGTATATAGTATTTTTTTTTTTTTTTAATTTTTTTTTTTTTTTTTTCACGGCCTAGATCACTCATAAGTTGTCTTTTTACAATATAATAACTTCAAATAAAATAAAATAAAAGAGTACAATAGGATCTCAAGAAATTGAAGTCATTCAAAAACTTTTTTTTTTAATAAGAAATAAAAGACACAACCTATGCTTGGGAATAAAAGATATAATAAATAAATATGCAAGAAACAAAAGAGGGTACCGGAGATTATCTCAATCAGGTTATTTACACTCCATGCTGAGTCTCCTCCTTCCAATGGTGCTCGGGATCTTTGATCGCTCTCTTGATTTCTCCTTCTTAGAGCCTGTGTGATAACTGGAAGCAAGTTCATGAACCATAAATTGGAAGTTCCTGAAGAACTGTAAATTAGAAGGTACTTAAGAAGTTCCTAGTTTTTGTGTTTGATAACCTCCTTGGGAAGTTAAGAAGTTCTTGTTTGATATCCTCCTGAGAAGTTAAGAAGTTGCTGGTTGGTTTCTGTGTTTTATAATCTCCTATGAAATTAAAGAAGTTTTGGGTATTTGTATTGGATTAGCTTTAAATAGGTAAGATATAAAATATTAAAATTGAGACTTAGATATTATTTATTTTTTATTAATTTGTATAATATTATTTTTTGGGATACAATATCAATTGAAAGTAAAGTATGTTGGATTGAGAGAGAGAGTATGTGTGTATTATGAGAGAGAGTTGTATTGATGAGTGAGAGAAGCGTCCTAGAGAGAGATATAGTTGTACATCAATTGAATCAGATGTTGTATGATAAACTTCATTGCACCTCAAAATTGAAGCAATATGTAGACAATGTCAAGCACAACCTCAATTCAATATTGTGTACCAAATCACTAGTTTCCTAATCGACTGTCTCAAAATAGAAATCAATATATTTTTTGAACTATTGTGGGTATATATTTTGTTGAGTCTTTTTACAAATATGAAGTGGAATAAGTGTTTAAATTTCATAAATAGCTTGGTTTTCTTGAGAGATAACTTGTAGGTTTCAATCGTAGGCATACCTCATATACCAAAAAATACAAATTCCTTCTCATGTCAACTTGGTTCTACTAAGCTATACTCGAATATAAAAGTAACAATGTAGACTCTACAAAGGTAACAAAAATACTGACACGAGCCCACATAATCGAAGCTCGTTGTCTCCCCTTCAATGAAACTTCACAATCTCATTAAAGAAAAAGAAAAAGAAACACAAAAGCCCACATGGTAAAGCATTATGTATGTATTAATTTTCTCTGTTACATTTCCTGATATTTCATACTCGCATCAAGGAAAATAGCTGATACTTCATACACTCATCAAGGAAAATAGAGCAAACCCAGAGAGCTTTACTGGTAAACTTCAGTTTTGAGATCCAAGCAAATATTCATCTGTAATATAGAAAATATATCCCAAATCAAAAGGACTTCTAGTTGATCCTTTTTTAGATCCAAGCAAATAGATCTACCTCTTTCTAAAGACCAAACTTTCTAAAGACCAAAATTCAATCATCTCACGGAATACTTGTGAAGAAATGAGATCTTAGCAACTGCACTTCTTTGCAGCTTACTTCTCTAAAATTATCTCACATAAAAATCTAAAAGGATGTTTCTTAAAAAAGCAACTAGATTCAAAAAGGGAGAGATGACTCCCCTTGTTAAATACTCACTGTCCAAAATACTGGATAATGAGAAGGGCTGAAGCTCTAGTTATTTTGACACACCATTTTCTGTTTTTTAAAATACCCATCTTTGCTCTAGTTATTTTGACACTCCATATGCTGTTTTTTAAAATACCCATCTTTGCTCTAGTTATTTTGACACACCATTTTCTGTTTTTTAAAATACCCATCTTTGCTCTAGTTATTTTGACACACCATTTTCTATTTTTTAAAATATCCATCTCAAAGATGGACCTTTGGAATGAAGGCAACGAAATTCTACGAACATTGCAGTAAAAAGAGGCCGAGATGGACCCTTGGAATGAAGGCAACGAAATTCTATAAAAATTGCAGTAAAAAGAAGCCAATAGAAATTATCATGACCTTGCTTAATGGCACCCCAAGGCCTCTCTCAAAAGTCAAGCGAAGTATCCCAAATTTTGGAGTAAATAGCTCACAATTAGGATATGAATATCCAAATGACTTCTATTTGATCTTATCTCATATCCAAGTAAATATTCATCTACCTCTATCTCAGATCCAAGTAAATATTCATCTGCCTCTTTCTAAAGACCAATAAATAGGATCTTTAAGAATCAATTGTTACTTGTGATAAATGGGATCTTTAACAATCAACTGCTAAAGTAGGATCTTTAACAATCAACTTCTACTTGTGACAGTGACATCTTTCTAAATAATGTTCTAAATAATGAGAGAGAGGCAAAACACCTTTATAAAATTTGTAACTCACACTAATCCAACCATACTTAGACACCCACCCTGATACCAATTACCAAAATAATATGGTCCTAAAACAATACCAATTACCAAAATCCAAATCAATTAGTTGTATTGAAATGTAGTTCAAAAACAAAAAAATTGGGATTCATGGGGACTCATTCAAAAGCCCACTCATTGTCCTTCCTCACAACATCCTCTTCTTCAAGAGAAAAATCATTTTCAATTCCAAATATCTTCCGAATGTCCTCCACGCTCTAATCCTTTATGCGATCTGCGACCACCAATCAAGTTATATCACGTGAATTCTTCATGTTCAAGTAATTTGCCACTTGCAAAAACAATACATAGTAAGTTAATCAATATGGAAGAAATAGACACCCCCAGGATGCCGAGAGCGGTATCGTTTGTGCTGTGAAATCAAGAGAATTCACAAAAACTTGGAACATTCTGCTTCAAAAGAGACAGACAATAAGAAAACAACGTGGAAAAAGGAAAAGAACATGGACAACATGGAAAAAATAAAAGAAGCTCATGAACGCACAAATAAGAATTCAAGAAATCCTCTTGAATTAAACTAAGAAAAAACAAAACTAAGTCAGAAAAAAAATATTGTAACATATCAACTGCAAGCTGAGAATAGCATGGACTTTAGATTCACATTTATATAATTGATAGCACTTGAGACTTGAGAGAACAACTTATGCATCTTTGTAATAAACTCCAGTACCAACAAAATTCAGAAAGGGAATAAATCCATTGGTCACCTTGTAGAACAAGGATAGATACAAGTAGTTTGCAAGGGAGAAAGACATATATGTATGACAAATTCAACTCAATGACAGACTCACCACAAACACCATGACAATCTCAAGCTAGCTTGACCCAAGATTTACAACATGAAGAGACAAGAATTACGACATGGATACTTTCAAATCTGATAAATTCAACTCAATGTATATAGCATTCTTACCATGTCAAGCACTCCAGCTAGGACGACAAAAGACTCACAACCATAGTTAGCAAATCGTTGTTTAATCGGTGATTTTTTCAAAAAAATGGGTGTTTTTATGGAAACAATTTTAAACAGTGACTTCTTGAAAAGGTTGGGAAAAAGTCTCGTAGTTTTCTTGAAAACGTCTAAAACGTGCTTTTTCATAATACGATTTAAATCTGGCCAAAAAATCTCATCTTTTTTAACCTTTTTTTTTTAGATTTTTTTTTTTTTTCTTGTTTTGTGTATTGCAGTCATTGCTACTTTCATACTTTTGAAAAAAAATATATTATTTCAAAAAACAATATCAATCTCAATCTCAAACTCAATCTCATTTGAAAAAACAATATTATTTCACTAGATCAATCTCAATCTCATGGAAAGCTAAAACATATGAAACGATTACAAGTTCACTTGACAATGATAGAGAAATAATGAAAATTCTTCTGCCACATACAAAACATAAAATAGGAGTTCAACATATGGGCATTTTACCAAGAAGCATCGACAAAAGCTTGAATTTATATAAAGAATGACTAGCCCCATAAAAACTTGAGTTTATATAAAGAATGACTAGCCCCATAAAATGTTCACAATGTTGGACAAGAAACAAGCAAATATCAAACGAAGATGTCAAAAGAGTGAATATCTAAATCATACAAATAAAAAACAATTAAAAATAGTTTGCAAAGAACTTGCTATAATAATCATCTAGCAGTGAAAACATTAGTCACAAGAAGTTCAACCAAAGTTACCCTCAAATCAGTGCATAGCCCTCCAAATTAATCAACATTTGACTCAAGCCCTAATATATCTTATAATTCAATAGAAATACTAGAGCATGAAAAAATCAAACCACCAAATACAAATTGATGCACAAAGTAACTAACAAAGGAAGTTAATCACCAAAGCATCACAAGCTTATTTTCTTCTCCAGAATAAATTACTAAGAGGTATATATTCAAAGACTCGTCTCAACTCCCTTAAATAACTTAAAGCACTAAAAACCATAAAAGCTCCAATGAAATCACAACTATTGATCCATTATTCCCTTTGATCTCCACCATATCTCCCATCAAAATCCCACTACATAAAAACAACTTGCAAACACTAAAACAAACACAAAATAAACCCTACATATCAAATTATTTTTTCCCTACAGATCATAATTTACCACAAAACAAGAAGAAAAACATGAAATACCTAACTTGAGCAAGATGCAATCTATTAACAAATATCACAAGACCAAATCACTTTGCTTGACCTACTAATGCTTGAAAATGGCGCTCGGGAGAAGGAACTCACACCCTTGCAACTCAGAAAAATCTTAATCAACTCATCGAAGTCTATGCTAAGTAATCCAATGAACCAAATAAACACAAAAAAAAAAAAAGACTCATATTTTTGTACAAACTATTTGAATAATCAGTTTATAATTGAGCTCCAATTTTTTTGTAACTGAGCTCTGATCTATCGGGCTGTTGCAAAAAATCTGTAAAATCAACAAATAAACACAAAAAAAAAAACAGACTCAGATTTTATTACAAACTGTTTGAATAGTCAGTTTGTAACTGAGCTCTATTTCTTTTTGTAAATGAGCTCTGATCTATTGGGCTGTTACGGAAAATCTGTAAAATCGCCAATTAAACACAAAAAAAAAAAAAAAAAATCAGTTTTTGTAGAAACTGTTTTTGAATAATCCGTTTGTAACTAAGCTCTATTGTTTGTGAAGCTGAGCTCTGATCAATTGGGCTTGTGAGAAATAACTGTAAAATCATCAAATAAACATAAGAAAAAAAAATACTCATATTTTATTACAAACTGTATGAATAATCAGTTTGTAACTGAGTTCTATTTTTTTGCAACTGAGCTCTGATCTATTGAGTTGTTACAAAAAATATGTAAAATCAGAAATAAAAAGGTATGTTATTCACTCTGATTTTATCAAATAAAACACATCAATACTATTTGTTGTGGTTAGGGAAGTCGGGGGCAAATACCTCGAGAAAGATGAAGAACACATATCAGAGCTCAATAAGAAGGAATAGAGCTCAAAGAGGAGATGGAGAGAGAAAGATTACGAAGAAAGATTACGAAAAACAGAGTCAATAGCATACCTCAAGATCAATAACACAGAGAATAAGAGCTCTTTGATTCAAGTGCTCAAGAACAAACACAGAGATCAATACCACAGAGAGAATAAAGTCAATAGCATACCTCAAGATCAATGGCAAGGATCAGAGCTCAAGGACAACTAAGTAAACCCTAGCCAGGGCTATGTTCAAAGAGAGGGGTTTGCCTGAGATAGTGGCGTGCTACGAACAGAGGGCTGGCTCAACGCCTGAACTTGCAGAACAAAAGAGAGGGGTCGTGCTGCGAAGAGAGGGGTGCTCAGCAGCGAAGATGGGAAACTACGAAGAGAGGGATGCTCAGCGGCGAAGAGAGGGGTGCTCAGCGGCAAAGAAGAGAAAGGAGGCCAGGCTTATTGAAGGGGAGGAAGTTATGAACTTCCAATTTTAAGTTCCGACCTTTTGGTCGGATCTTTTTTACAAAGGGACGTAAGAAGATGAACAGTAAATTGAAGTTCTTCTTTGAAGTTCTCATTTTTTATCTAACACGAAAGTTGAACAGTACTAAGAAGTTCTCAACTTCCAAAAAGACACTTCCTGTTATCAAACACGCCCTTAAGTTAAAATCCAATCAATGCACATGGATCTCAATCTAGAACCACCCACCTAAAGCCTCAATGCCTAGACTAATTCAAGCCCTTTGGCTTGATGCCTATGAGAGATAGAAATAAAAGACATAATGGAGACAACTATTAGATAAAAGATGATCCCTTTGCTACCCAAATAATCACAAGTCAATCTAGCTTCTTTAGAACCCCACAAGAGAGAGAGAGAGAGAGAGAGATTAACTTAGTCTACGCATGCCACCCAATATATATAGAGAGAGAGGGTTAGGTTGGGGCATGGCCCCTTAGGCTAGCTAGGGTTCGAGATAGAGAGGGGTAGGCTAGGTGGGGTGTGCCCCTTAGGTTAGCTTGAGAGAGAGAGATCTTATCTTACAAAGAGAAGAGAGATAAGTGGTGTGGAGATTATGGGAGAGGAATGATCCTTTTTATAAATTTTTCATGCATTAGGGTTTGTTATAAATCGTAAGAGTAAATATTGATAATCGATCTAAAGAGACTTGTGGGGTTAGAGTTGTTAGTCATCCATTCTTTATATATACCATCAAGATACAAATGAAAGTGATGGAACCTTCTCCTTCCCTTCCTAAACTTTTTCCCCTCAAATAAGTTAAATAAGAAAAATATTTATGTATTTCTCTAATAGTAAATATTCATTCTTTATTTCTCAATCAATCATTCTTGATTCTCAAGATTTTCTAAAACTACTTATTTCATTCCTTTTATGCAGGGAGGCATATCTCCACAAAAGGAAAGCCAAATAGCATGAGATGCCTCTCACAATATTTTAGCAAGTGGGCAACTCAACATAGGTGGGGGCGTGCCACCCATTGTGGCCTCCCATGGGCCCCACTCAATCCAACAAAGTTATTAAATGGATCCCATGTGTAATGGTAGGTCCCACATATTTTTGAAAATAATAAAATTTGAATTTTTAGGATTTAAATATTATTAAATTATTTAAGATTTTATAAAATGAATTTCTCTTGATTTATAAATCCAAATGACAAAATTAAAATATCGGAAGATTCATAAAAATTCAAAAAAATATTTTAAAAATCAACATCAATTAATTAAATTAAATTAATTTCAATGGGAATCAGATTCGAATAGGTCTAGGATTTAATCAACTCACAGGAGTACTTCACCTTCAACTGTAGCCATGATCCACATTCACTTTATCAAACTAACCCAGCTGTTCTCATGACTCACAATCCATTACAAGGGCTCATGATTGGACTACCAAAATAAATCAATTGGCTAGGGGACGTCATCTCAGTCTTTGGATTTCAAGTTCTCTCCTACAGATAAACCATAATCCGCTAGACCATGTTGCAACCATGACTCTATAGTGCATAGGGGTAATCTCATGCAGATGTACATGCTTCACCCTTAATGGTGGATTACTATTTCAATACGGCTATCGATGTGCATAACGTGTGATGATACAACGATGAGGTTTTAATCCTGTCTCTGTAAACTATTCATCACACACAAGGGCTTCACCTGGTGAGTTAAATGGAAATGTGGTGGCTTCCTTTCCTAACCCCCCGAGTGCATAGAGAAAGATAAAGGATAGAGAATAAAATAAAGGGACATGTTAGATATCCAGCAAGTAGAGATGGAAAGAGAGAGGGTGGATAGAGAAAGAAAGAAAGGATATTTTAGTTCAAACTTTTTTTTACTTTTTAACTGGAAAAAATACAAGAAAAAATAGTGTTGGGGTTTAAGGTGTGATACTAAACGTATTGTGGATAAGATGTCTACAATGTTGATTTTGGAGGTATCTATAATTTTCCCTAATAAAAATCTATATGTGCATTATCTCTCATTTAAATATTTCTTAATGTTTTTTCCCTTAGGAGAACTTATGGGTAAATTCCTTCGCTCAAAATATCACTAAAATATAGAATAATTTTTTGTGTCCACGGACTCATGGATCTCCCCTATCTTTCAAGGAGTTGAATACCTGAAGCACATTTCAAATCAATGGAAATTCATTTCCGCCTTAAATACATGAATTTCTAGTTCCAAAAAGAGTGTACATCTGCTAATTATTGAAGAATTGAAATAAAAGTTTAAAAAAGAGTACAATATGTACCATTTTTAATGCACAAAATCAATTTCCTTTTTATTTTTTAGATTTATGATCGTAGCAATTGAGACGAGAAGACTGAGAAGATTTGGATGCTCAAACAATCTCCTAGATAGATTTTGGAGTTCCTGACCCACTAAAATAGGTGCTTTTTAGGATATACTTAAACTCTACCCCTAAACAATTTACCAAGTGATAAATTTTGAGTTGAGGAATCACAGACGAGAGCTGTTCGCCTGCAACCACTGGCTTGATGTGATGTCAATTTTCCATCCAGATTTTAGTTGTGCTCATTGAATACATTTCTATAGATTTTATAATTTATTGGTTGATTACTAAGATAATTTTACTAGAAAACCACTATGTGCTTGCCTTTTATTTTTCTAGATTGAACTCAAATACTGCAACATCTCAAGCTCGATTCCTAAAACTACCCAAAGATAATAAGTCACATGGTAATAATTAGAACCTTATTCCAGCAAATTTTAGTTTGTGGAAAGAGTCTTGACAGTTAAAGAATACATGCATGTGTGAAAAGGCTTTTGGTGGGTATGCCGATTCATATGTTTGTTCTGGTTTTCAAGGGTTATCGCACTTAAAATCACATTTCAGATAAATTCCATGATTTTGGAGGTCTAAAAACAACATAGATTCGATGAGTTTTAGAAGAATTGAAATGAATAGTCCAAAAAATATTAGTATTTGAATTCTTTTATTTTATTCAGATTCATGATATCTGATAACTAATTTGCTTAGTAAAATTACAAGTTTTTTATGCTAATATTACTCATTACAAAAAAAAATTGTGATTCTTGATACTAATTTAGATATTGACAGTAATACTTAGTTTGGGTTTAGGCATAGCATTTTTCTAAATATTCGGTTTCGTAAAACTAAAGGTTTCATAAAAGGGTGTGGTTTGCATAAGGTTGCAACCTTAACCTCCAAATATTATTCTATCATGAAATTTTGATGTCAAAAGTTCTTAAGGTCTAGGGATCCATTTTCATATCTAATTATAAAATTTTAAACTCAACAAATGGTTCAAATCAAATAGATCAATAAATACAAGAAAATATTGAAAATGGATGGTCCAGATAATGTATTGCAAGATGCACTATTTTTGAGACTCAAAATCTTCTTTGCCATATTCATACCTATGTTGAGATTATTAATTTGAGAGTTTCCCAACATCAAAACATCCTTTTCCAATAGATTATTGAGGTACACCTTAATTCTACATTTTAACGTTGCAACACTTATATAAATATTTTCCTTCACAAAAACATATGGGCCTAACTACCAATAAAAAATTAAAACATGCGGGTCTTTTATGTGCCAACCTCTTACGGTTAAAGTAAATGTGCACAAGCATTTACAGTGGTTATACCTTTTAAATCAACAAACAAGAATCAATCCTTATAATCTTATTTTTCAACATTCATACAAAATCTTCTGTTTTCGTCTTATATATCTATATGGCATTCGAAAGTATTTGAAAATTAATTAGTTATGGCGTATGAAGCATTCTCATTATTTTGTAATGTCCTTGCCCTCCTAGTTTTGATTATTAAAAATGAAATGCATTCCCGGATTCTTACCCAAGGTTGCTCATTCATTGTAAAATATAGATTCATACACGTTATGATATATATATATATATATATATATATAAAAGGGTGCTTACACTATCGAGTAATTTATTATTATACTCAACAAATTTTGGATATTTTTATGCCCTTATTTTGTACATGGAGCATTTTTTTAATATGAGTATTTATTGTCATTAAGAGGAGTATGATGTCATCCAAATGGGGTGTGACATAACACACATGGGCATTTAATGTTCTATGTGGGTGATGTCACACCCTATGTAAGTCACGACACACATCTCCTAATTATAAAAAATACCCTTATTAAAAACAAGCTCCATGTACAAAATGAGGATATACAAGTGTCCAAATTTGTTGAGTACAATGATAAATTACTCCATAGTGTGAGCACCCTAACATAATATATATATATATATATATATATATATATATATATATATATATATATATATATATATATATATATATATATATATATATATATATATATATATATATATATATATATATATATAAGCATCTTTGCAACGCCTATGGGTGAAATGCTACAATGATTTCGCCCATAGGCTAATCGCTACCCAAAAAAATCAGACGGGTACCGTCACGGACATATTAGATCCGTAACGGTCCAAAAATTCACGTGTAACCACAACGGACGGCGCCATCAGTTGCGGGCCGGTTAAATAAACCACCACGGACATAACAAGTCAATGACAGAGGCCAAACACTGTAGCATTTCGCCTGTAGCTGTTTTTTAGGTTTTTCATATAGCTATATATATATATATTGGAAAAAGATGGGATTAGCCCACTAGCTCATATGAACATATGAGCCCAACGTCCCAGATTGAATTTGGGTCGATCTGATGATCACAGATGTCCGGTAGTGTTTGAATTTTAGTTGTTTTTTTTCTACAAATCTAAATCAATTGAAATTTTAGGAATACATTCACCAAAAATCGATGAATCTTTGAAAAATATCAAAAAAAATATTTTACATGACATAAATTGACCAAAATACCCTCAAAATATTTCGGGGGGTATTTTGGCCATTTTGTTTATCGTGAACAATTTTTTATATATTTTTATTAGGTGCGCCTTGATGTGAAGAACGTACACCTAAAATTTCAAGTGATTTGGATTTGTAGAAAAATAAATATAATTCGAATATTACAAGACATTCATGATCATCAAATCGGCTTAGATTCAATCTGGGCCGTTGGACTCATACGTTTATATGAGCTAGTGGGCTAATCCCATCTTTTCCCATATATATATATATATATATATAGAGAGAGAGAGAGAGAGAGGAAGATGCTAGGGTGAGCCGACTAGCTCATTTGAAAAAATGAGCCAAGCGGATTGAATCAGGGCCGATGTAACGATCACAGATGCCCGATAGTATTTGAATTTTAATTGTTTTTTTACAAATCTAAATCACTTGAAATTTTAGACGTGTGTTGATATAAAAAATAGGTGAATATTTGAAAAATATTAAAAAAAATTTATATGGAAACAAATGACCAAAATACCCCAAAAAGTTTTGGGGGTATTTTGGTCATTTTTAATTTTTTTGATTATATATATATATATATATATATATATATATATATATATATATATTAGTTGCGGCTTGATGAGAATAAGAATCACGTAAAATTTCAAGTGATTTGGATTTGTAGAAAAAAAAATTAAAATTCAAACACTCTCGGCCGTCAGATCGGCCCAGATTCAATCTGAACCATTGGGCTTATACTATTCTGTAAGCTAGTGGGCTCGCCCAAACTTTTTCTATATATATATATATATATATATATATATATATATATGGGTGCAGTTTGCATACGAATGCATTCGTAGTTGTAGACCTAAGGTGCACCTTCAAAGTTTATCCTGGTATATACTTTGGATGTAAAATGTTCTTAGGATTATCTCAAAATCTATTTTTATATCTAAACTTTTAAATTTCAAAAATGGTTAAAATGAAATAGATCTATAGATATATAAAAATCTTGAAAATGGACGGTGTGGATAATTTGTTGTAAAATGCACTATTTCTAAGACTTAATATCTGTTTATTTTTTATAGTCATACATTCTTATATAAACTTTTTCATATATATATATATATAGAGAGAGAGAGAGGGGGTGAACAGAAGCATGTCACTTAATCCCACATCGATATTGTTGGAAGGAGATGGAATACAAGACAAATTAAAAAAAAGGGCCTCCTTGAGACAGTGAGGTACGCGTCCAGCACGGCAACAGTCGGACCAGTGGTACGAGTACAAGTGAAAAAAATTGTTAAAAAAATTTGCAAATTAAAAATATAATAATTAAATTAATTATGTAGAACCAGGTGATGTATCATGTCTCTCTGAAAGAACTGACCGGTTCTGTCATAGATCCGGTCAGAACGAGCAATTCTATCATAGAACCGGTCAGAACGAGGATAGAAAAAAATTTCAAAAAGGTTTTGAGCGTGGGGTTTCATTTTCAATATGCTTTACTTGCACTCCAAATTTCTAAGAGGAAGAGAGGTCTCAGGTACTACGAAAGGTGCACATTCAGATAAATGTAAACAAATAACTCTAAGAGAGAGATACATGCAAGCAAATAACACCTACATAGAGAGACCTTCATGAGTTTTTGTCAGATAAAAAAGAAAGAAAAAAAAGGGAGACTTTCATGAGTCATGGCTACCCCTCAATACACTGCCTTCCACACACTCCAGATCGTGGTTTAGTAGCGGAACGCACAGTAGTCGAAGGAGAGTTAGCCTGCCACTATTCCTGAAAATGGATTATTGGCAATAGTGGAACACAGATCAGTACCATCACCAGTACCAGTGGACCATATAGACCTTCCATAAAGAACCAATGCATAGGCACCATTAGGACCCGTATTTGGTTGTACCTATACAGCACCATAGCGATTTAAAACCACCAATGTACCATCACAGACCAAACTGCAATGGCAATTTTCGGCCGCTGGGGAAGATTTTGGGGACTCCCATATAGGGTGTGAGAGGTTGTAGAGGACGAGCTTGCAGTCCTTTCGCATTATCAACGTGTAGTCTTCGCACTCGAGCTATTCATCACAGGGCAGATACTCTTCGGAATAGAGGACATTCTTATTGCAACCTGAGTTTAGGACATTTTCACCAGCAAGAGAAGGAAGGAGGGAGGGAGGGAGAGAGAAAGGGTTGAGAGGAGGAGGAGAAAGGGTAGGGTGAGGCAGGATGGTTGGCATGGTTTGTAGGGTAGAAGGTGGGATAGAGTGCCCTTCAATCTCTGGTGTGTTGTGTATTACGGTTAGAGAACTAAAACCTATTTATAGAAGAAACTCTGAAGACAGATAATTGATAAAGTTTGTATGTACCCTCGTATCTAAGCCAGTATTTCGGGCGGGAAATAGGTCGATGGGGAGCACCCTAGGGATATTGGTTGTCACGTAAAGTACCATATGGATTTATAATATTGTGAGATTCTTTTTGTCAGCTTCTTATTTTGTCCCAAACATTTCGGGTACTAAAATTAAAGGAAATTATCATAAATATATTTTATTTTGGCCTAATTGGAACAAACAGTCAATTTTCATAAATCTCATCCACACCCTTGTTTTGATATTTTTTGGACTAAAATGGCCTTCACAGTAATCGTATTATTATGAAGCCCTAGTATTACGGTACTTTCAGCACTGTAATGACTACCCTATTTTATACTACATTTTAAATGCCATGATAACTCGAAGTATTTTAAATTCCAAAACAGAGGAAAAAAGGTGTGGATGAGATTTAAGAAAGTTGAGATTTTTTTTCTAATTTGTCAAAAATTAAAGTAAATTCACGGTAATTTCTCTAAAATTAAGGACCTGGTTTCTATGCGCCAAGCCCATATATGTAGAAATGTGGGCCTCTTAATAAATCTATTTTTGAGATAGATTTTTATGACTTAATTGTTAAGGACATGTAGTCTCTAACATGAAGATCATGAATATGAAAAAATAAATAAATTTTAATAACTAGAAATAACAATTTTATTAAGAAAATATTTGAATCGTTAGTTTCCATCATTTTTAGATGAGACACCTACTTGCATCCATCTTTAAGATGGATGCTTTACACTTTTCTAGACCGCATATGTAGAAATGTTGTCTAGCCCGCATGAAACAATTTTTCTAAAATTAATACTAGGTGGGGTTTTACCTAAGGGAGTAAATATAGATTATACTTCTACGGGAATAGAATATCTTTGACCGGAAAATTTTAAAGTTACTTTTTATTAGATTTTTTTTTTTTTTTGGAAAATTTTCTACAAACGGAATAATTGTTTCACTTATTTAATGCTCATTACATTCTAAGCTATCTTGAGTAAAACATGGAGCGGCCATTGAGGTCCTCTTTGTCTACATGGATGCTTGTGGGTGTACATCTGTTTATGTATGCACGTGTGAAAAAAGGATAGATATGTCAAGAAGAAATCGACTATCTATTAAAGAAAATTAAAATATATATACAGATCGAAAAATACCTACGGTATTACAATGTGGTCCATCTTTTTCTATTAGATCTTACCCTAGGGGCCGTTTGGATACGTGGAAATATATTGTCTGTGAAATATATTATGGGTGTAATACATTACTGCGTAATACATTGTCTGCAAATGGATTGTCACTGTTTGGGTAGTATTTAGATGCAACTTGGGAAATACACTGCTAGCTATATCTAGAAGAACTATGAGAAATGCATTTCCATCCAAATATGAAAAATATAGCTATGTTTGGCTAACTTGATTAAACTTTGGTTTCAACATGATAAGTCATTGGAATAATATGATTGGAATAACATGATTTTATTGTGATAAGCCTCATTTTTATTTATTTTTTATAAAAGTCGTTCAAATATCTCTCTATAAATAATTTCAAATAAGCAATAAATTTATGATACCAAAATTAAAATCTTTATGGTACAAGTTAAAAAATAGGAAGAAGTTTGATTAGTACACTAGAATGCTTGGTAATTGTAGTAGAAAATTTTGAAGCATTGGACGAGACTAAAGAGGTATCTTATTTCAATTGAGCTTTTACTAATCTTTTATGAGGATTATATTGTGTGAAATTTTTTATTATGATTGTGTTGTGTAATTTCTCATTGATTACCAATTATTATTTTTATTATTTTTGTTTTTATACTAGAGCTGATGGCGGGCTACAACCCAAATTGGGGATAGAGGGATGTGGAAATTTTTTATTATGATTGCAGTAGAAAATTGTCCTCGTACACCTGTTCAAATCAATTTAGATTTCCTTTTCATATCCCCTAGTTTCAGGGTATACTTGAGAGAGAGAAATGGTTTTTTAGGCGGACTTGAGAAAGGAAAATGTTTAGTTAAACAGGAATAGGGCAGAGACACACGAGAAAAATTTACAAAGATTACCCATCAACCTCATAATAGATTTTTCACCTCTCACCACGAGTAATGAATTTCATGATTTTTGGGGAAATCTCGGGTAATATGGGTAATGTCTTTCCATTTTCTTATTATTGAAATGTACCCAGTGTAAAAGTCATATTTCCTTGTAATCTATTGTCACGTAATAGATTTCCACGTACCCAAACGGCTCCTTAGGGTCTTTTTTGTTCGTGGTCTTTTTATTATGGTTTGCCCCATATTTTTATTTTGCAACATCAAATAGATCATATTTTTCATATTTCCGAATTGTAGTTCTCTAGGGGTATGAGAATCCTAAAATTGAACCTCCGCATGTCTAGGGTGTTCTACATTTCTTTGGGTGAATCAGTGGGGATATTGGCCCCTACCCGTTTTATTAAAAAAAACAAAAGAGGTTTTACATAAACACGTCTTATACAACCCTTTGCAAGGGAATACTAGCAAAATCACATGAAATGTAAGACATTACAAAATCAGGGGGGTGAGCACGCTACACAATTGCTTCATTCTTAGAGACCGCTGCCTTGGTTAAAGAATCTGCAGCCATATTTCCTGCCCTATAGACATGTTGGGCCTTCCATTATTGATCAATAAAAAATGCAAGCTTGGATATACTATTAGCCAAAATTACATGCAATCTCCAAAGAGGCCTGCAACATCAAACCACTCCCTAATTAGAAATTTTTCTGAAGCACCAAGAAGTTCGATGTTGATAATATTCAACAGCGTCCGCTTAAAATTCTTTTTCAAAGTATCGAGCGGTTTGATATTGCCATTATATAACCCATCAATAATTGAAAGAATTTTCGTAGCATGGAGTAGTTCAACGATGCTAATCCAGAAACACTCCAGGAAAGAATTTCAAAGTATGAGCGGTTTGATATTGCTCATATATAATCACTCCATTCTTAAAAAAAATTTAAAATATAGAGCAGTTCAATATTGCTAAAATAGAACATCCTTATTTGCCCGCGACCACCATTCTAGCAGAGCACAATCTACGGGAAGAGGCAATCCACTATAAACATCATGGGTAGTGGCAAAAAGTTAGACAAGCCATGAGCTAAGCGTGACCATCAAGCAGCCTTGTACGCACCCATGCACATGCATGATCGTGTTCGGTGCCTTGTATGTTCGGTGCCTTGTGTGTTGCGTATGGAACTCCCCTTCTTTTGGTTCTTAGAAATTAAGTGAAAAAGATATCCATATATTTAAACAAGATTTATTTATGAACAATTATTTCATGGGGATGGACCTTGTTTGTGTAATATGCCGTTCAAAATCATTTGTAACTAATTGTCTAAATGTTTTTTTAATATAATTATTACTTCTAGTTTTTAAGTTTTTTTTTTTTTTTTTGTATTCATGATCTCTATATTAAAGAATATATATTTTCCAAAATTTAGGATCGAATTATATTTATTCCTAAGCCCGCATTTCTACAATATGCGGGCTAACGGTATCCTTCCTTTTTCTGCATCTTCAATGTGGATAAGTAACCCAACAACTTCTCTCTCAAAAAAAAAAAAAAAACAATCCTCAATGTTTACCCTCAACACATATAAAGACGAAGAACACGATCTCCAAACTCTAATGTGTACGCTTTGGGTATATAAAGACAAAAAGACCCAATCTCCAATGTTTAACCTTATCAAAACACGGTGACGGGCCACCAAAAATGACATGAGATGAGTGTTTTAAAAAACGGCCAGTCCAATCGGGCCCGGTTCCAACACAAAACTGGGAACCGCCCGGTTTTAGAGTAGAACCGCTGGGGTTCCCATCCGATTCGTTCCGGTTCAGCCCGATTCAACCCGATTCACACACGTAACGTATGATACGCACGTGTGAGCGTGCCCCACGCACACTCACACATGCACACGTGTGTTGCGAGCGTGCCCCACGCACACTCACACGTGCACACGTGTGTTGCGAGCGTGCCCCACGCACACTCACACGTGCACACGTGTGTCTAAGTGGACGTGCGAGCGTGTACACACGTGTGTCCAAGCGCACGTGCGAGCGTGCCCCATGCACACTCACGCGTGCACACGTATATCCAAGCACACGTGTAAAGTTGCCCTAATATTTTTACACATATATTATAATTCATATTACATAGGTATTTATCTACCAAAGTTGAATGCCCATCTTTCGATGTGGGATAATTCTCAAACATCATTGAATGAAAATGAAATGTAAATATAGTCTATTAATCAGCAATTTATAATTACATGTAGTTAGATGGCTTGGTGGTTATGACTTTGGTTTTTTTACTTGACCTCCCAAGGTCGAATCCCCTTGGGCATGTGTTGCATTCGAATCCCCTTGGGCATGTGTTGCATTTTTGTTGTGTATATAATGGTTGGTATAAATATAAATATTTTTATAAATAATATAAAAGGCATAAAAATATGAAAAAAAATAATAATTTTTTATATAACAGTTAATTTTTATTGTATATAGTGGTATAATTATTTTTGTAAATAATATGAAAGGTATAAAAAAATAAAAATAAAAGTTTTATTCTATTTGAAATCTCTATCTTTCTACTAACAATCTATTTTACTAAATTTATTATAGAAACCTAAAAAAATAAATTTTTGAAAAATTGAAGCGTTACTTCCAAAATTTGTACGTATTTTATTAATTTTTACATTGATAACCAAATATTTTATTTTATTTATGAATTTTTACATTATAAATCATGTAATGTACTATTTTTCTTACAGTTGTCAATAATACATTTTAAATTAGATAATATTATAAAATATTTTTAATTTGTTATTATTTGTCTAATAAAAATATTATAAAATGTAAACTAATAATTATAATTTCAGTATATAATATTATAATTAGTGAGGTTGTAATAATTTTGGATTATAGTTAGTTAGGCTATAATAGTTTGGGTTTTTTTAGCGGATTAGGGTTTTTTTTCAAAACGAGATTTTAATGGCCATTCTTTCATTGATTAGTCTACTCTTTATAATAGTCCATATATAATTATATATTTTATCCATGATAATTCTATGATTTTTTTTTATGTGATGCAAATTTAATAGTTAAAATAAATTTATACAGGGAAAGAGCATCTCAATATTCACAAATTGATAAAAAAAAATGTAAGTTAATAATGTAGTACCCTCATTTTTTATTGAATTCCTAAAAAACAATATTTATAATGAATTTTAATAATTTTTTCGGATTTTTTTGAAGCTTTAATCCTATCGATTCAGTCGATTCCCGATCCGAATCGATTTTTGAGGTGCCCGATCCGAGTCGCCGAATCGCTTTTTGATATAAATAAAAACAACTTTAGGGCGCCGACTTGCCTAAGTACGAGTGCACTCATCCACTCACGCGAGTCATCGCACACTTGGCATATTATGAAGCAACTTCAACGAATAAAACAATAATTACTGAGTGCAATATGCAATTTTTCAAACATTTTCCACTTTGTAGTTGAAATTGATTGAAAAACATATTCTCGGTGAAAGAAGCATGAAAAACAGTAGTGTGAGTCGGCGAACTCACAAAACGCTTTTTCTTGAATCCAATGACCATCAATTGGGATGATTATTTTATGACCATCCACATCC
Organism: Amborella trichopoda; assembly: GCF_054954075.1. Taxonomy (NCBI): domain Eukaryota; kingdom Viridiplantae; phylum Streptophyta; class Magnoliopsida; order Amborellales; family Amborellaceae; genus Amborella; species Amborella trichopoda. Next base: position 4,142,724 of record NC_142343.1, on the reverse strand, counting down.
TGGCTTGGTTAAATATGCCTCGAAATGATCACCTTATTTATGGATTCTTCTGGAAGAAAATAGAGATGGCAGACACATTGTAATTTATTCAACTTTCGAGCATTGAAAGTTTCTTATCACAAGAAATATGACGAAAAAATTGGACCCTGTAATTGATTTGTGAAGTTTGTATTATATCAAAGGGGGAGAGAGAGAAAGTGGGTGGAAAGATTGTTTGGTATTGCTAATAGAATGATATGCACATGGATCTTAAAATTTTAAGTAAAATACAAAATGTTTTGTTTATAGGCAAAAATTATTGAAAAAACTTGAAGGAAGAGATGAACTCACTTTTAGGATTAGGGGCAGTGTCTTTAGACTATCGATTACAAAGATCAGGTTTTTATCAGAACTGTAAGAACTCCATAAATTTATGTGTTCCTCTCCATGGCCATGAAGCCCTTCTTAAAGAGGGATAGAAGAGGTCGTTCTTCAACGTTCAGCTTTTTTCTAAAATCTCTGAGAAAACATGGCCCTGTAATCTAAGGAAGTGGGTGGTTACTTTCTAGCAGTTAGATAACTGCACTTTCTCTCTCTAAGAAGCCTCCATTTTTAGTGATAAGCATTAAATTATAAGAGAATGAAATATTGTACGTTTAAAGGCCACATGGCCATACACACATACCAACATCTCCCACTTGACTATAAAGGCCCGATATATTGAAATATCATAAAGTCTTTACCACTTAATAAATTTAACATTTATGTGCATATTTTTGTCATGAGGAATCACAACCGGTAGTTCTTACCGTCAAGACAGACAGAGATAATTGTGGTCTCCATGATGTTCATTTACACTACAATCATATGATATATGACTCATAAGAAATAGTATAAGGTTGCAACTGCAACGGATTCACTAGAACTCAAAAGACATACTGGATTTAGTTGAGTATGACATGGGAAACAATGGCATTAATCATGAAACCAGCAAGTATGGGTCGATGGACCACAAAGATTATTTTTAAAGATCAATGATTCTCCATGGACTACCAAATAACCTTTTGAGATTGGATTTCTATGAGGTAAAGATTAGCCAGTGGTTGAACTTTTGAAGATAATAAATAAATAATAAAATCAATTTGTTGAGAAGAACGGCTTAACCAATGGTTCAAAATCTCAACAAAGAGTGGGTCAACACGTGCAAGTGAATAATATGAGAAAAAAGGGAAACTCTTTCAACTCTCTTTCACTCAAATTTCTGAGCGCGTTGGAAACCCCAGATCCGCCCGAACAACAAGGGCTGTTAATAGACTTGGCCGGGCCTCGGCATCCCCGCCGGGCCTGTTAATGGCCTGCTAACAGGCTTTGGGTTGGGGCCTTATGGACAATGCTATTTTGGCTGGGTTGGAGTTTTAATGGGCCTCCCAATAAAAGCCCGTAATTTCGCCCACAGTTAGGCCAAAAATGCCCTAGCTCGGCCTAATAAATTCCATCCCAGCCCATTTTTATTGAAATCTTCTTTCTTAAAAATTTTCTTATTTTGCAATTCAAGGGACAAAAATAATACATAAACAAGAAAAAAAATTAAAAAAATGGCTGCTCTGGATGGGTAGAGGTAAAGCCTTTTTTTTTTTTTTTCAAGGAAACTCTATATTTCCTCCACCGCCACCCCCATTTTGCAACCCAAATCTCTCTCTTCCTCTCTCTCTCTCTCCAAAATATACCTTCAGAATAAAAAATATGTAATATGTTTTATAAAAAAGATGCAATATGTTTTAATGAGTTTTTCATAGAGTGGTTAACAAAATTTCCCATTTATTGCATCCAAATTCAATTTTTTTGAAAAGTTGTATTTCTTTACTCTATATATTCCAAACATTGTATCCAAAATACAAATTAAATTTTTTTTAGAAACTTATACATTTTTACTCTATTTATTTCAAAGAAAATCGTTTAAAAAACCTTTTTATTTTTGTGCATCCAATTTCAAAATTTAGGACTTCTTGTGTTTCTCCCTTCCATTTTAAATTTCCTTCTACTTTGAATTTTTTTGGATAAAAAACTTTCTAAGAAAATTTCAAATCCAATTTAAATTTTTTCCACTTTCTATCTTTATCATTTGTGCATTCAACTCCAAAATTTTGAAATGTGTCATCTTTTTGCGTTCCATTTTGAATTATTTTGGAATAAAATTTTCTAAACCGCTTTCAAATCCAGGTCAATTTTTATTTAACTCTCTATTTCATCCCTTCTAAACACGACACCGCAGTCCTGGTGTTTTGTGCCATGGATAGGCAAGATGGGAAATCTATGCCTGGCGTAGGCATAGGAAAAATGAAAATGATTTTTGGAAAAGAAAAAAAAAACAGGACTCCGTAATCTTGGTGTGTCGCCATGGAAAAGCATGAAGGGAAATCCATGCCTGGCGTAGGCATAGAAAAAATGATTTTGGAAAAAGAAAAACAATTCTTAGATGAGATCTTCTTAGAAGTAAAAGATGTAGGTTTTAAAATGGGAAACAAAATTGGAGAATTCTTGATGTCGTATTTTTGTAAAAAGTTTTCGAAAAATGAGATTTTTTTTTAAAAAAAAAAACCAAAAATTTCGAAAAGGGGGCATAAGTAGTCTTCGTGGGAAATTCATGCTTATGCAGGCAAAGAAAAAATGAAAATGTTTTTTAGGTAATGGGTAGTTTTGCAGTTTCATTGTACAAGCCTATATATATTGGCTTTATAAATTATATATAGTGGCTCTATGAATGAGATATGCGCAACCTGTGGAGGAAACTAGTGTAATGCAACTGTTTCTCTCTCCTAGTGTACTTGTTTTCTCTTCATAAGTGCGTTCTTTCAATTATCAATAGGTAGTGCGGAACCTTGCGTGCTTTCAATTATCATAACATCCATAAAAATTAACAATGGTATCATAACCTTATCCCACGGAATTTCAAAAATTTCAACAACTCCTTCTAAAAAGTCATTCTCTTTTACTATCTCTAAAACCCATTCTCTCTCTAGAAATTCTTTTTCTCTCTCAAACTTATTCTCTCTCTAAAAACCCAATATGTCATTCTCTCAAAAAAAATCTAATATCTCTTTCTAAAAACCCATTTTTTATCAAAGAGCCCCAACCACTTTTTCTCTCTCTAAAAATTGATTCTCTCTCTCCCTAAAACCCATTCTCTCTCTAAAAACCCAATCTTTCATTTTCTCTCTAAAAAATATTAGCATACTTTTTTTTTTCTTGGCTTACTACCAAGAAAAGTTTGAAGAGTGAGATAAACAAACAAAAAAGGTACATTTAAAAAAAAATACATTTCTTAATGGGCCGGACCGCACCCATAGCAATAGAGCCTGACAAGCCCTTAACGGGATTCGTGCGAGGCTCGGCCATGCCTCAACTAGAGGGTTTTAAAAGTCAAAAGGACCTTACATTTTTTTTTTTAAAGTAAGTGTGAGCTTCATTAAGATAATGAAAGGTACAAGATACAAAGAAAGAAAAGAATAAAAAATAAAATTTATAATTTATAATAAATTTAAATTTAAATTTAAATTAAAAATAAATAAATAAATAAATAAAAAAAAGCAAAAGCATAAAAAGGGCCGAGAGGGGGGGAGAAGGAGAAAAGGGTAAAGGATAGAGGATGCACGGAAGGCATAGCTTAGGAAGTAGCCAAGTTATCCAATCCGTCAGCATCCGAATTGTACCCTCGAGCAGCAAGTGAAAATGAGACTCCAGAATCTCTCAAATGAATTAAAATTTCGTCCATGAGGTTATGAAGGTACCAAAGGGCAGAATCCGAGAACAAATACCAACCGATGACGTTAGCCGAGTCTCCTTCAATTTGGACTCTCACCTAGAAGAGATCTAGGTTTAGAACTCCTTTCATCAGGGCCCATAACTCCGCCTCATTAATCTCGCAAGGATGTATTCTGCCTGAGACAGTCCAGATCGTTGCCCCATGGTGATCATGGAGAATTCCCCCATACCCAGCCACCTATCCCTTGACACTCCCATCAAAATTGACTTTGATCCAATCGTTCGAGGAGGCTTCCACACAGAGCATAAGGAAGATCGTCTGAGAACATCAATAGATTTGTGTGAAGTGAGAAAAGAAAATTTCCTTAGGAATAGCTTTGAGGGTCTGTAGGCCAATTCATAATGAATAGCTGAATCCTCAATAAGAAAGAGGGAAAATCACGGGTGCGGCTTTCGAAGGTTATGAGGTGCGTTCCCTCCAGAGTTCCAGAGCAGGGCTGCAACACAGATCTGCCATTTCTCTTCTAGAATCAGCATCTGGAATCACGTTTTATGATGTAATCGAAACTATTCGTGACTCAAAATTGTCGATTCTCTTCTAAGATTACGCGATTCCTCAATTTTACAGAAGAATTAACACAGGGTGATTGATTCCCGTGTCGACTCGAGCGAATCCATTTTGACTCGACGATTTTTAAAACCTTAGTAGAATTACAAATGCACCTAAAAAATCTATCTAAAATATGTAGAATAACATACGCTCTAATCGATCGTCTCAACATTGTGAAGTATGAATATGAAAAAAAAAAAAGTTTGAGTCCCGAGAATAGTGCATCTTGTAACATATTTTAAGATTTTCATATATTTATAGATCTACTTGATTTTAACCATTTTTGGATTTTAAAATTTTCTAATTAGGTATAAAAATAGATTTTAAGATAATATTAATAATTTTTTATTATAAAATTACATGTTATGCTAAAATTTTAAGGCGCGCCTTAATTCGATAATTTAAGGCTACAACCTTATAGAAACCGCACCCTTATTTAAATAGGGCAGTGATCTAATGCAACGGGTGTATTATAGTATAATGCAACCACACTTCTAAGAAACCCTATTCTTTGTATTTATATGACCCAAAATATTGCACACACATACTCTTCATCTCAATAATCAATTCCTCAAAAAAATAAATAAATAAATAAACTTTGTTTTGAACCCTATAGTTAAAACGAATCCCCTCCAACAATGAAGGTAGACTATTCATTTGGTGAATTTCAACATTTTAGACTTTACAAACTCAAAACCATTTTTTCCGTTTTGAACATTGTTCATCTAATGATAATAAAGCCATCTAAAAAAAATGGAAAAGAAAAAACCCTTCTAAGACCTAGATCTAAGCATCTTATCAAAATGGATGACCTATATTAATTGGGCTAAAAAACTACTTTTAAAGTTGTATTTTCAAATTTTCTTTTTTTGTGATTGTTCATTAGAATGAAAAGGTGTATATTTTAAAATATGGATCAAACAAATGGAATTAACATAGTTTTTGAAGATTGTTGCATTTTATTACTATACAACCGTTGCATGAAATCACTGGCCATTTATTAAAATATTATATATTGAGTATAAATTTAATAATAACACTATTTGGATCGGGTCACACTGGGTCAGGGTTAAGTCCACATAAAACCAGACCCGGGCCCTACTCGCCTAGTCCAATTTTTGAACCTATACCTGGACCCAATTTGTGTCCTGTCGTCGGATCCCAAGTCCATTGCCATCCCTAACCAGAGTTTACTAGGTGCGAGAGCACCTGCTGGAGCATGCAAAACACAGTTATGAATCGGTTTATCGAACCATAATATCTAGTTCGACATGGAACCATTTGGATAAGGGAGAGTTAGGGATGGTTTCTAGAGCAACACGAAATCATCCGAATCACACCACTTTAATATATTTTTTATTTCATTTTTTGTTGATCAGTACACCAGTTTAATAAATTTGCTGCATAAATGAATTGCTCGATCGACGAATTAGGGAACAGTTTCCATAACCCTTACACAAACTCATGGCACAAAGAAGAACCGAACCTGTTGTCTGCAACGCACGATGTTAGAGTGAATAAAGAGAGAGTGAGAGATGGAGGTCCAGGGCACATGCGTTTTTTTTTCCTGACAACCAAATATCCACCAAAAAACCCACAATCCATCCATCCCCAATGATCCATCGAACATTCTCCTTCATATGCGATAAGCACACTAAACGCACGAAAAGTTCAAAGGGAGACGCATATTAGTTGGTAGAGCTTCATAAACAACTTCCGCATTTGTTTTCTTGTGTGGCAATTTTTGATGATTTTATAAGATCTGATCTGCAAGATTGTCAAACGTTTTAGGGAGAAGGATTAATACTCCCTCTCAATAATTATAATTCTAAATAAACCCTTGGGTCCATGGATCCCTTCCAAATTAAAAGAAAAAAGATGTTTAATGCCTACTGAGTTTTCCAAATTACAATATTTATCTTTTTCTTTTTTGTAATGACCCCATCATTCAAATGGACTTTTGGATGCTGCACTTAACCTACTTGCTGCACTTAACCTACTTGTGAGATGAGAGAGAGAGATATATATATTCAAGGGAAGTAGAGAAGAAAGGGTTCACAGGTAATGGAGAGAGGAGGTGGAGCTTTTCCATGGTTTGGATGATGAGGTCATTACAAAAAAGAAGAAAAAATATTGTCATTTGGACAATAAAAAAAAGTAAGGAGGGGGTAATAGGAAAGGTGGGGCTATGTAGAATTCCAAAGCATAAATTCAAATTTTTTTCTCTTTTCTTATTAAAAGTTGGAATTTCGACTTACAATTGCCACAATACAATGTAGAAATAGAAAATAAACCTATTACAATATAGCATCTTTAACTCTTAATATAGCATCTTTAATTCTTACTGCCAAAATAAAACTTTATTGAAAATTGAATTCAAACTTACAATATGAAAATATGAGTCATTTTCCAAGTAGAAATCTTAATCCAAATAGAAGTTCTAATATAATTAGGCTTTCTAAATCAAATATGAATCAAGAACTAAGATAAATTGATAAACAAAAGCCCTACTTACTGAACCTTTGCCTAAGGTTACCCCTTTAAGTCTTGACATACCCTACAACCGATCACCGAACCGATGACGCACTTGGATCTTACAAAATTCATTGAACTGGGAAGCACCTCTAGAATACCCTCAAACAAAACAATGCAGCTCAAAACACGGGCTAGGAAATTAGGGTTCCCTGATCCTAATACCATTCCCAAGTGTTATCCTTATTCTTTGGGGGCAGTCTCTTTTTTCTTTTTCTTTTTTTTTTCTGTTAATTCAATGGTAGGAATCGAACTTGAGATATAGCAACCACAACCCAAGCCCGACTTCTAGTCTAATAAAATCTTAATAACCAAGAAACTTGTTTTGTTGGGAATTTCTTTTTGGAAACTAGAAAGAATAGAAAAATAATTCTCACTAATGCAATGTTCTTTATATTCAAAACAAATCATAATCAACAAATTAGGCGACTTTTGACTTCCTCTCATTAATGCCCCCCCCCCCCCCCGCTCTCGTCTTCCCCACCAACAAAACAAAAAAACATTCCTCTCTCGTGACGCAAGAGATAATGAATGGTGAGAAAACAATCACCTGTCCATGACATTACTGAAAAACAATTCGTTGAAAAAAGTAATCAATCCTTTAAAAGGGAGGCACAAGGAATTCCCCAGCAAACAACCATTCAAACGCTCCGATAAAAGAAGCTTACAGGAGTTTGGGAACCCAAGGAAACCAACTTTCTTTAAGATTAATCCCAAAAATTATCACACGTACATGCTCCGCTACCTCTCGGAGCGACCTTATTGGAGCTTTGAGACCCTGCCTGGTATAACATGCACATAAGCATGCTTAGCTCTCTAATCATTTCGTATGGACTTCACCTGCAAGGTTTCATCTTCATCCTTCAATGGTCAACTACATGCAGCATAGAATGAAACTAGCATGAGAGAGAGAGAGAACAAATGATATTCAACTATGGTTATCTATACCAACAGCATGATAAGAGAGCAGTGAAGAAAGGCATCAGATTATGCAAACACACAAACACAAGTAAAGATAACAAGAAATTGGAAGAAATATTTTGGTACCCAAAGATTCAAGATTTCAATATTTAGAGCAAGAAGCCCTAGCCAGAATACAGGAAATGTCAAAAAATCGTTGAGATATCATAAAATATCCCGCACTGTTATACAATACTATACTGTTCTATTATGTTATATATTATATTCAACAATAGTATATTATGTCCTATTATATTTAAATCTACTAGTGAGAAAGATATGGGGACTTATGGCCTCACTACAGATATGGCCCTTGATAGGGCAGAATGACAAACCAGGATTCATGTAACCGATGCCAAATAGTTGGAAAAAACTCCGATGATGATGATGATATTTAAATCTACTGCATACAACTATATAATATATATCATTCTACATAACACATACTACTATACTTTATCACACTGCTAGACTACATTATCATGCCACATTGCTATACCATGTTGTACAGCTATGCTAGGGAATCTGAATCCTATGTAATGCAGGATGTCAATCCCTACTAAGAAGGGTCGAGATTAAAAAATTAATGAATTGCAGAGGTGTGAGGTTCCCTTCTCAGGAGCTCAGGATCAGGATTTCAGAGCAGAATCGACATCTTCGCAGGAGGATCCCAGCAACTATGGTCTAAATGATGTAATCGTGGCCCACAAGCCCACAAGCCTCAAATCGAGGCACAAAGAAAGCAACATTGTAGTTATTATTGAATATTTGGAAAGCTTGACTCGATCAAAAATAAAAAAGGGTAACAGGAAACACTTAGGACTGACTAGGTTTTCTTGGACTGCATGGAAGTTTGTCACTCATAGGATTCCCAGTTAAGGTGTTCACATCTGCAATTTTATTTTTCAAGTTCAAATCCAACTTTGCAACTCTGACATGGCATTATGCAGTACATATATTGATGTAGCAAAAAACTCAATAGGGCACTACTCTTGGCAAAGTCCCAAGCGTATTTGCAATTAACTGAATTCTCCAAAAAATCCAACTGATCCTTGGAACCACAACTCAAGCTCAACGTTTCTTTCAAACTTCGAAGTACAACACTCAACAGTGACGCTAAGTGTTCTCTCGTGAAACAGATTTTACTTACCCATATTAACAAGGCTAAGTGCTTCCCATCATGGAAAAAAAATCTAATTACCCATACTAACAAAGCTTCATTTTCACAAACAAGCATCACAACTATCACAATAAAAGGACATATAAACATAGCAAGCTTCCCCTGCTCCATTCAAAGGAAGACACACTCAATAACAGGCTTATGGGACACAAAGGCACCCTCCATCACGGCAAAACCTCCAGTGAGCTGTGCTGAAAGAGTTCAAAGGCACCCTCCATCACGGCAAAACCTTCAGTGAGCTGTGCTGAAAGAGTTCAAAGGCACTCCTTTCCTGGTCTTCGTTTGACACTAGCATCCATGATTCCCATTCTATCCAATTTTTTAAAATGCAGGATGCGGCCAAAAGCGGGGGGGGGGAGGGGGGTGATGCGGCTCAATGCGGTCTGAATGTGGGTGCATCGCGACGATGCGGTCAATAAATATAAAAAAATTCTAAAATATCTAAAAATATAGGTTAATGCATAGAAAAAAATATGGAGATGATATATGTGATAGTAGGTATTTTAGTTTAATGATTAACTCCAAAAATATTAGTTGTTGGAAATTCTATATCCACTATCCCCTGATAGAAACTAGAAACTTGAAACTAGCTTCATAAAAAATTCAACAATCAACAACCATAAGCAATATCTCTCCCACAGTTTCCCAAAGCTAACTTGAACTTTAATCAATTCATGGCTCTGAATCTCATCCTGGATATCTTTGTCAAGCACCATCCTCTCAAGCATATCTAAGAGCCCAACATTTATTACAAGATCTGACTCAGTGGATGGGTGCTTGTAGTGAAGAGATGGGTTTACAAAGTAACCAAGAGAATGGAGGTGCCTATGAAGCTGGGTATCCCAACTCCTATCAATAATTTCAAGTATAGCCTTGTGCATATTTTCTTCATCCTTTAAAACATTTTTTATCTCTGCTCTTGCCCTAGTCATTGCGTCAAGTATGTAACCCATGGCGGGCTTCGCATTACCATCAACCAGTCGAAGCACTTTCACTAAAAGGCGAGCCACCTCCAATGCAAGAATTATTTGGCTCCAAAAAGACGTATTCAAAATAATTTTTTCAACGTTTCGCCCTGCTTTGACCATTTACTTTGACTCCATCATCCTGAAGCAAACATGGTCCTCAAGGCACTTTTTTGCTTGGCTAGGCTTCGAAGAGTGAGAAATGACGTGACAAATCTAGTAATACCCGATCTCACTAATTCTCTCTTCTTTGTAAAAAATCTCATCATGCTTAGGACTATGGTGTCATTGTAAATAAATCCAACAACAAACATAGCTCTTGAAATCACCCCACTAAATAAAGAAGTACCCATTTCCTTAAGCATAATATTAACACAATGAGCTGCATAAGGAGTCCAAAACATATGCGTCCTTTTCAAAGTCAAGAAATGCCCAACTGCAACATAATTGGTACCATCGTCAGTGACAATTTGTACCACATTTTTCTCTGCAACAAACTCTACAATCTCATCCATCAAGCCACACAAGTATGTAGCATTATGTGACTTGTCTAATGCATCAACAGACTTAACAAAAAAAGTAGTTTTTGGATAATTAACCAAAAAATTAATGAATGCCCTCGACTTCCCATCAGACCAACCATCACACAAAATAGTGGCCCCATATTGCTCCCACCCATCTCTTTGAGAAATCAAAATTTTCTTGACATCAAATACAACATCTTTCAACAAGGGCTCCCTAACCTCATGTAGTGAAGGAGGAACAAGTCCTGGGCCATATTGCCTAATTGTCTGGACCATACATGCAAAACTATCGAGAGTTATAGTATTAAAAGGAATGTCGGCCATGTAAATCCACTTTGCAATCCACTTACACACCGACTTCCTCCGTTCTTTCTTGTATCTATTTTCAATTGTAGTTTGTTTTTTTTTTTTTCATCTCCTAAACCACAATTTCGAGGCTAGGGACGAAAAAAACATCCATTGGCCCCCTAGAGAGAGGTGTTCTATTTTTAACACTACCACCAATATTTACAACCCTCTCTCTTGATATTGGAGTTCGAGTACCCCTTTGCCTCATTGCAACTTCAGATATATCATCATCATCATCATAATCATCATCATCATCATCAAATAACTCCATATCATAAAGTAATTCTTTTCTTTTCATTTTTTTCTTCTCTTTATTTTTTTTCAATCTATCCATGTATTCTCTAATCTCCTTATTTATTTCATCAATAGCTTGTGGGCACGCTCTTACATTCTCAAAAATTCCGGCGAAGTGTTTTTTTTTGTCAAAAAATACCACCCATATAAGTATTTCCACTGAGCATGCAAATCACACAATTTCTATCTTTCGGATTTAGTTTGACATATTTCCAAGCCGGATCCTTATTACTAGAAGATTGGGAAGAAGACATTGCCCCAAAAATAAGTATTACTGTACAAGGAATAAAAAGTTACCAGTTCTTGAAGCAGTGCTCGATAGCTTCACGGCCTTTGAAACTCTTGATTTTCTTGTCACAAATTCACCTAAACTTTCCCCAAATCAACAACCAAAACGTTCAAATCAAGATCCAAGAATCAAACAATCCCCAAATCCAAGATCTCAATGAAAAACAATTTTCGCCTTTCTTTTTTGCTCGATTTGACCCCCTAAAAAGCCACTAAAGTGGCTGTAAATGCTCATTAGGGGGTTTAATATCCCCCAAACTATTTTCCCCAATTTTTTATGGTCAAAAAGGCCATTTTGCCCATCCTTGAGAGGCACAATAGAAAATAACATCGTGGAACCAGATGCGCTCTGATGCGGCGCATATGCGCCCGCATACCTCCAAACCGCATATGCGGTCTTTTTCGATGCGGTATGCCCACCGCATACCGCCTGATGCGACCGCATTTTAAAACATTGATTCTACCCATAATAAAAAGAGCCCAATGCATGTGTGTGTGTGTGAGCGTATTCGTATGTGTCTGCATGTGTGAGAGAGAAAGAGATAGAGAGAAAGAGAGTACAGGATATATGCGGACGATGTTTATTATGCCACACATGCCTCTATACCAATATAAATATTTTTCCCTTTTTTCCCTTTTTGGACACTTTGACATGAATATATAATAGGTAGGAGTGGAACCTCGGATGTGACATTGCGACTTCGCCGTCCTAACCACCGAGACCTCGGACCTATTCCTATAAATCAAAGGTTAGAAACTGATGGGTGGATTCCCTTGCAGACCTTGAGAGAGGGTATATTCTCTCAACTATTTTATTTTTTAATTTTATTATTCCAACTACGTTTTCTCCTTACATCAGTTGGTATCAGAGCCGTAAAATCTGCACTAATATGGAGAGCCTTGAAATCTTAGAAGATGTTCGAAGCAAAGTTCGTGACATGAATCAGCAGTTGCAACGATTGGATCAAAGATTTGAGAGACTCAAATACGACCTAGTAAACCGCATTAGCAAAGTAGTAGAACAAGGGCTACGAGATTTATTTCATAGATTGCAATCAGAACAAGACAAAGAATAATATAAAGAGGTAGATCTCGATACAAAAGGCGACGCCGATAACCCAAATGTACAAGAAATTTCGAATATTAATTGTAAAGAAAAAGAAGAAATTTTGAAAATCAATTATGAAGAAGAAGATATGTGTGATGCAGTATTCGAAATCCAACCAAGTGAATCTGAAGGAGAAATCAAGTTTGAGCCCGAAATCATTGTGTTCTACTTCGAGATAAGCACGAAGCATTCGATGAATCGGTTTAATGAAGAAATTGAAGAAAAAGTACCGAGGAGCATTGTGGGCTTACATCACCAATTATTAGAGCTTGATTGGCTTCAAGCTCAAGGTCGAGCTTCTCATAACCCGAGGAGAATGATACAGATAAAAATTAGGAAAAATTTATAATTGAAAGTTTATTATTTTTTGAATTAATCTCTTTAGGAATGGGTAGTGTGAGTTTTTAGAGAGGGTAAATCTTGGTGTGATTAGTTTTTTTTTTTAAGCTTATCTTAGATTTAGTGAGACATTTAAGGGAGATATAAATATGAGAAAGATATGGGAGGTTAGTTAGATAAAGGATAAGGGGAGTATATGAAGATGGGGGGAGCTTCCTTGATTCAAGGGACTCCACTCCACGTGATGGGTAGAGAGAAGTTTAAAAAAGGAAGGATGAAGAGAGAGAAAATAGGGAGCTTGGGAAAAATGTGGAACTTAGAGAGAGAGTTTTATGGTTCCTTTTATTTCTTATTTTGTATTTAAGGGAAGGAAGTCCCTCATTGTAAAAAGCAGAGAATGAGAATTGAGTAAATTTAGTATTGTGAAAAGATCGTTTTTAAGGTGAATTATCTTACAGATCTGGAGAGAGGGTATATTCTCTCAACTTTTTTTTTTTTTTTCTTTTATTATTCTAGCTACTTTTTCTCCTTGCATCAGTTGGTATCAAAGCTGAAATAATAAAAATCAAAAAAGAAAATGGTTGAGAGAATATAACCTCTCTCAAGGTCTGCAAGGGAATCCACCCCAAAAACGATCTTTTCACAAGACCAAATTTACTCCATTCTCATTCTTTGTTTCCTTTACTTAAATACAAAATAAGAAATCAAAGAAACCCATAAAACTCTCTAACTTCCATGTTTTTCCCACGCTCCCTATTTTCTCTCTCTTTATCTCCATATTTTCTCTCTTCCTCCTTCCTTTTTTAAACTTATCTCTACCTTCCCTCTACCCATCACGTGAAGTCCCTTGAATTAAGGAAACTCCCCCCATCTTCATGTACTCCCCTTATCCTTTATCTAACTTCCAATATCTTTCTCATATTTAAATCTCCCTTAAATCTCTCACTAAATCTAAGATAAGCTTAAAAAAAAAACTAATCACACCAAGATTTACCTTTCCTGAAAACTCGCACTAACCATTTCTAAAAAGATAAATTCAAAAAATAATAAAATTACAATTCTGAATTTTTCCTAATTTTATCTGCATCAGAAACCCATCTCATGCACTAATATCTAGTGACAAACATGGATCGCATAACATCTAATGAAGTAGATGCATCACATAGGGGAGTGTGTGCATGCAAGACATCACTCACATCTTCACACATTCAGGATGATGACATACAATGGCATTCACGAGGAATGGTCGTCAGGGTGTCAGAACCAAGACGTGACATCACGGGTTCCATTCCTACCAACTATACATCTTTGTTGACATGTCAAAAAAAAGGTTTCTCTTAATAATTTTTATTTATGTACTAAAAGTTGAGTCCAGCTTCAAGGAAGACACAAGTGTCTCTAAACATGCCATGAGAATTGCTTTAGTAATCTAGACTCATATCCCACAACATCATCTACAGATTGTCCCTTAACCATTGTTCAAAAAAGCGGACCACCCAGTGCCTAGGCGGTACGTAACTCGCCTAGGCGGCTGCCCAGGGCCTGCGACCCGCCTAGGGGAGGAAATTTTTAATTTTTTTTGTTCTATTGATTTTTTTTTTTAAACATAAAGGGTTTTTAAGGATGGGTTTTAAATTCATTTGAAACCTAAACCAACAAGAACCCATTTTAGAGAGAAAGAAACCTCAAAAAAACTAAATTTTGTGATTTTCATTGGATCGAAGTGTTTCTCAAAGTTACGAAAAACGGATCCAAACAACACCCAGATAGATTAGATTTAGTTTTGGCGTTTTATAATCCTATTAAAGGGTGTTTTTTATAAATTTAGCACCTGAAGACATCTCAGAGGTGGGAGTTTGGAGTTCAAACAATCAAAATAAGTGCAAAACTTTATTTTTTAGATTGCTTGCTTTATTTTGAGATGTCTTCTTCAGGATCTAGTCAAAGTGGATGCCCGAGTTGGAAATATGGATATAACCCGAATCCAAATAACAAAAATTGCATTAGATGTAATTATTGTGAAAAAGATACAAAATGGTGCATAAACCAGTTTAAGAAACATCTTGCCAGTATTAAGAGGGATGTTGCCCTTTGTAAAAATGTTCCTGAAGCTATTAGAGAGGAGATTAAGCAATATATGAGTTCTGTAAGACAAAAAAAGGAACAAATCCTTGTCATTTGAATAGATTTATTTTTGCTTCTTCTAGAAGAAATGATCTAGGTTGGAAGTATGGTTATAACCCAAAACCAAATGATAAAAATTGGAAAAGGTATAATTTTCGTGAAAAAAATACCAATTGGGGGTATTAACCGATTCAAGAAACACCTTGCTGGTATTAAAAGGAATGTTGCTTCTTATAAAAAGATTCCTAAAGCTATTCAAGATTCAAAATGAGATTAGAAAATTTTTGAATTTAAAAGAACCAGAAAATGATGAAAATGAGCCTTGTTCTATGGAAATATCTTCTCCAGGTTATTCTAAAAGTGGTGATCCTGGTTGGAAGTATGGTTATAACCTGAATCTGAATGACAAAAATCGTATGAAATGTAATTATTGCGGAAAGGATACTAATGACAAAAATTGTATTAAATGTATTTATTGTGGAAAGGTTACTAATGGAGGCATTTACCGGTTTACAACACACCGTGTTGGTATTAAAGGGGATGTTGCCCCATGTAAAATTATTGCTGAGGCTACCAAGGAGGAGATTATATAATATTTGAGTTCATGGAAGCACAAATAGATAAAAAAGGGTAGAGCAGCCAAGACTCCTAGGGCCTCATCTGCACATACTAATAAGAGGGAGGTAGAAGAAAAGGAGGAGGAAGAAGCAGATTCAGAAGAAACAGAGGAGGACGAACGTTATATTGAAGAGGGGATGATGATGGCTTCGAATCTGATGCATATAATGAGGCATACCCTATTCCTTCTGATGATGATGACTGAAGACTCTTGGTACTGAGTATTGAGTGTTGAGTGTTGACTATTGTGTCCTAGACTGTATAGTTTTTGAATTTCTATATATTTTCATTTTCTTATTTTTGGTTTCTACTTTCTAGTTTCTAGTTCTATTATCTAATTTTTGTGTGTACAGTCTCCAATGTATCAGACTATCAGTGTCTACTTGTATAGTTTTACTGTTTTAACATTGTATGAAAATTGACAAATGAAAATATGGATAATGGTCTCAAAAAAAATATGGATTATGGATTATGGTCTCTTGCAGATTATCAAAATTCTCTTCTCGATTTCTATCTTTCTTTTTTCAACTGGTATTATGGTCTTATGGATTATCAAAATTCTTATGAATTATGGTCTTATGAAATATCAAAATTCTTATGGATTAATCATTATCAGACTATCTTTTTTTTTTTCAACTGGACCGCTCAGGTTCTAGGCACCCGCCGAAGCACTGGGCAGCCTAGAACCCCATGGCCGCCTGGGTGCCGCCTAACGCTTTTTGAAACACTGCCCTTAAAAAATTGTCACTTTCCTTTCGGAAAATATATAGGATTGTGGCTTTGAGAAGCATAGGACGCTAACTTGCTTAATATCAACAGGTCAATATCATTTGGCTTCTCTTCTCTTGCTCAATTTCATGTTTGTTTGAAAAATGCACATGCTCCAGTAGAATTTCTAGTTGCACTAAATCTGTCCTTTTTTGAATTGTGCAATTGTGTTTGACCTTCAGAACACATACTATTTATTTCATGACCATTTATCTTAAAAAAATAAAAAAATAAAAAATCCTAATGAAGAGCAGTTGCTGCAATCAATTTTTTCAAGGGGTGACGGAATTCATTATTCCTAAAAGAGGAAATGACACTCCCAGAGGCTATGTCAAATTCCAGCAAAGCAAACCATACCAGATTGGTGACAGTCAAATGCACATAGTGTTAAAAACCCTGAGTGAGAACTACAAACGCAGCTGTGAATAATAAATGAAAAATAACAGATAGGCAATCCTTAACATTACAAAGGTAGACGTAACACTCCCAGAAACATGTAAAAATTTTCAACAAGTAACAAGAATTAAGCAACAATAACAACAGTAATGCTAAACAAGCACCTATGACAAACTATAAGACTCGCAAATACCAGTGGTGATGTTTTAAATGTATCATAGCCGTATCATAGCCTAGAAGAGAGCTAAAGGTGTCGGTAGCATACAGTATCAACAATGCCACATTGCAATCAATTAAAGAACAAACTAATGAGAAGGTGCACAAAGCACAATGACCAATACAACCATGAAAGAAAGGCGCAATACCTTGATGCCAAAGGAGGTCATATCAGGCTTAACTGCCATTACATCCTAGTTGCTCCCATTAATTTTGGTTTTCTCTCTGCAGGCTTCAAAATTTGAAAAGAGCACATCAACGTTTCATCAACACTCATCAGTGCACCTGCATTATCAAATTCGCCACAGTAATTGGGCGCCGAGAATATTGTAACAAGTTGTCTATCAGCAAAGAATTCATATCCATCCTCAACAACCTGCAACGATAAGAATTTGTCATCACAACCATAAAACTTTAAGAGAAAGTTTACTTCATTAAATGGAATCAGACAAACCCATGGTCCATTTGGGCCACCATCATCCGATGAAATGATGGATGTCTATCGAGAGAGATAGATCCACCAGATCTCTCGATCCACCAGAACAGGACATGAACCCAACAATGGCTTTTGGGGTCCATCTCTGGCCAGTGCCATCTACCATTTCATCGTGAAGTATGCAATCGATAGTTCATTCAGATTGTAGTACACTTCTCCATAAGATTAACTAGGTGTGATATACAGGTCAAGAAGAACAAGAACAGCTATTACCTGATGAGCACGACAGATAAGATCCAAATCATGCTTTTGAAGAAACTCTGACACTTTATCAGGCCCAAAGGTGTAAGAAACACCTCTATCATTCATACCCCACCCGTTATCTTTACCAGGGTCCGACCAAAGCAAATCACAAAGCAAACCAGCGTCCGGAACATCTGTTGGACGAGTTACGCTCTTAATCTGATCCAAGTTAGACAAATCTGGTGAAAGGCCACCATGCATGCATAGTATCTTTTCGTCTATAAGCGCAGCTACTGGCAGGCAGTTAAAACAATCAGTAAAGACCTTCCATAATCTGACATTGAAGCGGCGTTTGCATTCATCATAAAACCCATATATCCGATTTATAGAGGCACATTCATGATTGCCTCTCAAGAGGAAAAAATTCTCGGGATACTTAATTTTGTATGCAAGAAGGAGGCATATTGTTTCCAGACTTTGCTTGCCCCTGTCTACATAGTCCCCTAGAAATAAGTAGTTTGCCTTTGGTGGCAAACCCCCATATTCAAATAGCCTAAGTAGATCAGAGTATTGACCATGTACGTCACCTGAAAATCCAATCATGAGCCAAGATACCAAGTAAGAAGTCGTGAACTTTATAAAGCACAGAAAACAATTCATCAAGGAGTATGTAAACTTCACTTAAAAGGATACAGAAGTTTAAACTATAAGAGCTGATAAAATGTTTGCCAAAAAAACACAAGTTTCCACAATTTCTACTGCTTGACAATTCATAGTATTTCTGAAGAAGTTGATCCTCTGGAAAAAAGAAGAGTCTTACAAAATCACTGAAGTATCACTATATCCTTGAAACCACCATCTAAAAAGAGACAATACATTGGAGGCAACTAGCATGTTAACTAGACCTGTGATCTTTAGATTCAAAGTACTTACACTAAATATTGATTAATTATAAAGAAAAATTAGGGTATTTCTAAATCTACCTCCAGATGCCAAGAATCATGCAGAGTCCAGTATTTCATTCCTAGGAATATTTCCAAAGGGAAACATCTATTGCACATGGCACAACCAACACAATGTCATGAGTTCTGAGTAGCTAAATTATCTGTACCATCATTGCAAGAGATCCATAACAGATCAGCGACAACGGAAGGGCACAAGTCCAATTTACAAAGAAATCCTGTATTTTTTTTAATAGATTCCAAAAATTGTTCAAGAACTTTGCAAGCATACAAGCATAGGATTGGGACACAGACAAGATTTTATTGCAAAGCAACATCGGAAGACAGTTCAGATCCTAAGTTGAATTTGCTTTATCAACAGAGAAGAACCATCGCATGTAAAGTTCAAATTGCACAGTTGATCATCGTAAGAAATGAATGGAGAATAAGAGAAGCATAAAATAATAGAACAACAGTGTTTTAGTAATCAAAAAATATAGCTATCATATTTCCAGTTAGGCCACAACAATCCCATATAAGGTAAAAGTTCCACCAGTAGTTCCATACTACAGATACAGATGCGACCAAAACTTCAACAAACAGATGCCTATATATTTCAGTAAGAACACACGGTTACATCCTTCTCCTTTCTTAGAAGAGCCCAATCAAGCCCGGTAAACCTCATAGAAAAAATAAAAAAATAAAACTTAGTAGCCATCAATTTCTTCAAGAACACCAAAAAAAAGGAACAAAGAAAATATAAAATTTCAAATTCGGAATGAATACATCAGAAGGGATTTAGGGGTAGCTCTAATAGGCCATAAGGTGAGGGAAAGTAAACTTACGTGGTCTAACCATGTGTAGCTTTGATCTAGAATAGCATCAGGTAGGAGAGGTGATTGGGTTCACGTGGAAGGCTCTAAATGGAAGTAGTGAGAAGATATAAGTGACTAGGTGGTCTGACCATGTGCAGCTTCGATATAGAATAGCATCAGGTAAGAGAGGTGATTGGGTTCAAGTGGAAGGCTCTAAATGGAAGTAGTGAGAAGAGATATAGTGACTTATGGTCTGACCAAAGGTATGGCG
The DNA here is from genome assembly GCF_054954075.1 of Amborella trichopoda. Lineage (NCBI taxonomy): Eukaryota > Viridiplantae > Streptophyta > Magnoliopsida > Amborellales > Amborellaceae > Amborella > Amborella trichopoda. The sequence continues at coordinate 4,123,007 of NC_142343.1, read as the reverse complement.
CTTGATAGAGTGGAATGGAACATGATTCTTGTAGCCGACCCCAAATAATTGGGATAAGGCTCGAACGATTATGATGATATGATGATGATGATGATGATAATGATAATGATCTACAAATTCCAATAAGAAGACAGAAATCACTTATAGTTGAAAACAGAAATACATGCCACATAACCATAAATTGAACAGCCTTCAAACATATTGTTATTCCCATTTCCCATCTTTCTTCAGAAATTTTGAAAAATTAAACAATATCCAGACATCCAACACATTAAGAAACTTAAGTTTCTCTAACAGAATTCCATCTGTTCCCCCAAAAATCCTCAAATTTGTAATTACTAAAGGCAATATTCTACTAGTAAAAATTAAGCTGATACGCAAATATCTAGTTTGCAATCACAATCTGCACAAGACAATAGTTCAGACCAAAAGAAGCAGGAGCTAACAAACACCCACTATCAATAATTAAAAGAACCCCACATTCTACATAAAAACCACACAGAAATAACAATGAAACATAAGTCCCAGTATTCCATAATCAAACAAATACACGGAATTCTACCAAATTATACATAAGGAGAAGAAGAAAAAATAAAACAAGAACCACAAAATAGTCAAACAAAAATACGCAAAGATCAAGCTAACAATCGGAAACCAAAGAACCAGAATGACAGCCATAAGAGAGGAAGATCCATATGAAAATCAAGACAATTATCACCATGAAAAGCCATGAATTTACCACAAATCTTGATAGGAGCTTCAAGCTCCAAGAGCGTAGGTTGTTGCAGAAAGATCTCTCTAGACGTCATGGCGAGTTGCCTGATCTCTGACTCAGAGAGCTGGACCTGCTTTCCAGGACGAGCTCCTCTAACCTCTAAGAGCCTGTTGATTATATCATCTAGAATTGCAGGGTCCATTCTCTGCCCCTGTAGAGCCATTCCTCAAAGCCTGAGCATCAAACCCTAGGTCGAGTTGTCACACAATTATCACAAGCGTCCGTAACCAGATAAACCTCAAATCCCTATCTCTTCCTCTCTCTGCAGACGAACCAAAGCAAACGCTAAAAACCACTCTTTTACTCTCAATCTCTTTCCTGTTGAGCCTAATAGGCAATTGAAAAACTAGAAAAACCCTAAATCCCTATCTCTCTCTCTGTCTCGCAGCAACTAAGCCTATCCAAACCCTAAATACTCCTGATGTAAATGTGATCCCCCTTTTCCCTCTCTGATTTCCCCTATCTTGTGTTCTCTATCTACTGAAACCGAAGATCTTGAGGAGATATATGAAGACGAGAAGTCAGAAAGTTAGAGAGAGAGTGTGTGTGTGTTTAGAGAGAGAAAGAAAAGACTGAAAATGCAAAGAAGGTTAGAGAGAGAGAAAGAGTTTAGAGTGAGAAAGAGGAGACTGAAAACGCAAAGAGGGTGTGGAAATGTCCTTGGGCCCTCGATTTTAACGTTTCGATAATTTAGCAGGAAATTCTCTCTCTAAAACTCATCCTAAAGTTGAACCCTGGTCTTTTAGATAATTACAGTGTACCCCCTGATCTCGTATCGACGAACAAGCGCATAGGGGCTTTTAGGGAATGACGTTAATATAGGTTAGTAGTATATAAATACCGTGCGGCCTTATTTATTTGGCAAGCATACCCTTCGATGGGGCCAAGATTCGGAAAGGAAAGAATTTTGCGTGGAAAAATAAGATGCACACTTTTGATTTGATTTTTAAAAAGGACACGATTTCTATTTGGCCAACCCGCGTATTGTTGAAATGTAATTTTGGCAATAAATATATTTTTTAAATATAATTTGATTTTAATGTTTTGAGAATGTATAATCTTTAATATGGAGATCATGAATATGAAAAAATAAAAATAATTTATATTAAAAAAATATTTTACAATTGTTTTTTATATGGACTACCTATTTGCATCCTCTTTAAGATAAATGCTTTATACCTTTAGACCGTATATTGTAGAAATGCGGTTCAACCCACATGAAACCATTTTCAAAGGAAAATGGGCATGTAATTTTCGAATATGATGCACCAAAGAGCATTCACCATTGATTATCGTTTATCGATGGTGTAGATCAATGGCAGTGGCATCCATGGGTAAATAACGGTTTATTACTTGTCACTCTCTAACCACAGTGTCCCGCTTCAATGTCTTTTAATCATTTTGGTCAATCATCACTAGTGCAATTTAATTTTTTTATTTTGGATGAGGTGTGTATAAGGTTGCAATCTTGAACAATCAAAGTATGGCGTACCTCTAAACTTTGTTATAAGATTCAATTTTGGTGTCGAAATTTTTAAGATGTCTCAAAAATCTATTTTCATCTTTAATATATAAAATTTTAAACTCCAAAAATAGTTCAAATCAAGTAGATTTATAAACACATGAAAATTTTGAAAATAGATTGTTCAGATAATTTGTCACAAGATGTTCTATTTTAGAGACTTGAAATATATCGACGTCGACATGACAAATTAGATAGGTTTTCCAATATCAAAATACCCTTTTTAGATGGAGTTTTGAGGTGCATCTTAATTCTACAATTTAAGGTGTCAACCTTATATGAACTTTTTGCATTAATATTTGTCTCCCTAGATTGAATCATAAAAAAAATTAGGCAAGTTAAAAAAAAGACAATATTTTCAAAAGTGGCTTAAAAACATGGAATGAATCAATCGAACAGTTTTAGATGAATAAAACAAAGTTATAATCTGTTGAGTGAGCAGGCAACAATTTTAAAATGAGGCCAAAAGAGTCACTGTATAACTCTGTCATGAGCTAGGAGCATTTAAGGTCATATTTGACAATTTAAAAAAAAAAAAATATATATATATATATATATATATATATATATATATATATATATATATATATATATATATATATATATATATATATATATATATATATATATTAAACAGAACATATGTTACAGATGTTGCTATGGCCCAATATATGCAACGATTTTATTGTGAGCATGGTACAACAAATCAGTACTAGACATAGGAATCCAATAACAAATTATAAGAATAACAATCCCAAAAAGGTAAAATTTATTGTTAGGGACAAAAAAAAAAATACCTCACAACATTTGTCCATCTAAATTACTGCACATTGAGTACATCAATCCAACAACAAAAGACCCCAAAAAGTTAAAATTTAAACAAACTTATGTATAGAAAGATAAAATAATAGAAGGCTTATTCATATTATACATTTTGTGTAAGCAAATCCAATTAGTTATGCTTCACCACCAATTCCCAGCCACCTAAATGGTCAACTATGAGTGAGTCACTCTCTCCACTACCTCTACTATCTTTGTGGAGTAGAATGTGTTTGGAAGAATACTGTTGAAAACTTTGGAATAATTGGTGACTGTTGGAATAAAGTCTTTTTGGAGGAAATGCATTTTTATGGGGACCATGCTTGTGAAACTTTTGATCATATTATCAAGAATCTTTATTTTGTTTCACTTTTAACATGCTTATCTCAAATCCAAGAGGGAAATTTATCAAATTATCTGTTATAGATGAATAATTTAACACCTTAATAATATCTTTTATTTTGATTTCAAAATGCCAATAAGTAACGAAAAAGTTTGAAGAAAGTTGCACCTTATACTATAGAAGTGAGGCACAACTCAAACATTAAGTAGAAAAGAGTTTTATGAAGTACGTTGTCAAAAAAAAACGAGTGTTCTGAAGTTGAAAAACCTTTTAAGTGATCATTTCGATCTCGAGATGTGTAGATATAAAGAAAAAAAGAATTTTTATAGAGAAAAACGAATTCCACAATCCTGAAATTATCTGCTTCTCAATTAGTGTAAATGATATTACACTAGCTCAAGACTCACAAGCAAATAGAAAGAAGAAGAAGAAGAATCAAAATGAGGTGGAAGAAAAACTAATCTTTTATTCAAAGATGAAAAATGGGGTTGGCATTACAATCTTGATACACCCAATATTAACCTTAACACATGTGACCCCTATTTTCTTACATCTTTAAATAGAGGTTTTTGACAACCATATTTACTACAATAAACTCCCAACTCACAACAATAACTTCTAACTTACAACAATAGCTACTAACCACCTAATAGTTTTAAAATTCCTGCTACACAAACTTACAAGTGCAACCTCACTGTATCAGTCATGATAAAATAAAATAAAGACCAATGCAATTTTTAGAAAATACACTTTAACAATTTTAATACTTCATCTTAAAGTGAATTTTCTAGAGAGGATATCATGATTGACTAAGTGTGATGCGATCATCTCCATCACTTCCTAAAATAGAAAATCCAACGATTTGACAAGTCATCAATGAGATACTCAAATTCCACCAAGGATGGTTGCATAACCCACCCTTGAGTAAGAGGTAATATTGGGAATATACTCTCTCTTTAGCCCACAAATGATGCACCGCTTCATTCGTGCTGCCGAAATAGGTTCTTTCGGATCAATGAGAGATCTCCAAATATATATTATTGATCTTTAAGAAGAATTGGGAAAGATAAAGACCGCCTTGAGTTGAGTTCCCAACTCAACAATAAAACCGTTCAGCCTTCCAATTCAAAATGACAATTGATCTTCTTCACAAAGGGAGTCAAGAAATATCAACACAACCCTTGTGGCTCTAATACCATGTAGAGAAGACGGATTCTACAATCCTAGAACTATCCACTTCTCAATTGGTATAAATAATGTCACACTAGCCCAAGACTTAATCAAATAGAAAGAAAAAGAAGAAGAAGAAAAAAAAGATCCAAAATGAGGAGGAAGAAAAACTAATCTTTCATTCAAAGATGAATGAAAAATGAGGTACATAAAGGCATTACGATCTTGACACCCAAGATTAATCTTAACACATGTGACTCCTATTTCTTACTCCACACCTCTCTTTCAATAGAGGTTTTTATAACTATATTTACTACAATAACTCCCCACTCACAACAATAACTTCTAACTTATAACAATAACTACTATCCACCTAGTAGTTTTATAACTTCCTGCTATACAAACTTACAAGTGCAACCTCACAACATCACTGATGATAAAATAAAGTAAAAAGTAATACAATTTCTAGAAAATACACTTTAACAATTTTAACATTTTTTAAGTCTTGAAAATAATTCATGTTATAACAAGTTATTTGGATCATCTATTTTCAAAATTTTCAAATATATTATAGAGCTGCTATCTGCTTTATTTTTAGAATTTCAAATTTCATATTTAAGGTTGAACAAGATTTTTCAGGTGTAGGTTTCCAATATGAGAGCTACATTTTTTGACAAAATTTAGAAATGCAACTTACTTTGTAGAGTATAAGGTGGGCACCTCATACAAACCTCACCCCATAAACAAACACATAGTTTTCAGTTAGAATAGTTCCAAATGAGTAAAATGTGAAATAGTTAATCTCATATGGATATTTTGATAAATTTCCTAAGCCAAAATTCAAGCATTTCATTTTGAAGTTTTAAAGGTTTTAATTTGTAAAGACATGGAAAAGAGGAAAGAAGTCCCTTGGAAGCTTATTTGAAAAATAATAAATGCATTGCATCAAAAAGTCGCATTATCTAAAGGAAAATGTTTTGATAGGGCTGCAGTCCGTTCAAAACAAGTAAAGCCTCACCTCAAAACTCACAAAAAATTGCATTTCTAGTGTTGGACAACCTTCAAATAGATCATCTTGGCCTTGGTCCTTATGGTTGTAAAAAAAAAAAACAAATGATTTCAAGACAAAAAAATGGTGTATATTATAACAGATTAACTAGATTGTCCGTTTCACCTGAAAACTAAGGTTCAAGGATCTGTAAGTCTGTACCATTTTTTGAGGTGCAAAACAAAAAAAATTAGGATTTCAAGACCAAAAAATGATGTATAATATAACACATTAGCTAGATTGTCCATTTTACCCGAAAACAAAGGTTGAAAGATCTGTAAGATCTGTACAATTTTTTTAGCATCAAATTTCATAGTCGGTGTTGGAAATTAATTCTAGAACCATCATGGAGATTTTTGATACCTAAAGTGCTTCCGGATGATGATTCGATAAGGGTTTATAAGCCTAGGTTTTATTGAAATTAAGATCCTCATTTTAAAATATTTTGAATAACTACTATTTAATGAATTTCAAACTAGAAACTTTATCTTTCTTCAAAAATTCTATATTTTATTCCGAGACTTGGTGACTATAATCACAACCCACTAGTGGTCCCTTTTCTTTGCAAAATTTAATATATTGTTTCACCGTTCACATGTTAAAGCAATATCTATATCTATTTAAAACAATTAATTCAATTTAATAAGGTTTCTCTTGGTTAGTATCGCATTCTTTAAAGGCAGATTGTCAGGTATTTTGTAGTATTTGTTCATAACTATTTTATTCAAACTACATGATAGAGATGGGGATACTTGGTGTTATTTTGCTATTGGAGATAAGAGAAGTTTGAAGGGGAAGTTTATATGAGAGAACAAAAAGGAAAATTCAAAAGAGACGACTAAGTGGAATTATTTGAGGGGAAAATGTTTATATAATGAGCTGTCCACTTTTTATTTTATATTAATGAAAAATGAGTAGGGGCCTTCTCCCCGACTGACTTACCCAAAAAAACACCTTAATATAATGTTCCAATATTACTTGTAGAAGTAAAGTTACAATAATTTACCTCAATATTTGATTAAATGCTCGGGCCGAGCCCTTGGCTCAGGCCCGAGACTAGTATTCGGCCTGAGTCCAATTAACTCGGCTTGAGCTGGGTTGTGTACTATTCAAGCTAAAAATTGTTTTAAAAAATTCAAAAAAAATAATAATAATAGAAAATATATTTTTAAAGTAAAATTAAACAAAACACATTTAAATGAGGTTAAAAAAGCATTAAAAATGGATTTTGAGAAAAATCAATTTGCGATCAGGCGCATTTTTTAAATAATCCAAAAAAAAAGGAAAATATAAAAATAAGTATTCATGGCCAAAATACTTTCCAATCTTTACCAAAATGATAGAACACATATAAAACATGTTACACTAATTAAAATAGACATTATAGAATACCGCAACCTGATTTCTACAAGTAACGTGGTCAACTTTTGTGAACCGCACCCTGGTTTGTATAAAGAAAGATATATATCTCAAGGGTTTGACCTGCACATATCATATTGCAACAACTTACCTTAGGAAACAATGAGGGACCAGAAGTGTCCTTTTTTTTTGGTGAGTCAATGGGGAGAGGGCCCCTACTCTTAGTAGGAATTGAGCCCAAGACGTAGCGTTTGACATCGTCAAGAGCTATCCAATTAAGCTTAGGCCATAACTGAGCTCGATAGGAGAACCGCAATATACAATTGTTCTGCATAGTACTTTCCAAGTTTGGAGAACTGTTTGATGCAGTGGTTTAAAAAATGGATCGGTGCCCCTGATCGGGCACTCCAAAAACCCTTTCAGATCGGTGAATTGACGATCTTGACCGAAAATCGGCCGAATAATTGAGCTTTAAAAAAAATCCAGAAAATTTATTAAAATTCATTATTAATGTTGTCTTTTGGGAATCCAATAAGAAATGAGGGTATTACATTATTAACTTTCAATTTTTTTCATCAATTTGTGAATGTTGAGATGTTCTTTCTTTGAATAAACTTATATTAACCATTAAATTTACATCACATAAAAGAAAAATCATAGAATTATCATGGATAAAGTATATAATTATGCATGAACTACAACAAAGAGTAAACTAAATCGATGAAAAAATGGCCACTAAAATCTCGAATTGGCGGAAAACCCTAATCCGCTAAAAAAATCCAAATTATTACAACTTAACTAACTATAATCCAAAATTAGCACAACCTAACTAACTATAATATTATATATTAAAATTAAAATTTTTGGTTTACATTTTATAATTATTTTATTATACAAATAATAACAAATCCAAAATATTTTATAATATTATCTAATTTAAAGTGTATTATAGACAACTATTAGAAAATTAGTACATTAAATGATTTATAATGTAAAAATTAATAAATAAAATAAAAGATTTGGCTATCAATGTAAAAATTATTAAAATGCATCCCGATTTTTTAAATAAAAAGAGATTGTTAGTAGAAAGAGAGAGATTTCAAATAGAATAACCATTTTATTTTTCATTTTTTTTACACTTTTTTTTTATTTACAACAAAAATAATTTATAGAGCTTTGGACATCAAGGAAGAAATTACAACAAAAAAATACATGGCACCCAAGGCAAAAGGATTTGACCTTGGGAGGTCAAAGAAAACATTGGGCACAATAACCATCAACACCACCTCACCACATGTGATATCATGTTTCCTAAGTACATATTCAAATTCGGTCTTCATTTAATGATGTTTGTGGGAATTATCCTACATTGAAGGATCGGTATTGAACTTTCCTCTATAAATAATAATGTGATAACATGTAATAGAAATGTGTGAAGCTGTTGAGGCAGCCCAACGTGTGAGGTACCATGTGTGATTGTGACACTGTGGGTGTGAGATTGTGCCACGTGTAGAATCAAAAATTGGGTCATGTCATCGGGTGGTTCACTGTTTAGAACCGCCCGGTTCTCTCTAGACACGGGCTCGGTTCGACTCGCCGACTTTTTCATACACTGGTTTGATGTATTAGTGCAGATCATTTATCACTTTTTTATTCACCTTATGATCCAAAAAAACTTCCAAAACAAATTGCTCAATACTACAAAAAATTGTATTAATTTTTTAAGAATCGACTACTCTCATTTAAAACATCTAACTCAAATTAAGAAGAGGAGAAAAACTATCCTCCTCTTTAGCTATGGGTAGGAATTGCCCTTTTCAGTTGTTTTTGTTAATTTTTCTTAATCTAACAACTGTGATGTGAATCATGCTTAGCTCTTCACCAAAGAACACCATAATACTACATAAATGAGCTAAATAATTGGAAAAGTTTATATATAAGGTGCCAATTTTGTACCTCAAAAATCCATAAGATAAGTCTTTTTCATTGCCGAAAAACCGTCTAGTTGATCACCTGACCTCAAGAAGATGTATAGAGGAAAAACAAGAGAGTTCAACTCCAAAAAGATGTGCATCTTGTAACACATTAGCTTGACTGTTTAGAGGAGCATCATACTTTATTTTTTTAGGGTAGATCAGTGGGGAATACATGCCCCTACCCGTTTTTAGAAATAATTGGCAGTTATCCAATGCGTCAGTGGGAACGAAAACCTAGACTGATAGTTGAGGCTCAAGTAGTGCTACCACCACGATCACAACCACATTCCCATGAGCGTCTTACTTTAATTATTTAATATTGCAACCTTATATAAACCACACCCTCATATAATTATAAAAAATTATGCAAAGTGAAAATTTCCGAGTTTTTCTTTTAGAAAACTCACCCACTGGACGAAGTTGACTATAGTAGGCTTGTCCAATTGAAAAAAGGTTTGTCACCAAATCCCCATTTTTTAAGATATTAGGAGGCTCTAAGATGTGGGTTATTATCATAATTTTCATCCACCTACTCGAGTGTGTGATGAGTCTGCAAATTTTTTAACCTAAGACTGTGCCACGAAGGTGTACCCTCATCTAAACATTTTTTTGTTTTTTTTTTGGAAATAGTTCATATAAGTGCAAGGTTTTGAGCAATCAAATTAGGGCGCACCTCCAAAATTTCACCAGAAGTGGTTGTTTTACTCAAATTAATCATCGTGACCTCAAGATGCATGGACATGAGAAAAAAAATGGATTTCAAGTTTTGGAAATAGTGCATCTTGTAATGCATTTTTGGACCGTCAATTTTCAAGTTGTTATAGATCTACTCAATCTATACTATTTTTTAATCTTTAAATTTTATAATTAAAGATGAAAATATATTTTAAGGCTATCACAAACAGTATTGAAACCAAATTTCTCGATACTATTTGAAGGTGTGTTTTACTTTGATTGTTTAAAGCCTTGGCTCTATACAAACCACAACTTTTTTTAAATCTAAAATTTATAATGAAAATTTTTTACTCTACTTTTTTTAATCTAAATTTTTTTTGGACAACAGCTCCCTCCCCGGTATCACGTTGGAGAAAATCATCTCTTCCTTGTCAAGAAAGGGAAAATTTCATACATTTGCTTACTAAGTCAAAGTGATTTGTTTAATAGGGGATTTAGATGCGTCCTGGAACGCACATGGTAGAGTGAGTCTATCCTCTCGAACTGTCTTGGAGATGGATTTTGGATCCCAAATTTTGCAAGTCTGTCATCATCGATATGTATTTTGATCGTTGAAAATAATTTGCTTTGTTTTTTATGTGTAGACCAATATTTAAAATTTGTCTAGCTGAATCAGAATCGTTTGAGTCAGTTCCCCAACTTTGCATGATTTTTTTTTAGGAAAATTTTATATAGAACCGTGGCTCTAAACAATCAAATTAGAGCCCACCTTAAAAATTTCACTAGAAGAGGTGGTTTTAATGCCCAAATATCCTCAAATTGATCATCTCAACATCAAGATGCATGAACATTAGAAAAAAAATGGATTTCAAGTTTTGGAAATAGTGCATCTTTTAATCCATTTTTGGACCGTCAATTTTCAAGATTTTTAAGTTTTCATAGATCTACTCGATCTACACAAGTTTTAAAGCTTTGAAATTTCTAATTAAAGATAAAAATATATTTTAAGGCTATCGCAAATATTTTCAGTATTGAAACCACGATTTGAAAGTGCAGTTTACTTTGATTATTTAGAGCTTCAGCTTTATACAAAGTGCAACCTTTTTTTTAAAAAAAAAGTTTATACAAATGTGAGGCTCTAAACAATTAAAGTAGGGCACACCTCAAAATTTTCATTCGAAGAGGTTTTTTTCATTCCCAAATATCCTCAAATTGATCATCTCGGCTTCATGATGCATGGACATGAGTTCAAATTTTAGAAATAGTGCATCTTGTAAAGTATTATTTTACGGTCAATTTTCAAGATTTTCAAGTTTTCGTAGATATACTCGATTTACACTATTTTTTACACTTTACATTTTATAACTGAAAATAAAAATATATTTTAAGACTATCACAAAATTTTTCAATATTGAAACCACATTTCTCGAGATCTGCTAGTTTGATTGCTTAGAGCCTCGACTTTATACAAACCGCACCCAATTTTTTTAATGATACTGTGCATGAAAAACCAATCCGCCGTTTTCAATCATTTTCCCTCATTTCTTAAGCCCTCTGTCCTATATATACAACTATACTTTGGATTAAAAAACCACCATAGAAGAAATAAAGAGTCCAAACTTCAACGAAACTGAAATAGAAAATCTTGAATTTCCTTTCCATTGCATATTACTTCAAATTTGTCTCAATTTTCCTACTACATCGACCTATAAAAGCCTTAAAACAAAATTTTATGAATAAACCAAAATCTCAATTTTGGGTTTTTCTTTTCCGCTATTTTCTTTGAATCTCCTATATATATATATATATATATATATATATATATATATATATATATATATATATATATATATATATATATTACCATATCAGGAATATGTTTATAACAATAATAGGCATTAATGTATAACATTATTAGGCATTAATGTATGCCCTAATTTGGCTGTAGTATTTTTTAGTATGTATATTGTATATATGTATATTGTATATATGTTGACCTTCTCTCAATGGAAAAGAATAACCTTGTCCTCATTCCATTCCCAACTCTTCGACTTAATATCTATAAGATAAAAAATATTGAAGAGGGTGGTTTGTCCCTAAGCAAGCAGCCGAAGAGGGAGATTGAGACTAGGCAATGGAGCCGTAGTAGTCTTGAAGGTAAGTGGGTTGCTTTCCTAGTACGGTTGAGATGACGAAGAGGATGGTGGTTCTAGGAAGAGGGTAATGAGGTAGTGGTACAATAGGTCTGATTTTGGTTGGGTGGCGCGTGGTGAGCTGGTTGTTGTGTGGAAGAGATGTGTGGGTCCTCATGGTCAACGGGTAGCAGGGGAAGAACAGAGGAATTAGTGATGGGTGAAGGGAGAAACACAAAAGGAAAGATGTTTTCATGAAAGATTATATCCCGATTGACGAGATTTTCTTGGTGGGAATGTCAAAAAATTTGTAACCTTTTTGACCATGAGGGTATCCGATAAATATGCCGGGTCAAGGCCTTTTTTTCTCCTCCCATAATTCTCTTTGCCTCCGTGCTTACTGTGACTCTGGCTGGGCAAGCTGTCCTATGACACGCCGCTCCACCACGGGCTATTGGTTACACCTCGGGTCCAGTCCCATCTCTTGGAGGACAAAGAAACAATCCACTATTTCCCGTTTTTCAGCTGAAGCTGAATATTATGCCATGGCTGTCACAACATCCGAGCTTACTTGGTTATCTTTATTACTACGAGACTTTGGCATCCCTCTATCCACTTTCACACCACTTTACTGTGACAATGAGGCAACTCTACACATTGTTGCCAATCCTGCTTTCCATGAGCGCACTAAGCACATAAAAATCGACTGCCATGTCGTCCGTGAGAAGCTACAACAAGGATTGATTCAGCCCATGAAGATTTCGTCCTGCCAACAACTTGCAGACATATTTACAAAATCTCTTGGCCGTGATTCCTTTCAATTTCTAAAATCCAAGTTGGGGGTTTGCAACCTACACCCTCCAACTTGAGGGAGAGTCTTACCATATTTGCAGTCGCTATATCAGGAATCTGTTCATAGCAATATTAGGCATTAATGTATAACATTATTAAGCATTAAAGTATAGCCAGATTTGTCGTCGCCATATCAGGAATATGTTCATAGCAATATTAGGCATTAATGTATAGCCCAATTTGGCTGCAGTATTTTTTAGTATGTATGTTGTATATATGTTGACCTTCTCTCAATGGAAAAGAATAACCTTGTCCTCATTCCATTCCCAACTCTTCGACTTACATATATATATATATATATATATATATATATATATATAACTTCTATTAGATGAGACCATAAGATGAAAATTTATTCTTTTTTAAAATTTTTTAAATTTTTTTATTTTGAGCTTATTTTTTATTTCTAGCTTAAAATATATATTGTTTTGCATTGTAACTAGTTTTTTAAAGCTATCTTCTCATTTTGAAATCGATCTTTTCATGTTTTAGTGTTTTTTTCTCTTTGGTTTTTTCATTTATTTCATCCCCAAATTTTTTTCTTTGTTTTTATTTTTCTTTTTCTTTAACATCATGGGTTACTAAGTCAACCATCTCGACTCAAAAGTGTTAGGCGATTGATCCTATCCACTGGTCTGATGTTTTAAACATAGGTTTCGAAAAAAGACCCATGAGAGAAGCCGAACCCTAAATACTTTTGCTTTTATCGAAAAAATTCCCATGTTTTAGGACATTTTTTAGGTAAGGATAAAGTTTATATTATATACCAACATTATATTGCAGAAGTAAGGTGCACATCAAAAATCCACCTGAAAAGGTGTCCGATGTTGAAAAGCCCTACAATTAATTATCTCGACCTCAAGATGTTTGGACATGAAAACAAATGATTTTAAGTCCTGAAACCAATGCATCTTGTAACACAATATCTAGCCCATCCATTTTCCAAATTTTTAAGTCTTTATAGATATGCTTGATCTACACTTTATTTTTTAGCTTTAAATTTTATAATTAAGGATAAAACTAGATTTTAAGACCATCATAAAAGTTTTCAGCAATAGAAAGACATCTTTTAATTAGATTCAGAGATACATCTGAATGGCACCTTATACAAACCACACCCTTTTAATAATGGAAAAGTGTTTGGTGAGTCGGCCAACTCACACTATTCTTGTTCGGCCTCCCTACAAAATATAGGAAAATATATAATGAGACCATTTACCTTTTACACAAGGTAGTCACAATTAATATTGACCATTGGATGTGAAATTAGGTGGCTGCATTTATTTCATTGACCAAGCTCAAAGTTCAAAAAAACTTTTTCCAAACTTTGTAACACACCTAAGCTATCAGATTTCACATCGGATGATTGCAAGCAATTGTGACCTCCATATACCACAGTTTAATAGTCTCATTGTATACAATCCTATAAAATATATCTCAAAAATGTATTTTCGACCAAAAATTTTAGAGTTCAATAATCTCAACCATAACAATGATCTAAATTTAGAACTTTTATTTTTTTTAAATATAACTGTTATTTTATGAATTTCTTTCTTCACCATCCATTCTAACTTTCAGTGGATGTAACCCTTTTTGACATCCATCTTAGAGATGGACGTTAGACTGACATGGGTGAGGAAATGAAAGAAGTATGCAATGGAGATGGCTTATCAGGACTTAGATTTACACGGTCTCCTACTGCAAATCCATTGCTTGCCATATAAAAAAAGGTGTTTTAAGCTTTTTCTTGCTTTTGTGTCTATGAGAGAGAGAGAGAGAGAGAGAGGACAATTCCTATAGATTACATTCGAGTGAAAGGAAAGAGAGAGAGAGGAGAATTCCTATGGATTACATTTGAATGAAAGGAGAAATGGTATATTTTTGTGTTGTTCGGAAAATCATAAAATATTTGTTTAGTTTTTTTAGAGGAATGAAGCAAGAGAGAGTAGTGGGGGGTTTTCAAGAAAGTTGTGGAAAATATATTCCCATGGATTTCATAAAACCGAAAGGCGAAATGGGATATTTTGGTTCTTTACTTCTTTTAGAGAGATGTTCAAAAATTGGTGCTCAAGAAAGTTGTGGTAAAAATACTTCAATGAGTTGAATGATCTATTTAAGATGCAAAGGGGATTCGTCATTCCCAGATTCCCAGAGATAGCGAGAGATATGGTTGTAAATATTATAGTGAATTTCTTCTCCATTGTGGGTAAAAAGGGGAATATCTTGGTCATTTTCACTCTCTCTTTTTGTCATTAGGGAGGCATTCCACCTAGCCACGATTTGCTTTTTGAAGGAAGTATATGAGACATTTTATCTTTGGTTTGTCACAATTAATATTGATCATTGGATGCGAAATTTTTTATTTTATTTTTTGAGTTCAAACTTCAAAAGAACTTTTTTCGAACTTTGTGACACACCCAAGCTATCAGGTTTCACATCGGATGATTGTAAGTAATTGTGACCTTCTTGTATCAAAGATAAATGGTCTCATTATATATATATATATATATATATATATATATATATATATATATATATATATATATATATATATATATATATATATGTGCGGTTTGTATAAAGCCTAGGCTCTAAACAATCAAATTAGAGTCTACCACACCCATGTGTGTAGGAACCAAAGGATCATCATTAAATTTAGCATAGATCTGTAGAAAAGTTATCACATGGGTGTGGGGCTTGACTTTTTTAAATATCTGTGCCAAATTTAATTATGATCTTTTGAGGTCCTACACACATGCGTGTAGGAATGTCTCATAGGATCATTACTGTATATATATATATAAACAGAATATGGTATTATTCCTCCATTTTTATTTTTTAATCTAGTTTTTACCTTTTCTGCAAATAAATATGGTAATCCAGCAATAAATTTTTCTTTCCAATGATTCTGCTGGCTATCTTCTCTACTTAATAATCTGGAAAAGAAAACATCTTTATACCATTTATAATGGGATAGGGTTGGACATCTTAAATTAGATAACAAATCTTCAGATCGGGCTTCAAGTAAGGCTGTACTCCCCACAAAATGAAGTGTGATGGTGTAAATGAGAGTATTAACAGCATCACTTTCGGAATATAAGACATCTTGATTATTTTCATTTTTAACAGTCCATTGGCGAGTATTATTCAAAATTTGTTGTTTTGTATTTTCAGGTAAGTGGAAATCCCACCAACCTCGAAGCCATCTTGTGAAACCACAAACAATGGCTTTGGCGACCTCTTGATCATGGTTGCCTACCATTTTGTACGCAGAGGCATACATGGTCATATGTTTCATAGTGTCTAATATTTGTTGTTCAGATAATCCATCTATATTCCAATTTACTATTGATCTTCCTGAATAGGATGGGCTACCAAATCTTCTTCGAATTGTATATCAACAGGGGTAGGTCTATGATGATAGGGCCTAGCTGTTAAAGGTTTCCATGATTTTCCATATACTATTCTTTGAATATTATTATTATCTTGTTCATGACTATTTTCCGTAAAGGCTTCTTCCATATTTTCTATTGTGTTAGCAATTATGGGTGTTTCTTCTTGTAAGGTTAATGTATATGATTCAGGGATTTCTGCAGAAATTTTCTCATTTCCTTTGTCTTGAATGTTTAAAGTTTTCTCTTTAATTTGTAATTTAGATAATTTTAATATGAATTGATCCATTAAGGTTTTATTACCTTCTCCAAAATTAAAATTTTCTTTATCAAGTGATGGAGGTAGTTTAAATAAAACATTTGTGGTTTCTTTTATAGGTACATGTCTTAACATATTTTCAATTCTGGATGCTTGCCTTCCTAAAGATTGCATATATAAATTTGTATAGTTATTTTGTTCTATTACATGTGGAATTAATTCAGTTTTATGTATTATTTCTCCTGTGGTCATTTTATATGGTGTAGCCTTTGTTTCTAATTTTAATTTTGGTTTTGATCCTTTTATAATAATACTTTTTTCAGGAGGGTAAATACTTTTCATTGTATTTCCTTCAGTTGTTTTATATGAAGCATATTGACTTTGTATTGTATTTATTTCAAAATTAGGAATATGTCGTTTTCTTTCCCTACATATTTCTTTTAACCAGACAAAAAATCCTTTGTTATATCATTCTCTTTTTCGTGCCTTATTGTACTTTATATGAAATAATTCTACTAATCTAGGTTGAAAATGTTTTTTATACCAAGTTCTTATCTCCTTGTTTTCTTCAGATAAGTAATCTTGTTCTATAAATTGTTTGCTAAGTCTTTTTTCTTTTGTAAGAGTTAAGACTTGAAAATCCATTTCTGAGTCAGTTATTTCTGGTTCAGATTTTTGTATGGACCTATATTGTGGGATGATGATATTTTCTCTTGTTCTATGTAGACTTTCTAAGTTTGGATTTATAGAAGAGGTAGAACTTCTCGGTAATTCTATTATAGGTTTTGTAGATGATTTTATTTCAGAATCATCTTTACTGTTATTTCTTCTATTGTTGGTAAATTGGATTTCTATTTTACCATTAGGATTTTCTAATATTCTTTCTCGAATACTATTTATTCTTGAGGCTTGGTACTGATGATTTTCATTGCAGATTGACCATGATTCTGGTAGAGTAATTTCTGACCATTCTATGGTTTTTGGTATAATAGTATTAGATTTTTCAATATTGGTTTGAAAAAGTATTGTTTTTCCTCTTGTATCATGTTGTAAAACATTAGGGCATAATGTGGTCATAACTTTGTAATATATTCTATATACTATGGCTAAATTCTGAGATCCTGGGATCATATCGAACCCTTGGGTTTTCAGGTTTAGGGTTAATACCTTAAGGATATTTGGATCTTTTAATGATATAGAATAATTTGGGAAGCAATTAAAGTATACTGGACCATTACATAAACTAGATTCTACCATGCCTAATAAGGAATCATTAAACTTATTATGTCTAGTATCTCTTAAACATACTAATATTGAATTATTAAGTCCTAACCTGGTTAAT
Source organism: Amborella trichopoda (assembly GCF_054954075.1). Lineage (NCBI taxonomy): Eukaryota > Viridiplantae > Streptophyta > Magnoliopsida > Amborellales > Amborellaceae > Amborella > Amborella trichopoda. The sequence goes on along the minus strand of NC_142343.1, from coordinate 4,105,343 downwards.
GGTTTAATAGCTACTTGTATTAAACCTATATGAAGGTAATTGTAACTTTTATCATTATGAGATTGTATTATTTTATTACTTAATAACTGAAAATCTTCCCGGGTACTTGTTACTGATAAAGTTTGTTCTACGGTTTTTATAGCATAACCTACGTTGAAGTTAAAAGATCCTTTCTTATATATATCACTTATAGGGACTTTAGGTATATTCCAGTTCTGTATTTGGTTTTCAATACTACCTATTACTATCTCTTCTTTATCTTTTATCCTTAGAATATTACTAGTTTGGGGTAATGCTTTATTTGATAGATTCCTAATGAAATTCTCCATTATTAGGTTGCGGATGAGTGTTCGTAGCTATCTCTTACGTCTTTTTAACCTCAGCGGCTCTCCTGGCCTTAACGGTCTTTTGACTGGATGCTATCTAACCTCAACTCTCGGACCAACTTTCTCTAATGAAGGAATTTAATTAGGTTTCTCTCTCCTAAAGTATTACTCTTAGTAGTAATATTTTTTGGATACTATTTAAAGAAGACTATGGTGTGGCTCTGATACCAATTCTAACCAAGATCTACCACAACAACTCTAACCAAGATCTACCACAATTCTAACCTACTACAATTCTAACATAATAAAGACTAAATTTAATAAAGATTCTATACTATCAGTCTTAGATAACCAAAATAGAGACTTAATACTATGATAATAATGAGAGATACAGGAGTAATATCAATAGTAATCCATGTATTATAAGTAGTTTGATATATCTTTATGCTACATACAACACGCATTATCATAACAACTGTAAATTGTTACAAACTTGAAGCAAACTGAAAGCAAACTTGAAAATAACAAACTGTTACAAACTTAAACTTATCAGCTATAAAAATCAAAGCGACTCATAAAACAAAACTTACAGGCTCATAAAACAAAACTTACAGACTCATAAAACAAAACTTACAGAGTGCAGATATAGTAACTGCATAATAGTTTCCACTCGTCTGGGTAATAATCTGGTAAGGCTTTGACGTTACAGTCACACATAGATGGTTTAAAAGAGAAGAAAAATGGGAAGAGATGAGAAGCGAGACTGTTCTCTAAGAGGAGAGGTTGTTTCGAATGTTTCTCTTCCTCCCCTATTTATAGAGAAGTAAGAGATATAGGTGGGTGCCACGTGGTTGGTCCTGGTTGTAGAGGATCATTCATCCTTATCTTCGAGAATCTTGCTTTAGTTGTAAAAGACCGGTTGATGAGATGGTTGGAGCATCTTTTGAGTAATTGTGGAGACAGGTGGAATTTTTTCTGATGACAGGTGGCTTTGTCGGTGGCTCGAGCATCTTTATTTGGGTCATATCTGGGTCACATCTATTTTGCTTTTGCTTTAGGTCACATCAGCTTTGCTTTAGGTCACATCAGCTTTGCTTTAGGTCACGTCAGCTTTGCTTTGAGTCACATCAGCTTTGCTTTGGGTCACATCAGCTTTGCTTTGGGTCACATCAGCTTTGCTTTGGGTCACATCGGCTTTGCTTTGGGTTACATCAGCTTTGCTTTGGGTCACATCTTTGCTTTATGTCATATCATAAATATTATGGTATCCATATTGGGTTAATACAAGGTATGTTTTTGGGACATTCCATGTCCTGATGGGTCTGGTGTATCAAGTGGTATTTCTATTTCGGGAGTACTTGGTGTGCTGGCAGTTTCTGCCACTTCTTCAAATATTTTCAGTGGTTGTTTTTCTAGTTCTTCTTTGGTGGCTTTGGGATTTTGCTTTTTCATTATGGTAATATATTCTGCTAGACTATTTGGGTTGAAGTATGAATGAGAGCCATATGCTAATGGGATTCTTTTGAGCTATATATTGTTTGGTTCAATATTATGGTAGACAAAGACGTCCCACCATTTTATGGCAATTTGTTTGCCTAAACATGGCATATATTCAAAACTATTTGTATTATTTGGGGATATCACAAAATTCCATTTAACGATCCATGGTACTTGATACATCGCAATAAAATATAAGTGGTAATCTATATTGGGATCACTTCCATTGAAGTCAATAAAACGGTTTTGAGAGAGTTGCAGAGGTTCAGGAAGTATTTGGGTTAAAGATCCCTATGTTGCAAACCAGTTACGAAACCAATTTGGAAATGAAGTGTTTATAGGAATTTTAAACTGTAAGAACCAAGTGTGAGAATTATATGGGTTTTGAAGTGTCAGTATCTTATGCCAAGCATCTGTAGTATTTATTTAGGAAATCTGGGGAATATATTCTCTTGGCTTTGGAAGAGTCTGATCCCCAATCTTCAAAAGATAATACTTTCCTTATTTGTAATTTTGAATATGCTACTATTTTTGAATTCTTTTGATTATAATGTACCAAGGAAATATAATCTATTTCTAGCAGAATCATTTCGTACCATTCTCTTGTTTTGGTACCTACAGATGGACAAAGATTATTGCATAAGTAATACTTAGCAATACTATTTGGGTTGTCATTCACATGTCTGGATTCTATGATTGCATCAGCAACAAAATAGGTTTCAAGATATGGAGTTTTGCTGGATAAAGTTGGTTTCTTTGGTGTAGAGGTTTGGAAAACTGGAGTTGGAGGAGAAGCTGAAGGTTGGCTTGAATAAGTTGGATAATTGATATTTGGGGAATAGGAAATATGACTATTATTGGGTGATAAAGCAGGTTCTATTCTTATTGGTGACTGGGTAATATTTACTGGAATGATATCCAGTGAGGTTTCCATAGGGGCTTTTCCCCTTTGCTCAGGAGTAGAAGTATTATTATTTTTATTCATATTTGCATAAAACAAAGTTAGTGGAAAAGATAAAGCTGGTGGATCAAAATGATCAGTGTTGCCCTCCCTGCAAAAATTCAAGAGTAAGAAAATCAGGAAGATGGTTAGTAGTACCTTTTAAGTGTTCGATAGAAAAATCAAAGGATGATAATATTGCCTGCCATCGAGCAAAGATTTGCTTAGAGACAAGGTTTTGCACATCCTTAGTAAGAATATCAGTGGCGGCTTTACAATCTGTTCTAATAAGAAAATGTGTATTAAGTATATCACTTTGAAATTTAGTAACACAATGAACTATGGAAAGTATTTCTTTTTTCACGGTAGAATAATTTTGTTGAGTAGAATTCCAAGCTTTCGAAGTATAGCGGACTAGTTGTTCATCTGAGTTTATTTGTTGTTTTAAAATACCTCCTAATCCTAATTCAGAAGCATCACATTCTATTATTTTGAAAGCATTAGGATTAGCTAGATTTAAACAAGGTAATTATTTAGATTTAATTTTTATTTTCTTTATAGCTTGAGTATGTTCCTCTGTCCATTTAGGAGGATTCTTTTTAAGCCGTTCGTATAATGGTTTACCATCTATAGCCAAATTGTCATAAAAGTCTACTATATAATTTAAACATCCTAAAAATCTTTGTAATTCGGTTTTGTCTAAAATAATATCAGGAAATTTATCACCAAATTGAATAGATCTTTCGATTGGCATAATTGTACCATAATGAGTATGATGGCCTAAAAATCTTATTTTTGTTTGGAAAAGATTTATCTTTTTAGCAGATACTACTAATCATGCATGTTTGATTGCTTGTACAAAAGTATGAATATGTTTAAAATGTTGTTCTATAGTATCTGAGAAGACTAAAACATCATCAATATATACTATCATAAATTTATAATATGGGTTAAATACTTCATTCATTATTTTTTGAAATTCTGATGGAACATTTTTTAATCCAAATGGCATTACGTTCCATTCATATTGTCCAAATGGAACATTGAATGCAGTTTTATATTTATCTTCTACTTTTATTTGTATTTGCCAATAATCAGATTTTAAATCAAATTTAGAAAAGATTCTAGCAGTAGCTAGTCTACCTAGTAAGTCTTTTTTATTCGGTATTGGATACCTAATCCATTGTAAAACTTTATTTAAAGGTTTATAATTTATTACTAATCTTGGTACGCCTCTTTCTTTTTCCGCATTTTTATTGACATAGAAAGCAGCACAGCTCCAAGGAGATGCACTTATTCTTATTAGATTTTTGCTTTGTAATTCATCAATTTCTTTTTTACAAAATTCTAATAAGGTTGTATTCATTTGTACTGGTCTAGCCTTGGTAGGAATTTTTGATTCATCAAACCCCTTTTCGTAAGGTAATCCTACTATATGTTTCTTTCTTGTCCAAAAAGCATTAGGAAGGTTACTACAAATTTCTGTTTCTATTTGAGTCCGAAGATTATTGATTTTTGTTATTATTTCAGGGTTTTCTAAGTCTTCTTCTATTTGTTTATATTTTATTTCTATTTTAAGGGAACATAGAAACTTTTCTTTATTATCCATTTTGTCTTTGACTCTATTGATTTCTTTAAGTTTTGGTTTTTCTAAAAATTCAAACTTAATTGTTTGTCCTACTCTAGATGTTTCTATTCCTGTATTATTAATTGTTATTGGATATAGTAAGGTTAGGAATGGAATTCCAAGTATGACTGCCTGACTTAAGTTTTTTACTATAATAAAAGGTGTTGAAAAACAGTGTCCATTATTACATACCATAGCATTTGATAATTTGTATTTAATAAATAATCTACTACCATCAGCAGTATTAAGTATTTGAGTAGTTTTATCAAAATATTTTGATGGAACTAAACCTTCATTAATACAATTTAAATCTGCACATGAATCTACTAAAGCTAATGTTTAAAAATTATATTCTTCTTCGATGACAATTTTTACTAATATAAACCATTTTTGAGAAATAATTTTATTTACTAAGTTTACCAATATATTTTCTTCAACTTCTTTGGTTCTGAAGGTTTCTGGTTCTTTATCACTAGGATCTGCTAGTTGATCGAATTCGATTTCGTCTGTATCAGTTACAGTTCGTGATATGTCATTCTATATTTGATTCTAGTTTTTAATTGTTCTATTTTTGTTTTTATTTCATTTACTTCTTTTTTTAATTCAGATATTGTGGATTCTCTTTGAAATATATCTTTTTTAATAATTCGTTTGAGTATTTCAGCAAAATTGTAATCCTCTGGTGGTTTGAGTAATGGAATTGGTTTATTTTTTACTTTTGTTAATGTGATAAATTGGATAATAATTTCTCTCTTTTCCTCTGGATCATTTATTTTTTCTATAAGGTCTAATATTAATGTATCTTCTTTGGATAGCATATTACAGGAACATTCTTCTATATTCTGTTCAGATCCAGATTGTTCTGTTGAGGACATGAAATAATCTTCATCTTCTATTTGTCCTACCATTGCAGTATCAGTGGAAGATTCAGAAGAATCATCATCATATATTTGTATTATATCATATAGTTTATTTCTAATGGATTCTTCTAAGATTATAGTATCTATTTTCTTTTTTATTTTACATTGGCTTTTATAATGGCCAACTTTTCCGCATTTATAACACACAGGTAATTTCCTTTTACCCTTATGGTATTTGTATTTTGGAGAGAATCTTTTTATGAATTTATCTTTCTTGTGTTTTTTATGAGATTTCTTTTCTTTTCTTTCTGTCTTATATCTTTTATTTTTATGAAATTTATCTCTAGATTTTTCTATATGATATCCGAATTGTTCACAGAAGTCTCCTAATTCTTTTTTACCAGTCATTTTTTGTTTATCTAATTGTTTCTTTAGTTTCATGTCGGTACATAGGGCTAATCCTTCTGCACATAGTTCTGTAGATAATTCTCCTAATGTATAAACAGAATATGGTATTATTCCTCCATTTTTATTTTTTAATCTAGTTTTTACCTTTTCTGCAAATAAATATGGTAATTCAGCAATAAATTTTTCTTTCCAATGATCTTGCTGGCTATCTTCTCTGCTTAATAGTCTGGAAAAGAAAACATCTTTGTACCATTTATAATGGGATAGGGTTGGACATCTTAAATTAGATAACAAATCTTCAGATTGGGCTTCAAGTAAGGCTGTACTCCCCACAAAATGAAGTGTGATGGTGTAAATGAGAGTATTAACAGCATCACTTTCGGAATACAAGACATCTTGATTATTTTCATTTTTAACAGTCCATTGGCGAGTATTATTCAAAATTTGTTGTTTTGTATTTTCAGGTAAGTGGAAATCCCACCAACCTCGAAGCCATCCTGTGAAACCACAAACAATGGCTTTGGCGACCTCTTGATCATGGTTGCCTACCATTTTGCACGCAGAGGCATACATGGTCATATGTTTCATAGTGTCTAATATTTGTTGTTCAGATAATCCATCTATATTCCAATTTACTATTGATCTTCCTGAATAGGAAATATTCTGGGCTACTAAATTTTAGTCCAATTGTATGTTTAATTGTCCATGGAATACAAATCTATATTTGATTAATTTGATGAGAGAGGGCTCTGATTACCATTGATTCAGTGATTCAGCTTATCAATTTATCCTTTATCATGTATAGTAAAGGTTGATTTTTTCTTTTAGTGTATATTGTTGATCAGGGAATGGTAGATGGTAGGACAAAGATCATGGATACCATGGACCTACAAATAGCTATTAAAGAATCAAACAGTAAACTTTACGAGTAACAAAATTAGCCTTGAATCTGATTTTTGTAACGAGAAGAAATCATAGTTTTCTTGTTTTGTATATGTTGGTTCTCAAAAGAGACATATTTTTTATTGAATCTGATGAGATTGAATTGTTGTTGATATTGTTGGGTTATGTGTTGTGTGATTGATGATCATTTCTTGTCGTTTGTTCCTTGATTAGCTCTAGCCCTTTAGATTAGCGAGCTACATTGTGGGAACTAGGAAAGAAATCATCATTTTCTTGTTTTGCATATGTTGGATACAACCTGCTTGTCAATAATTCTAGGTCCATGTTGAATCCATTATTTTGTTAGTTTTGATAGATATGCATTCTTACCTTTCAATTTATTTCCAAGATTTATAAAGCATATTGTTTAGAAAATTGAAGCCTACAGTGAAATGCCTTTTCAATTTTTTTAAAAGATTTATAAAGCATAATGTTTAGGAAATTGAAGCTTACTGGTGAAATGCCTTGTGTTTCTTAAGAGAAAATTAGATGTAACTTGTGATTACTAAACATGAGTACCTTGTTAAAGTGTGCTAATCAGCAATGTTTTGAAATGAATTTTGTTGTATTAATTAATCAGAGCATCGTGTGACCAATTCCAAAGATCTAGCTGCAAGCAATTGTAACAACTCAGTTTGATGATGGGTTTGAAGATGGAAGTTGGATTTGGAACCATTCTCGATAATTTGACACTAGGTTTGAAGCTCCTTGAGAGAAGCTTGAGTTCCCCATAAGCTCTATGTACATAGCGGAAGTGTAATTTTCTATGTAAAAAGCTTTTAGCGAGAAATTATTTGTATAAATCCATGGATGCATGGGGGTGTTACTAATGTAATAATGATTGATCATAGTATTCCAAAGAAATACATTGGGGTTGTGAAACATTGTGTCAATTTGTATACATGGTTGCTCTTTGTTTTCAATTTTAAACAAGGATTTTTACTTTTTATGCAGTATTTCTTGTGACAATCTCTGTGAAGGAACTGTTTCTTGTGTATATCTTCTCTAACTATGGTTTTTTGTCAGCTAAATTCAACAAATAATTCAATTAATGATCCACACTGAGAAGTCTTAGATACCCAGATTGTGCATATTTGTTAGGTTTATGTGGCCTTTAAAGGCCTTATGAGTGTGTATTGAAATACTTTTACAGTGAAACATAAACTCAGTGGGAGTGTGGTCCCTCGAGGATCATACTAAGCAAATGATGTTTGCTTCTACCGGACTGTGCTTATCGATTTAAGCCAGACGGTTGGAAAACCCAAGGTACCTGGGCATAAATAATTAATCGAGGAGGGTTTTGGGTTAACCCTTGATGAGGTCAGAGCTTATGCCTAGATGAGTGAGTCGAGGGATTGTGTGACCCTTGTGTGTGATGGTAGACCTACTGAGACGGGGGCCAAAATCTCATCCATGTTCCATCACACGGCATGCATATTGATAGATCGTTTGGAAAAGCCAGATTTCCACTTTTGAGTGAAGCGTATGCATGTGCGAGAGATACCCTTATGCGTCATAGAGTTGTGGTCGCATCAAGTCGTGGTGACCTTGACTCGTCTCTAAGGGAGGACCCGTAATTCACAAACCGGGATTGCGACCCCTTGATTCATCAACCTGACTTTGGTGACCCCCTAATGAGCCCCTGCTTGGATTGTGGGTTATGGGAAACACTGGGTCGGTTCGATAAAGCTAGTGTGGTCAGTAGTCCACAGTTGAAGGTGGAGTACCCCGTTATTACAGATTAGATTCCTTAAAACCATACGGATCATTTTCCTGTCATATTAATTTAATTGTGTTCATTTTATTATTGAAATGATTTTAGTTTTATTATTTGAATTTTTATGAATCTCTCAATATTTTATTTTTGATTTTTGGACTTATAAAAATACAGTTATTGTTCTTACAAAGTTATAAAAATTCAAATATATATTTTAAATTGTTTTATTTAATTTTGAAAATAATTTTTTTTATAACATTCCATGGGGGCCCATAGTGCACATGGGCCCACCATGTGGCATATGGGTAGGGGCCCACATGTGCCACAAAAGGGTGGCACGCCCCACCCTCTTTGGATTCTCTTGTTTGCTTTTAAGATAATGTTAGTTTGATTTGTGGCATGTGGTCAAATCTTGGAGGGAATATATTGACCATGGCTTTATCTATTTTGTAGCAAGTTTGTTTTAAAGAGATATGGTCAATTTGAATTGATATGGATCTTATCTTATTTATATTTAGTAGTATTTATCTACTTGATATTATTTGACATATCCTTATGGAATATGTGAAATGGATCGTGCAATTTTATAAAATACATGATATTTATTTTATTTAAATATCTTGATGGGAAAATGGTTTAAAGAAGAGGGATAATGGTCCAAGCACCTTGTATAATGTTGATGGCCCATTTATGGAATGGATAACTCAAATCTCTTATCCCACAAGTCACCTTGATCAATGGTCTAGATTCAATCTCATGAAAGAGGCAAACTATGGGAAAACCCTAAGAAACCCTAAACCTAAATATTCACTATAAATAGGGGTGCTCTCCCCCAATCTCAACACAACCTCTCTCTCTCCCATAACCTCTCTCTCACCTCTCTTTGCTAAAAGGGCACACCCCATTCTCTCTCCTCCATCTTTCTCTCTCTACTTTGCTCATCTAAGTTAATTTTTTCAAATTTTAGGTGGTACTTTCTCTCCTCTCTATATCTAAGTTAATTTGGCGGTTAAAGTTTTAGTAGAGTTTTTATTTGGGGGTTAAAGTTTTAGTAGAGTTTTTAAATGGTGATTATCTAGTTTGGCAGAAATTAGCTATCTCGGTTTGAGATTGAAGCTAGACCACAGATCCCGCATCATTGGATGTGGTAACTCGGTGTGGGGTATAAAAGCCCGGTTGAAGTAATCTCCGGCATCTTTTCTTTTTATTTGTTAAGTTCTTTTATTTTATATTCTCAAGCATAATATTAGGTTGTATGAATAGCATCAAGTAGTTGAGATTTATTTTTTTTTGGAATTTCTATTGTTCGTAATAAGACCATTTGTGAGTGATCTTGTTGCCAAAATTATAAAGGGTGATTATTATTTAAAAAAAAAAAAAATTGCATTTCCCCGGCAAACGATCACATATGTCTTTCTTTCAATAGTAGTAGTTTTTTGTAATTTTATTTTGATAATCGTTTGATCTAGATATGAAATAAACAATATTTGCATGTGAGGAAACCATGGACGATAACATTGTATATTGAAACTTTGTATTTGGGTATGAGAAATATTCAAGGCATGGCTGAAATAAAAATAAAATGAAATAACTAAATAAAACTCCCCAATTAGTGTGTGTTCATTTTGGTCACTTGTTTTGGATTTGCATCCTCAAGATAAATACGTATGTTAGGAGGAATTTGATGTTTGAAGGGTACATCATCCCCTTTAGGACTACTATACATGTCATCATTCATGTTGGTTAAGAAAAACCATCATGGCCTGCAATCGAATCCAAACATAACCTACAAATAAACCAACTTAAAAATTTGGAACATTTCATGGTATGTTTCTTTATTCTTCAAACATTTTATCTCATCCAAATTTATAAGCTTTATGCTATTTATAAGTTTGTTTCTTTATTCTTCAGACATTTGTTCTCATCCAAATCTATAAGCTTTTTGATATTTATAAGCTTTTTGATATTTGTTCCTTCAATACAAATTAATGATATCCATTTATAATGCAATTTAGCTCTATCCATGTGGCTTTTAAGTTTTCCTGAAGATGGGTTTTGCTATAAAGCATTATTTGTCTCTCTGTCATGTGGATTTCATTCTCATATTGAAAAGATGCAATTTCATCACAAAGCAACATAAAAAGTGATGATGAATACAAATTCCACGGCTGAAGTAAACTATTGAAGTTTAACATACATACCCAAAGTTCTTTTTAATGTGTTAATTGTGGTGTTAATAAAAAGTAAACAAAATACAAGTATCAGGAAGCCCACAAATAGGTTGCTCTATACAAACACCCCACAAAAGAGCTCAAAAAAATGTTTTACATCTAAAATATGAACAAGAAGTTAACATACAAAAAATGGCGGACCGTGTGCTCAAAAAGGTGCCCAAAAAAATTCTAGGTTTGTTGTCTTGTGTTGCTCCCTCTTTATAACATTCACCTCTTTAGAACCATCATTATTGCTTCCTTTTTACCTGTGATTCTATTGGTGCATGTAGACTTTTCATGGTGTCTGTTGTCATTTAAATGATTATTGAAATACCATTAGAAATCTATGGGATGTTACTATATTAAAGTCTTACATAGAGAGAAAGATACAATAACGTCCATACAAATGCTATCAATTCTGAAGTAGTCAATACCTTGATAGGACTATCAATTTCTTATGCATTGACAAACCATAAGGGATGATCCTCGATGGTTGCCTCCATGGTTAGGATGAAAATCAATTTCTAGGTCAGAATTTCTACACCAAAATTACCTTTATTTTAACCAATGGAACCTTTGCAAGGAGAAAACCAACAAATATAAGGGTTTATATAGAAGCAAGGAGAAAACCAGTAATTGAACATTATCTTGCAAGAAATGTTTTATTTTTTATTGGAAGTACGACATTATGATGACATAGAGCATACCCAAAACTCATATTTTATCTTCAATCGTTCTAGGAAAGGGAAATCTCGTTTGCATTTTTTGATAGGCTCATCAAGCCCATAACTAGAAAATTCACAAAAAAATAAAAAAATAAAAGTTCAAATAAAAACCCACAACCCATTATTTATAATATTATTTAAAGTCCCCACTACAAAAATCAGGTTCAATATAATTTTGTTACTTTACGATTTGATTATTCCACGGCTATTTGTATCCATGATCTTCGTCCTACCATCTACTACTCCCTGATCAACAATATACGCAAAGAAGATGAAGAAGGAGATCAACCTTTACTATACATGATAAGGGATACATTGATAAGCTGAATCAATGGTAATTAGAACCCTTGGTCATCAAATTAATCAAATATTAATTAAAAATATACAAAACAATATTCCATGGACAATTAAACATACAGTTGGACTAAGACAATTTGCACCCACAAGAGAAAAGCTTCATGCTTTCACATGAACCATTTCAATAAAAATTCATATTGGCACATTTGTCAAAACTGTTATTCATATAAACAAATGTGTTAATCAATAAAACTAAGATAAAACCTCAAAACCCAAAAGATTAGGCTGAAAAATTAGGTTAAGGGTTTACAACCTAAAAACAATAAAAATCCAAAAAAATCAAGTTTAGGTACAAAAATCAGGTTCAATGTTTCAGAGCTCCAAAGAAAAGAAAAAAAAAAAAAAAAGACTCTTTTGAAAAAATTCACAGATATATTTTTCTTTTTCTTTTTCTTTTTTCTAAGAAAAAAAATCATAGATATCTTGATATAGGATTCGTCTAAAAAAATTTCAAAAACATTTTTTTAAAAAAAATAAATAAATAAAAGAAAGAAAGAGAAAGACCACAACCCACTGGTTACACATTATAAAAATCATAACTAGGGTTTTATACCTTATAAAGAAAAATCGTTTATTTTTCACCCAAAATACATTGATTTCCAGTAGGGATGATTAAAAAAATAAAATCAATTTTTTTTTTTTTTTTTTTTAACTAGGAGCTCATGAAACCTACAACCTAAAAATGCAAAAAAAGAAAAATCCACAACCCATTATTTGGTATTAGATTTTCATAGCTCAAAGCCTCAAACAAAAACTTGGCTTTTTTCCAAAAAAAATAAAAATAAAAAATGGAAGGAATCAATCTACCAGATTTTGATTTTGCTATTTCTTGCTCTTTGGATTTGTTAGCCAAAGAAATTTTGAGCCACTTATATTGTCTTCAAAACTCATTCTCAAAAGAAATCAGCATACACTTTGATATGTTAGCTAAAGAAATCGCGAACCCGTGTGGCTGATTTTAAGGAAGAAGATGAGAAAGGGAATTTTTGTGGAGGGCTAGGTAGGTTATTAGAAGAAGAAGAGAGAGATTGGAGGTGGAGAGATCCGGAGGAAGTGAGAAGAAAAATGGTACAGTGACCCTATGGGAAGAAGAGGGCGAGAGGGAATGTAGAGAGAGAAAGGCAAGAGAGTAAAAAGGGAGTGAGACTAAACAAAAGTATCGAGAGAGAGACAGTAAAGGAGGAGCAAAAGAGTACAAATGAGGAGAGATTTAAAAAAAAAGTAATTTTTTTAAAAAAGAGGGGGAGGATTTGAAATTTCACCTTGATATTTGAATATAAATTTAATGGTGATCAATTGGGATCTGATGCTTGTAGGTGTGGGAAGGTCCTATAAAAAATAATAATAATATATATATATATATATATATATATATATATATATATATATATATATATATATATATATATATATAGAAAAATGCTGTGAGATTATATATATATATATGCCTTATTATACACATTAAAATTTGTTTTTTTTTAAAAACATTGTTAAATAGGCCGACCTAGGCCTTATTTGGGCCTAGACAAGACATTAACGGGCTAATCAGGGACAGCATGGCCCGCTAGACGAATTCCGGTAGTCCGCAGGCAGGCCCTGTCCATTGGCAGCCCTAATCCTAAATAGGTAACCCCATTTAGTTAGGAAAAGGCTACGATGATGACGATTTTGGAGATATGGCCTATACATAATGGCAGCCAACTTTGAGACTGTGATAAATCTAAGTGTATAAATGCTCAAATTCGATTGTTTTATGATTTTATTTTTGAAAAAAATCATCATATCTAGATCTGAAAATCCCATACCAACCGAATCCTAGTGAACGAAAATTTTATCCTCACAAAAGCCCAATACATACCCGAATAACAAAATGTGCATTTCCAAAAATAATTCAAATGATTTTTGAGTTCCTAAAGAACTTCCAATTGCAATCCATTTTCCTTGTCGATGTCCCTGACAAAAGAAATTGGAAAATTTGAGAAGTCATATTTTCAAAAATTAGATGTCCTATATGTATACTCTTGGCAGGGGTTAAAAGCTTTGAGGTCCTAAAATTTTTTATAGGCTCTATGCCATTTCTCATGCAATCTCTCTCTCTTGGATAGTTGATCCCTAAGAATCGGTGTCTATAAAAGCGGATTGGTGACGTGGTTAGTCCATCCTCGATCCTAGTATGGGCAATTCGGATCGTCCTCGAATCGTCTAAATCGGTGATATGAAAAATAAAATAAATATTAAAATAGAGATTATGGGGTGAGGATTTAAGGTCTAGATGAGCTTAAAAAAAAAGAAAAAGAAAATAAAAATGTGGGTTTTAGGGGAGAACCAGACCGGGACCCATATCATTCAGAAACGGGATCAATCCCAACTGATTCTGTATCTGAATTAGCTACCCGGATGAAAATCGTTGGGTTTTATAACACATATAAGAATCTAAATTAAGCATTGCTAACATCAGTCTAAGTCCAAGCCCAATTCTTGTTGCCCCGTCTCTCTCTCTCAGGTATAATTCATGTGACCTTTGAAAATCCATGGCGACAGCTAATACAGTGGACGTACAGTGATAGAGACAAAACTAGACCCATCAAAATAAGACATCACCCAAGTGCTAGCCGCAATCTCCACCACCGTTAATCCAATGATTAGATGGTGATAGACACTTATTATGGTTTATATGGATCACAACTTACTTTCCCTTTGTCTTTAGTGGTCGTTTCCTTGATGGTTGCTTGCTTGCTTTTTCTTGTTAGATTATGTTCCATACTATTCTCACTTCATATCTCTTAAGATTTTTCTTAAATAATGAGTTTCACCCTTAATTACTGTGTTTTCCATAATCCAGATTTGTCCTAATGGATCAGTCCATCCAAATCCATAGAAAAATATACAACAGTTAGCTTAAAGAAATGTATAGAAATGAATGCAGGAAATACGTTGAGGTAACTCCATTGGGCACAACTGCCCAACATCACCATCAAACTAGCATATAAAATTTACTCGGGTTATTTTGTGAATTTTATCTCCCCCATGAAGTTCTCACAAGTTAATAGTAACAAGCTTTTTGCATGCACATTCATTCGCCAAATTCAAATAAGCATTTTAATTTCCGCCTAAAAATGTAAAATCTACAATATGATTCCCAACCTCCATGATTCCCTCAAAAGGAATTCAATGGTGATCCATTTGGGGTCTTATGTAGGCGTGGGAGGGTCCTATAAAATCATTATATATATAGAACAGTGTTTTAAAAAACGGAGAGTCAAACCGGACTTGCCCGGTTCGACTCGGGAACCGGCATAGCCCGTGCCGGTTCCAGCACAAAACCGAAAACCGCCCGATTTTAGAGTAGAACAGCCGGTTCCCATCCGGTTCACACACGTAACGCATGACACACACGTGCGAGCGTGCCCCACGCATACTCACATGCGCACACGTGTCTGAGCGCACGTGCGAGCGTGCCCTACGCACACTCACACGTGCACATGTGTGCCAAAGCGCACGTGCGAGCATGGCCCCATGCACACTCACACGTGCACACGTGTGAGCGTGCCCCACGTGTGAGGTTGCCTTAATATTTTTGCACACATATTATAATTCATATTACATAGGTATTTATATACCAAAGTTGAATACCCATCTTTCGATGTAGGATAATTTTCAAACATCATTAAATGAAAACGAAATGTAGATATAGTCTATTAATCAGCAATTCATAATCACATGTAGTTAGATGACTTGGTGGTTATGGCTTTTGTTTTTTTACTTGATGTCCCAAGGTCGAAACCCTTGGGCATATGTTGCATTTTTGTTGTGTATATACTGGTTGGTATAAATATAAATATTTTTGTTGTGTATACAGTGGTTGGTATAAATATAAATATTTTTGTAAATAGTATAAAAGACATCAAAAAATGAAAAATAAAAAAATTAATTTTTTATATAACAGTTAATTTTTGTTGTATATAGTGGTATAATTATTTTTGTAAATAATATGAAAGGTATAAAAAAATAAAAACAAAAAGTTTATTCTATTTGAAATCTCCATCTTTCTACTAACAATCTCTTTCACTAAATTAATTATAGAAACCTAAAAAAATAAATTTTTGAAAAATTGAAGCGTTATTTCCAAAATTTGTACGCATTTTATTAATTTTTACATTGATAACCAAATCTTTTATTTAATTTATGAATTTTTACATTATAAATCATGTAATGTACTATTTTTCTTACAGTTGTCAATAATATATTTTAAATTAGATAATATTATAACATATTTTTAATTTATTATTATTTGTCTAATAAAATAATTATAAAATGTAAACTTATAATTATAATTTCAGTATATAATATTATAATTAGTGAGGTTGTAATAATTTTGGATTATAGTTAGTTAGGCTGTAATAGTTTGGGTTTTTTTAATGGATTAGGGTTTTTTGTAGAAAACGAGATTTTAATGGCCATTCTTTCATGATTAGTCTACTCTTTATAATAGTCCATAAATAATTATATATTTTATCTATGATAATTCTATGATTTTTCTTTTATGTGATACAAATTTAATAGTTAAAATAAGTTTATACAGGGAAAGAGCAACTTAATATTCACAAATTGATAAAAAAAATGAAAGTTAATAATGTAGTACCCTCAGTTTTATTAGATTCCTAAAAAAAAAGATTTATAATGAATTTTAATAATTTTTTCGGATTTTTTTTTAAGCTTTAATCCGACCGATTCTCGATCCGGATCGTCGATTCGTCAAACCGGATCGGTTTTTGAGGTGCCCGATCCGGGTCATCGATCCGCTTTTTAAACCATTGATGTAGAGTAATGATCCTATGAGACCTTCCCACACCCATGTGTGTAGGACCCCAAAGCATCACCATAAAATTTGACATAAATCTCTATAGAAGTTAAGTCCTACATCCATGTGATAACTTTTCTAGATATCTATGCTAAATTTAATGGTGATCGTTTAGGGTCCTACACATATGGGTGTGGGAGGATCTCATAGGATCGTTGGAGGGTCTCATAGGATCTTTATATATATATATAGCGAGAGAGAGAGAGAGATAGACTCCAAACAATCAAATTAGAGCGTACCTTCAAATAGTGTCGAGAAATGTGGTTTCAATACTGGAAATCTTTGTGATAGCCTTAAAATACATTTTTATTTTTATGTATAAAATTTAAAGCTTCAAATATAGTGTAGATCGACAGATCTATGAAAATTTAAAAATCTTGAAAATTGACGATCTAAAAATGCGTTACAAAATACACTATTTCAAAAACTTGAAATGCATTTTTTTCTCATGTCCATGCATGTTAATGTTGAGATCATCAATTTGAGGATATTTGGGCATCACAGCAACATCTTCTAATCAAATTTTTGATATAGGCTCTAATTTGAATGTTTAGAGCCTTGGCGCTCTCTCTCCCTCTATATATATATATATATACAAACGCCCAGGATCTACAGTCCGATCCTATTTATCTTATTAAGGTAATAATTGAACAAGCAATCCTATTTTAAAGTAGATATGTAAATATCTAACTATTATATTTAATTAATTCATGTAGAATCCTATAATAATTTAGGATGAACAGTAATATGCAGATAAACGGAATAATAGAGACATCTATAACAAACCATTGAGCATAATTTAAATTGCCAACTTTTATACTGAATAATATCTTAAATTGCATAATTCATATCAAACATGTCAAACTTTTAACTATTACAAACAACTCACTGTTTATACAAACTATAGAACAAAAAAGTAAAAATAGTAAACAAAGAAGCAAAAATCAAAATAACTTACTGGGTGCATATACAGTAACTGGAAAATAACTTCCAGTGATGTGGACAGTATGAAGGTAAAGAAGTAATATTGCAATCACACATATTGAGAGAGAAAAGGTATTGAAGCTATGAGGTCAAGATAGCTTGTTGAAATTGAAGCAATGAAGAAAGAGAGAGAGGTATAACAAAACCTGTTACTGGGAAAGAAGACAACAATAGATGAGGGAAGGTGCTACCTGAGACTTTGTGACGACTTCGGAAGGATGGTAGAAGAGTAGATTGAAAGAAGAGAGGAGAGAGAGAGCAAGAAGGAGGAAGAGGGAACTCAGACTGACCTCTGAGCAACCTTGGAAGCGACCTGGAGAGCGACCTCGGGAACGACCTGGGGAGCGACCTTGGGAGTGACCTGCCTTCATGAGAAGGAGGAGGTCTTCTTATATAGAGAGGCTTTCTTCGTCTCGAAGCAAAGGAGAGGAGACGTAAAGGTAAAGTAAAAGGAGACTAGACGTAAAGGTGAGTGACACGACATAAAGGAAGATGACATGATGTAAAGAGAAAAAACAAAAATAACAACGACAAAAAGGGATGCTTTAAAAAGCATCTGCTACAATGATGTTTTTTGTCTTTTCTGCTAATGGCTACAGTGGAAGTATCTTGCACAGTGCTTTCTTGTCATGTTGTGTCGGTGCAGAATCTCTGTACAGTGTTTTGTCGGTGGGATGTTGGTGATGAGATTGGAAGAGAATCTTCTTTTGTTGGTATTCGTCGGTGGTATTATTGGCAGTACTGGTGTTGATTTTGACAGCATCGGTGGTGATATTGACAGCATCGGTGCTTGAGTGTTGTAGGAATATTTTTTATGGTCTCTGACTGAATTCATCCGGATCATGTTCTTCGGGATCAGTTTCTTCTTCCGGATCTTCTATAGGAAGATTGAGGTATTGATTGGTATGTAAGGGAGATGATTGTACTGTTTCTTCAGAGGAGACTGGCTTTCTCCCTGCTTCAGCAAATATTTCTTTGAAGCCGTAGGTAATTTGATGAACAGGATAGGTAATTTGATGAACAGGAGAATGGGAAGGTGAACGGATTGCCAAAGGCGGTTGTTCCCCTTCATATGGTATTATTTTACTGGTCATGGGTTGTTTGTCTCGGCGAGAAGTGCCTCGAGAACCCATATTAGTAAAGGAAGGTAAAGGTAAAATATTATTATTATTATTCTCATCGAATAATTGTAATGCAAGAGATAAGGGCTGTTCGTCGTTGGAGTCAAGAAAATATAGATGATCAATATTTGGATGAATATATAGCAGCTTACTTAGTAGCCAAAATAGAAAGGAAAAAGAAGAAGATTGATCATAATTATATCAAGCAAGATTTTATGTCAGAAGAAAATAAACAAATAAGACAATGATATCTTACAAAAGTACCATTACAATTAAGAGAACAATTACAGGCTAAATATAATAAATTTCTTAAAAAAGAAAGGGAAACAAAAGGATATTTTCACTAGTTAATAAGAAATTATCAAAATAAACTCCATATCCCTTCATTTGATAAACTCCAAACATTGGAAGAAAAAAACATATCTAAGTACTGATGGTACTACTACTGCTAGTACACATCCACCTGCAAAAAACATAATACTCAAGGCAGTCATCCCATCAAAGGATGAACCACCACAACCTCAATCAATGTATGATATAATTGCTACTCCATATAAAATGTTACCTAAAGAACTTGGTAAGAAACAGGAATTAATACCTCATAAAGTAGAACAAAATAATTATACAAATCTGTATATGCAATCTTTAGGAAAACAGGCAGAAAGAATAGAAAGGTTAGTTTCAACAGAAAAAACCCCGACTATTCCTACTACTATTCCCAAAGCAGTTTTGTTCAAACCACCTCCAGAATTAAATAAAAACAAATTCCATATAGGAGATAATAATAAATCTTTGATGGATCAATTAATAGCAAAATTATCACAACTTGATATAAAGGGAATACCTTCTCCTCAAATTAGTATTCCTAAACCAATTACACCTGTTATATCTAGTCCCCTACCTGAATCTTCAGATAAAGGAAAGGCTAAAATCCCAGAGCATGATACTATGATGCTCCAAGAAATAGAACCAAAAATTGAAGATACAATAGAAAACCAAGAAAATGCTTTTATGGATACTACACTTATTGATTTGAATAGAATAGCGTATGGAAAAAATTGGAAACCAATAACAGCCTTACCATATCACAACAGACCAACTCCTGTGGATATTCAATTAGAAGAGGATCCAATACAACAAGTCATATCCTATTTAGGAAGATCAATAGTTAATTGGTCAATAGATGGTTTATCGGATTTAAAAATATTAGATGTCATGAGGCACATGCCAATGTTTGCATCTGCAAATAAAATGGCAGGCAACCCAGATCAAGAAGTTGCTAAAGCAATAGTTAATGGTTTTACTGGCTGGTTAATAGGCTGGTGGGATTTTTATGTCGATGATGAAACCAAAAATAGAATCCTAACCAATACAAGGCAATGGACCGCCAGAAATGAACAAAATCAAGAAATAATATACACTGGAAGTGATGCAGTAAATACTCTCATATATACCATTACACTTCATTTTGTAGGCAGTACATCACTGCTAGCAGCAAGAGCAGAGGATCTGCTCTCTAACTTACGCTGTCCAACATTATCCCATTACAAATGGTATAAAGATGTATTTTCGCAAGATTATTAATAAGAGAAGATTCTCAATTAGATCATTGGAAAGAGAAATTCATATCAGGATTACCATATCTTTTCGCAGAAAAAGTCAAAGAAAGACTGCGAAAGAAAAATAATGGAGTCATCATATATTCAGCTTATACACTCGGAGAACTCTCCGCAGAAATATGTGTTGAAGGCTTAGCCTTATGCACTGATATGAATCTTAAAAGACAATTAGATAAACAAAAGATCACTAAACGGAAAGAACTTTGTGACTTTTGTGAACAATTTGGATATTACCTTGATAGAAAAAATATGCCAGAAAAATTGTATAAAAAAAAGAAAAAATACAAAAAATACAAAAAAGACAAATATAAATCTAAAAATAAAGATTCATATAAAAAGTCCAAAAAAAAATGAATCAATAAATTTTCCCCCAATATTAAGAAGAAAAGAAAATTACCTGTATGCTATAAGTGTGGCAAAGTAGGACATTATAAACACCAATGTAAATTAAAAAAGAAAATATAATCATTACACCTAGAAGAAGCAATAAAAGCAAAATTATATAATATAATCAATTATGATTCTTCATCTTCTACTTCTACTGATTCTCATATAGATCAAATTCAAGATAATGATCTGATATGGACAGAGTCATCTGACTCTTCCAATACTTCTGATACAGACTCTTCTATGTCAATACAAGATAATGATTGTAGCTGTCCTATACCTACACATAATGTTCATACACTCACATAGGAAGATAATTTCATATTAGACATTATTGACAAGATTTCTGATCCGAATGAAAAGAGATCTGTCATTACTCAATTTATTTCATTAACAAAAATTAAGGCAAAACCACTTCCAATCAATAAACAATCGGAAGAATATAATTTCGCCTCAATAATGAAAAGAATAAGTCAACAACATAGTTCGCAACAAAAAGAACCTTCGATTTTTGAGCTCAAACAAGAATCAAAAAAATTAAGAAAGAAGTATCTCAATTAAAAAATAGAATTAGAACTTTGGAATTACAAAACTTATCTCAACCAAATTCCGATACTGATGAAATAGACTTTGATCAAGTCAAAACATATGAGACATGCTTCTCATCAGATATTCCAGAATCCGCAGAAATTCCAGAAGCCAAAACACAAGTAATACCACTTCCCTCCGTCAATTTAATAGACAAAATAATGATTCAAAAATGGTTTGTTCAAGTCAAAATAATTGTTGCAAAAGGTTATAGTTTTGAAACTTCAGCTTTAATAGATTCAGGAGCTGATCTTAATTGCATAAATGAAGGATTAGTACCTTCTAAATATTTTGATAAAACAACTCAAATACTTAATACTGCAGATGGAAGTAGATTGTTTATCAATTATAAGTTATCCAATGCTTCTGTTTGTAATAATTACCAATGTATCAATTCACCATTTATAATGGTAAAAGGATTAAGCCAAGCAGTTATACTTGGAGTACCATTCCTTACCCTTTTATATCCTTTATCAATAGACCAAACAGGAATATCTTCAAATTATCAAAATGAACCAATACATTTTGAATTCATCCATAAACCAAAATTAAAGGAAATCAATAATGTAAAAGATCAATTACATAATAAAGAAAAATTTCTTTGTACTCTTAAACAAGAAATTAAATATAAATATATTGAAGAACAAATCAATACTCCTTTAATTCAACAAAAAATTAAAATAATACAGCAACAAATAGAAACATCTATTTGTAGCGAACATCCTAATGCTTTTTGGGAAAGAAAAAAGCATAGTATTAGTCTTCTATATGAACAAGGATTTGATGAAAAACAAATACCTACTAAAGCTAGACCAATACAAATGAATACTGTTCTATTAGAAATGTGTCGCAAAGAGATTACTGAACTCCAACATAAAAAGTTAATAAGACCAAGCTCCTCACCTTGGAGCTGTGCAGCTTTTTATGTCAATAAAAATGCAGAAAAGGAACGAGGAGTTCCTAGATTGGTTATCAATTATAAACCTTTAAATAAAGTCTTAAGATGGATTAGATATCCTATTCCTAATAAGAAAGATTTATTAGATAGAACCGCTCAAGCTTGTATATTTTCCAAATTTGATATGAAGTCTGGATATTGGCAAATACAAATTCAAGAACAAGATAAATATAAAACGGCATTCAATGTACCATTTGCCCAATATGAATGGAATGTAATGCCTTTTGGATTAAAAAATGCTCCATCAAAATTTCAAAAAATAATGAATGATATTTTTAATGTTTATCATCAATTCATGATAGTTTATATAGACGATGTGTTAATATTCTCTGACTCTATAGATCAACATATAAAACATATTAATACTTTTATACATGCAGCCCAAAACGCTGGATTAGTAGTTTCAGCAAAAAAGATGACTTTATTCCAAACCAATATTAGATTTCTTGGTCATATGATTCATCATGGCACAATTATTCCTATTGATAGATCCATACAATTTGCTGATAAATTCCCTGATCAAATATTGGATAAAAAGGAACTTCAAAGGTTCCTAGGTTATTTAAATTATGTTAGTGATTTTTATCCTAATCTTGCTATCGATTCCAAACCTTTATATGGTAGACTCAAAAAGAATCCTCCACCATGGACCAATATTCATACCCAAGCAGTACAAGTAATCAAACGCAAGGTAAAGACTCTTGAATGTCTTTCTCTTCCTCATCCTACTGCTTTCAAAATCATAGAATGTGACGCCTCAGATATAGGCTTAGGGGGCATTCTTAAATAAAAAATAGATAATCAAGAACAATTACTCCGATACACTTCCAAAGCCTGGAATTCCACACAAATGAATTATTCAATGGTCAAAAAAGAATTATTAGCCATTGTTCATTGTGTTTTCAAATTTCAAAGTGATGTTCTTAATCAACAATTTCTTATAAGAACCGACTGCAAAGCAGCCAAAGATATTCTGCAAAAAGATGTCCAAAATTTGGTTTCTAAACAAATATTTGCTCGTTGGCAGGCAATACTTTCTGCATTTGATTTTAAAATCGAACATCTTCCCGGGTCATCAAATTCTTTGCCTGACTTTTTAACCCGTGAATTTTTGCAGGGGGCAACACTAACTCCAACGACGAACAGCCCTTATCTCTTGCATTACAATTATTTGAGGAGAATAAGAATAATAATATTTTACCTTTACCTTCCTTTACTAATATGGGTTCTCGAGGCACTTCTCGCCGAGACAAACAACCCATGACCAGTAAAATAATACCATATGAAGAGGAACAACCGCCTTTGGCAATCCGTTCACATTCCCATTCTCCTGTTCATCAAATTACCTATCCTGAAGCTACGGCTTCAAAACTCATATATTCTCCAACACAAAACAAATCTGCTTCTCAAACCAATATACCCAGATCTTTGTATATTGAAAGAGCCTATCTCATGGATATTACTATCGATGAGAAACATATAAATACTGAGCCCATAAAACTTGTTCTTCTTTATTTACTCAATCATCTTAACCCTTCCAATGGGGTTAAAACAAGAGAATATTTTGAAGCAATATTGATGGAAACAGGATCCATATCTGTTGTCCATTATTACCAACAGAATACAAGGACCATCGCATATTCTAAGGTCCAAATTAAAAATCTACTTTCCTATGAAGAGTGGGGTTGCAATCTCGCGCATGGGAAGAAACTTCATAACCCAGATTTTTCATACAAATATTTCAAGTATGCCGAATACATTTAGGCATGGCATAAATTTTTCTATTATCAAAATCTCAATTATACTCATAGCTGGTACATCCAGTTTAGACTACCTGTTTTCGAAAGATTCTCCACTTGGTTTAAAAACTGGTTTTTTGTGTCGGGTTCAACTTCCTCCTGCTTTCAAAACAGTGCACGAAAAATTCCAAGAATATAACCAGATTGATAATACCATAGACATTCACTTTTATTTCATGGCCCTATACCAAATACCCTGGATAATGAAATGGGAGTATTCTATCTCCCCTGATACCACCTCTGATTACTCATATATCCCTAGACTTGGAAAGACCATTTCTGTTAAGTGGTGGGACATATTCAATATGGACCCAACATCACTAACTCCAAAACGAATACCTAGAAAACCCTGGAAAAACCACAAAGGCAGAATACAGCCAATACTTCCTTTGATTTTCCCACATACCTAAGAAATATGCTTCAATCAAACCCTAATGCCTCCAAAGAAACATTAGAAAAACAGATGAAAGAAATATTTGCTGAAGCAGGGAGAAAGCCAGTCTCCTCTGAAGAAACAGTACAATCATCTCCCTTACATACCAATCAATACTTCAATCTTCCTATAGAAGATCCGGAAGAAGAAACTGATCCTGAAGAAGATAATCCGAATGAATTCAGTCAGAGACCATAAAAAATATTCCTACAACACTCAAGCACCGATGCTGTCAATATCACCACCGATGCTGTCAAAATCAACACCAGTAGTGCCAATAATACCACCGACGAATACCAACAAAAGAAGATTCTCTTCCAATCTCATCACCAACATCCCACCGACAAAACACTATACAGAGATTCTGCACCGACACAACAAGACAAGAAAAGCACTGTGCAAGATACTTCCACTGTAGCCATTAGCAGAAAAGACAAAAAACATCACTGTAGTAGATGCTTTTTAAAGCATCCCTTTTTGTCGTTTTTATTTTTGTTTTTTCTCTTTACATCATGTCATCTTCCTTTATGTCGTGTCACTCACCTTTACGTCTAGTCTCCTTTTACTTTACCTTTACGTCTCCTCTCCTTTGCTTCGAGACGAAGAAAGCCTCTCTATATAAGAAGACCTCCTCCTTCTCATGAAGGCAGGTCACTCCCAAGATCGCTCCCTAGGTCGTTCCCGAGGTCGCTCCCCAGGTCGCTTCCAAGGTTGCTTAGAGGTCAGTCTGAGTTCCCTCTTCCTCCTTCCTACTCTCTCTCTCCTCTCTTCTTTCAATCTACTCTTCTACCATCCTTCCGAAGTCGTCACAAAGTCTCAGGTAGCACATTCCCTCATCCATTGTTGTCTTCTTTCCCAGTAACAGGTTTTGTTATACCTCTCTCTCTTTCTTCATTGCTTCAATTTCAGCAAGCTATCTTGACCTCATAGCTTCAATACCTTTTCTCTCTCAATATGTGTGATTGCAATATTACTTCTTTACCTTCATACTGTCCACACCACTGGAAGTTATTTTCCAGTTACTGTATATGCACCCAATAAGTTATTTTGATTTCTGCTTCTTTGTTTTCTATTTTTACTTTTTTGTTCAATAGTTTGTATAAACAGTGAGTTGTTTGTAATAGTTAAAAGTTTGACATGTTTGATATGAATTATGCAATTTAAGATATTATTCAGTATAAAAGTTGGCAATTTAAATTATGCTCAATGGTTTGTTATAGATGTCTCTATTATTCCGTTTATCTGCATATTACTGTTCATCCTAAATTATTATAGGATTCTACATGAATTAATTAAATATAATAGTTTGATATTTACATATCTACTTTAAAATAGGATTGCTTGTTCAATTATTACCTTAATAAGATAAATAGGATCGGACTGTAGATCCTGGGCGTTTGTGGTATCAGAGCCAAACAGTAACAACTGTGTAAATAGGAAACTGTTTATACAGTACATGAACAAGTAAAATTGTTACACGTCCTGAATAGTTCACTAAGAAGTGAGAGGATAAGTTATACTATTACTAGGGAAACCTACTTAAACTTACCACCAAGAAAGTTGATCCGAGAGTTAAGACACGAGACGAGAAGAATCTATTGCAAAGTACCGCCAAGGCCAGGAAGAGCCGCTTAGGGAAAACGCTGGATCCTTGATCGTCCTGAGTTGTCATTATCCGCAACCTACGGATGACAAATTTAATTAGGAATCTTAAAAGTAACAGTACAACTTCATCGCAAACACTTAGAGTGAAAAATAAGGAACAAATTATAATCAATGATATTGAAGATCATATTCAAAAATGGAATACTCCCAAAGTACCAATTAATGACATTTATAATAAAGGATCATTCAAATTAAAGATGGGTTATGCCATCAAAACAGTAGAAGAAAGTTTATCTGTAACTCAGAATCAAGAAAACTTTCAACTACTATCGAAAAAAGTTATTGAAAAACATATAAAAAATAAATACAAATATTTACACATTGGATTAATCCAAATAGCAGTGAAACCCTTAACCCGACTTGGGTTAAACACCTCTGTGGTTGTATGCCTAAGAGATACAAGACACTATAATTTCACAGATTCACTACTCGGCATGGTTGAATCCAGCCTTTGTAGTGGACCGATATATTTCAATTGTTTTCCAAATTTTTCAGTTTCTTTAACGGATCCACATATATTAGATATATTATCAATTAATTTGAAAACACATGGATTCCATATGTTACAAGGTTCCCAAAATTTGGCAATAGTATATAGAATATATTATAAAGTTATGAATACCTTATGTCCAAATATTATACGAATGGATCCAAAAGATCAAACCATATTATTCCAAACA
The DNA here is from genome assembly GCF_054954075.1 of Amborella trichopoda. Classification (NCBI taxonomy): domain Eukaryota; kingdom Viridiplantae; phylum Streptophyta; class Magnoliopsida; order Amborellales; family Amborellaceae; genus Amborella; species Amborella trichopoda. The sequence continues at coordinate 4,078,636 of NC_142343.1, read as the reverse complement.
AATATGGAAAAATCTCATACAATTGTCCCTAGAACAATTAAATGGTCAGATATTATATTACCACAATCTTGGGCATTACAACATACAAATCATCCCCAAGAAGTACCAAAAAATAATATTCCAAATCAAATCATTGAACACCCTGATGGAAATATAGAAATAAATTTCCAAATCAATCACAGGATGACATAGATGTTCATAGAAAAAGGAATAAAAATAACATAATTCCTAACAGAAAATCTTGTTCAACATCTTCTAATGTTATTATACTTCCACAATCTTCTCAATCTATTTCCCATACAAATCCTCAGTTAGAATTTCAATTCTCAGGAACAAGAAGAACACCTGACAATATTATTCTTCCCACATATACGGAATCCACATATATTCCGGTATCTGCTCCTGAACCCAACCTAGAGGAATATCAAATGTTAACTTTACAAATAGAAGAAAATATAGATGATCAATATTTGGATGAATATATAGCAGCTTACTTAGCAGCCAAAATAGAAAGGAAAAAGAAGAAGATTGATCATAATTATATCAAGCAAGATTTTATGTCAGAAGAAAATAAACAAATAAGACAATGGTATCTTACAAAAGTACCATTACAATTAAGAAAACAATTACAGGCTAAATATAATAAATTTCTTAAAAAACAAAGGGAAACAGAATGATATTTTCACTAGTTAATAAGAAATTATCAAAATAAACTCCATATCCCTTCATTTGATAAACTCCAAACATTGGAAGAAAAAACATATCTAAGTACGGATGGTACTACTACTGCTAGTACACATCCACCTGGCAAAAGCAAAATACTCAAGGCAGTCATCCCATCAAAGGATGAACCACCACAACCTCAATCAATGTATGATATAATTGCTACTTCATATAAAATCTTACCTAAAGAACTTGGTAAGAAATAGGAATTAATACCTCATATAGTAGAAAAAAATAATTATACAAATCTGTATATGCAATCTTTAGGAAAACAGGCCGAAAGAATAGAAAGGTTAGTTTCAACAGAAAAAACCCCGACTATTCCTACTATTCCTAAAGCAGTTTTGTTCAAACCACCTCCAGAATTAAATAAAAACAAATTCCATATAGGAGATAATAATAAATCTCTGATAGATCAATTAATAGCAAAATTATCACAACTTGATATAAAGGGAATACCTTCTCCTCAAATTAGTATTCCTAAACCAATTACACCTGTTATATCTAGTCCCCTACCTGAATCTTCAGATAAAGGAAAGGCTAAAATCCCAGAACATGATACTATGATGCTCCAAGAAATAGAACCAAAAATTGAAGATACAATAGAAAACCAAGAAAATGCTTTTATGGATACTACACCTATTGATTTGAATAGAATAGCTTACGAAAAAAATTGGAAACCAATAACAGCCTTACCATATCACAAGAGACCAACTCCTGTGGATATTCAATTAGAAAAGGATCCAATACAACAAGTCATATCCTATTCAGGAAGATCAATAGTTAATTGGTCGATAGATGGTTTATCGGATTTAAAAATATTAGATGTCATGAGGCACATGACAATGTTTGCATCTGCAAATAAAATGGAAGGCAACCCAGATCAAGAAGTTGCCAAAGCAATAGTTAATGGTTTTACTGACTGGTTACGAGGCTGGTGGGATTTTTATGTCGATGATGAAACCAAAAATAGAATCCTAACCAAAACAAGGCAATGGACCGCCAGAAATGAACAAAATCAAGAAATAATATACACTGAAAGTGATGCAGTAAATACTCTCATATATACCATTACACTTCATTTTATAGGCAGTACATCACTGCTAGCAGCAAGAGCAAAGGATCTGCTCTCTAACTTACGCTGTCCAACATTATCCCATTACAAATGGTATAAAGATGTATTTTTCTCAAGATTATTAATAAGAGAAGATTCTCAATTAGATCATTGGAAAGAGAAATTCATATCAGGATTACCATATCTTTTCGCAGAAAAAGTCAAAGAAAGACTGCGAAAGAAAAATAATGGAGTCATCATATATTCAGCTTATACACTCGGAGAACTCTCCGCAAATATGTGCTGAAGGCTTAGCCTTATGCACTGATATGAAGCTTAAAAGACAATTAGATAAACAAAAGATCACCAAACGGAAAGAACTTGGTGACTTTTGTGAACAATTTGGATATTACCTTGATAGAAAAAATATGCCAGAAAAATTGTATAAGAAAAAGAAAAAATACAAAAAATACAAAAAAGACAAATATAAATCTAAAAATAAAGATTCATATAAAAAGTCCAAAAGAAAATTAATCAATAAATTTTCCCCCAATACTAAGAAGAAAAGAAAATTACCTGTATGCTATAAGTGTGGCAAAGTAGGACATTATATTAAACACCAATGTAAATTAAAAAAGAAAATAGAATCATTACACCTAGAAGAAGCAATAAAAGCAAAATTATATAATATAATCAATTATGATTCTTCATCTTCTACTTCTACTGATTCTCATATAGATCAAATTCAAGATGATGATCTGATATGGACAGAGTCATCTGACTCTTCCAATACTTCTGATACAGACTCTTCTATGTCAATACAAGATAATTATTGTAGCTGTCCTATACCTACACATAATGTTCATACACTCGCACAGGAAGATAATTTCATATTGGACATTATTGACAAGATTTTTGATCCGAATGAAAAGAGATCTGTCATTACTCAATTTATTTCATTAACAAAAAATAAGGCAAAACCACTTCCAATCAATAAACAATCGGAAGAATATAATTTCGCCTCAATAATGAAAAGAATAAGTCAACAACATAGTTCGCAACAAAAAGAACCTTCGATTTCTGACCTCAAACAAGAAATCAAAGAAATTAAGAAAGAAGTATCCCAATTAAAAAATAGAATTAGAACTTTGGAATTACAAAACTTATCTCAACCAAATTCCGATACTGATGAAATAGACTTTGATCAAGTCATAACATATGAGACATGCTTCTCATCAGATATTCCAGAATCTGCAAAAATTCCAGAAGTCAAAACACAAGTAATACCACTTCCCTCTGTCAATTTAATAGACAAAATAATGATTCAAAAATGGTTTGTTCAAGTCAAAATTATTTAAAGGTTTATAATTGATAACCAATCTAGGAACTCCTCGTTCCTTCTGCATTTTTATTGACATAAAAAGCTGCACAGCTCCTAGGTGAGGAATTTGGTCTTATTAACTTTTTATTTTGGAGTTCAGTAATCTCTTTGCGACACATTTCTAATAGAATAGTATTCATTTGTATTGGTCTAGCTTTAGTAGGTATTTGTTTTTCATCAAATCCTTGTTCATATGGAAGACTAATACTATGCTTTTTTCTTTCCCAAAAAGCATTAGGATGTTCGCTACAAATAGATGTTTCTATTTGTTGCTGTATTATTTTAATTTTTTGTTGAATTAAAGGAGTATAGATTTGTTCTTTAATATATTTATATTTAATTTCTTGTTTAAGAGTACAAAGAAATTTTTCTTTATTATGTAATTGATCTTTTACATTATTGATTTCCTTTAATTTTGGTTTATGGATGAATTCAAAATGTATTGTATATATATATATATATATATATATATATATATATATATATATGAAAAAGTTTATATAGAGTAGAGGCTCTAAACAATCAAAATAAAGTGCACCTTTAAATAGTGTTGAAATATGTGGTTTCAATATTGAAAATCTTTGTGATAGCCTTAAAATATATTTTCATCTTTAGTTATAAAATTTAAAGCTTAAAAAATAGTGTCGAATAAGAAGATCTATGAAAACTTGAAAAAACTTGAATATTTTCGATCAAAAAATGCACTACAAGATGCACTATTTCCAAAACTTGAAATCCATTTTTTTCTCATGTCCATGTTGCTGGAATATAGCATATCGGGCCCTTTTTCTACAGAAAATTTATTTTTTCAATAATGGTACAAGAGCCATATTGAAGTATATGTGAAATCCCATATGGTTAACATGAAGCAATGCCATATACATGGATCAATTTTTAAGTTTTAATAGGATGTATCACTGGAAGGAAAACCCGGTCGTGTGTTTGGATTCCTTATAGGAAGTTGGTTTGGATTAACAGTTTGGAGACAACTTGATAATCCTAATTAGCTGCACTTAAGGGAATTATGGCAGGAGTAATATTTGGATCTCAACTCCTATATACCATAAATGTGAGAGTTACAAAATAAATGAATTCTCTATAAAAAGAGATTAAACACCACTAGAACAGACGGGGAGAATGATGGAAAAGAGGTGAATGAAACTCACCAAAGAGGACTCTCAAAATAGCCTGTCACCAAATGACATAGTCTATAGGTTTTGGCATGGAACCTTCAATCTCTCATATGATTTAAGGATAGATCCAAGTAAGTCAATTTTATTTTATTTATATATTATTATTATTATTATTATTATTATTATTATTGAGATTAAGACATGTATCTTGATGTAAGATAATCAATTTAAGGATATTTGGGCATCTAAAGAATCTTTTCTAGCAAAATTTTTGAGGTTGGCTCTAATTTAATTTTGGGGTTTTAATTGAAAGGTTGGGCTGTATTTTCTAGCTAATAAAGAATTTCAGACCATTTGTTATTGATCCAACCACAATAAATGGACACTCTTTTGTATTAAATTAATTTTTATGATATGTAACTTATTGTAGGGTGCTTAAGAACCCATAGTTTGCGGAATTGGAAATCATAAATATCGGGATCCCACCCAAGATTGTGTACATAATGGCTAAGTATGGAATAGATGAATATAACTATAAATTGAGTAGAAGAAATAAAGCAAAAATACAAAGTCACATCACAATGACGCAATATTAACATGGTTCACCCCGTAGGATCCATAGCCTTATCAAGCAAAAATCCACTATCTCAATGAAAATTACAATTTTGAGTTATAAGAGATAATACATCTTTTGAAATATCAGTAAAAACTATACCGATCTTCCCTTCTAAACTCGCTCTCTAGACCGAGCAACAATGTCGATCATCTCATCTTCTCATCGCTATATTACTACCAGAAAGAACACAATGAGAGCAACTAAGAGGCTTTCTCTCTGTAGAAATAGAAATTTTACCAACCCAAAACCCATATGAATACTGCCCCTTTCTCGGAGGCCATGTCTCTAAAGAATTTTAGAGAGAGTTGCTCTTTCCTTTAGAGAGGAGAATGCAACAAGATAGGAAATTGTATATTACATGTCACAAGATAGGCAAATATCTATTACACCATTGTATTATAATTATGTGAAAGAACCACCACAAGAATTATGTGGGGAATAATTATTTTCTCAAAGAGTTCATCTCTCTCTAAATTCTTTATAGTATCATAGCTTGAGGAATGTGCTTTTCTTGGTACATATAATTGAATCAGTACCGGCACTTTAATGCACTATGTCCAATTTTTTCACAAATTTAACACCTTCCTTGGGGTGTTTGAGTTGTTTGTTGTATCTGTGAAAATTATTTGAATATTTGATTCACGTGATGCATAAGTGTAGTACCACTTTCTTGGTTTGTTTGAGGCATATCATGTCCCCTATTATTGTTCTGGCATGTGTGAGTAAATCTACGCCCCTGAGAATTGAAAAACTGTTAACCGCCAAAGTTGTGTCTCCCTCTACCTATATAATTTCTAGTACCTCTATTTGGTCCAAAATTTGTTTGTTGTCCAACAAGAGCTATGTTATGATTTGGATATGAGTATTCTTTAGAGACATGAGGTTGATTTCTAATCTCATAGCTTTGAAGAAATGTTATAATTTCATAATATGAAGGAATCAGAGCCTTAACCATAGTGATAGTAAAAATCTCATATTTTGGACTAAGTTCATTAAGAAATCAAAATACCTTATTTTCGTTTGGTATAGGTTTTTCAATAGCTGCCAAATCATCACAAATACACTTGAATTTGCATATGTATTCTAATAGGGTTGAATGCCCCTTCTTGCAGAGTTGGAGTTGGTGGATAAATTGGAACTCCCTAGCTTGAGAATCACCTACATAGACATTCTTTAGGAATTTTCAAACTTCTGCAGAAGTCTTGAGGCCGACAACAAAGCTAAGACACTTTTCTGATAATATCCATGTGATCTAGGTTTTAAGAAGCCAGTCGGACTGAGAGAGAGCATTTGAGTTTTTTATAACAAATAATTGTTCAATGTCAATTTAATAGATACAAAATTTCCCAAATTAAGGGTGGAGGGATAAGGATACTTGTTTGATGAAGATGACCCGTCCAATAAAGAAGAGATATTGAGGTTTAGATGGGTCGTAAAAAAAAAACAAAAAAAAAATGGTAAGAGAGTTGGTTTAGATGAATATGAGGGCGTTGAAGCTAGCAAAAAAACGAAGACAAAATGACGACGGTAATGCAAAGGGTATGATGATTAGAGTATGAAAGAGAAAACAAATTTTCCTATAGAGAGAGAAAACGTGGCCAAGGTGTGATGGGTTATACATAGAGGAAATAAAAAAATAACGATCCAAACAAGGTGTGATGGGGTTAATGTGAGGCTCAAATATGTATTTTCATAAAAAGAGGGAGAGAGTTGCTAACCTTTTGTGCAATGGGAGGAAAGACAATCCAAGGCTTGTGAAGAACAAACACTGCCTCGACTTGAAGACTAAGGCAGGCGTTATCCTTTGTCCAAAACGTTATGAGTTCTTGCAAGGCGTCAACAATAGCGATAACAGGAGGCCTTCCTGTGCTGCTAAGGTGAGCCTTGGAAATAGCGTCGAAATATACAACAAGTTTTTCTCAGAAATTGCCAACAGGAATAATATCGTGGAGATGCTGCTTGGTGAGGCACAAATTTTAGATCGAACAAGAGAGGCTTACTTTCGCAGAAAAACGGCCCCGATAAGAAGGCTGAGAGGATCAACTTTGCTATGATACTACAAAGAATTTTAGAAAGAGAAGAATTTTTTGGGAAAATAATTTTGCCCCACACAAATTTTTTAGTAGTTTTTTTATTGTATATATAATGATAATACAATGATGTAATCGACACTTTATTATCTTTTTGACATGCTATATACACATGCTATATACACCTTCCCCTAATTTCTCTCTACGAGTGATTCTCTTGCTCTCTCTGTGTGTATTGGAGCTTTATTTCGAGCGTTATGAACATGGATTGATACCTAGTAAATAAATCATAAATAAAATGAGATTCAATTCTAAAAAAATAAATAAACTAGTGATCAATACAATATAAAGCTGCAATACAATAAAGTCTATAAATCTCTGAGAGCATTTAGTGATTTTCTACAATAATTCAGCAGCCATATGCAATGAGCCCGTTTTAGTATTTAAAAAAAGGAAAAAGAAAAAAGGAAAGAAATAAAAGCAGGAAAAAGGTAAATGAAATTTTTTTTTGAAGGTATAAAAAATGAACTTTTATAAAACAGGAAACATGTAAATAAACTTTCCTAAAACAAAAATAGATGTTATTAATAGTAAAGTTTTTTTGGAACGATTTATTGTAAATATAAAAAAAGCGTGTTTAGACTTCTTCATGAAAAAAACGCGATTTTTTGACGTTCTTTTGAAAAAAGCGATTTATCTCGTGGTTTTGATATATATGTAACATTAATATGAAGTTTCCTATTTAGTATGGATTCCTAACCTTATAGATATGGGAAGAAAGTACAGAGAATTTATGAATTCTATTTTGGTCACCATATGGAAATGGTGGTTGCTCTGGAAAAAGACGGAGCTAGAGCCTTCTGTGCATAAGATGCAATTTCCTCTTAGAGAGAAGAAAATCTCCTTTGGATATATGATGGTGCCTCTTTTAGACTCCTGAAGATTGAAAGGCTCGTTTGTTCGTGTAGAAAAGTGGTTCCTATAGAGATTTGGAGTTGTTCCCTTTTTAGTCAGAGAGAAATTAAGTTTCTCATTACTCTCGCGTCTCTATCTGATGTTGTCGATATTGCCAGAAGTAAAAAGACTGAATGAAAAGTTGTTTTAAAGGGTTTCCTCGACTTGGTTTTATCGAGGTTTACTCTAAAATATTTGATGTAACTCTCATTGGTATAGTGAATTTATATCTGCCGTACCCGTGGATGTAGCCCTTTTGGGGTGAACCACATAAATCTTTGTGTTCTTGTTGTATGTGTTTCATGCTTTATTTCTCGTACTTTATTTGCCAAAATAAACCCATCGGGTTTAGAGCTTCCACGCACAACAAGTGGTATCAAAACTCAATACTATACACACTTTCCTAACTTATTACATTCTCCTCTCAAAAAAAAAGAGCAATGCACTTTTCTATCATTTCTCTTGGATACCTATCTCTATTTTAGAAATCTCTTATCATAACCTACAAAGGGGTTATCCTCAAAATGATAAGTATTTTGCCTTCGCCTTCTCTTTTATAGAGATCACTTGGGCTTCTTTTTTGTTTCCCAAGTAAACCCCTTTTTCCCTTTCCTATGGTACAATTAATTTTTTTAATAAAATATATGTGAAGTGATTTTTACTATCACCAAATCTAACAATCTCCACCTTATAACAAAATCACCAAATTTTACCTACTTTCATTGAAGAGATTTCTTGATTTCTTCTTACTTGTCTTCATTGTGAAATTCTAACAACACCCTGCCTCTATATTTCTATATCTCAAATTATGTATCCATTAAATTTTCCCATTCATCTTTTTAGTCATACAGGCCTTAGCCTCATATACACTTTGTGCTCTAATACCAATTGTAGGATTCTCGAAAACCTTTTATAAGTTGCTATCTGTAGTCATTTTAATTAAAAAAAGGGAAAATATTTTGATAGGGCTGCAAACTATTAAAATAAACAAAGCCTCATCTCAAAGCTCACCAAAAATTGTAGTTCTGGTATTGGAAAACCTTTAAATTAATCATATTGACCTTGACCATTATGATTATGAAAAAAATTAAAATTTCAAGCCCTAAAAATAGTTTACACATTATCTAGACAATCCATTTGCCTTAAAAATAAATATTGACAAATCTTGCCGATCGGAACCATTTTTTGAGCTACGAATTTCATAACAACAGTAGAAATTAATTTTAAAGCCATCATAGATATTTCACATGCCCAAAGTATTTTTTACACATGGTTTTTAGGTGAAGCCTTACTTATTTTCAGAAGGCGCAGGCCTTATGGAAATTGCATCAAAAAGGCAAAAAAAAAAAAAAAAAACAAAACAAAGAAAGAAAAAAAGAAGAAGATAAAAGGCCAACACAACTTGTTTGGGCTTTTTGGGAAGACGTAAAATCAATTGGAACCTACACTTTGGCCACGATAGTGATAATGATTTATGAGAAAATAACGTATATATCTATTATATGTTGTGTTATTATGAAATTACTGTGAAGTTTTCATTATTACATGTATACCCATTTTTCAAATTTATAACATTTTTTTTAAAAAAAAGATAGAACTGGCCTTTTTGGTTTTTGAAAAATCAAAATGTTTAAACGTTTCGATTTTTCAAAAACTAAAACACTCGTATTTTATTTTTTAAAAAACCTAAAATTGGATATTTTTGGTTTTTTCAAAATTGAAAACTATCTTTAATTTTCCAATAACTTACTGGAAAATTTACTAAACGAGACAGATTTTTGGTTTTTGAAAGACCAAAATTGTCATGTTTTCAATTATTCCAAACTGAAAATTAGATATTTTCAGTTTTTTAAAAACCAAAAACTATCTTTCATTTTCCAGTTACTTGCTAGAAAGAGACATATTTTTGGTTTTTAAAAAACCGAATAAGCAATTTGGTTTTTCAAAAACCGAAAATTGGATTTTTTTTTTCAAAAACCAAAAAATATCTTTCATTTTCCAGTTACTTATAGGAAAATTTACTAGAAAGAGATTGATTTTCGATTTTTGAAAAATCAAAATTATCGTGTTTTCGATTTTCAAAGCCGAAAACTATCTTTCATTTTTCAGTAACTTACAGGAAAATTTATTGGAAAGAGACAGATTTTCAGTTTTTCAAAAGCTAATTTCTAATTTCTTAAAAACCGAAACAGGCAGTCCTGTTTTTTTTTTTTTTTTAAAGATTATGAAGTTGAAGAAACGATGATATATATATATGAAAACGATTCAATACGCCTGCTCGTGTCTTTGCACTTGTACACCAACAGGTATGATTTTCCTTTTCCCCTCGATGGAGATCTCGCGGTCCCCAATGCGAGCAGTCGCCATCTGACATTTGCAGGGACAGCTCAAGCAATCCCTGAAGGTTACATTTGCAAAGACAACAACTCTCACTCTCTCTCCACGGCAACTCTCTCTCTTCTCGCTCCTGTTGTCTCTCCCTCTCTCTCGCTCCTGCTGTCTCTCATCAGCAATGATGGCTCTTCACGACAACTCTCTCTCTCTTCTCCAGCTCTATCTCCCTCTCCCTCTCTCTCTTCTCCAGCTCTATCTCCCTCTCCCTCTCTCTTGTGCAAGTTAATTTTTTTGCGTTTTTAAATTGCTTATGGTAGATATAGCTGCTATCCAAGCAGCAAACTCATAATCTCCACTGCGAAGGGCAGCCTATATGGAAATTACCAACTTTTGGTGAGTATAACTCGAGAAACACATAAAATAATTGCATGAATGACATGGAATACATTGGCCTAGTACATGTAGGTTCCATGCAAATTTTCCAAATAATTGTAAGTTGTTATTAACTAGCTGATGACAAAATGAATATTTCCTCACGAAGTAGAACAAAACCAAAAAAATCATAATCACTTTATACGTAATGCAAGTTAAAGATACCAAAATTGAGATTTTCATGAAAAATAGAGTGATGAGAATGATACAACAACACAAATTAAAGAAATATGACCTATATCTCTTTAAATTTTCTATAATTCAGGAAAAAAGAAACTTTTTTCATACCAGACACCAAATAAAAATGGGAACTTTTTTCATCATATTGAGAACGAACCTCAGAGCAAACCTTATGATAAGCACAGAGACAACCAAAACCCCCAAAACCCAAAACAAAAGAATGATATCACCTGTAAAATCAAAATAATGCACCAACATCGTATCCTAGAAAAATAAAGTCTAAAATAAAAAAAAACTAAAATAGATTCAAAGATATCCTAAAAACATAAAGAAATTGACTTTAGAAATAAAACTAAATTTGTAATGGGGGAAAAGATTCAAAGATAGTATACATAAACCTCGAGTGAACCTCAAATCTACTGAAGATTGCTCAATCATTTTTGCAGCAGCAATGGAGCACAATTTTTTTTGAAATTTCAAAATTTTTCTGTATTTTAGGTTGTATTTGTAGAGAGAGAGGGGCATAGAGGGAGATTGAGAGAGTGGGGAAAAAACATGATGGAGGTAAATAGCAGAGGAGTCACAAAGGTTTGTTAATCATAAACTTCATGCATACTGACTAAATCTTGGTGTGGTCTCAATTCATTCTTGCAGTTCAATTGAAATTGTAATACATTAATATTGTGTACAGAATTGATACGAACATAGGTTTGTTGCTCTGTATCCGTTCACAGGGACACATTGAATGACTGAAAAACCAAAACCCCCAAAAACCAAAATGGAACAAACAAAATCGAAATGCAAAGATTAAACAATAGCACACCTGAAACTCGGATGAACCTCAAACTACTGAAGATTATCTCAATCGTCTTTGCAGCAGCAATAGAGCATAGAAAATTTGGGAAATTTCAGAAATTTTCAGTGTGCTAGGTTATATTTCTATAGAGTGAGAGAGAGGGGCAGCGAGAGATATATTGAGAGGGGGAGAGAGCGGTAGTCGGGAGAGAGATTGAGAGAAAGGGGCTAGTTTCAAAGAGATTACGAGGGTTTGAGAGATAAGCCAGTGAAGGAGCAGCAGGAGAGAGAGAGAGAGGTTCCTCAAGTTTGATGGAGAGAGAGAGGTGGGAGAATGGCAGCAGGAGAGAGAGAGGGGTGGAAGGAGGAGAGATAGAGGGTGGGAGAGTGGCAGCAGGAGAGAGAGGGGTGGAAGATGGAGAAGAGCGAGAGAAGGTGGGAGAGTGGCAGCAAGAGAGGAAGAGTTAACTGAAAGATTGAGAAGAGAGAAAAAGGGTGGGAGAGTAACAGCAGAGAAGAGAGAGATACCATCGTGAGAGACAGGAGAGAGAGAGAGAGAGATGGGGCGGGCTTGCCTCTGAAAGGCGTGACCTGTGAAGCCCTCCTGCAAATGTTAGTGGTTACTGTAGCTTGAGGGAGGCATTGACAGAGCGTTGGGCATGGCGAGATCTTCATTGCGAGATCTACACCGTTGGCATATGAAGTCCATATACGCGAGCAGGCGTATGAAATCTTTTTCCATATATATATATCACAAAAACTTCGCAGTGATTCTATAATAATGCTAAATATAACGCATATATACATTATTTTCTCTTTTTTTTAAACGGATCAAGATGGCCCCCAATTCCAATGAGATTGATTATTTGATAAGGAAAAGTGTTCAATGAATTGTGCAATAGCCCGCTTACTCTTCAACATCTATCTTTAAGATGGATGTGTAAAACGCACGAGTCAAATCTGGTGCCAAAAACATTCTAAAAAAAAGCACATTTTAAAGTTCAATTATTATTATTATTTTTCACATATATGCTAAGCTTTCTTAAAAATGATTAATCCTTAAAATTTTGGATAAAAAATTGATCTTTAATGCGAATTTTAGGGGGGGCGCAGGTGTTCATTTGAGTCCGGTACTCATAGAAACCCCATCTATTTGAAAATGAGTGCAGTTTGTATAGAGCCGAGGTTCTAAACAATCAAAATAAAGCATACCTTCAAATAGTATTGAGAAATGTGGTTTCAATACCGAAAATCTTTGTGAAAGTCTCAAAATATATTTTCATTTTTAATTATAAAATTTAAAGCTTAAAATAGTGTAGAGCAAGTAGATCTATGCAAACTTGAAAATTGACAATCCAAAGATGCGTTAAATGATGCAAAATTTCAAAAATTAAAACCTTTTTTTTTTTTTCTAATGTCCATACATCTTGATATCGAGATGATCAGTTTGAAGATATTTGAGTATCAAAACAATGAAATTTTTTAAGTAGGCTCTAATTTGATTATTTAGAGCTTCGGCTCTATTTAAACTTTTTCCTTTGATAATTCATATTCTTCTTGTACTGTACATCATTCTTGTACTATGATGGATGATTTAGTAATATCTTCCCAACTTTTGGGAACATGCCTAGGGATTCCCGTCACGTGGCAAACGCTCAAGGTCGCAATCCCACGCAACCTAAAATTAACATATTAAAAAATTATATACATTTTTCCATGTTTTGGGACAGGAAGGAGAGAGGAAATATGTGCAAAAATAAGTTGTATAAATCACAATTTAAGTTGCTTAACCTTATGGTAAATACAAATTTGGTCAGTAAAAGTGGCAAAATTTGTGTGAACAACTGCGAATGCCCAGGCATGCAATAGGATAGAGATATAGAGAGAGAGCATGCAGGGGAAGAGAGGCGTTCTACGATCTCATTTTCAGAGAACGCAATGAGGCTGCAGACCGGCTTGTCAAAGCGCGTGCCTTGATGCAATCCTTTGCTTTGCTTTTGTTTTTCTTGTGTTCTTTTTTGTATTTCTTCATTTTCTCATTGAAACTTCTTACTTACCGCTCAAACAAAAAAAAACGAAGACAATTTGGTTTAACAGAAGTGGCCAGTATTTTGTGTACAACTATAGCGCCTAGGCATGCAATAGGAGAGATAGGGAGAGTATCTTAAGAGCAATATTGTCATATGCGATTCGTAGTTGGTTTTGGTTTGGTGAGAATAATGAAGCAATTTGATGTTTCAGCTTATTCAAGGGAAAACTTTAGATTTTTTTAAAAATTGAATATAAACAAATTAGATATTTATATGCATAATATATAAAAATAATAAAAAAAACTAAAAATAAAAATTTCAAAAAAATAAAATATAAAAAAATACTTTTATATGATATTTCTTTGCTTTCTGTTGAATCTGCCCAAGACAGACTGTAGCGGCTCAAATATGACCAAAGCAGTAGTACCAGGCTTTGCTTCGCTTTGGTCTAAGCTTAAAATCCGAAGGCTTCAGCCTCGGCTAAAGTGAAGTGAATTCGACAACAGTCCTTGAGAGTAAATAACAGTTTGGTTAGCAAAAGTAGCAAAAATTTTGTGCACAGACACGGAGCATACAACAAGAGAGAGAAGAAAGATAGAAAGAGAGAGATAGAGAGCAGGAAAAAGAAAAAATAGAGAGATAGAGAGAATCTTGAGAGTAAACTAACCGTTATAGAGGAGGGAACCTGGTTTGGGGTGGGGAAGAGAGAGGGAGGAAATGAAACCTTGAGGATATTCTCCTCAACGTTGTGGCTGAGGTAAACTGACCATTGTAGAGGAGGTAACCTGTATCCTGAGGTCTGGTTTTGGGTTAACTAGACTCCGACACTTGATAATGAAGTATAGTTGTGGGCTAAACCCAAACCTCAAGATACAGATTATCCACTCTCATGCCAGTTAGCGCATACATTCTCTATCTCATTTTAGAGAGTGAGGGATGTTTAGGAGTTATGCGGTGAGAGAGGAGCATTTATAGGAGGTGTGAGGATGCTTGTGCCTTGGTGCATGGTTAGAAGGGTAGCAACCAGGTATTGATGGGCACCATATAATTGTGTACCAACCGCACAATCCTCTAACACAAACGCCACTATCTTTATGGTGACTTTCTCAAAAAGACGTGGATGGAAAAATTGTCCGATCCTTGCTCCGCCACAAAAATAGAAGTTGTAGTATGCGATTGATTTTTTCTTTTTGAACATATCTGTGAAGAGTAATGATCCTATAACATTAAGATCACCATTAAAATTGGTACGGATCTTTAGAAAAGTTATCATATGGATGTGGGACTTGACTTTTCTATAGATCCATACCAATTTTAATGGTGATCCTTTGAGGTCTTACACACATGGATGGGGGAGGGTCCTATAAGATCATTTCTCATTTGTAAAACCAATTAATATGCAGTCAGCCCGCATATTGTAGAAATGAGGGCTTGGTAATAAATATATTTTTTAAATACAATATAATACTAAGTTTTAGAGAATATATAATCTTTGGCATGGGAATCTTGAATATAGGAAAAAAATTAAAAATATGAATAATAATTATATTTAAAAAACATTTGACCGTTAGTTACAATTGTTTTTAGATAGACCACCTATGTACATCCATCTTTAAGATGGATGGTTTATACCTCTGGAATGCATATTGTAGAAATACGGTTCTGCTCGCATGAAACAATATTCTTTAATATATTCACCTAAGCCCCAATAGAAACAGTACAGATACTATGCTCCTTTGGGAGCGTAGTTTATTTCTATTCCCTCGGTTAGATGACCTACTTGGAGCATTTTCCCAATCTAAAGTTTCTTTAACCGCTTTAGAATCACTATATGATTATTCTCAAAACAAAAGAAATTGAAATTTGAGTTCTTTAATACTTAGATCTCACCCTAAAAAAATTGGTCGGGTTTTATTCACGCTTGAGACATTATTATTTTTAAGTGTTTAGAGGGTCCAATTAGGAAATTTTTAATTAAGGTTAATCTATGTGCTAATTTGGGGTCCCCAGATGGGTTTTACCAAAGGGAGTAAATACATTGTATATTCCCTAGGAAGTAGAATATCTTTTCATAAAGGAATAGATATCACATAAAATTTAGGAATGCTTTTGGTTGGTTTTGTTGTTACAATTGATACTAGTCGAGGGATGGCAATGGGCCGGGTAGCCTGGGCCACAAACTATGGCCCGAGGGACAGGCTATGGCCAAGTTCGATGAGGCCTGGCCCAATTGGTCCGACCCTAAAAAAAGAAAGACCTGAGCCAAGAACTATGGCCCGAGGGCCGGGCTAGGGCTAGGTTCTGCCCTGCACAACCCCTTATTTTTATTTTTTTTCTTATTTTATTGATCTGGCCCTATAGAGGCGAGGGTCATGGGCAAGGCTGGCCCAGCCCGGGCCCAATTGCCACCCTTCATTTAAAGGGAAAACTACTAAAATGCTAATGAAAACCCAACATGTCTCCCCCTCTCTTGTTAGGACTCTTAGACGCACTTTACCAAATAAAAGGTTTTGAGGTAAAAGTTGTCTTGCTTTATCCACACGCGAAAGAGAATGTGTGTGAGAGAGAGATTTGCAATATGTGCTCGCGCCACGATGAACATGGCTTTCAAGCCCAGATATTTAGCCCATTGTTAAAATAGGGATCGTCCGTAAACATAACATTCATCATTTGTATATAGAAGTTATAATCATTTTTATTCGTTAGATGTTAAATTTAATGGTTTCGAGTGGGTCAAGAAGTCTGAGATTTTTTTTTTTGAATCTTTATATCTATTCAATGACACTCTTATATCTACCCATTTAAAATTAAAAATAAAAATAAAAATAAAAATTATGATTTTCATGTACAAATGATAAATGATCTTTTGTGCTTAATCCCGTTCAAATTTCCCCTTTAGTTTTTAATTTGTAAAAAACTATATTACCTTATCTTATATTGAAAAACATGCGCACTGTTCTTGTCCATAACTCGAACAAAATCCAAATTTACTTACAAAAATCCATTCATTAAAGGCCCACCTTCTATCTTGTCATCATCGGACAAGAATCTTCTTACGTTCCTTGCTATTATTGTCGTCCTTTATTACTTTCTAAGAAGGCTAATGAATGGAAGCAAGCGATTTGGTACAAAATGTCTCATCACAACTTGTACGAAATATTGTGGTTCACAAGTAGCTTTTCAAAAGTATTATGTTATCTTTTTGAAATTAGAAAAAATATTTTTATATTTTTTATTTTTAAGTATCATTTATAATTGATCAAAATTTTAAAAATTATTTTGCAGCATAAAAATTATAGATTTTATTTCTTTTAATCCACTTAACTAATTTAAGCATGTTTTTTTAAACCAAACAAATCTAAAAAGCCATATTTTTTCTAAAAGCCATCTTTCCAAACTTCTAGAGTTAGAGAAAAGGGCTTCATGGAAGTGAGAGGATACTGAGAGGAGAGAGAGAGGTGTTTGGAAAACAAGGTAGCAGTGATAGAATGAGAGATGTAGGAAGAAAGAGAAAGAGAGAAGTTTGGAGTATATAAATGAAGAGAGAAAAATGATTGAGTTTA
This sequence comes from Amborella trichopoda, assembly GCF_054954075.1. NCBI lineage: Eukaryota > Viridiplantae > Streptophyta > Magnoliopsida > Amborellales > Amborellaceae > Amborella > Amborella trichopoda. The sequence continues at coordinate 4,061,411 of NC_142343.1, read as the reverse complement.
AAAAGAGCTTGTCTTTCTCACAATTGTTTAGGTTAAAAAATAGGTTTAAAGTGGCCAGGAGTTTGAAGATATCTTTTAAAACCTTCGATTTATCAATAAATGAAACATAAAAATAAGGGATATAAAGATAGTTTCCCTTGGAACCAATGATTTAAAAAATGGAACGATGCCCAGATCGGGCACCCAAAAAACCCATTCGATCTGTGAATGGGTGATCCAGATCGGGAATCGATCGAATCGATTAAATTAAACTTTAAAAAAATTTCAAAAAAATTATTAAAACTCATTATAAATACTGTTTTTTAGGAATCCAATAAGAAATCGGGGTACTACATTATTAATTTTTATTTTTTTCATAAATATCTGAATATTGAGATTTTTTTCCCTGTGTGAACTTATTTTAACTATTAAATTTACATCACACAAGAAAAATTATATAATTATCAGGGATGAAGTATATAATCATACATGGACTATAATAAAAAATGATTTAAATCGATGAAAAATGGCTACCAAAATCTCGTATTGGTGGAAAACATTATATACCGAAATTGAAATTGTTGGTTTACATTTTATAACTATTTTATTATACAAATAATAAGCAATCCAATATTTTATTTTTTTGGACAAGAAATACTTGTTATATTACCTTTGATCTTTTTTTTAACAAAAACATTTTATTTCTTTTGACAATAATGTTTTATTTTGACAAAAAAAAGAAATTTTGTTATATCACTCCTTTCTTTTTTTCCTTTTTAATAAGAACCATATATTTTTTTACAAAAAACTTTTATTATTTTGTATAAAAAAAGTATTTTGTAAAAGAAAATTTTTATTTAGTTTTTATGGAAGGATGGAACCTAGCTAGGAGTTGATCCCGCGACGTCCAAAGCAGTAAACGATGCACTAACTACCACATCAAACATTCATTTGTAATATTGGTAGGCCACTTAATAATTATATTATATCTATTTCTCAGCTATTACCTTACCACAATTATCCCATATCGAACCCACCGAAAAACTCTTGTGAGAATAAATATTATTCTGCTAACGTTACCATTTACGTGCGAAACACATGCAGTAATGTGAGACCTGTGATGAGGGACACGTGCCCGTTTAACAGTAAATGCTCATTTAAACCCAAAAAATTATAAAAATGCCCCCTATGATTCATTTTAACCCAAAACCAGGTGATTCATGATGTCACCCGGCCGTGTACAGAACCAGGCGATTCATGATGTCACTCGACGAGACCAGGCGATGTCCCGGGCGATTCATGACGTCACCCGGTCGTGTACAGAACCGGGTGATTTACTATACATAATCGCATGTTTTTCTCTAGAACCAGAGAAGAACTGGCGATTCTCCGTTTTACAAAAGAATCGATACGGGATGACTGATTCTAGGTTCGAATCGGCCGCACCCAGCTGTGTATAGAACCGGGCGATTCATGACCCGGCAATTTACTATACAGAATCGCCTGTTCTTCTCTAGAACCAGAGAAGAACGGGAGATTCTTCGTTTTACAAAAGAATCGACATGGGAAGACTAATTCTCGGCTCGAATCGGCCGATTCCGTGTCGACTCGACGACTTTTAAAACACTGCTTGGAACTATTCTCAAAGGAGCATTATTTCCTAACATGTTATACTCGCCATATAATTCCTAAATGAAAAATGATGTACGGTTACAACTTTAAAAAGTAAAATTAAAGATGCATCTCAAAAATCCATCGGAGAAAGTTGTTTTAATGTTGAAAAACCCTCTAATTGATCATCTCGATATCGAGATGTATGACTATGAAAAAAAAAAAAAACAAATTTTGAGTAACAGAAATAGTGCATCTTGAAATACATTATCCAGACCGTCCATTTTCAAGATTTTCATATATTTATAGGTCTATTTGATTTTAATCCTTTTTAGAGTTTAAAATTTTATAATTAAATATGAAAGTAGATTTTTAGATAATCACAAGAATTTTTTACACCAAAAATACATATTATGATAAAATTAAGGTTGCAACCTTATAGAACTAAACACTTTTAGAATAAAAACATATGAACCTTATTTTTCTTATTTTATATTTTCTTAAGTAACTGGGTGGTTAGGTTTTATATTGTATAACTAAAATGCTTCCTCGAGAGAAGATAATTCCTCATAGATGATGCTTTCCTCGTTTATTTTTCTTTAAGATTTGGCGTTAGAATGATTGATACAACTCTCAATTTGAGAGGAAAAAAAAAGGAAGGAAATGAAACTATTTTTTTCTAATGAATAATAGCATTCGAATTTTGTAAAGGGCCAAATATTCCCATCTTTTGTTAACATTCAAGAACTCAAATATTGGCATTACCAGATGTAATCAATTAGTTTTTTAAAGTTGGTTCTCGAAATCAAAAACGATATTCCCAACCGTGCTAAAAAACTCTGGCAAGCCACTTCGGACTCACTCGAGTAGCTCGGACTCGCCACCGACTTGGTGAGGCCGAGTATTCCCGAGTTGGGTGATCCACCTTGGGGATCTTAAAATAAATAAATAAATAAATAAATAAAAATTCAAAAAAAAAAAATTTGTGATAAGTTTTTCATGTTTTCTATCATTTTGGCAAAAATTGGAAAGTATTTTGGCCAAGGATAATAATTTTTGCATTTTCCCTTCTTTTAGGATTATTTCTAATATTTATCCATCTGATTTTTTCAAAATCCATTTTTCACTACTTTTTTTAACTTCTAATGCATTTTTTACTTCTAATGCATAAGATTATTTCTAATGCATTTTTTGTTTTAAATGCATTTTTCTACTTCTAATGCATTTTTTACTTCTAATGCATAAGATTGTTTACTTCATAATGCACAAGATTGTTTACTTCTAATGCATAAGATTGTTTACTTCTAATGCATTTTATACTTCTAATGCATTTTTTACTTCTAATGCATAAGATTGTTTACTTCTAATGCATTTTATATTTCTAATGCATTTTTTTACTTCTAATGCATAAGATTGTTTACTTCTAATGCATAAGATTATTTAATATTACCTCTAATGCGTTTTTTACTTCTAATGCATAAGATTACTTCTATTGCATTTTTTACTTCCAATGCATAAGGTTATTTCTAATGCATTTTTTTCAAAATTCATTTAGACGTGTTTTGTTTAATATTACGTTAAATCAATGTTGCCAAATTTGCTTCGGAGTCTTTTCGGTTTGATGAGAAAAATGAAGCAATTCGGTGTTTCGGCCGATTCAGGGGACGACTTCAGGGTTTTTTAAAACTTAATATAAATAAATTAAATATTTATATATAAATATATACAAATAATAGAAAAACTAAAAATAGAAAGAAATAAAAAAGGCTTTTATATAGCTATTTCTTTGCTAGTTGAAGCATACCCGAAGCAAACCCAAATCTGACCGAAGTAGCCCAAAGCGGCCCGAATCTAATTGAAGCGATAACACTAGGCTTCGCTTCCGTTTATATCTAAAATCTGAAGGCTTCGGCATCTTCTGCCAAACCAAACTAAATTTTAATAACATTGCATTAAACATATTTTTCATATTTATTGACTTTTTTTTTTTGTTTTAGACACTTTTTGGCTTGACAAAGACCCTACCCGATCCAATTAGTCAAAAAAATAGAAAAAATACCTTGTCTGACTTAGGGCGAGTAGCTCGACCCCCAATTCATAGTTTCAAACATGAATCCCAACAATAAATGAACGCTAAGAAGCTCTTAGAGGGCATATCGTCAGATTGAGAATTGAATGAATTCTCGGAGTTCTCCTAACTTCCTAGAAAGAGAAAGAAATAATATAACTTCTACGGCCTGGTAAACATTCTCTCTTATCTATTCTATTATATATTAAGCGAGAGCAATACCTTCCCTATTCTTTCACTACGTATTCCACCATATTAATAACTTTTTTTTCTCTCTCATACCATCATCTCTTGTCCATCTCTCTTATTTTTTTTCTCTTAATATATCTCAGTTCTCCCCCACGATTTTTTCTCTCTTCTCTGTCCTCACTAATATTCTCATGCACCTCCGCTATCTCTATTTCCTAATAACTTCTTTAAATCCCCGCCCCCCTTTTATTTATCCCTTTTTCTCTCTCTTTTCATAACGCCCTATTTCTCTCTCCCTCTCTTTCCATAATGGAGTCCATTATCTCTCTCTCCATCTCTATCTCATATTTTTCTCTTCCTCTCTTTCTATAACGGCCTATTTCTCTTTCCCTCTCTTTCTATAATAAAGTCCATTCTCTCTCTCTATCCCATATTTCTATCTCTTCCTCTCTTTTGATAATGTTATATTTCTCTCTCTTTTTCTTTCCTCTTCCTCTCTCTCTTTTCCTCCCATATTTCTCACGGCATCCCCTCTATGACAAAACACACACTCTCTCCTCTTCTCATCTCCATAAACCTAAATGTTCATTGTAATGGCATTTTCAAGGTAAATATTATTCTTCCTTTTTATATACTTTTTCATTGTTTTCTCTTTTATTTTCTATCTTTTCCGTCACGTTCTATTTAGTTTCTATGTGGAGTTGAGTTTTTTTTTAGATTATATGCAATTGAGTTGTTTTGTTTGTTTTTTTAGATCTTTCAATGATTTACAAGGTAAATAACCTTTTGTTTTCTCTGTATTCTATGCAATTTTTTCATTGTTTTTTCCTACATTTCGGTCATTTCCATCATGTTCTCTTTAGGTTTTATGTGGAATTGATTTTTATTTTTTTAGGATATTATATGTCGAGTTATTTCTGTAGATCTTTGAGTGATCTATAAAAGCCTTAAAATGATTTGTTGATTGTGGCTCTATACATCAAAGTTGTTTCGAGATGTTCTCATCGAATCTACTGTGAAAATAGAATTTGGGTTTTCAAGGTAAGTAATATTCCGTTTTCTTTGCATTTCTTCATTACTTTTGCCTACATTTTCAGTCTTTTCTATCATGTTCTTCTTAGTTTTAATGTGGAATTGATTTTTTTTTTTTTTAACATTATGTGGAATTGAGTTCTTTTTATTTGTTTTTGTAGATCTTTAAGTGATCTACAAGGTAAGTAACCTTATGTTTTCTTTGCATTTCTTCATTGCTTTTTCCATCATGTTCTCCTTAGTTTATATATGGAATTGATTTTTATTTGTTTAGAATATTATGTGAAATCGAATTATCTTTGCAGATCTTTGAGTGATCTATAGAAGCCCTAAAAATTTTTGTTGATTGACGCTATGTAGATCAAGTTGTTTCGAGATGTTCTCAATGGATCTATTGTGAAAACAAAATTTTAGGCTTTCAAAGTAAATAATCTTATGTTTTCTCTGCATTTCTATACATTTCTTCATTATTTTTGCATACATTTTCGGTTCTTTCTTCATTACTTTTGCCTACATTTTCGATCATTTCCATCATGTTCTCCTTAGTTTCAAAGTGGAGTTGATGTATTTTATTATTATTATTATTATTGTTATTATCATTGTTATTGTTATTGTTGCTGTTACTGTTATTGTTACGGTTATTATTTTTATGGGGAAATGAGTTATTTTTGTTTGTTTTTATGGACCCTTCAGCAATCTACAAGGTAAATAACCTTCCATTTTCTCTACATTTCTTCATTGTTTTTTCCTGTATTTTTATTATTTCCATCATGTTCTTCTTAGTTTCTATGTGAAATTGATTTTTAGTTTTTTAGAATATTATGTGAAATTGAGTTATTTTTGTTTGTTTTTGTAGATCTTTGAGTGCTATACAAAAGCTCTAATACGATTTATTGATCAAGGCTTTGTAGATCAAATTATTGGAGATGTTCTCAACGGATATACTGTGAAATAGATTTTTAGGCAATAGTGTAATATTGCTAACTTTTTTTTATCTATTTTAAGTCATTTCTTTCGATGTGTCTCATTTTGTAGATAAATCTCTTATCTCATAAACTGTATTTCTTGATTGGAGCTTTCCAAACTATCATTTTGGTTCGTATTTCATTGATGCAAAGACACATCTTTTTAAGAAATAATTGAATTGAATTTCAATAAATAAATAAAATTATAGTATTATTATTTATTAGATAATTTAAAAATATTATATTTTTGAGTTAGCACTATATATTAAATATTTGCATTAACTTGGATAATATTTGCCTTGATTAGGGATTTTTCAAACTATTCGACTAAGCTATAATTTTCGGTAATTATAAAAATATATATTCCTTAGTTAATACTATATATATTAAGCATTTGCATTATTTCATAGAACGTTGCATGTGTGTCGTTGAGATTAGGATTTTATTTTCGAAATATTGATTCCATTGACACGATTAATGGATCTAATATGAAAAGTAATTTTTGGGTAATATATGTAATATTACATTTTTTTATCTGTTGTTAATTATATATTACATATTACATAACGGTAAATATCTTATTTTTTGTAAGAAACAAATATTTTAAAAATAATAAAATAATTTTATTTTTCATATTTTTTTTGTATTTTCTATTTCTTTTACAACTTTTGACATCCACAACGAAATTAGAAAAAAAAAGTTGCAAACACCACAATACTATTTTTATTTTTTCTTATTTTTTTCATTTTTAAAATTTTCAAACTGACGTTTTTTTAAGGACCTAGTTAATACTATTGAATAAGAATTATATTTGATAGTATAAATAGAATTTATCAATAAGAAATATAATATTTAACAAGAATTATTTAATAGGCAATATAATGATATACATAGAATAATTAACAAACAAATTATTCTATTTAATATTTAATAAGAATTATATTTCGCTACATAATTAGTTAAATATTATTAATATCATAAGTATAAGGAATAAAGAATTTCCTTTTTGAAATCAGTTATTGGCTAATGCTTTTGCAGTACGCCTTAATAGCTTATTAGATTGGGTATAGGTAGTAGTAAGACCTTACGTCTTAAGGAACTATTCTATTTGATATGGATATTCGAAATACCCTATATTAATTTTTTTCTCATTTTTATTTCTATAACTTAAATTCTCTATCACTTTTATTTATGAAAATTGAATTATTTTTACTCATTTTTGTTTTAATTTGTGCCAAATGGATATGTCTTAGTGAAATATTTTTAAAATAATATAACAAATTTATAATTATTTCATACAATATTCAATTGTAAAGATAAATTCCTTCATTTTTAAAAATTTTTAGTCTCCTTGAAATTTTATTTTATCACAAATACTATCTGACTTATTTATTTATTTCATGGTTTAAAAAAACATATAATTATGTAATAAAATTATTCAATTATGAGGATAAATTCAATAATATCTAAAACCATATTTTATTCTAAATATTTTTTAATGATAAATATGTTTCAGTGATTAATATTAAATATCACATGCACCGCACGTGCATATTACTAGTTGCCTTAATACAAAAACTAACTTATGCTCCTAGAATTAAATTTTTAAATAATTATGAATTAGATCTAGAAAAAATATTTCATAAATAAATAACCCTATTAATATTGGTTTTATGGGATTCCTCCCATGAGAATATGTGTACCATGAAGGCCAGATCGCCATATCCGCCAACATTATGTCATGTCTATTCGACTTTTCACCATGATTGTTTGAGTCATTGTCTGAAAACTCAGATGGGTAGGGTGGATGGTTCATCCCACGTATCCATTTCGAATAGTTGATCAGAAAATATTAAAAAATTAAAAAGAAGAATTAAAATGGGGTTTATTGCTTTTTAGGGTAGGGATTGATGGAGTCTCTGAATTTTTGTAGAGAACTCTCTGTATATTGATACAGTAAGGAATATACAATACTACTATAAATATGCAATCAGTCATAACAGTTATATGATAGCTAGCAATGACACATATCATACACATCAATGACACTTAATCTTATCATAAACAAAATATACATTTTCTATTCTATAACATCCCCCTTCAAACTCAAGATGCTTTTAGAGAGAGCAGTTGAATTTGGCAATAAGTAGTGGAGTGTGATTTTGTGAGAAATTCTACTAATTGATCATTCGAAGGAACAAAAGATAGAGTAAGACTGCTCTAAAGAAAATAATAATGAACAAAGTGGCAGCTAATTTCTATATATTTTGTCTATTCATGAAACACACCATTATCAATAATCTGAATTGTACCATTTTTGTCACAAAAAAAAATGTAGTAGGACTAGAGTGAACAACATCGATATCCTGAAGAAGCCACTGCAACCAAACAATTTCAGCAACAGTTCTTGCAAGAGCTATGTATTCAACTTCAGCACTTGAACGAGAAACCAGCTGTTGTTTCTTAGTTTTCAATGAGATAAGTGAATCGCCAAAGAAAACAAGAAACCCAGTAGTAGTTGAATGATCAATAACGTCCCCTGCCCAATTCACATCAGAATAAATACAAAGTGGAGGATATAAACAAACATTGATGCATAACACTTCAGACATAGTGTAGGACGTGAAGTACAACAGCATAGTCAACAAAGTGAGTGGCAGACATGAACAGACTCACTACATGAACAACATAACTGATATCTGGATGAGTTATAGCTAAATAATTGAGACCTCTAATAATTTGCTTGTACCGCGTAAGATCAGAAAGAATTGCTCCATCAGTGGCGCAAAGGTTGACATTTAACTCTAGTGTAGTGTCAACAGTTTTGTTGTCTCTTAGAGCATCCTGAGTTATGCGATCAGATGCATACTTCACTTGAGAGAGAATCTACCCACAAGTGGAGGAATCAACTTCAATGCTAAGAAAATAACAAAGTTGTCAAATGTCCTTCATTTCAAAGCACTTGCGTAAGTGTAGCTGAGTATCACAAATACTAGTAAAATCACTTCCAGTCAATACCATATCATTGACATAAAGTATCAATAGTGTAAGACTGCGAGCCGAACAATGAACGGAAAGGGGAGAATCATGAGTACTTTGAGTGAATCCTAGTTGGACGATAATAGAGTAGAATTCTAAAACAAGGTACGAGGTGCTTGTTTGAGACTATATAATGTCTGTCGAAATTTGCAAACCTGATAAGGTTGATGGGCAAAACCAGAAAGAGGTTTCATATAAACTTCTTCATGCAAGTCACCATGAAGGCATGCATTCTTGACATCCATTGATACACTGACCAACCACTAAGGTCCGTACTGAGGTTAGTGGAGCAACTAGCATAAAAGTTACTTCATATAAATTCCGTACTCTAGAGTGAAAATCATGAAAATGCTGAGGTACAGAGAGTTCTCGTGTAAGATAACAACGCTCATGGGGGAGAGGTTACTGATCGCTATCTGGAGGCGTAGAATCAGGACATGGCATATCAGACTCAGGGTCGAATGAGATAGAGGGACTGGTCTCTCCATTATGCTGTAAATTGTCTTGAGGTTTGCCAGGTGGAGCATTGGCTACTACGAGGTCTCCTAAGGACTTGATGAATGGGTTAAGAAAACGACTGAGCGCATGGGGTGAATGGGAGAGATGGCGAAAGCGTGGCAGATAACAAATTAGTATTCATTCCCAGAAAGTCACGTGGCATGAAATACAACGTTTTTGTGAAATGGGATCATAACATTGAAAGCCTCTTGCTGAAGACCATAACCCAAAAAAAAAAAAAACACAAATAGCTAATTTTTTGGATAACTTATTTTTCTCAACCTTGGGTAAGAGAACAAAATAAGTTGATCCAAAAACATAGAGTTGGGAATAATGAAGACTACAGGAATAAAGTCACTCAAAAGGAGACAAGCCACTAGGATGGAATACGATTGATGATATAAACTGATGTATATACTGCCTCTCCCTAAAAATTTTATATAACAGAAGAGGAAAGCAACAGGGTACGAGTGGTCTCAATGATATGGCAATGCTTCCATTCTGCCACACCATTTTATTGTGATGTGTGAGGACATAACTGAGCCAATGTCCCATGAGTTTTGAGAAGACTGTTAAATCATTTTGACTAATGTTCTCCACATAATCAAAATGAAACAATAGTTTTTGAAAATTGAGTCTTGATCATGGTAGAAGATTCATCATAAATGTGATAAAGTTAGACTTAGAACGCAACAAGTATGCCCAAGTATAACGGGAATAATCAACAGCAAAAATAACATTCTAACGAGCACCCCCCATAAATGGAATCGAAGTTAGACCCCACAAATCAGAATATATGATATCAAAAGGAGAAGAAGAAACATTTTTACTACTAGAAAATAGAAGTATAGTGTATTTTGCGAACTTGCAATTAATACAACCAACAATATTGATGGTTTGTACATAGCTCAACTTGCCTGTTGACACTAGATATTTAAGACTAGGAAAAGAAACATGACGTAGTATGTTATGCCAAATTGAAAAGGAAGACATTGAGGTAGCTAAGCCGGCGAGTAGAGAATCCCCAAGATGTCGTGAAACATGTAAGTCCTCTAGAACAAACAATCGACTAACCTTACGCCATGTCCCAATTTGCTTCCCCATCAGACGATCTTACACAACACAACCAGAGGATAAGAAAATAATGTCAAAACCTTGATCACACAACTATCCTACAGAAATGAGATTTATTAATAATTTTGGGCAACATGAAGACATCAGGAAGGGATGATTAAGAGATGCAACTGTATCAACATGACTTATAGACATAACATAAGCTAGAAGTGTTATTGCATTATACTTGCATGAAATCATTGCCTTAGATATATATATGGGCAGGGATTTCATGCAACCGTTATATAGTAATATGATGCAACAACCTTAAAAAATCATCTTATGGCTATTTGTTTTATCCAAATTTTGAAATATACACTATTTTCATTCTAATGAACAATCATAAAAAAAGGAAAAATTGAAAACACAACCAGAAAGTATTTTTGTAGCCCAACTAACATAGGTCGTTCATTTTCGCGAAGTGTCGTTGCATTATACTATGATACAACCTTTGCATTGGATCATTGCTCATATATATATGTGTTTTGTAGTATCTTTCATATATGAAAAAGTCTTCCTAATGACTATAGGTGAAAATGAAATGTGATTTTGCCTACCCTCATCACCATCCAAAGTTCATCACACGGTCACGATTCTCTAGTAGTGTTTTATTTTTCATTTTTTGTCTATAAATTGGAATAATCTAAAATTTGGAACATATGTACATCTTAGTGAGGCTCACCTAATAAAAATATAAAAAAAAACAATTGAGAAAACGATTAACCAAAATACCCCCAAAATTTTTTTAGAGGTATTTAGGTCAATTTATTTCATGTAAAATATTTTTTTGTAGATTCGCCTATTTATTATGAATACACACTCCAAATTTCAGGTCATTCCGATTTGTAGAAAAAAATAATAAAAAATAAAACACTACCGGACAATCGTGACCATACGATGAACTTTGAACGATGATGAGAGTAGGCAAAATCACTGCTCATTTTCACCTATAGGTATTTTGTAGTATCTTTATTTATATATATATATATATATATATATATATATATATATATATATATATATATATATATATATATGAGTAATGATCATATGAGACCCTCCCACACCCATGTGTGTAGGACCCCAAAGGATCACTATTAAATTCGGCATAGATATCTAGAAAAGTCAGGTCTCACAGCTATGTGATAACTTTTCTAAAGATTATTACCAAATTTAATGGTGATCTTTTGAAATATTTCCCTTGTATATGAAAAATTGTTTCATGCGGACTGAACCACATGACTACATATGCGGCCCAAAAAAGGGTAAAGCATCTAACGTAAAGATGGATACAAGTAGTTGTTCCATCTAAAAACAATGGAAAACTGTTTCATGCGGGCTGAACCACATGACTACATATGCGGTCCAAAAACGCGTAAAGTATCTATCTTAAAGATGGCTGCAAGTAGGTGTTCCTTCTAAAAACAATAAAAACTAACGGTTCAAATATTTTTTTATTAGAATTATTATTTCTAGTTTATAAAATTTATTTATTTTTTCATATTCATGATATCCATGTTAGAGATTACATGCCCTTAAAAACTAAGTCCAAAAATTATCTTTGCAGGATCTGAGAGTGGTGTGGTACCTATAGCATTTTCAATAGGTGGCATTTAGTTTATACTAATGGGTAACTAATGATAACATTGATCACAGTGGACCAATGGTTTGAAGTTGCTTAAATGAGTTATTGAAAGCATGACGGAAACCTTGGAGGTTCCTACTCGTTGTTCAACATATAAAACTTCAGACTGCAAGGAAGGACTTAGCCCATGTTTGATGTCTTCTTAAGGATGATTAAATTTCAGGTTTGGGGAAAACAAAAATGGAGATGCTTCCATGAAACTGCATTAAGAGTTAAACATGTATCTAACAAGAAAATCACATAATGACATTTTAAATTATAGTATCTCAATTTTATGAGTGAAAATTATTGTAGCTCTCTTAATGGTCATATCGGAACAATGAAATCTTTGTCAAGATCATCAAAAAGGGTATATAATCCCTGTTGGAGTGCCTGCTTGGCTTGCCCTCAGAATTTTCCAAATAAATAAGCTGCATATATTAATTCCTCTTACCATATATCAATCATATCACTTATTGCTTTTGTATTTCTGACATGTCATTCAAATCACAACTTTTTTATTTGCTAAATGGTTGGCTTCCTACAGGTGTGACATATGTTTCTGTGGACCTCCCAAATTGGAGAATCTTAAGGATGCGGCTGCCATTTTTTTTGCAGGTTGTTGCAGCTTAGTATGTGAGTATTTCAGACATTTAATTCATTTGAATAAACATTGCTCTTTGTAATATTTTACTTATTAACATTGATCCTATATCTTGTATCGTTTGTTTAACATTCTTTGTCAACAAATACTGTAAAACTTCTTCATGGAATAAGCATTATGGACGTGTATTGTAATTGCAGGAGTATGAGATAATAATGAAATTCATTAAATGCTATTCATTATCATCATAGCCTTTTGCCAATTAATTAGGGTCGGCAAATTTATTAAATTCTATTATTGACATTTATTTGCTACATGTGTTGCTATACTGACATTTATTAGCTTAAAAGCCCTGGAAGTTTCCTTTTAGTCCTTTCCAGAGCAATTTTTACTCAGCGTAAAACTCAAGACCTATTCACTTCAAATCAACTCGGTCCAAGTTCTAGATAATTGCTTATAATTATATTTACATGTGCATTTCTCTGATTCATACCTACATTCCACTGTCTGAATGTGAATATGTGGATTGTTTCATGCAATCCAGCTCGACTTTCCTTTGAACTCAGCATTCAATTTCCTTAAAATTGGAAAGCATGAGAACCAACCTACTTCACCAAGTTAATGACATTACACAATTATGCGCAAATCAAGGGTGTCCATTTTGGCATTTTCTAATGGCAATATGTATTGAAGGAGTTAAACTAGTGGCATCAACTTGCACCATAGGGTGCCTCATTGTAGCTGCAATTTTGTATATATGTTACTCGTTGCAGTTCTGTTCTATTTATTTGACATTCATGAATAGAATAAAATGCATTCAGCAAGTGCATCTAAATGGAATTCTGACAATTCTGATTAGGCTGCATGCCAAGTTCTAAAAATAGTCATGTATATTTGGACTTTTCAGGGATCAATCGAAATCACCAAATGTAGCTATTCAGATGCAATTTACAGTCAAACTGCAAGACAGAAATATTCGGAGAGGCCAAATTTCAATATGCTCTTGGACAAAATATGGGAACGGGTAATTTTCCAGTTGGATGCTTGTTATCATTCCCTGTTATATATCTGCTGAGGCTTAGGTGTATACTGGGAAGCTTTCTTGAAGGAAAATATTGTGCTTTAGAATATGTGATTTTTTCAACCTTATCCCTTGCTGTTTTTCTTAGTTCTTTCTCCAGTTATGTGTTTTTAATATATAATGATTAATTGAGCAGGCCAAGGGTTTTTCTGAGAGGGGTAAATTGTGGTGGCGAGGCCTTGCGCGCATGTTGGAAGATATAGGTTACATAAGGGACGGGGATGATTTGGTATGCACATTCTGTACCGCCTAAATGAATGTAAATCGTGCGATTTATATTGCTGATGTTGTAGGCCTTTGGATATTCTACATCAAGTCCATTCGAAGCCTATGGCCTGTCCTTTTGATTCGGTATATTCAACCTTGGAGTTTCGGTGCAGTCCTCAATGAGCCTATCAAATCATTCTATCAGAAACTGACATATTATTTTTCCAATTGGAATCAAAATCTCTCTTCGACTACTGTGACAGTTCTCCATTAGCATGATATAAGACACGCTTCACAATATTAGTATGTCTGAGTTTTTAGTAAAGATGGGGTTTTGGTGCGTCAGGCAACTCATTTATTCAAATGAGTTCTCCTTGCAAAACTCTATCTTAAAAATAGATTTCAGACCTAAAATTTCGAAGTTTGATAATCTCGACCACCATGTTTATGAATCTAAAAAAAAAAAAAAAAGGTTTTGAACCTTAAAATTTTACTATTTTAAACTTCATTTTTGAGACATTCATTTCAATTCTTAGCATATCATTTTAAGCTTCACTTTTGGGACATGCATTTCAATTTTCTCAGATCAATAGATATGCACGATTCTTAAGCTGCATAATTATGAATTTAAAGTGAACTACATCAAAAAAAGGAAAAAGTGAAAATTCATCTAGATTGACTTAGGATGTGTTTTAGATCCTAAATCCGCCTCTATGATGGATTTAGAAGGGGACTGCATTTGAATTGTGAAAGAAAGACCTATGTGATTTTTTACTGAGGAATACATTTTTTTTTTTTCACCTCTTTCTTTTGGCAAAAGAACACTTACAGGTGGTCTTTATTATAATAAGATAAATTTCAAAATAAAATCAGCACAACAATAAAATCAAGATCTTAACAACTTGATGTCATTGAAACAACTATGAACTATGTTTGAGAATAAAAGATAAGATTGCAAAAAACAAAAAAGAAGAGTGTCGGAGATTATCTCAACCGGGCTTATTGCATCCTACATCGAGTCACCACCATCCGATGGCTTGGGATCAACGGTCTAGCTTCAATCTCGAACCGAGAAAGCAAATTTCGATCAAGCCACACCAATAGAACATGAAACCCCTTTGATCACAAACTCAAACCCTAGGTGAATTCTCTTAGTGACCTAGTTTGAGAGAGATGGATTCTCTTTTTGCTAAACTTTAAAACCCTTAACCATAAATCCATATTTGAGAGATATGAGAGAAGAACTCCATAATTTAAACCCTAAGGTTCTTTCACAATGTGGGAGAGAGAGATCAAACATGAGAGAGTGGTGCGTGCCCCCTTTTTGGTATATGAGAGAGAAAGATAGGAATTAGGTACAAGAAATAAAGTGTAGAGATTTTTTGGTAAAGGCAATCCATTTTTATAGGCTTTGAATAAGATTAGGGTTTCTTAAGGTTTTCCTTAGCTTGCCTCTTCTTGTGAGATTGAGCATAGACCGTCGATCAAGGGTGATTTGTGAGGTGAAAGATCTGAGTCATCCATTCTATAGATGGGCTATCAACATTATGGAAGGTGCATGAACCATTATCCCCCTTTTCTAAACCATTTTCCCATCAATATATTAAAATAAATATCATGCGTTCTATAAAATTGCATGATCCATGTCACATATTCCATAAGGATATGTCAAATAATATCAAGTAGATAAATACTACCAAATATAAATAAGATAAGATTCATATCAATTCACATTGACCATATCTCTTTAAAATAAACTTGCTTTAAAATAGATAAAGCCATAGTCAATATATCCCTTCCAAGATTTGACCACATGCCACAAATCAAACTAACATTATCTTAAAAGCAAACAAGAGAATCCAAAGAGTGTGGGGCGTGCTACCCTTTTGTGGCACATGTGGGCCCCCACCCACATGCCATGGTGGACCCATGTGCACTATGGGCCACCATGGAATATTATAAAAAAAACATTATTTTTAAAATTGAATAAAACAATTTAAAATATATGGTTGAATTTTTATAACTTTGTAATGACAATAACTGTATTTTTATAAGTCTAAAAATCACAAATAAAATATTGAGATATTCAAAAAATTCAAATAATAAAACTAAAATTATTTCCATAATAAAATGAACACAATTAAATTAATATGATGGGAAAATGATCCATATGGTTTTAGGAATCCAATCTGTAATAACGGGGTACTCCACCTTCAACTGTGGAATACAAACCACACTAGCTTTATTGGACCGACCTAGTGTTTTTCATGACCTACAGTCCAAGTATGGGCTCATTAGCATGTAATCAAAGTCAGGTCGATGAGTCAAGGGGTCGCAATCCCAATATGTAGATTACAGGTCCTCCCCTAGAGACAAGTCAAGGTCACCACGACCTGATGCGACCACAGCTCTATGACGCATAGGGGTATCTCTCGCACATGCATACGCTTCACCCAAAGGTGGATATCTGGCTTCCTCGAACGATCTATCAATATGCATGCCATGTGATGGAACATGGATTAGGTTTTGGCCCTCATCTCAGTAGGCTACCATCACACACAAGGGTCACACAGTCCTTCGGCTCACTCATCCGAGCATATTCTCCGACCTCATCAAGGGCTAACCCATAAACCCTCATCGGTTTGTTCTTCATTCCTAGGTAACATGGGTTTTTTCCAACCAACTGGCCTAAATCGTTAAGCACAGATCGATATTAGCAAACCATCGTTTGCTTAGTATGGTCTACGAGGGACCACACTCTCACTGAGTTCATGTTCCACTATATCATTTCATTTTATAAGCACTCATAAGGCTTTTAAAGGCTACATAAACCCAACAAATTGGTCTACATTTGATCTTTTCCTTTCAATAATCCCCCTTTCCATCAATATTGCATAACACTCCTGACCACAGCCTAGCTCTCCATGAATTGCAAAGTCCCATTGGTAGTCAAGCTAGATTTGTCACCTAGCCTGCACATGGAATTTATCAAAATGCCGAATGCTTAATATTATGATCCAACTATCTGTTTTCCTAATTGGAGGTATAAAATGTGCATGTTTTTTATTTCATGTGCAGGTCCGAGTAAGTATAAAATATCCAAAACCAATAGAGCTGAGAATGAGGTTCTTAGAAGCCAAAGAAGATCTTTATGTATACCCTAAAGCAGATATGATTCTCTCTTTGCAAAATCCAACAACATTAACACATGCTTCAGAATGGGCTCGAGGATGGGCCAATCTACAGATCCGGTGCCAACGTATCCAAAGCTTAAAGAGGAAGAGAGGCGGGAGGAAAATATACCCAAGAAAGAAGAAAGTAGATTTAAAGATAGTTAGAGGAAGACTCAAAGCAAAACTAGTGAAGAAAAATTAGTAAACAAAGAAATCAGAAACTAGTTATGATATGTAGATTGGGAATGCACGATTCAGGAGCAAAGCGTGAAGAGTCAAAGGCATAAGTCAAAGAAAATTGTCAAAGGGGAAGGTAATGGATAAAAGCAGTCAATAAGAAGAAAATTTTGAGCTTACAACATGAGAGGACTTTTTATGAGTCTGAACTAGAGACAATGACAAGGAAAATCTCTCTCTCTCTCTCTCTCTCTCTCTCTCTCTCTCTCTCTCTCTCTCTCTCTCTCTCTCTCTCTCTCTCTCTCTCTCTCTCTCTCTCTCTCTCTTTGTGCTATTGTGGGGATGTGGCTAGTACTTGGTTTTTTATTGGTTTGATGCTAGCCACATGCCCCTTGCCCGTTCATAGAGTTTGAGTCTTTCTAACATAAAGTTAAATGAAAAGGGTGTGGTACCATGGTTGAAGAAGAGTTTATACTAATAGGTGGCATTTTCAATAATGATTCTTAGCTTAGCTGTCGGTCTCGTCAACTGTGAGAGAAAAGAAGAGAGAGAAGAGAGAAGGAGGAAGAGAGAGTGAGGAAGAGGCACAGAGAAGATAGAGGGAAAGAGAGAAAGGGAAGAGGAACGAAAAAAAAAGGGGGGAAGAGAAAGAAAGAGAGAAGAGAGCCGCCTGTCCAGATGACTGTGAGAGAGAATGAGAGAGAGGGAGAAGAGAGAAGGAGGAAGAGAGAGAAAGGGAAAAGAGAAAAAAGAGAGGGAGAGAGAGAAAGAGAGGGCGAGAAGAGCGGGGAAGGGAGAAGGAAAATCGGGCCGGTAGCGTACCGCTAGTCCCACTGACTGTGAGAGAGAAGGAGAGAGAAAAGAGAGGAGGAAGACAAAGAGAGAAGAGAAAGAGAGAAAAAGAAGGGGAGAAGAGAGATCAGGCCGACAGCTTAGCCACCAGTCCCACCGACTGTGAGAGAGAAGGGGAGAGAGCGAGAGAGAAGAGAGAATGAGGAAGAGAGAGAGAGAAGAGAGAATGAGGAAAAGAGAGAGAGAGAGAAGAGAGAAAATGAGAAAAAAGAAGGTGGGCCGGCGGCTTAGTCGACTGAGAGAAGAGGGTGAGAGGGGAATAGAGAGGTGAGAGAAACAAGATAGAGATTACCTAGTCGGGCCCTTGAACCGGATCGGCGGCTAGGTTGGAAATGGAGAGTCCTGAGTGAGAAATGAGAAGTTCCAAGTAAGGAGTGAGAAGTTCCAAGGATAGTGGCATATGGGGAAAGTTTTCTCTCTCCTCTCTTGGAATGGAAAAGGGGCAGAGAAAAGTATTGCAAACCAATAGAAAACTCAAATTGAAATTCTTATACTTAAGGGGCAAATCTCATTAATTTCTCTTCTTTTTTGGACTTAGGGTTACAAATGCTTATATAGAACTCCCCTTGAAACAAGGGTGCATGCTCAAAACTAGCTAAGATTGCTAGAAAATACAATTTTTATGAATTAAAATTGAATCCCGTTTTTGGAACAAAATGACAATTTTGCCCCTACCCACAATCTTCTAAATGACAAGATGGTCCCCAAAAAGTGGCCATGAACCATGATGATCTTTCGATGTTCGTTTCGATTCCTTCCGGTGAAAAAAATGCCACGAACGCGACGGTCTTGGCGAGGCGATCGTTTTGATATATCTTTTGATCATCGAATCGAAGTATTGAGCTCTCAGCAACATTCATCAAAAGATGAGAAATGTGCAATCTTAGATCTCGGATCTTGGTCATTTTTTGTCATTTTTTATCAATCTTTCTATTGTGGAACGACGAGGAAGTCGTCACAATTGTTTGGCAATGAGAATGGCTCAATTTGGTGTCTGAATCACCACTTGCCGAATTGGGGAACTTGTCGGAATTTGGATTCCGGTCACTGAAAAATGCCTCTTTTGCTACCTTAAAATGCAGCCGGCTATTCATTATGCGTGACGTTTAGCTTGAGTTGAACCCTTGATCTTGTAGTCACAACAGACCCGATTTCAAGCTGATCCGATATGGGGGCTTCTTGATGTGGCCATTTGATCAAAGAGATCTTCTTCCAAAAATCTGCAACACATGATTTTTCTAAATCCAATGGTCCAGAAGTGTCAGAATGATCCGAAATTTGATATCTGGCGGTTTTCAGATATTCTAAATCTAATAAGAGTGGTCTGGTATTCATCTGAAGCTCCAGTGATAGGGTTATAGTTATAAAGTGTATTTTTAACATGTTAGAGGCCGAGTCTAAAAACTAATTTTATCTCTGATCCACCTTAACGTAGTCAGATTGCGACGAAACTTGGCGGGCATCCTTAGGGAGCTATGGGCTACCTCTACATGTGTTTTGGGACCAATCTATTATCTTTCAAAAATGCGCTCGAGATCAGGGTTTATTTCAATAGTGCTTCCGTGGTCCGTAGGTATTTTGGTACATGCGGGCTTAGGTCGCGATTGGCTTCCTCCTTATTCGCCTTGGGGATAACTGTTTAAGAATACTTTAAAACAGCTGTCTCTCTCACTCTGCATCTCTTTATGGAAGATTTTGTATTTGCTTCTCGTCGTCTTATTCTGTGTTTCTTCTTGGTCGACTGCGTTTGTTGCTTGTCTAACAAAAAAAGGTGTACATCTTCCCATTGCTTAACTATGGTTATAAAGGGACGGTCACCACACGGAGAGAGAAATGAATATACCCAACTCAATTCTACTTATCTTACATTGCCCCATTTTTTTTTTTTTTTTTTTTGTGTCATGTACTAAGTATGTGTGGTGTTTGTTAAAGCATTTAATGAGAAAATTCATATCGTCTATTTATCAGCAACTTATCATTTTATTTTTTATTTTTACTTAATTTTATTTAAATTTCTACTTAATTTTATTTTAAACATGTTTGTTTTTTTTCACTCCGATTTTTTGAGCCTAGTCCGATATATTTGTAATATTTTTACATAAAGTATTTTTACTGATCTGTATTTTTTACCCGATTTTTTCATCCGAATTTTTTAAATAAAAACAATTTATTTTCAATTTTATGGTGAGCTGACTTGCTAACTATGACCACAACCCACTAGTGGTCCCTTTTCTTTGCAAAATTTAATATATTGTTTTCACCATTCACATGCTAAAGGAATATCTATATCTATTTAAAACAATTAATTCAATTTAATAAGGTTTCTCT
Source organism: Amborella trichopoda (assembly GCF_054954075.1). Lineage (NCBI taxonomy): Eukaryota > Viridiplantae > Streptophyta > Magnoliopsida > Amborellales > Amborellaceae > Amborella > Amborella trichopoda. The sequence goes on along the minus strand of NC_142343.1, from coordinate 4,040,871 downwards.
TGGATAGTATCGCATTCTTTCTAGGCAGGTTGTCAGGTATTCTGTAGTACTTGTTAATAACCATTTTATTCAAACTACATGACAGATATGGGGATACTTGGTGTTATTTTGCTATTGGAGATAAAAGAAGTTTGAACGCGAAGTGTATATGAGAGAAAAACTAGGGAGATTCAAAAGAGACAACTAAGAGGAATTATTTGAGGGGTAAATGTTTATATAATGAGCTGTCTACTTTTTATTTTATATTAATGAAAAATGGGTAGGGGTTTCCTCCTGACTGACTTACCCAAAAAAAAAAAAAAGAGAAAAGTTTATATAGATCTGAAGCTCTAAACAATCAAATTTAAGCCTACGTCCAAAATTTCATTAGAAGAGGTTATTTTGATACTCAAATATCTTCAAATTGATCGTCTCAATATCAAGATGCATGGACATGAGAAAAAAATAGATTGCAAGTTTTGCAAATAGTGTATTTTGTAATGCATTTTTGGACCGTTAATTTTCAAGATTTTCAAGTTCTCATAGATATATTGATCTGCACTATATTTTAAGCTATAAACTTTATAAATAAATATGAAACTATAATTTAAGGCTATCGCAAAGATTTTCAACATTAAAACCACATTTCTCGATACTATTTGAAGGTAGGCTCTAATTTGATTATTTAGAGCCTAAGCTCTATACAAACCGCACCAAAAACAAAAACGTTAATATAATGTCACAATAATATTACTTGTAGAAGTCAAGTTGCAGTAATTTACCTCAGTGTTTGATTGAATGATCTGGCCGAATACTTGGCTCAGGCCTAAGCCTAGTATTCTGCCCGAGTCCAATTAACTCGGCATGAGCTGGGCGGAGTACTATTCAAGTTAAAAAATGCTTTAAAAAATTCAAAAAAAATAGGAAATATATTTTTGAAGTAAATTTAAACAAAACAAATTTAAATGAGGTCAAAAAAGCATTAAAAATTCGATTTTGAGAAAAATCAATTTGCGACCAGGCACATTTTTTAAATAATCTAAAAAGAAAAAATATATAAAAATAAGTATTTGTGGCCAAAATACTTTTCAATCTTTCTCAAAATGATAGAACACATAAAAAAAAACATGTTACAAATAGATTTCTTATTTTTTAATCTATTTCAAGATCCCCATGTTAGACACCTAACTCAGAGATAGTTTGGTGAGACCAAGTTAATCAAGCGAGTTAAGCAAAATCACCCAAATAGTCAAACACTAATCTACACCTTCTATTCTATTTAAAAGGTGTAGATTAACATTATCTAAAAGGACATGTTATTGTTTGACAATCTCTTAAATGATGTGTCAAATCTATACCGAGTAAAATAGACAGAGTAGAATACCGCAACCTTATTTCTACAAGGTTGTCTACTTTGGTGAACCGCACCCTGGTTTGTAGAAAGAAAGATATATATCTCAAAGGTTTTGTGTGGGCTTGCTGTTGAGAGAAACCGAATTGATTTATTGAATTTACTTCCCAAAGTCCTACATCAAGTTCATATGATTAAGTCTTCACTCGATGAAATTCTACTTAACACTAACAAAAAATTCATGTAAGTGCTTGACCTCTAGACTTGATTATATAAACCCATTTGGAAGCATGAAATATGGTTTGACTAACCAACTCTAACTTGGTCCAATATTGGAAAGGGGTTCAATTCTCCATTTTTTAAGAAATTAGGAGGTTCTAAGATGTGGGTTATTATCATAGTTTTCATCCACCTACTTGAGTGTGTGATGAGTCTTTGCAAAAATTTTAACCTAAGACTGTGCCACGAAGGTGTACCCTCATCTAAATTTTTTTTTTTTTGGGAAAAAGTTTATTTAAGTGTGAGGCTCTGAACAATCAAATTAGGGCGTGCCTCAAAAAATTCACTAGAAGGGTTTGTTTTGGTACCCAAAAATACTCAAATTGGTTATCTTGACCTCAAATGCATGCACATGAGAAAAAAATGGATTTCAAGTTGTGGAATTAGTGCATCTTGTAATACATTTTTGGACCGTCAATTTTCAAGATTTTCAAGTTGCTATAGATCTGTTCAATATATATGATTTTTTAATCTTTAATTTTTATAATTAAAGATGAAAATATATTTAAAAGCTATCACAAATGGTGTTGAAACAAAATTTCTCGATACTATTTGAAGGTGCATATTACTTTGATTGTTTAGAGCCTTGGCTCTATACAAATCACACCTTTTTTTTTAATCTAAATCTTTTAATGAAAACTTTTTACTCTAAATTTTTATATTTATTTTTGTTTTGGACAACAGGTCCCTCCCCGATATCACGTTGGAGAAAATCATATCTCTTCCTTGTCAAGAAAGGGAAAATTTCATACGTTTGCTTAGTAGGTCAAAGTGATTAGTTTAATAGGGAATTAGATGCGTCTGGGAACGCACAGGGTATAGTGAGTCAACCTCTCGAACTCTCTTGGAGATGGATTTTGGATCCAAATTTTGCAAGTCCGTCATCATCGATATGTATTTTGATTTTTGAAAATAATTTGCTCTGTTCTTTATGTGTATAGTAAGATTTAAAATTTGTCTAGCTAAATCAGAGTTATCTGAGTCAGATGGGGCTAGCAGGGCCATTTCCCCAAGCTTGCCTGAATTTTTTTAGAAAAAGTTTATATAGAGCCTCGGCTCTAAACAATCAAATTAGAGCCCACATCAAAAAATTCACTAGAAGAGGTGGTTTTGATGCCCAAATATCCTCAAATTAATCATCTCGACGTCAAGATACATGAACATGAAAAAAAAACTGGATTTCAAATTTTGAAAATAGTGCATCTTTTGATGCATTTTTTGAGCGTCAATTTTTAAGATTTTTAAGTTTTCATAGATATGCTCGATGTACATAATTTTTTAAGCTTTAAAATTTTTAATTAAAGATAAAAATATATTTTAAGGTTATGACAAATATTTTTAGTATTGAAACCATATTTCTCGACACAATTCGAAGATGTGGTTTACTTTGATTATTTAGAGCCTCGGTACTTTGATTATTTACAGAAGCCGAACCCCTAAGTACTTTTGCTTTTATCGAAAAAATTCCCATGTTTTAGGACATTTTTTAGTTAAGGATAAAGTTTATATAAGGTGCCAACGTTATATTGCATAAGTAAGATGCACATCAAAAATCCGCCCAAAAAGATGGTTCCGATATTGAAAAGTCATAAAATTAATTATCTCGACCTCGAGATGTATGGTCATGAAAAATAAATGATTTTAAGTCCTAAAACCAATGCATCTTGTAACACAATATCTAGACCATTCGTTTTCCAAATTTTTAAGTATTTATAGATTTGCTTGATATATGTTTTAGCTTTAAATTTTATAATTAAGGATAAAACTAGACTTTAAGACCATCATAAGAGTTTTCGGCAATAGGAAGACATCTTTTAACCAGATTCAAAGATGCATCTGAATGACACCTTATACAAACCACAGCCTTTTAATAATGAAAAAGTGTTTAGTGAGTGTGCCAACTCACACTATTTTTATTTAGTCTCCCTAAAAAGTATTGGAAAGCATATAATGAGATCATTTACCTTTTATACAAGGTAGTCACAATTAATATTGACCATTGGATGTGAAATTAGATGTCAGCATTTATTTCATTGACCAAGCTCAAAGTTCAAAATAAATTTTCTCGAATTTTGTAAGACACCTAAAATATCAGATTTCACATCGGATAATTGCAAGTAATTGTGACCTCCCTATAATAAAGGTAAATGGTCTCATTATATACAATCCTATAAAATATATCTCAAAAATGTATTTTCGAACAAAAATTTTAGCGTTCAATAATCTCAACCATGACAATGATCTAAATTTATAATTTTTAATATATATATATATATATATTATTTTATAACTTTCTTTCTTCACCATCCATTCTAACTTTCAGTGGATGTAACCCTTTTTGACATCATCTTAGAGATGGACATTAGACTGATATAGGTAAGGAAATGAAGAGGTATGCAATGGAGATGGCTTATCAGATCTTAGATTTACACGGTCTCATACTGCAAATCCATTCCTTGCCATACAAAAAATGGTGTTTCAAGCGAGAGAGACAGATAAGAGAATTCCTATAGATTACATTTGTGTGAACGGTGAGAGAGAGAGAGAGAGAGGAGAATTCCTATGGATTACATTTGAGTGAAGGTGAAATGGTATATTTTTGTGCTGTTTGGAAAATCATAAAATAGTTTGTTTAGTTCTTTTAGAGGAATGAAGCAAGAGAGAATAGCGGGGGGTTTTCAAGAAAGTTGTGGAAAATATATTCCCATGGATTTCATACAACCGAAAGGGGAAATGGGATATTTTAGTTCTTTACTTCTTTTAGATTTCATACAACCGAAAGGGGAAATGGGATATTTTGGTTCTTTACTTCTTTTAGAGAGATGCTCAAAATTGGTGTTCAAGAAAGTTGTAAAAATACTTGAATGAGTTGAATGTTCTATTTAAGATGCAAAGGGGATTCTACATTCCAGAGATATGATTGTAAATATTCTAGTGAATTTCTTGTCCATTGTGGGTAAAAAGGGGAATATCTTCATCATTTTCACTCTCTCGTTTTGTCATTGGTAGGCATTCCACCTAGCCACAATTTTCTTTTCGAATGAAGTATACAATAAGACCTTTTTATTTTTGGTACAAGGTGGTTACAATATTGACTATTGGATGCGAAATTAGATGGCTGCATTTATTCCATTCTCCAAGCTCAAACTTCAAAAGAAATTTTCTCAAACTTTGTAACACACCCAAGCTATCAGATTTCACATCGGATGGTTGTAAGTAATTGTGACCTCCTAGTATCAAAGGTAAATGGTCTCATTGTATATATATATATATATATATATATATATATATATATATATATATAGAAGATACTATACAACGCCTATAGGCGAAAATGAACAGTGATTTAGCCTACCCTCGTCACCGTCTAAATTTCATCGCATGGCCACGATTGTCTGAGAGTATTTTATTTTTCAATTTTTTTCTACAAATCAGAATAATCTGAAATTTAAAGCGTGTGTTCATCAAAAATAGAAAAATCTACGAAAAATATCAAAACATTATTTTACATTAAATAAATTGATCAAAATACCCCCGAAAATTTTCAAGGGTATTTTGATCCATTTTTTTACAACTTATTTTTTTTGTATTTTTATATGGAGCGTCTCACTAAGATATACACATACTCAAAATTTCATATCATTCTAATTTGCAAAATAAAAAATAAAAAGTAAAACACTACTAAACAATTGTGATCGTACGATGAACTTTGGACGGTGACGAGGGTAGGTGAAATCACTGTTCATTTTCGTCTATAGGCATTGAGAAGGCTTTTCTTTCACATATATATATATATAGAAAAAGATGGGATTAGCCCACTAGCTCATATGAACATATGAACCTGGAAAAAGAGATAGGATTAGCCCACTAGATCATATGAACATATGAACCCAACGGTCAATCTGACAATCACGAATGTCCTGTAGTGTTTGAATTTTAGTTTTTTTTTTCTACAAATCTAAATCATTTGAAATTTTAGGCGTGTGTTCATCAAAAATAGGTGAATCTTCGAAAAATATCAAAACAATATTTTACATGAAATAAATTGACCAAAATACTCTTAAAAAGTTTCGAGAGGTATTTTGTTCATTTTGCTTTTTACGAATAATTTGTTTTATTATTATTAGGTACGCCTTAATGAAAAGAGCACATACCTAAAATTTCATGTGCTTTAGATCTGTCGAAAAAAAATTAAAATCCAAGTACTACCCGACATCTGTGACCGTCAGATCAGCCCAAATTCAATCTGAGCCGTTGGGCTCGTATGTTTGTAAGAGCTAGTAGGGTAACCTCATCTTCTCTATATATATATATATATATATATATATATATATATATATATATATATATATATATATATAGGACCCTCCCACATCTATTAGTATGGACCTCTACCGATCACCGTAGGATTTAGATTACATCTCAAGGTAAAATTTGAATCCATCTCCCTTTTTTTATTAAAAAAAATTTCTCTCTCTCTCTCTCTTACTCCTTCTCTCTTTAGCCATACTTAACTCTCTTCTTACCGCAGAATCGTTATACCCTTTTCTTGTCTTTGTTGGGTGAGTGTGGCCATTAAAGGCCTTATGAGTGCTTGAAAAATGAAATGATATAGTGGAACATGAACTAAGTGGGAGTGTAGTCCCTCATAGACCATACTAAGCAAACGATGTTTGCTGATACCGGACTGTGCTTGACTATCTAGGCCAATTAGTTGGGAAAAACCCATGTTACTTGGGCATAGAGTATAAATCGATAAGGGTTTTAATAGGTCATCCTTTGATGAGGTTGGAGTAAGCCCGGATGAGTGAGCTGAGGGATTGTATGACCCTTGTGTGTGATGGTGGCCTTTAGAGAGTGGGGCCAAAGCCTCATCAATGTATCATCACACGGCATGCATATTGATAGACCGTTTAAGGAAAGGCAGCCACTTTTTAGGGCGAAGTGTATGTATGTGCGAGAGATACCCCTATACGTCATAGAAGTTGTGGTCGCATCAGATCTAGGTGACTTTGGCCCATCTTTAAGGGAGAACCTGAAATCCACGGAGTGAGATTGCGACCCCTTAACTCATCGGCCAGACTTTGGTGACCCACTAATGAACCCCTGTATAGACTGTGGATCATGAAAAACACTGGGTCGATATGATAAAGCAAGTGTGGTCCGTAGTCTACAGTTGAAGGTGGAGTGCCCCAGTGTTTCATTGGTCTAATTCCTAGACCATCTGGATCATTTTCTCATCTAATGAATTTAATTATGTTTGTTTTATGATATATATAATTTTAGAATTATTATTTGAATTTTTTTAGATCTCAGGATATTTTATTTATCAATTTTGGATTTATAAAATCAGAAATATTGATTTTACATTGATTTAAATATTCAAATAAATTCTAAATTATTTTATTGAGTTTTAAAAATATTTAAAATTGTATGGGAGCCCATTGTGAACATGGGCCCACCATAGCCTAGATGGTGGGGCCCATGAGATCCTCTCATGGGTGGTACACCCCATCCTTTTAGAACCTTTCTGTTTTTGTGATAAGTGATTTTGGCTTGTAGGCCAAGTTACTATGTGTTTTGAAAAAGCATTGGCTTGAGGAAGTTTTGAATGAATTTTTGGAAAGCATGCGAAGGCTTGTGCATTATTTTGGTATGCTCAATATTATATTTAGAATTATTCTATTTAATTTATATTGATGGGAAAATAGTTTAGGAAATAGGGATAAAGGTTCTAGCACCTTTCATAATGTTGATGGCCCATTTATGGAATGGATAGCTCAACTCTTTCACCCCATAAGTCACCCAAGATCAATGTTTCATATTCAATATCACAATAAGAGACAAGCCAGAAAACCTTAAGAAACCCTAATATTGTTCAAAGCAATGGTTTAAAAAGCAGATCGGTGATCCGGATCGGGCACCTCAAAAATCGATCCGGATCGGAAATCGGCATAATCGATCGGATTAAAGCTTCAAAAAAATCCGAAAAAATTATTAAAATTCATTATAAATATTGTTTTTTAGAAATCCAATAAGAAATGAGGGTACTTCATTATTAACTTTCATTGTTTTCATCAATTTATGAATATTGATATGTTCTTTCTCTCTATGAACTTATGTTGACCATTAATTTTACATCACACAAAATAAATCATAGAATTATCATGGATTAAGTATATAATCATATATAGACTACAATAAAGAGTTGACTAAATCGATGAAAAATTGGCCACTAAAATATCGAATTGGCGAAAAACCCTAATCCGTTAAAAAAACCCAAATTATTACAACCTAACTAACTATAATATTATATACCAATAATATTTTATAATTATTTTATTATATAAATAATAATAAATCCAAAATATTTTATAATATCATCTAATTTAAAATGTATTATTGACAACTATAAGAAAAATAGTACACTACATGATTTATAATACAAAATTAATAAATAAAATAAAAGATTTGGTTATCAATGTAGAAATTATTAGAATGCGTACCAATTTTCTTTAACTTTTTAGGTTTCTAGAATAAATTAGTGGAAGAGATTATTAGTAGAAAGAGAGAGATTTCAAATGGCCTCATTGTATGAATCCTATCTTTAAATTAATATTACTAAATTTATGTTAAAGACCATCATGTTATAAAAATAAAATATATAATTAGGCCATTTATTCCTAGGTTGTATTAAGAAATACCTTTTATTTTTTTGACAAGAAATACTTATTGTGTTATCTTTTATTTTTTTTTAACAAGAAAAATATGATACTTGTTGATTATCTTTTTTTTTTTTTGACAAAAGAAGAAGATGTTGTACTACATTTTTTTTTTGCTTGTTGTATTACTTTTTATTTTTTTTATCCTATGAGCTAGTACTAATTTTTTAATCCTAATTAACTAATTAATTAATTATTACTCATATAATGAAATAATACCATGATATAGTAGCTTAATAGAGTTTTTATATTTTTTTGGTAAGTAAATTTAAATTTTTTTTGTGAAAGATAGGGGTGATGGGCACCTAATTATTATTTTTAATAATTTTTTTCTTTTTTTAGCATCAAATTTCATTGCCACAATCGGACATACAACTTTTTTATTCATGACGGGTATACACCGTCATGCGTACACCATCGCGCGTACAATATCTCGCTGCTTTATCCCAAGCTAATAACATTTGCGAGCGATTTTTCAAGTCACATGTATATCCTACATCGAAGGGATGTGAGAAGAGTGAGTATTATAAAAAACCCAACGAGCTGCTTTATGGTATGTTCTCTTGGCCATGTGAAGCTTGAGACATTTTAAACTGGGTCAAGTGCAACGTGTCAATCACGTGGCGAGGGGGGGTAAAGTGGTATAAATCACATTTCAAAAGAACCAGGGTGGGTTCATAAAAAAAAAATCGGATTGAAAAATAAAAAAAATAAGAACCACTCGGTTTTTCCGATACTGTATTTGAATCGGTTATAACCGATACCCGATCCGGATCGGATCGGCGATTTTTGAAACACTGGTTCAAAGCCTATAAAAAAAAGATTGTTTCTACCCAAAATCTCTACACATTATCTTTATATCTCTCTCTTAATAAAGTTTCTCTCTCTCATGAAATCCTAAGGGAACATACCCCACTCTCTCATCTTTGATATCTCTCTCCCACATTGTGAAAGAACCTAAGGGTTTAGGCTATGGGGTTCTTCTCTCTCCCATCTATCAACTATATATTTATGGCTAAGGGTTTTAGGGTATAGCAAAAAGAGAATCCATCTCTCTCAAATTAGGTTGTTAAGAGAATGCACCTAGAGTTTGAGTTTGTGATCAAAGGGGTTTATGTTTTATTGGTATGGCTTGGCCTAAAGTTGCTTTCCCAGTTGAGATTGAAGATTGATCATTGATCCCGCGCCATCGGATGATGGTGACTCGATGTGGGGTATAATAAGTCCAATTGAGGTAATCTCCAGCACTCTCTTTTTATTTCTTGCTATATTTAATTATATTGGTATTATATTCCCAAGCATAAGAATTTTGGATATTTTCTTTGTTTAAAGAAAATTGGTTTAATGACATCAAGGTTTTTAAGATCTTAGATTTGTTAGTTTAATTTTCTTTGAAGCAAGAGTTATTGTAATAAGACTACTTGTAAGTGATCTTTGCCAAAAAAAAAAAAGAAAAGAAAAGAGGTGAAAAGAAGAAAAATAAAAAAAAAATATTTCCCGGCAAAATCACATTAGTCTTTCTTTCAGTCTCTTCCTCCCGTTCACTCCACCTCCAGTCTCTCTCTTCTTCTAATAACCCATCAAGCCCGCCACGAAAAACTCTTTTCTCATCTTCTTTCCCAAAATCAGCCACCAATCAAAGCTGATTTCTTCCAAGAATGGGTTTTGAAAATCAATAAAATGGCTCAGGATTTCTTCAGCTAACAAATCAAATGGCAAAAAAACAACAAAATCAAAATCACGTATGTTGATTCCTTTCTTCGTCTTTTTTTTTATTTTGTGAAAAAAGTAAAGTTTTTTTTTTTTATCTATGAAAATCTAATCCCCTGATTTTGGTTTACAAAGAATGGGTTGCGGATTTTCATTTTTTTGAATTTTTCGGTTGTAGGTTTCATGAGCTCCTGGTTAAAAAAAATGATTGTCTTTTAATTATCCTTATAGGAAATCAATGTTATTTGGGTAAAAAATGAACAATTTTCTTTATAAGGAATAAAGCCCTAGTCATGATTTTTGTAGTGTGTAACCAGTGAGTTATGGTTTTTTTTTTTTTAATCATTATTATGTTGTGGATTTTGTGAGCTTCTTTGTCAAAAAACTTTGAAAAGTTTTTTGGATGAACCTTATATCAAGATATATGTGATTTTTTATTTTATTTGTGAAACCCTATCTCTGATTTTTGTGGATTTTTTTTTTAAAAAAAATTTTAGGTTGTAAACCCTCGACCGGAATTTTCGGCTTGATTATTTGGGTTTTCAAGTTTTATCTTAGTTTTATTGATTGGCACCTTTCTTTATATGGATAATAGTTTTGATGAACATGCCAGTATGAATTTTTGTTGTAGTGGTTCACGCCATAACATTTAGCTTTTCTCTTGTCAGCGCAAATTGTCTTAGTCCAATTATATGTTTAATTGTCCATAGAATACAAACTCAATATTTGATTGATTTGATAAGCGAGGGTTCTGATTAACATTGATTCAGGGATTCAGCTTATCAATTTATCCCTTATCATGGATAGTAAAAGTTGATTTTTTTTCTTTTAGTGTGTATTGATGGTCAGGGAATGGTAGATGGTTGGACAAAAATCATGAAAACCATGGACCTACAAATAGTTGTTGAAGAATAAAACATTAAACTTTAAGAGTAAGAAAACTAGCCTTATATCTGATTTTTGTAATGAGAAGAAATCATAGTTTTTTTGTTTTGTAAATGTTGGTTCTCAAAAGAGACAATTTTGATTGAATCCGATGACATTGAATTGTTGTTGATATTGTTGGGCTCTGTGTTGTGTGATTGATGATCATTTCTTGTTGTTTGTTCTTTGATTACCTCTAACCATTTAGATTAACAAGCTATATTGTGGGAACTAAGGAATAAATCATAATTTTTTTGTTTTGTATATGTTGGATACAACCTGCTTGGCAATAATTATAGGTCCATGTGGAATCCATTGTCTTTGTTAGTTTCGGTAGATATGCATTCTTACATTCTTGATGGATGATTTAGTAATATCTTCCCAACTTTTGGGAACAGGCCTATGGACTTCGGCACGTGGCCAAGGCTCAAGAGTCCCAATCCCACGCAACCTAAATTAACAAATTAAAAAATTGCATACATTTTTCCATTTTTTTGGGATAGGAAGGAGAGAGAAATTATGTGCAAAAATAAGTTGTATAAATGACAATTTAAGTTGCTTAACCTTATGGTAAATAAAAATTTGGTCAGAAGTGGCAAAATTTTTGTGCACTAACCACGAATGCCCAGGCATGCAATGGGATAGAGAGAGAAAAGAGAGAGCATGTAGGGGAAGAAAAGCGGTCTACAATCACATTTTCAGAGAACGCAATGAGGCGGCAGACCGGTTTGTCAAAGCGGGGTGCCTTGATGCAATCCTTTGCTTTGCTTTTGTTTTCCTTGTATTCTCTTTTGTATTTCTTCATTTTCTCGATGAAACTTCTTCTTCCTTGCCGCTTTTAAAAAAAAACAATTTTGGTTATAGGCCAATGAAAACTACTAAAACGCTAAAACACAAAAATGGAAAACTACTAAATGATTCCGTACATATCATTTAAATGAAAAACTACTAAAACGTTAATGAAAACCCAACATATCTCCCCATCTTGTTAGGGCCCTCAGATACTTCAGGAAATACTAGGTTTTGAGGTAAAAGTTGTCTTGCTTTATCCACACGCGAAAGAGAATGTGAGATTTGCAATATGTGCGCGTGCCACGTTGAACATGCTGAGAGAAAGAGATTTTTGCAATATGTGCTCGCGCCACGTTGAACATGCTGATAGCTTTGAAGCCTAGATATTTAGCACACAACTCAAATAAAGATGGTCTATAAAGCGTATATTTATCATTTGTATGTAAAGGTTACAATTTTTTTTTTGTATTATATGTAAGTTATGAAGTTCAAATTATTTTTTTTTCTTTTTTAACTTTTATGTCTATTTATTGATACACTTACAACTATCCATTTTTTAAATTTTAAAAAAAATAAAAATTGTGATCTCTATATACAAAAGATAAATGATCCCTTGTAGATAAACTCAATAAAATTTCTCTTTTACTCTTTAATTCTAAAAAAACCATATTACCTTGGCCTTTATCTTCTAAGACATGCACATAACTCATTGTTCTTATCTATAACCACCTCATTAATTCATTAATCCAAAGGCCCACCTTCTATCCTCTCATTATCGGACAAGAATCTTATTATGTCATTTCTATTATTGTCCTGCTTTTTGCCATTTTAACATGGGTAAATGAAAGGAAGCAAGCGATTTGGGACGAAAATGCCTCATCACAACTTGTACGAAATATTTTGATTCACAAGTTGCTTTTGGAAAGTATTATATTCTCCTTTTGGAACTATTCTCAAAGAAGCATTATTTCCTAACATGTTATACACGCCATGTAATTCCTATATGAAAAAAGTTACAAATTTAAAATATAAAATTAAATATAAAGATGCACCTCAAAAATCCATCAGAGAAGGTTGTTTTAATGTTGCAAAACCCTTTACTTGATCATCTCGATATTGAGATATATGAATATGAAAAAAAACAAAATTGTGCAGTTGGCATACAGATGCATCCGTATCGGTAGAGGTAAGGTGCACCTTCAAATTTTATCATGATATATAATTTTGATGTAAAATATTTTTAGGATTATCTCAAAATCTATTTTATATCTAATTATAAAATTTTAAATTTGAAAAATGGTTAAAATCAAGTAGATTTATAAACATATGAAAATCTTGAAAGTAAACGGCGTAGATAATATGTTGTAAAACACACTATTTCTGAGACTTAAAATCTTTTTGCTTTTCGTGGTCATATATCTCGATGTCCAGATGATCAATTAAAGGGTTTTTCGACATTAAAACCACCTTTTCCGATGGATTTTTGAGGTGCATCTGTAGTTCTACATTATAAGGTTGCATCCTTATATAAACCTTTTTCCAAAAAAAAAAAAAACAGATTTTTAGTAACAGAAATAGTGCATCTTGAAACACATTATCCAGACCGTCCATTTTCAAGATTTTCATATATTTATAGGTCTACTTGATTTTAATCACTTTTGAAGTTTAAAATTTTATAATTAGATATGAAAATAGATTTTCATATAAAATCTAAAAAAAATTTACACCAAAATTACATGTTAGGATAAAATTTCGAGGTGCGTCGTAATTGGATTGTTGAAGGTTGCAACCTTATAGAATTAAGCCCTTTTAGAATAAAAACATATGAACCTTATTTTTCTTGTTTTATATTTTCTTACTTAACTGGGTGGTTAGGTTTTATATTGTATAACTAAAATGCTTCCTCGAGAGAAGGTAATTCCTCATAGATGATGCTTTCCTCCTTTATTTTTCATTAAGATTTGGCGTTAGGATGATTGATACAACTCTCAATTTGAGAAAAAAAAAGAAAAAGGGAATGACACTATTTTTTTCTAATGAATAATAGTATTCGAATTTTGTAAAGGGCCAAATAATCCCATCTTTTGTTTATATTCAAGAACTCTAATATAGGCATTTTTAAATGTAATCAATTAGTTTTTAAAAGTTGTTCTCGTATCAAAAACGGTATTCCATGTTCAAAAACTGGGGCAAGCCAATTCGGACTCACTCGAGTAATTCGGGCTCGTCACCTGGTGAGGCCGAGTGTTCCCGAGTTGAGTGGTCACCTTGGGGATCTTAAAAAAAAAATCAAAAAATTATAAAAATCCAAAAAAAAATGATCTTTTTTTGTGATATGTTTTTCATTTTTTCTATCATTTTGGCAAAGATTGGAAAGTATTCCCTTCTTTTAAGATTATTTCTAATATTTTCCCATCACAAATTGATTTTTTCAAAATCCATTTTTCACTATTTTTTTTACGTCATTTAGGCATGTTTTGTTTAATATTACGTTAAATCAATGTTGTCGAATTCGCTTCGAAGTCTTTTTCGGTTTAGTGAGAAAAATGAGACAATTAGGTGCTTCGGCCGATTCAAGGGATAACTTCGGATTTTTTTTAAACTTAATATAAATAAATTAAATATTTATATATAATATATACAAATAATATAAAAAATAAAAATAAAAAGACATAAAAATTCTTTAATATTACTATTTCTTTGCTAGCCGAAGCATACCCGAAGCAAACCCGAATCTGACCGAAGTAGCCCGAAGCGGCCCGAATCTAACTGAAGCGACAGCACAGGGCTTCGATTCGTTTCGGTTTATATCTAAAATCCGAAAGCTTGGGCATCTTTGGCTGAAGCAAAACAAATTTTAATAACATTGCATTAAACATATATTTCCTATTTATTGAGTTTTTTTATTTTTTATTTTTTAACACTTTTTGGCTTGACAAGGACCTTGCGTGACCCGATTAGTCAATAAAAAAAAGAGACCTTGTCCGACGTAGGGCGAATCAATCGACCCCCAATGCATAGTTTCAAACACGAATCCCAACAAATAAATGGCAACTAAGAAGCTCTTAGAGGGGATATCGTGAGATTGAGAATTGAATGAGCTGTCGGAGTTCTCCTGTGAGCTACGTAGAAAGAGAAAGAAATAATATAAGCTCTATTGCTTAATAAACATTCTATCATATTTATTTTATTATATATTAAGCGAGAGCAACGCTCTTTTTATTATTTCGCTACGTGTCTTACCATATTAATAACTCTCTTATTTCTTTCTTCCCACATCTCTTTCATACCATGCATGTCATCTCTTGTCTATCTCTCTTCTCTCTCATCTCATTCTCTCTTTTTTTCTCTATCCTAATAAATCAACTTTTTTAAAATTTCTCTTCTATTTTCTTTCGCCTAATAAATATCTCCTCTCCCCCACGATTTTCACTCTCTTCTCTATCCTCACGAATAGTCTCATGCACCTCAACTATCTCTATTTCTTAATAACTCCTTTAAATCTCCCCCCCCCCTCCCCCCCTCCCATAGTTATCCATCTTTTTTCATAACGTCCTATTTCTCTCTCCATCTCTTTCCATTCTCTCTCTTCACACCCTCTCCATCTCTATTTCATTTTCTATCTCTTCTTCTCTTTCTATAACGGCCTATTTCTCTATCCCTCTCTTTCTATAATGGAGTTCACTCTCTCTCTCTATCTCATATTTCTATCTCATCTTCTCTTTTGATAATGTTATATATCTCTCCCTTCTTATTTTCCTCTTCCCCTCCTCTTTTCCTCTCTTGTTTCTCATGCCACCCCCTCTATCACAAAACACACTCTCTCCACTTCTCTTCTCCATAACCCTACATGCTCATTGTAATGGCAATTTCAAGGTACGTACTCTTCTTTTTTTTATCTATTTCTTCATTGTTTTTTTTTTTATTTGTTATCTTTTCTATCACCTTCTATTTCGTTTTTATGTGGAGTTGAGTATTTTTTAGATTATGTAGAATTAAGTTCTTTTTGTTTGTTTTTTTAGATCTTTCAGTGATCTACAAGGTAAATAACATTTTGTTTTCCTTGCATTCTATGAATTTTTTCCATTGCTTTTGCCTATATTTCGGTCCTTTCCATCATGCTCTCCTTAGTTTTTATGTGGAATTTTTTTTTTTTTTTTTAGAATATTATGTGAAATCGAGTTATTTTTGTAGATCTTTGAGTGATCTATAGAAGCCCTAAAATGATTTGTTGATTGAGGCTCTGTACATCAAGTTATTTCGAGATGTTCTCAACGAATCTACTGTGAATATAAAATTTTAGGTTTTCAAGGTAAGTAATATTATATTTTCTAGGCATTTCTTCATTACTTTTGCCTACATTTTCGGTCATTTCCATCATGTTTTTCTTAGTTTCAATGTGGAATTGATTTTTTTTTTTAACATTATGTGGAATTAAGTTCTTTTTGTTTGTTTTTGTAGATCTTTCAGTGATTTATAAGGTAAATAACCTTTTGTTTTCTACGCATTTCTATGCATTTCTTCATTGCTTTTGCCTACATATCGGTCCTTTCCACCATGTTCTCCTTAGTTTATATGTGGAATTGATTTTTATTTGTTTAGAATATTATGTGCAATCGAATTATTTTTGTTTGTTTTTGTAGATCTTTGAGTGATCTATAGAAGCCCTAAAATAATTTGTTGATTGAAGCTATGTAGGTCAAGTTGTTTCAAGATGTTCTCAACGGATCTATTATGAAAACAGAATTTTGAGTGATTTATAGAAGCCCTACTACTATTGTTGCTTCTGCTGCTACTACTGCTAGTGCTACTGCTACTGCTGCTGGTGTTGCTACTGCTTCTTCTCCTACTGCTCCTACTACTACTACTGTTACAGTCACTGCTACTGCCACTGCTATTGCTGCTACTCCTACTCCTACTGCTACTGCCGGTACTACTGCTCCTACTGCTACTGAGTGAAATAACCTTCCATTTTCTCTACAAGGTAAATAGCCTTCTATTTTCTCTACATTTCTTCATTGTTTTTAGTTTTTTAGAATATTATGTGAAATTGATTTTTAGTTTTTTAGAATATATGTGAAATTGAGTTTTTTTTTTTTTTTGTTTTCTTTTTTGGTAGATCTTTGAGTGATATACAAAAGCCCAACGACGATTTATTGATTGAGGCTTTATAGATCAAGTTATTGGAGATGTTCTCAACGGATCTACAGTGAAAATAAATTTTTGGGTAATATTTGCAATATTACTAACTTTTTAAATCTATTCTAAATCATTTCTTTCGATGTGTCTCATTTTGTAGATAAATCTCTTATCTCATGAACTGTATTTCATGATTGGAGCTCTACAAAATATCATTTTGGTTTGTATTTTATTGGATGTAAAGACACCTCTTTTTAGAAAATAATTGAATTGAATTCCAATAAATAAAAAAAATTATAGTATTATATTAGGTAATTAAAAAAATTTATATTCTTGAGTTAGTACTATATATTAAATAATTGCATTAACTCGGATAATATTTGTTTTAATTCGGATAATAAATGTGCTTTTGCAAATTTATTCGTATGCATTTTGCCTTGATTAGGGATTTTTCGAACTATTCGAATAAGCTATGATCTCGGTAATTATAAAAATATATATTCCTAAGTTAATACTATATATATATATATATATATATATATATATATATAGCATTTGCATTATTTCGTATAACATTGCATGTGTGTCTTTGAGATTAAGATTTTTATTTTCAGAATACTGATTCCATTGACATGATTCGTGGATCTAATGTGAAAACTGATTTTTGGGTAATATCTATAATATTACATTTTTTTTATCTTTTGTTAATTATATATTAACATATTACATGATGGTAAATATCTTCTTTTCTGTAAGAAAAATATATTTTAAAAAATAATAAGGAATAAAGAATTTTCTTTTTGAAATCCAGTATTGGCCAATGCTTTTGAAGTGCGCCTTAATGGGTATAGGTAGTGGTAAGACAATATGTCTTAAAGAACTATTATATTTGATATTGGCATTAGAAATACCCTATATTAATATTTCTCTCATTATAATTTCTATAACTTAAATTTTTTATCACTTTTATTTATGCAAATTGAATTATTTTTACTGATTTTTGTTTTAATTTGTGCCAAATGGATATGTCTTAATGAAATATGTTCAAAATAATATATCAAATTTATAATTATTTCATACAATATTCAATTGTAAAGATAAATTCCTTCATTTTTTAAATTTTTTAGTCTCCTTGAAATTTTATTTGATCAAAAATAGTATCTAACTTATGTATTTATTTCATGGTTTAAAAAAACATATAATTATGTAATAAAATTATTCAATTATGAGGATAAATTCAATAATATCTAAAACCATATTTTATTTAAAATATTTTTTAACGATAAATATGTTTCAGTGATTAATATTAAATATTACGTGCAATGCACGTGCATATTACTAGTCGCCCTAATACAAAAACAAACTTATACCGACCTAAATTAATTTTTCAAATAATTGTGAATTAGATCTAGAAAAAATATTTCATAAATAAATGACCCTATTAATATTGGTTTGATGGGATTCTTTCCATGAGAATATGTGTACCATGAAGGCAAGATGGCCACGTCCGCCAACATTATGTCATGTCCATTTGACTTTTCACCAAGATTGTTTGAGTCACCGTCTCAAAACTCACATGGGTGGGGTGGATATTTCATCCCACATATTTGTTTCAAATAGTTGATTTGGACTAGTCTCAATTGATGATAAAAAATTATTAAAAAATAAAAAATGGGGGTTTATTGCTTTCTAGTGGAGTGTCAACAATTTTCTTGTTTGTGAGAGCATCCTTCGTTATGAGATCAGATGCACACTTCACTTGATATAGAATCTACCCTCGAGTGGAGGAATCGACTTCAATTCTAAGAATATAACAAAGTTGTCAAATATCCTTCATTTCAAAGCACTTGTGTAAATGCAGTTGAGTATCACGGATACCAACAGCATCACTGCCAGTCAGTACCATATCATCGACCTAAAGAATCAATAGTGTAAGACTGCGAGCCGAACAATGAACGGAAAGTGGACAATCATGAGTACTTTGAGTGAACCTCAATTGGACAATAACATAGCAGAATTTTCAAACTAAGTACGAGGTGCTTGTTTGAGACCATATAATACCCGTCGAAATTTACAAACCTGATGAGGTTGATGGGAAAAAGCAGGAAAAAGTTTCATATAAACTTCTTCATGCAAGTCACCATGAAGGCATGCATTCTAAACATCCATTTGATACACTGACCAACCACTAATAGAAGCTACGACAATTAAGGTCTGTACTGAGGTTAGTCGAGCAACTAGCACAAACGTTTCTTCATATCAATTCCATACTCTAAAGTGAAAATCATGAAAATGTTGAGGTACAAAGCTTTCTTGTGTAGGATAACAACCCTCATGGAGAAGAGGTTGTTGATCGCTATCAGGAGGCATAGAATTAGGACATGGCGACTCAGGGTCGAATGAGATAGAGGGACTGGTCTCTCCATTATGTTGTAAATTGTCTTGAGGTTTGTCAAGTGGAGCATTGGGTACTACAAGGTCAGCTGAGGAGTTGATGAAGTGGTCAGGAAAACGACTGAGCTCATGAGGTGAATGGGAGAGATAGCGAAAGCATGGCAGAGAACAAATTAGTATTCTTTCCCAAGAAGTCACATGGCATGAAATACAAAGTTTTTGTGAAATGGGATCATAACATCGAAAGCCTCATGATGAAGACCATAACCCAAAAAAACACACAAATATTTGATTTCTTGGACAACTTATTTGCTCAACCTTGGGTAAGAGAACAAAACAAGTTGATCCAAAAACATGGAGTTGGGAATAATCAAGACTTGAGGAATAAAGTCGCTCAAAAGGAGACAAGCCAGTAGGATGGAATACGATTGATGACATAAACCGATATATATACTGCCTCCCCCTAAAAACTTTGTGGAACATAAGAGGAAAGCAACAAGGTACGAGCGGTCCTAATGATATGGCAATGCTTCTATTCTACCACACCATTCTATTACGGTGTGTGAGGACATAACTGAGCCAATGTCCCATGAGTTTTGAGAAGACTTTTAAATCATTTTGACAAATATTCTCCATAGAATCAGAATGAAAATTTTCAATAGTTTTGAAAATTGAGTCTTGATCATGATAGAAAATTCATCATAAATGTGATAAAGTTCAGACTTAGAATGCAACAAGTATGCCCAAGTATAACGGGAATAATCAACAACAAAAATAACATACTAACGAGCACCCCCCATAGATGGAATAGAAGTTAGACCCCACAAATCAGAATGTATGAGATCAAAAGGAAAAAAAAAAACACTTCTTACTACTAGAAAATGGAAGTGTAGTATATTTTGCGAACTTGCAATTAATACAACCAACAATATTGATGGTTTGTACAAAGCCCAAATTGCCTGTTGACACTAGATATTTAAACCTATGAAAAGAAACATGATTTAGAATGTTGTGCCAAATTGAAAAGGAAGACATTGAGGAAGCTGAGCCGGCAAGTAG
This sequence comes from Amborella trichopoda, assembly GCF_054954075.1. NCBI lineage: Eukaryota > Viridiplantae > Streptophyta > Magnoliopsida > Amborellales > Amborellaceae > Amborella > Amborella trichopoda. The sequence goes on along the minus strand of NC_142343.1, from coordinate 4,020,522 downwards.
AGAATCCCCAAGATGTTGTGAAACATGTAAGTCCTCTAGAACGAACAATCGATCAACCTTACACCATGTCCTAATGTGCTTCCCCATTAAATGATCTTGCACAACACAACCAAAGGATGAGAAAATAATGTCAAAACCTTGGTCACACAACTATCCTACACAAATGAGATTCATTAATAGTTTGAGAACCAGGGAGACATTAGGAAGGAATAATTGAGAGATGCAACTGTATCAACATGACTTATAGACATAACATAAGCACCAACAGTGTGGATTAATGGACGGATAATACCAAAAATAGGAGAATGCATAAAATTAGAATCAAATAACATGTGGTTAGAGGCACCAAAGTCAATGAATTAATGGTTTGTACCTGAGGTTTTTGACAAAGCAGATGTAGCAACAGATGTATTACCCATACCATAGAGAGCTTATCAAATCATTTCTTGAACATCTTCGGTAGTGAGATGGCCTGGAGGGCAAGAATCCTGATATGGAGACAATGCTGCAGTAAGTCCTAGTGCAGTGGTTTTCTGAACATATGGCTTCTTTTTCTGCTTAATGGAACAGTTAATTTCATGTGTCCAAACCAATGGTTTTAAAACGGATCGGTACCTTGGATCGGGCACCCCAAAAACCCATCCGGATCGGTGAATCGGTAATTCAGATCGGGAATCGGCCAAATCGGTAGGATTAAGCCTTAAAAAAAATCCAAAAAAATTATTAAAAATCATTATAAATGTTGTTTTTTAGGAATCCAATAAGAAATAAAGGTACTACATTAATAACTTTTATTTTTTTGCATCAATATGCGAATATTGAGATATTCTTTCCCTGTATGAAGATTCCCATCAAACATTTATTAAAACTTAACTGAATACAATATTTACATTAAAATTATAATTATTGGTTTGTATTTTATCATCAATTTACTATACAAATAAGAACAAATTTGAATTTTGTTTTATAATATCATTTAATTTAAAAATAAAATTTACAACTATAACAAAAATTAATGCATTATATAATTTATAATATAAATAAATTAATAAATATAAGATTTGACTATCATTGTAATTAATAGAATTATTAATTACAATATTATAATAAACGTGATTCCAAAAACAAGGGTATAACTCTTACAAATAAATAAATCTAATGTATAATAATTAGTGTTGAAAGAAATATAAAATTTAGTAACATAAATTTGCAACCATATTTTAATAAAATTAGAAAAATAAATAAAGAAATGCATATTTGCCATGTGAGATAATTGATAAAGCAACTTGAAATAAATTCTAAAGTGGTATGAACTAGTATTATTTTTCTCTCTTAAAATATCCCATAAACTAGTGTATTTTTTTAATGTTCAATAAACCAATATTAGTGTTATTTTTTTCTTTTTTTAATATCATATGAGCTAGTACAACAATTTCATATAAATATATTAATTTTTATAAATTATTATATGGAATTTTATTTTTGTAATTATATGTAATTAAAAATTAATTATATATACTTTATGTTTGTATATTATAAAAAATAAATAAATATAATTAATTTTAAAAAGGAGTAAATCTTAATATATATATATATATATATATATATATATATATATATATATATATATATTTAATTAATCTTAAAAATAATTATAGACCATTTCATTTTATAGATGTCCTTATATAAGAGATAAAGATCTATTTAATGAGCATTTAATTTATAATGTATTATTCACTATAACAATTATAATGTATTATTCACTATAACAAATCAAACTGTTTACTATAACAAATCGGCAGCTCTGAAATTTTTTTCAAAATTATGGGCTCATGTTGCCCACATTTTGAAAAAAGTGGGCGACTAATATTTTTTTTTTTACGGTTCAATAAACTAGTATTAGTAATATTTTTTGTTTTTTTAATATCCTATGAGCTAGTACTATTATTTTAATATCTATCAAATAATATCTTAATATTAATCATATAATGAAATAATGCCTAAGATCCTAATAATATTAGTCCATGCAAGTTGCATTATATTACAACTTGTAAGCACCAATACTTATGGCCCATTTTCTTCCCACATTTCTAAAATCTCTATAGTCTCGCACATACGGCCATGTATTAAAAGATTTTCATCAAACATTTTTTTAAGCCGCGCTATCTCTATAGTCTAATCAAACATTTAGTAAACACTAGAAGAAAATGGCGTGGTAGATGGACTTGATAATTGTCCCACATCGAAGAGATGGGGAACAACATAACCTATAAAACAAATTGCTCGACGTTTGAGACTGGCAATTTATGTGGTTGTGATGCAGGGCAGGTACATGTTGATGACATGAAGGTAAGGTTTGGTAAGAACTTAATACTTTAATAGAAAAATGATGGGGGAGGTCAGGAGGGTTTTGAGGTAAGGAGAGAGAATACTTTTATAAAAAGAAATGATGTAAAAGAGAATATTTTAATAGAAAAATGACGGAAAATTTGGTACGGACGTTCTGTCAAGCCTAATCCCGTTTTTATATAGATCTATACAGATCTAGAGCAGTACAGCTGATATCCCTAATCCTGTTTTTATACAGATCTGACGCAAGATCCCATTTTTATACAGATCTGGAGCGATACAGTTGATATCCGACCCGTATCGCTCAATTCCAGATCGGATCGGCGATTTTTAAAAAAAAGTCCAAACTATTTGCAATAATTGTATGGAACTTTGGACATAGTTGGTGCAAACTATTTGCAATAATTACATCGAATTTTGGACATATCAAAGTTGCTCCTTCCGGATGCAACTGAAGAACGAGGTCTATGTACCAGGTATAGGATGAAGAACGAGGTCTATGTAGCAATTATAGGATGAAGTGTACTGGTAGAGATTAGATGCTTGAACAGATTCAAATTATCTTATAATGCTGTTAAAAATTAGATGGACCGGGAGTGTGGTAGAGAATAGATGCCTGAACGGATTCAAAATTATATTGTAATTCCATTAAAAATTGTAGTAAGCGCATCTCTTCTCCATGCTTATAATAAATTTCAGCTGCAGCATCAGCAGTCCATTTGGGTTCGATTAGAGCCAACTGGTCCCAAATAACTGACATCTAGGAATGAAAGTCAGAAATAGATTGTTCTTTCTTTTGCCTCATAGATCAAATATTCATCTCAAGTTTATATTTGCAAGCAAAATTAGTTTGAATATACCGAGAACAAAGAAAGTACCATATCTCTTTAACAGTTTCAAACTTTACAAGTTATATATTAATTGATGATATAATAGAGTTGTCAATCCATGTAACAATTTTATAGTTATTTATTTCTTTTGGGGATACAATTTGTCACTAGTAATTTACTTCCATAGCCCTTTTCCCTTAAGATAGGACCAATGACTATAGTCAGAACCATCTAGTTCGATAACAATAGTTTGAATTGAATCAGAGGAAGCCATAGTTTGATAAAAAAAAACTTTGGGCAATGGCAGATGGCTAACTGATAACAATAGTTTGATAATAAAAAAAGAGTTACCTAAAACTTTGGACAATGGCATATGGCTTACAGATCACATAGAGAGAAACCTAGCCACAAGCGCAGAGCTCACATAGAGGCATGCATAATGCCCACCAATCAGCAAGAGAATCAGAGATTTACGAGTTGGTTCGAGAAAGTACTAATCGAAGCTTTAGATGTAAAGCTTTTATCTAACACAAGACATACTCAAAAAACAGTAGATCACAACAAATTCTTTGGGATGGCCTGTGGCTTTTCGTATCAAGGAAGTAGGGTTTCAATAGAAGTTTCAAGAAAGAGAAGGAGGAGGATTTGACGGTTTATGGAAAAGAATGTTTAATAGAAGGATTTGACGGATTATGTTAATTTATCCGAAGCACAATTTTAGAGAGAGAGAGAGAGGCAAGTGACGTCAAGGAAGGTAGGGCTGAAGGCAGGTGACATCAAGGGAGGGGAGAGGCAGGTGACGCCAAGGAAGGTGAGGTCAAAGATTGCTGAAGGCAAATACAGAATCGGCTATTGTAAAGCAGCAAATACCGAGAGTCGGTGGCTATAAAGCAGCAAATATAGAGAGTCAGTGGTTGTAAAGCAGCACCCATGGCAAAGAGATTATGGCGAGCTCAGAGCTGACGCTGCGAGGAGGCTGAGCAAAGAGGCTAGGCAAGCTCAGATCTGAGGTTGAGGAGAAGAGCAACAACTACTCTCTCTAGATACGTAACTAGAGCATAAACATCAATAAAGGTAGGGCTTGATGCATTGGAGCAAGGCTGAGATGAAAACATGATTCGATAGTAGGGCTCAGATCACAAGTTCACAAATCGACAGTAGATCTTATTTAAAAAAAAAAAAAACTATTGCTCTAATACCATGATAGTGTATCAAATTTTTATGAGAATTCTTCATTATAGAATAAGTCATGACAGTTATAGAAAGATACTAATGACACCTATCACATATATCAATGACACCTAATCTTATCATAGAAAATATATATTTTCCATACTATAACATAGGTGTAAGGTGTGGGAGAGAAGAAATTTAGAAAGAATAAAAAAACATTACATAATCATATCATAAACAAAAGATACACTTTATACCACTTAGAGGGACACTTGTTTCAATATAGAGGGACACTTGTTTCAATATATACCATTTAGTTATCATTGTGCTCTAGTATGCGGTGAAACCAAACAAGTTGATTTAAACAAAGGATGGAGTAAGATGCAAAATATATGATTTTATTTGTCCTTTAGCAATAAAAGAAGTCGTAGAATCTGAGCATTTCCTGTGATTATTTACACTGATATATATATATAAGAGAAGCTGAATTGAATAATTGGTATATATCAGTTTTTAAACCAATAAGTTTAAATCCTTCTTCAGTTATAAGTTAACGGGAATGAGCCCTTAGTTTTTATGATTATGAAGAAAAAAAAGACAAAGAGTCAAGCCCATAAACTTTTATGGAGATAAAGATGATACAGACATAACATGCCATAGAAAAAGAGAAATGTGTTGACTCTTCTTACTCTTTTCAAGTAATTGATGAAAGTATGAGTTCCTCTTCTCCCTCTTACTCTGAAGGTGAATCAGCACTATTTTTTTATGAGGAATTGAAATTAAATAAATAAAGTAATGTTTCATATTACAAGGAAAATTCATGTCATTTATTTAATAAATCTGCTGAAAGTACTTTTCCAAAAGAACATGTTTATCAAATAAATAAATTATCTCATGCTCAAAATGTTTTATTAGTTCCAACCAAAATTACTGTAAATGGATATCAAGAATGGAAAAAGGTTGAATTATTTTTTGATATTGGAACTAATATTAATTTTGCACCAAATGAATGTGGAAAATTTGGGTAAAATATCCTCAATGCGAGTTTGTTAAAACTGTGAATGGGCAAAGAAAGGTAACAGAATTTGCTTTAAATGTCCCTTTAAAGCTTAGAGATATAGTGATTTCTGTAAATTTTGTGAATATAAATGATGGAGGGTATCAAGCTGCATTAGGTATTGTAACTCTAAATGAAATAAGCCCCCATCAGTATTCACAAAATCGAACCGGAGCGGTTAACCAGACATGCTGCCGGAAGCGGTTTAACTGGCCTAACCAGTAAACCATCTTATTCAACCGTTCTAACTAGACAAGTGCGGGGCGGTCAAAAAATTGTTGAAAAAAATAAAAAAGATACAAAAAATCTCTAACAATATGAAAAACATAGAAAGAATGATTAAAACAAAACACATTCCAATGAAGTTGAAAATTAATGAAAAAAAGGATTTTAAATAATCGATTTGTGCCTAGGGATATTTTTAAAATTTTTCGAAAAAGATGGGAAAATATAAAAGTGAGTATTAATGACCAAAACAATTTCTAATATGTACCATAATGTAAATAATATTAAAAAATATATTACAAACCAAATTCTTTATTTTTAGGATTATATATATATATATATATATATATATATATATATATATATATATATATATATATATATATATATATATATATTGAATTTTTTTAAATACCTGTCGATCACCAAAACCGCCTGAAACAAGAACCAGTTAGTGGCGGGTTCCAATCTAACCGGGCAGTTACCAATTAGATTGCCAGGTTTTCCAACATAGATCCCTATGCTATTTCAAAGGATATGGTACTATTTTTCATAGACAGAAATCAAGGTATTATCAGATCAAGATAAAAGAATAAGATATCCACAAGACAGCTTTTTCTACCTCTGATGGACTATTTGAATGGATGGACTATTTGAATGGATGGCCATGCCATTTGACCTAAAAAATGCTTCCTGACAGTTCCAAATGAAGATTGGATTCAATCTTCAAACCCTACATAAAGTTTATTGCTAACTAAATAGATGATTTTCTTATTTTTTTCTGACAGTGTGTAGGAGCATAGACAACATCTCAAAGTATTTGCTCAGTTAGTTCAAGATTATGGCATTGGTTTATGTGCTTCAAAAGATAAATTTCAGGTTGCTATCCTCATAGTTCAACTATCAGACGGAAGAATTATAATGCAACCTCATGTTATTCAAAAAATTGATATATTCTCCAATCAGCTCCATGACAAGCTACAATACCAGCGAATTCTCGGTTGTATAAATTATGTTCAAGATTTTATTCCAACATTATGAGAAAAAACCAAAAATATTAGAGATTGCATGAAGAATGAGCCATTCATAAAAAGGCTATTGAGGAAGCAATTAAATTAAAATCCCTAACACAAGACCTTCCAACTTTAAGTCCTACATATCAATGTCTTCTTCAAAAACTTGGGTAGTTGTACTATTAAAAAAAGGAAGAAAAAGGGTGAAAAAAGTTGTGCTTATACCAGTGGGCAATTCAAAAATCATGAACTAAACTATTGGCCTGCTGAAAAAGAAATTATGGCTGCAATACGGGGATTAAAGAAATTTTATCATAATTTAATTGGAGAAAAATTTATTTTAAGGACCGACTCTATTAATTTGGCTACTTTATTTTTTTAAAAAATGATATCTAGCACTAAATTGCAGAGATATGCCTAGTGGCAATTTTTACTATCACAATACTATTGAAAGGATACCAGCTAAAGACCTTAGCCTTCCAAATGCATTAACAAGTGTAATCAAAATGATAAGAATGATTCATAAACCTCCTAAATAGTGGATTACTTATCTCCAGTAGAAAGACAAATATTTTGCCAAAAAACCAGAGATATGTTTCCTGAATCAACCCCAACAAACAATAGTAATTATCCCACTATAGATATATTCATGACTTCATCATGGAGAATATGTATTGTTGTAAATAATGGAGCTCCATAGAAACTGAAATTATAACCCGGCCATAAGGAAAGAAGTATTTTATAACCTGTTGTTCATAAATAGACTATTATATCCTAATACAAATTGTAGGGATTTTTTTAATAAATTAATAGGATATACCGATTGGGAAGACAATTTGATAATTTGTTTCTAAAGAATAAATTTCACAGAAACAGGAGTGGTCAAAAGGTATTGAGATTAATATTAGTGTGATGAAGAATTTGTCAAAAAAAATGACCTTCTTCAAGTGCATTATTAGCAGTATTGCAAAGAGAAATACAAAAATGCATAACTTGCCCGAAAAAGATAAAAGAACTTTGTCCAAATCATCTACTAGAATATATATAAGTTCTCAAGTATGACAATTGTGCAAAAAAAACTTTGAAAATGAGTGAAGAAGACATAAAGCACGGAAATGATTTTCTTTTTTTTGGCATAATATTACTATTCATCAACTTTTCACTTTTTGAATAATAAACACTATTTATTCACTTTTTAAATAGTAAACACTATTTATTTACTTTTTTAATAGTAAATACTCTTCATAAATAGTAAAATAGTATTCATTTGTTTTTTTGTGAAGCAATGTAAAATTTTACTATTCCTTAGTTTTTTTTACTATTGTTTTGCTTTTTTGATGCAATGTAAAGGTGTTACTGTTCTTTTCTTCTGCTTTTTATAGAATGCAAAGTATGATTTGATGTATCTTATTTTTTATTTTGATTTGATATAAATGATGAACAAAAATTCCCTCCCGAAACTTATAAATTGTACCCATTGCAAATAAAATTGACTCTTGACTGAGATCGTTCTCTTGGTGCTTTAATCCAAGAAACTCACTTTCTTAAATGTTATATTAAACATGAATAAGTCCATTGCGGCAAGGTATTGCTCAAAATGGCTATTGCTCAAAATGGCTATTGGGGTAGATTACATCATACCCAACAGACCTGTAAGTCTGAGTAAATCTCCCAAGCATCTGATTTAATATCTTTCTCACCTCTTTCTTCGTAGAAATCAACCGTATAGGATGGCTCCGATAAGGTGATTTTATCCTCCTATCTTCCTCCCTTCTCTGCTCTCTCTTTATAAAAATAAAAATTAAATAAAAAGAAAAAGCAAGTCTCTATCTCTCTTTTCCTGATAATTCGTCTAAGGAGTTTCAAAAATCCTAAAAATAGATAAAAGAAAAAAATAAAAAATCAAGTATGCTTCTGCTTGTGCCACACTCTCTCTCTCTCTTTCTTTGAGGGTTTGTCTTTATTTTTTCTATTATCCAAAAATCCTAAAAATAGAGTCAGCCTTTAAGTGTACTTTAAGTGTACTTGTCTGCTCAGTTTGATTGCAATTTTCCAAGTTACCTCTTACAAATATAAGGCTTCCATCACTAGTAGGATATACGCTCTACATCCTTTTAATTCGCATTATATAAAGTTACATGTATTAAATGGGATTGAATACAATAAGACCATTTATCTTTGATGTAAAGTGATCACAATTACTTACAGCCATCTAATATGAAATTTAAGAGTTTGGATATGTCACAAAGTTTGAAAAAATTTCTTTTGAAGTTTAAACTTGATCATTGGAATAAATACATTCATCTAATTTCACATACAATAATCAAGATTAATTGTGACCACCTTGTACTAAAAGTAAATGGTCTCACTCACCTCAAAGTACTGGTTCGTGAAGTGTTTGTGCTTTCTTCTTTTGCATTTTACCGTTTTTGTTGAATTATTTCTGGTTATGTTGTTGCATATAAACGGAAAGGCTGGGGTTTGCTTATTTCTGGATTCCTTTGACAGCTTTTCGAAGATATCTGATGGCATATGGTTAAAAACTTGTAGCAAGCAGCAATATCAGCTTGTCACATAATCATATTTGGAACTAATCAAATTACTGAAAGATTGGTATTCAAAGTGGGAAATGAAGACCAACGTATAGACTTCTAATACTGAATGCTTGATTCTGATAAATGTTATAACTTAAATTCACACTATACTTATAAAATTCCATGATATAATATCGAACCTGCCATCTTTTGTTATGCTACAACTTAAATTCACACTAAATTTATAGTACTCGACTGGTTGGCTGAATAGTGCTTGCCTGCTTATTGTTACTGTTTGCCAAAATACAGTTTTCATCTAATTTAAAGTTCTTGCTTGCTTGGTATTACAGTTTTGCGGAAATATAGTGCTTGCTTGCTTGTTTTTGCTTGTTGAATTTGTCGTGCTTGCTAGCTTCTTTTATAGTGTTGGCTTGTTTGCTGAATTTATGGAACATGAACATGAGCACTGAAATACAACGCTTTTGTGATTTCGGTTGGGTGCAACAAAGGTGGGTCGAGTTCAGCCTACACTTTTGTGTCATCAAACAAAGACTTGGATGAATGAAGGCCACAATATGAATTCAGTCCAATTTGAAAATGGCTGAACTTGTATTTACTGTGTTTTTACTACAAACTTAACTAGATATGATGCCAATTTGTCCAATACGAGTTACTTTGATTTTGTAATTTGTTCTTGAATTGAAGTGTGAGTTAACTAAAAGGTTTAAAATAAATATTGCAGCGACCCACTGGTTTTTCTAGGGTTGTTTATGAGCCCTCTGTGTAAATCTGATTGTGGAAGAGGTCCTTTAATTTATGTGTTTTGCTTCTTCCTTATTTTGGGTTTAAATTGATTTGATTTGTTTGTATGTTTATCATTATTGATCCCTGCTTGGCATGTGCCTCTGCTCTTATTCTGCCGTCCAAGAAGCTATATCTGACAAGTACTCTCCTCGAAGCCCGCTCGAATTATAAGTGGCACCCATCGAGGAGTATAGAGGTAGGGACTGGTCGCAAGGCCCACACTGCCGCAACACACCCTCAGGGCGGTAGGCCTCTACCATATCCATATAGATCACGTGAGCGCATGTGAGGAAAACAGGGACTGCCTCCTCACATATGTCAGCCTCATCCTCTAGGGGAACAGCCCAAGTAATCTCAATGAGAGAAAAAAGAGAGAAGAAAAACAGAGTCAAGTAACCCAAAAATTCTCAAAGGACAAAAGAAGGAAAGAAAATCAAAAGGGGAATTCAACTAACCTCCCGCTCAGATGTGGTATCGAAGAATAGGGAGAAGAAAGGACACGGGTAAAGCCAATTGGTTCCCACAGCTCCAAAGACCACATGCGAATGTGGAGGAACCGCTCGATAACCTCACCCAGGATGGGACGAGGCAACATGCTCTCATGCCCAGATCTGGTTCCAAATAAGAAATCAGAAAAATAAGAACCCAATCTAAAATGATTAGGGAAAATACTGACCAAAAAGAATTGAACAAAGCTTTCACATACCTGAAGGAAGACTAAACATCCTCCAATATTGGTCACCTCCTCTGTAGCAATCCTACGACTTGAAGAGCCAAGCAAGAATAGCAGGAGCCCGAGCGACTCTCTCCAGGTGCTCCAAATCTCCAGTAGGCCAGGCTATCTTATATTTAGCCCATCCCTTCGACCTATCGACGAAGAGAAAGTCACCAAATAAAAACATTAAAAAGGCCCTCAGCCCCTGGACCTCATCTGTAGGCATAAGAATGTACACCGCCTCCAGATCCACTGGGGTAGTGAAAAGATCGGGCTCAGCTGCCGAAAGTTCGCGCTCACGTCATCTCCTGGTCCGAAGAGCAATAAGCCTCCTATCCCTCACAGTCAGTGCCTCCTCATCAACCTCCTCATCCTCACCAGCATCGCCTGATATATCATAAATGGAAGGAGATGGCACTCTTTGCAACCTACTTCCCTGACTGCCCCTGAGAGCCTCCACTCCTCCTCCAAAGTCGATCTCAAGTCAGTTGAGATATATATGATCTTTTCCTTTCTTGCTTTCAAGAGGGGGCGCAACTCCTAGGAGGTCCCTAATGGCCTCACGATTGCCCTCCTCAAGAGGGATATTCAGGAAAGGCTCTCCATCGCCCCAAACTCCCATGATCCTCAATGGTGGGACCCATCTCCTCAGTAGAGAAGGGAAAAGAGTTTGTCTCCAATCTCCATCGAAGACAAAACTCAGTCAAAAGGCAGTGATACATAATGGTCTAATCCTACAGGTCTCCCATAAACCTATCCTAGCCAGGGTTTGCAACTGGACTGGAGATAAAAGCTCGGTCCATCTCTTGGTGTTATATAAATAACAAGAGGTCCCAACCATATAGGTCTGAAACAAAAGACACAAGAAGAAAAAGAAAAAGAAAAATCAATACTATATTGGGGAAAATCTCTAGCTTGGTTCAAAATAAAAAGATAATCCCAGCGATTTACCCAGCATTAGATGGCCTAGGGCAGATGACAAATGATCTCTAAAAAGGGAAAATAAAGAAAAATGAAGAAAATGTACTTCCAGGATCATCATAGGGACGTATTCACCCTAGCCTTGAAGTAGGGACAATTTGGTAATTTTTCATGTTCACCCAAGACAAGCTGTCCTGGTGTGACATCTTGTGAGAAAATGTATTTATGTATATTTGGGCCTTAAGCCCCGATGGAAGATGTATTTTAGAGCTTATCGAATATGTGAACAAGAGCCCCAATTTTTAGGGCTCAAAAGCTGTGTACAACTAAAGAAAGTAAGATATGCAATGAACCACCTTCCTAATATGGGTACACATAAAAGGAAGAAAAATATTGTACAAAAAGTAAGTGCATGTTTATATAATTTCACACTCCCCCTCAAACTCAAGATGTGTTAAGAGAGAGCAATTTGAGTTTTGACAATTGAAGGCAAGCCTTAGTAACAAAGTAGGAACAGAAGAAGCTTGAGCAAAATTAGCAAACCTCAGAAACCGACACCTCAAACAGCGCAGTCTCACATAACAGCAAATCAACATGCCTCGATAGCAGACATGATCGAGCAATGAAAAAAACACGATCATCACACAGAATGGAGTAACGGAAAACTCCATCATCCAATAGGATTGAGTAACAGAAAACTCAATAATTAAATATGATCGAGTAACAGAAACTTGATCATCAACCAAGATCGAGAAACTCGATCATCAAACAGGAGACACTAGGAAGAGCCAACAAAAATTAACAACGGTTCAACAAGCACAGTTGGACCTTAGATTCGAAGTTCCAAAACATATTAGAGAGTCGAAATACGACTCGACAGAGAAACAGATCAGAGACTCGAAACATGACTCGATGGCTGTTTTGCAAATGGTGTTGATCAACCGTTTTCAGAGGCCATTTTCAGAGATGGATTTAGAGAGACAGGTCTCAGATCTAGCTCACCAAGGATCCAACATCAGAAGGGTGCATGACAACAATGGTTAACCTAAAGTAAGCCAGAGATCCCTTGAAGTGCCCTAAAACCTTCTAAGGGCACCTTGGAGGTTCCAGTCACAAACTGTAGAAGACAAGCCTTGTCTTCTTTGCTGAAACCATTAACCTGACCCCATCAATTGGAACTTTGGCTCCTGGGACAATTTAATTACATCATTCCTTTGTAACAACTATGTACAGATCTCCATCTAAGAAACCACGTTCCCATCAGCATCCAAGTTCAGCAAAAATGTTCTATCTGGAGTACGATCTGTAAGCTTTACCGAAGCATAAGAAGTTTTCCCCTTTGCTACCACCTCCAAATACTTCCCCAAGAGAATAAAAGATATCAACATAACAATGGTTTCAAAGAAATCATGTCGTTAGAATGAAACTGAGGTTGTGAAATGGTTGAGGATGGTAATGAGTGCAAAAGGGGTTATTGATGGGTTAGTGGTAATGGGTGCAAATTTTGGGGATCTATTAGGAACGGAATATATTCACTAATGCAGAGTGCAAATGTTGGGGAACTATTGATGGTAAGGGCTTGAGACTTTCAACACGCACAACAAAAGAGCACTGCAGAGAGAGAAAACAGCATGGAATAGACGAAGATGCTTTGAAAAAACAGGGGTAGATTTTCCAGCGACAATATCCATGAAACGGCAAAAGGTACTGAAATTTTCGGAACGAATCTATCTAAGGCCTCGATGCAAAGAGCATATCAGAAAACATATTAGACAAATGGGTCGGTAGCTTTGATACCATGTGAGAAACTGTATTTCTGTATATTTGGGTCTTAAGCCCCCATGGAAGATGTATTTCAGAGCTTATCGAAGATGAGAACAAGAGCCCTAATTTATAGGGTTATAAAGTTATGTACCACTAAAGAAAGTAATGAACCACCTTTCTAATATGGGTACACATAAAATGTAGGAAAATATTGTTCCAAAAAATACGTGCGTGTTTCTATAATTTCCACAATATCTTGATAAAATTCATCATAAAAGTGAATACTAAATTAAGTTTAAGGGTCACAACATCATGCGAATGAGGCTCCACCATAGGAATTTTCACATGCAAAAACATAGTGACAATCTTTATTTAACCATATGAAAAAATATCAAGCAATGCTCAAAATTCTCCAAAATAGGGAAAACCATGATTCAGCATGGGAAATAATCATGATACAGTCCTGGAACAAAAACATCAGTCAATTATAACAGAAAAAGAAAATTGTGAAAGTGCCTACATGCATGACCCTACAAGTCGATGCAAAAATGGTGCCCTAGCCAAGACAGTGAAAATGGACAGATTCATGGGCCAATATCAGGCATGTACATTAAAAATGTCAAAATAAAGAACTTTCATGTTCAGTGCATGACCAAAAGAGGTGAAAAGTTCTGTGAAACATGCAATCAAACACTTGGTATGCATGTTTTTATAATCAGCTCATATTCAAAACAAACAAGATCCATACAATGGATGCCCAAGTTCTAAGTTTTCTAAGCTACATGATGACTGACAACGTAGGGCAATTCATTAGAAAGAAAAAATAAATAAATAAAACATGATTAGAAGAGCATCGAGGAGCAAGAAAATGTGCACCTGACGCGCTCCTTTCGAGCAGGAAACAAGCTGGTCTTCGGTCCACCACTGCTCCTGATCCGCCATGTCTGAACTAGAAGATTCAAAGGGTAAAGATCTAAGAAAGGCTAATCTACAAAGAAAATGTGCTAAATGCGCCCAAAAGACCTCAAAATCGAAAGAAATGAGACGAAAAGAGCTCCTCAAATCCAAAAGGCTCAAGGAGGAAACAGGAAGCAAACAAGAGAGAGAGAGAGAGAGCAAAATTTCAAAATGCGGCTGGGGGTTCGGTCCCCTGAAAAAACGTTTTATCGTCGGAGGAGCCGTCTGCCCCATCCGTACTGGGAAAAAAAATTCGAAGCCGAAGTGAAAAAAAAAAAAAAAAAAAAAAAAAAAGAAGAAGGAGGGTAGTGGACCCCACACCCGTCCTAAAAAGAGAAGGGAGAGAAGGAAAACATCTAGAAACATAAGGGCAGGAACAAAGTTGTCGCATGACCCAAAAAACATGGGCAAGAGTCAAGAAAAATAAAAAATCAAAGATCCTAAAATCAGTTTCGAGAGAAGCCCATAATTGTCAGATAAATCCTCTGAAGAATAAAAAATTTGAGATACCCTTCATCAATCATCTTCAAAGTCACAAAACTCTAAGTGACATGAGCTGAAATGACCCACCAATCCAATAGTAAGTCCAATTGAAAACGATTATCCCATGTGACATAAAACAATCGGGAATCCAATTTCAAATCCAATTGAAGACGTCTACCCTATGTGATGTAAAACAATTGGAAATCTAATCTTAAATTCAGTCGAAAGACATCTAACCCGTACGACGTTAAACAGTCAGGGAATCTCTATCAAATGTCAAACTCATACGATGTGAAAGAGCTGAAACAGGAAGACGTCTAACCGTATAATGTTAAAACGACTAGGTACCCAATATCAATTCAACATTAACACCATGAGACGAAAAAGAGTCAGGGTAGGTACAAGAACATCCATTACTGCATGATATAAAACTGCTCAAAGGGCTCAATGATTGCACAAGATTAAACGGCTAACCAACACAAAATGTTTCCGAAATTTCTCACCTATCTGCAAAATCCCCCCTATATGTGCCTGTGAAATTTTCAAAAATCTTAATTTCTTTGATCAAAAAGTAGCCTGAAACTCTATGACTATTTTAAAATCTTACACATTTTCAAAACCTAATGTTTTCAACAATGAAAGAACTTCATGGAGGCTTGGACATGATGTTTCTGCTGCTACCAGATCTCAAATTGCCATGCTTGTGAACCCTTAAGAAAGAATAATCAACCCATAGTTTTTCAAACTCAAGCCTAACACATGTGAATCTCAAAAATTAGAATCGAAGTTGAAGAAGTTCAACTAGATGAGAATTCATCATATCATCAATTCTTCTAAATCAATTATTATTGGTGACAACAGCAATGAGTGTCATTGGCTCAAAGATAACATTGTTCATGTTGATTGTCACTTTGGATCCCCATTGTTGGAGACCTCTCAATGCTACTGTTTGATAATGTAGTTTCCGTTCGATGTCTTACAAATCAAAAGTATTTATCGTCATACCGCATCCCTAAATGGTAGTGGTCATTCAAAAGAATGACTCCTTGACAAAGGTTTCATTCCCATCATATCCCATATGTCACCTTCTTTGCTATTGACCCAATACCCCAAGTGAATAATGTCAAAGAGGGGCAACCGTAGACACCCCTCTCGAAATTATGGCTAAGGGAATTCTTAAAACCTTGATTATAAGTCCAAAGGACCACACAAATCCTAGCAAACCATAAGTGACTTAAACCCAGTAGAATTATTTCAAAATTATCCCAAGCCTGTCCCAAGTCATAATAGACCCTAAGAGCTTTTCAACAGTCCAATAACTGACTGAATCGAACCTACAAATCAAAAGTTATAATCCTTGGAAGTTTTAGAGTCACAAATTACCAATTTGTCCGACGCGTCGCACGTCGTGCCAAGCCGTGCAATGCTCCGTGTGTTCCGCAACACACCAGGCTGTGCATCGCACAGCCCAATGGTCCTAATGCGGCCTAGTTGACCGAAGACATGCTTTTTATCAAGAAAAGTGCCGGGAAAATTATGAAAAATATATATAAAAAAAAGTCTTAATCTTAATGGCAAAGTTTATATAGAGCCGAGGCTCTTAACAATTAAATTAGAGCCTACCTCAAAATATTCACTAGAACAGGTTGTTTTGATGCTCAAATATTCTCAAATTTATCATCTCGACATCAAGATGCATGGACATGAGAAACAAATGGATTTCAAGTTTTGGAAATATTGTATTTTGTAGCACATTTTTGGACTGTCCATTTTCAAGATTTTAAAGTTTTCATAGATTTGTCAACCTACACTATTTTTGAAGCTTTAAACTTTATAAATAAAGTTGAAAATATATCTTAAGGCTATCACAATGATTTCTAATATTGAAACCACATTTCTCGACACTATTTGAATGCAGGTTCTAATTTGATTGTTTAGAGCCTAGGCTCTATACAAACTGTATTCTAATCTTAATCCTAATTAAACTATGAGATTAGATCAATAAATTTCAACACTACCGCTAATTCAAACCTTTAAATACCCCATAAAAAAAAAACCCAAATTCTCTACAAAAAATATATATATATTGGAAAAGCAATACAAAATCCTTAGAAAATAGGATAAAATCCCTTGGAAAATCAAAATTAGGAAATAACCAAAAATAAGAAAAAACCTTCAAAAATTATTAAAAAATAAAAAAATCCTTAAAAATCTCAAAAAAATCGAATTTAATATTAGGAGATCCCAAAACCCTTGGAAAACTAAGGAATGTCTTCTCCTAAACCTAAAAAAATAGGTAAACCCTACCTAAAAAATCTCCAACATTCTCTAAAGCCTTAGGAACCTTAGATCTAAATGAAAGACCCTTAGATCTACCAATTTTAGCAAGTAAGAGGCTTCAAAAGAAGATGAGGGCACAAGAAAGGCGGCCTGATTCAAGCCTGAAATTTCGGGTTATGGTTCCTGACGTATGTATCTTTTTTCCTATTTAATTTTAGTTTATTTATTCATTAATTTAGTTCACTTTTCCTACAGTTTAGTAAGTAAAATTTAGAAGTGTTTTTAAGCAATATACACAAATCTTGAAGCACACGTTGCCAACAGACTCAGAAAAGGATCAGATCTTTATAGATTTGTGTCGTTTTTAAGCTCATAATTTAAACGACCTTAGTTTCTCTAAGTTTTCATAAATTAACTGAGTTTTGCAAATATTTGAGTTGATCTCATTCAGAGATCGGAGTGCAAATAATTATATTTAGCCTCAGAAGAAAATTTGAGAATAAAGTAAAATGGCTACTTCAAAATTTAAGAAGTATGGACAAGTATTGCCAATGCTATGAACATAAAGAATGCTTCATGGGAATGATTTATGCAAGGGATATTAGTGGCAAGAGATCAATCCGTGGTTTTGCTTGTAGGTATGTGAGATGGGTTACATCCAAAGCATGTGACGATGTAGCATGGCCTCAAGATTTCAAGGGTGAGAATGATGAAGAAGGCAAGTTTGCATAAGAAGTACCAGCACGAAAAGGTTATTAGGTAAGAGAGCTTCTGACATTGGCTAAATTCTCTAAGTTTTTAAAAAAAAGAATAACTAAACATAAATGATAAAATAAATATATGATTTGCATCAAGATGGAGATTGTTGGAATAGTGACGTAAAATTACACCCCATTTAACCTTTGGTATTTCTATCATCATAGCCATTTATAGTCGTTGTGAAAAGCACTTCTTGGTGCATTTTATTTTTTCCATATTCACCGCACCATGTACGAATCTTGAGTCTGTGGATTTTTTGGAATCGATGCGCCGGTGACTGACAAGTTAGTTTCATGGTATTAGTTTTGTGGCAGTACATTTATCTCTTATTCCAAAACAACATTGGAGTGTAATTCTTTGGAGAGAATAGGTTCCTAAGTTCTTGAAGGATTATATTGTGCTCGAGGACTAACTTAGCTTAAACCACAACACGAGACGGAGGGAATAAAGAAACGTGAGAGCAAAGTGGTTAAGGGATTATAGAAAGGATTACATAAAGCAATAGAGAGAAAGAAAGCCTCTTTGTTGATATAGAGATTCTAGAGGAAAGACAGGAAACCGTGAGAGCCAGGGACTCCTTGCTGTTAAGGAAAATACTTTAAGGCCAAAAGTTGATATTCTGGGGCGAGAATATATTGTTCATTCATTCTTTCCCGTAAAATCTGATTTATATATATATATATATATAATTAATTAATTAATAAAAAAATCTGGGGTAAATCTACTAGCTCGTATAAACATAGGAGCCCAAAGGTTTAGATTGAATTTGAGCCGATCTGACGATCACAGATGTCCGATGGTGCTTGAATTTTATTTTTATTTTTTACAAATCTAAATCACTTGAAATTTTAGGCATGTGCTCATAAAAAATAGGTGAATCTTCGAAAAATATCAAAAAACTATTTTACATGAAATAATTGACCAAAATACACCACAAAAGTTTCGAGGGGTATTTTGATCATTTTTCTTTTCACAAATATTTTTTTATATATATTTTTATTAGGCGCGCCTTGATGAGAAGAACACACACCTAAATTTTCAAGTAATTTGGATTTATGAAAAAATAAATAAAATTCAAACACTAATAGACATCCGTGATCGTCAGAGACTCATATGTTCTTATGAGCTAGTGGGCTACCCTCAGCTTTTTCCGATATATATATATATATATATATATGGGAAAGCTTTTATATATTCCCCTTACAACATAGAAATTTTATCCTCTCCCTACCATCCAGCCATCCATTTTTTATCAAGAGAGCCACTCACCGTTTGATTTTAGATCCGACATCTTAAAGTATTTTATTTTTAGTTTTTTTTAATACAATTTTTCTGAATATAAAATTTGGCACATGCCACCTTCTCATTAGGGCACACCTATGAAAAATATTAACAATAATTTTTTGATAAAACATAATGCTCAAAATACCCATTGAAACTTTCAAGGGTATTTTGGTTATTTTATTTTATTAAATTTTTTTTATATATATTTTTCATTAGTGCGAGTTTAATAGATGAATGAACGTCCAAAATTTGGTGTCAAAACAATTTATAGAAAAAATAAAAAATAAAAACAGCGTAGAGACATGACATTGTGATTGGAGCAATCTTAGCCATCCATTAAAAAATAGACGGTTGGATAAGGGGGAGGATAGCTTTTCTATGTTGTAGGGGGAACATAGAAAACTTTTCCTATATATATATATATATATTAAACAGTACAATAGTTAGGCAGCTATAATGAATAGTAATATAGGTAGAATCTCAGCCGTCAGATCTTCATCATGTAGTTCAGAATGCATATCACCATATAAATTTTAATTTTTTTTGATAAATCTGATTAATATGACATTTTGGATGTATATACCTAACACTATTTCACACTATATATATTAAAAAAGTATTTTCAATAATTTAAAATGACAAAATTACCCCCATTATTTTTTAGGGGTATTTCGATCATTTTATAATATTTTTTAATTATGCGTCCTATTTTTTAGTACACAGATTTAAAATTTTATTATGATCCGATTTCTAAAAAAAAATTAAAAATCATATAGTGATATGCATTCTGAACCATATGATGAAAATATGACGGCTATCATTCTACCTATATTACTATTCATTATAGTTGCACATCTATTATTAGCTTTTTCCATATATATATATATATATATATATATATATATATATATATATATATATATATATATATATATATATATATATATAAGGGTGCGGTTTGAATAGAACCTAGGCTCTAAACAATTAAATTATAGTGACGAGAAATGTGATTTCAATATTGGAAATCTTTGTGACAGCCTTAAAATATATTTTTTATTTTTATTTATAAAGTTTATAGCTTTAAAATAGTGTAGATCGACATATCTATGAAAACTTGAAAATCTTGAAATCAAAGGTCCAAAAATGCATTTTAAAATATATTATTTCCAAAACTTGAAATCTATTTTTTTCTCATGTCCATGTATCTTGATGTCGAGATGATTGATTTGAAGATATTTGGGCATCAAAACAACCTCTTATAGTGAAATTTTTTAGGTAGGCTCAAATTTGAATGTTTAGAGCCTCGGTTCTATATAAACAATCAAATTTGAGCCTGCCACAAAAATTTTACTAGAAGAGGTTTTTTTGGTGCCTAAATGTCCTCAAATTGATCATCTCGATATCAAGATGGATAGATATGAAAAAAAATAGATTTCAAGTTTTAGAAATAGTATATGTTGTAACACATTTTAGGATGGTCAATTTTCAAGCTTTCATAGATCTATCGATCTACACTATTTTTGAAGCTTTAAACTTTATAAATAAAGATAAAATTATATTTTAAGTTTGTCACAAAGATTTTCAATATTGAAACCACAATTCTTGACATTATTTGAAGGTAGGCTCTAATGTGATTGTTTAGAGCCTAGGCTCTATATAACCCGCACCCTAGATATATATATATATATATATATATATATATATATATATATATATATATATATATATATATATAAAACTCTTTCCAACACCTATAGGTGAAAATGAATAGTAATTTGGCTTACCCTCATCACCGTCCAAATTTCATCGTGCGGTCATGATTGTCCGGTAGTGTTTTATTTTTTATTTCTGTTTACAAATCGGAATGACTTGAAATTTGGAAGATATGTACATCTTATTGAGTCACATCTAATAAAAATATAAAATAAAAAAAAATTATCCATGAAAAATAAATTGACCAAAATATCTCTGAAAGACCAAAATTAACCAAAATACCCCTAAAAAGTTTCAGGTGTATTTTGGTCAATTTTTTCATGTAAAATATTTTATATAATTTTATAAGATTCCCCTATTTTTTATGAATATACGCTTCAAATTTTAGGTCATTACGATTTGTAGAAAAAAAATGAAAAATAAAACACTATCGGACAATCGTGACCGCACGATGAACTTTGGACGGTGATGGGGATAGGCGAAATCATTGTTCATTTTCACCTATAGGCATTGCGTAGTGTTTTTCTATATATATAAGATGCTTCGGTACGCCGATTCATGCACCACTACATTAAATGCCGAACGGCCCATATTCGATCTGGGCCGATCTGACGATCACGGATGTCCAGTAGTGTTTTATTTTTCATTTTTTTTTTACAAATTGGAATGATCTAAAATTTGAAGCGCATATTCATAAAAAATAGGCGAATCTACGAAAAATATCAAAAAAATATATTACATGAAATAAATGGACTAAAATACCCCCAAAAAATTTTAGGGGTATTTTAGTTAATCTATATTTTGTGAATTATGTTTTTTATATTTTTATTAAGTGCGCCTTACTAAGATATACACACGCTCCAAATTTCAGATAATTTTGATTTGTAAAAAAAATTAAAATTCAAACACTCTCGGACAATCGTGACTATCAGATCGGCCTAGATTCTATCTGGGTCGTTGGGCATTTATTGTAGCGGTGCACACATGGGCGTACATGAACTTTTCATATATATATATATATATATATGTGTGTGTGTGTGTGTGTGTGTGTTAGGGTGCTCACACTATAGAGTATTGTATAATTATATTTGGACACTTATATAATTTTGCTTCATAATACAATATTTTTTAGTACATATTTTTATCTTTAGAAGGGGTGTAACATCACCCATATGGTGTATTAAATACCACTAGTGTGCTCTATATTGGTGATGTTTTTTTTTTGGGTGAGGGGCCCTACCCTTGATAGGAATTGAGCCTAAGACATAACGTTGCAAATCGTCAAGTGCTTAACAATTAAGACTAAGCTCTTTTCCTAATAAAAGGGTAAGTAAAGAGGTAAAGTCAGTGGGGATTTTGGCCCCTACCCTTAGGTGAGAATTGAGTCAAAGACCTCATCGCGGGGCTCAGCAATGCTACCGCCAAAGTCCCAGGGCATTCTCATAAGTGCTATCAGACTTATGTGGATGACCCCACTTAATGACCAAAAATACATTTACCAAAATATGCTCCATGTACAAAACAATGATATATTAGTGTCCAAAATTTGTACAATAGAATTATAAAATGCTCTATAATGTAAGCACCCTAACATAATGAGACCATTAATCTTTTAGTACAAGGAGATCACAACAATTCGATGTGAAATCTGATAGCTTGGGTGTATCACAAAGTTCGAAATATTTTTTTTGAACTTTGAGTTTGGTCCATGGAATAAATGCAACCACCCAATTTCACATCCAATAGTAAAGATTAATTGTGAATACTTTATACCAAAGGCAAATAGTCTCATTGTATATTTTTTCTATAAATAGCATTTTAATAACCAAAAATACCCTTTCTAAAAAATACTTAATGTACAACGTAAGGGTATATAAATGTCCCAAATTTATTGAGTACAATTATAAAATATTATATAGTATGAGCACCATAATATACATATAGGACCTGATTCTATGCAGCCCAGATTGCATATGTTGAAATGTGGGCTTATTAATAAATCTATTTTTGATATATTTTTTTACTTAATTTTTAAGGACATGTAATCTCGAACATGGAGAATATGAAAAAATAAATAAATTTTAAAAACTAAAAATAATCATTCTAATAAAAAAATATTTGGACCGTTAGTTTCTATAGTTTTTAGATGGACACCTACTTGCATCCATCTTTATGATAGATGCTTTACCCTTTTTTGGACCACATACGTACTCATGTGGTCCAGCCCGCATATATATATATATATATATATATATATATATATATATATATATATATATATGGGAAATGACCTTGTGAGACCCTCCCACATCTCTGTGATAACTTTTTTAAAGATATGTGTCAAATTTAATGGTGATCCTTTGAGGTCCTACACACATGGATGTGGGAGGGTCTCATAGGATTGTAACTTTTATATAAATGTGTAGGAGGGTCTCATAGGATTATTACTTTTATATATATATATGAAAAAAATTGGGGTTAGCTCTCTAGCTCATATGAATATATGAGCCAAACGGCCAAGATTGAATCGGGGTATATATATATATTAAAATTCTCTCTAAAAAATAATATTTTTAAAAAAACTCTCTATTTAAAAAATAATATTTTAAAACTATAATACTTTTAAATAAATACTATGCTTAAAAAATAATATTTTAAAACTAAACAAAGACCATTTAATTTTTGGACACTGTGATTTAAGTGTACTCAAAATCCATAAATTTTTCCCGACGATACTTATGTCTCGTGATTCTAAACTGGATCATTCGAGCTGGAAATAATGATTCTAAGCAGCTGTTTTGCCCAAAGAAGTTGAGTATACATTTGCTCCCGCGGGAATGCGCACCTTACAATTACAAATCAAAGTTGATTTTCCCTTTCAGATAATCCATGTGACTTCTCCACTCTCCCTTCTCTCTCTCTAACTCTCCGATTTCTCTCTCTCTCTCTCTCTCTCTCTCTAACTTTTCAAACTCACGCCGATCTCTCTCTCACTTACATTTCTCTCTCTCTAACTTTCCGATTATCTCTCTCTAACCTCTGAAACTCCCTCCTCTGATCTCTCTCTCTCCCTCTCTCACTTTTTCAAACTCCCTCTCCTGATTCTTTCTCTCTTCTAAAACCTGCTTTTTCTCTTTCTTTTCACCTCCTCCGTTCAATGTGCTCCTCCTCTTTTTCAGTCCTTAGAGAAAGAGAGAGATTCTCTGCTCTTTTTCCTCTCAAGGATTGCTTGTTCTCCACCTTCTCAAGATTCCTTTCTTTTCTCTCTCTAGCTTAGCCCTCCAAAATGCCTTCAAATCCCATGCTTATGAAGAAGCCCCATCACTCTCCCTCCCCTTTGCTGGAAAAAGCTCCAATCAAAACCCTAATTCTCAGCATCTTTTGCCCTAAAATTTCCACTTCTTTCTTCTTCCGGAAATCATTTTTCTCTGCAATTAATGGGTTCTTCAGAAGTGAACCAAATTGTTCAGCCCTGCATTTATGGTACGCTTTTATCTCTCTTCGCATTTGAAATCCCTTATTTCCTTTCTTTGTTCTTGAATTTCATGGATTTAATGTTTTTTTTTTTGAGCATAGATTGTCGGTATATTTGAATTGCGGGTCTAATATTTGGTCATGGCTTTCTTTCACTGCTGTTTGGAATTTTTTCAGCATTTCAATGAAATCTGAACAAGCTGCTATTATTGCTTGGCAAAATTAGCGTTTTATTTTCATTCACATGACCAGAAATAGTTGTCGTTTTGTCATAACTTTTTGAACGGTCAGTTTATATGAGATTGAAGAATTTATTTATTAGATTTGTTGCATACTTCTCTTGTGGATTCCCAGTGACTCTAACGTAGGTTTTGTATAAGGCTGATCATTTTTTCCCCCTTTTGGGTGAATACTGAACTGAAATTTTTATCCATAAAAGAGGCAGTTCATTTTCTGAGCATTGTTTAAGCTGATTATCCATATCCTGTACAATGTCATTGATCGGGAAAAGAATTGGTTATTAATTATGGTTTGAACTGAAATGGGTTCTGGTTTCATAAGAATGGTAGTTATTCATTCTTATTGATATTGGTTTTGTTTGTTTTAAATTGTTTGTTTTAACCTTTCAATCTGTATTTTTAACCTTTCAGACTAGCTTGTCTATGTTATTCCAGTGGCCTTGTGTTGAATATACTCCTCTATTGGATTGATTTTTGCAGAGGACTGAAAATGCACATTGACTATCCTCTTGCTTGCTTCTTGTTGTGGGTTCAATTATGCATTATTGCAGTTTCAGGTCCTAGCTTTTTATGTTATTTATCTTATCATAGGTGAAATCCATATTCACATCGAGTGAGGAACTTAATCATAAAAAAAAGAAGGGAGAGAAAGGCTCAAAATGTTGATGCTTATTCCCACCTTTACCAAAAGTAAAGCCGTGAAGGTATAGCATAACCCAATGCAGAAGGTTTATGGTGCTTCATGGGGCATCCACTGTCATTGTAGATTGTTAGTGGAGATTAAGAATAGTGGGCCCATATGGACACTCACCAAGGCCAAGATACAGTTAATCTCCACCATGTCTCATTGGGATGGTATGGGATGCTTCCTTGGAGTACTGTATAGCATACTCCTATTGATTATGGTTGAATTTTCTTTGGCCAAATGGATAATACCTATGTCATTCGTAGCATAACTGTGGCAGTCACCTTAAATGCCATGATGCCTTAACTAGTCCTTTTACAACCATTTTTAAGATATTAAATATGCAATTCGTTCATTGTATAAAAGTTATTTCTCCTGATAAGCAGTGTTAACCTGACACCTCAAATTTTCTCTTGTATTGCATGTTCATGTGTCGACACGCTTTGACATGGGACTGACACACAAGATATTTTTTGTTGGCATGCTGTATTGACACGACATGATTAATAGATGTGTCTCAGCCACCGAGATATGCATCCCAATAAATGGGTGGTTCTTTTTTTTCATGTTGTTTGAACCCACGACATTTTATTGTGGAAGTAAAATACTAGCCGCCCTGCCGTCAGCCGTACTTGTGATGTATAATGTAGAAATGTAATACATATCCCACACACAGAAAGTAGAAATAGGTGATCTGTGATTCACACTAGATTCCGAAGACAATAAAAAATAATTGAACACCTATTTTAGTACAATACTTCTCACATGGGAGTCAAAAATAAAAAAGCACTGCCAATATGGTTTGATTTCTATTTTCTAAATGCATAGTCCCATAAGGAGTAAGTTGTTAACCCACATGGAGTAAGATGTCAACATAGTCCCATAGGGACTTAACATACCTTATTTCAAGTGTCAATATGGTTTGTATTTATTTTCTAAATGCAAATTACTTTTTGCGAGATTTGAGCTTACATCGTTCCATGATAAATATAAATAGTGATATCAAAACAACTACAATAAATGTTTTACACACATTTTGTAAAAAAAATAAACTCCAATAAGCATATATTTTTAGCTTTGTTGCATATTTATATTCAAATTTTATATTTATTTAGTTTTAAAATTCTATTTATTATTTTTAAAATTCTTTTATAATTTATCTATTATTTTTATAAAAAATATTTACATATAAGTATTTTATGGATGTGTTGGGGCTATACTGGGTTTCTAAGCTGAAGTACTAGACACTTGAGACACGTAATAGACATGACACCTGTTTCGGTATCCATGTAACACTGCTGATAAGGATCAAGTTCACTATGGCCAACATTTTATTGTTTGGGATAGAAGAACTTCTTAGGAATATTTGTAGATGTTGAGTTTATGATGGTTCATTAGATCATTGTAGAATGCCCAAGGATGGGTTTGGAATGTCTTGTTCCTTCTTTTTCTTGCATCTGTGCATTCAATGCTTGTATTGTTCTTGATGAAGTCATAATTTGGTAACTCTCGATATCAAAATAATTATTTGGGCATCATTGAGAGATTTAGGGGTTTCAGTTGTAATTCTGTTATCTTCTTGGTTTTTTCCATATCACTGTTTGTTGGTAGAAGTGGATGATTTGGTTTCGCTTAGGGCAACTGACATTTCACCCACATCAAACAATGTGGAAAGCTATTACATGATAATGGCAGCCTAGTAGGGCACATGCGAGGTCACATTTTATTTGGTCATGGACGTCTCTAAGTCGTCATCAAAAGCTCTTCCATGGTTTGAGTTTTGTTGACTATCTTCTTAGTCACGTGATTTTCTTGATTTTTGCAGGTCACCTTGGTCCATCATATGCTCTGAAGAAGTCTAGCTTGATGAAATGGGTTAGCAAGTTCTTTAAAGGATCAAACCAGAAGATCTCAAATGGTCATCACCCAAGAGTCATTAGTGATGAAAACATGGTTTGGCGTGCTCCAACTGGTTCTGTAGTAATTTCACTTCCATTTATTCTCTTCTCTACGTATCTCAAATTGTTGATCTTTGCTTATGAAGGATTACCACCACAAGTATGCTTTTGGTTTTGAAGAAACTTCTGAGCCTTATTATTTAACATGGTTACAATTAGGATGTGTTGGATAGTAGAAGGACAAAGGCTTAAGTCGATTAAATGCATTGAGCTGCCATGCTGTATAGGTTCCTGGAGCATGACTCTTAAGAGAGTACTATGTTATTATTGAGATACATATACATCGATGTTGATTCTTCGCAAGTCATGGAGCTTAATGTGCTTATTGAAATTTCCTACGCCCTGAAAGGATTTATCTTCTTTTGAACATCTTTATTAAGTTTGTGTAGATTATTTTCGTTTTTTCAATTGGTAAATCGGTCTTGAAATGGCAACATCAAATGTGCAACAACAACATTGCAGTTGAGCTATGGGCTTGAATCCCGCTTTATGTAGTCTATCGAGTAATAGACTACATAAAGTCTTATTTGCACTAAAACGACGATGACGTATCTTCATTCACGATTTTATAGGATATTTGGCTCTCTCTCGTCTCACATATGTGACTTGTTTTTTATGGCTGTATAACCCTACATTGTCTATACTCATGCCAGGGTGATGGTGATAGAGCCAAGAATGAGGATCTAGACCATGGTTTAGCACTCCCTCTAGCTGATGATTTGAGAAAGCCAACAGGTGTGTTGTGAGTCTCTTAATAGGTTAAAAAATGTGGTAGAAATACAGAGATCTCGATTCTGTTGCTCCCGGAACGGATCTTGATTTTTAATATTCGGATCTTGATCCTCATTGATAGGGATCCCGATTCCTGCTACTAGGGATCTCGATCTTAACCTTAAAGACGAAGTCAACAACTAAACTGATGATTTCCTTTGTTTATAACCAGCTAGCAGCACAAATATACTTTTCTTATAGTTGCATTGCTTGCTTTCTATAAATAATGAGATCCCTACTTTGAAGCGTATACATAATCCTAGATTATCATACTCTTTAAGGTTGGTAGCGAGATCCCAAAGAGTTGGGATCAAGAAAGCAAAAGGTTGAGATTACGATCCCCAAAAAGTTGGTATTTGATCCCTAACATTTGGGGATCTCGGTCTCTAATATGTGCATTATACGGATGGCGTTCCCAACCATAGGGATCTTCTAGCATTTCATGACTCGTATGTATGTGATTTTCTCTGACCCCTTCAAACCATATCTCCCACTCCTGATCCCGATCCCGGCATGGTTCCCACAACTATGATTTAGCTCATTCTTGTAGCTTTGCCCTTTTCCTAACTTATGTAGAGCACTTGACATGAGGGAAAACTAACAAAGCAACCTCAGCTTTTAAAATGTTTACAAAACCAGCTCTTGTTTTAAATTAATACAAAATTGTTACGCCTTGTGCATGATCCTATATTACGCCTTGTACCCCCTTAAGCCCAAGCCTTTTATCGCACGCATCCCAGTCAACCAGCTGGAAGGGTAATAATGTGATATTAAGTATGTTAGTTTTTTATGGGATTGTTGTAGGTTGTAGAAGACGTGCAGGTAATGATGAAGATTATAGAAGACATGCAGATAATGATGAAGACCTCGCAAGAGCCCTTCAAGAGAGCTTGAATATGTCGCCTTCATATAATCCATACACCCCTCATTACTATTATCCTAGGGGATATAGGTTACTTTCTTCAACTCACTCTTTAAAAAGTATTGCAAACATTTTTATAGGAAATATCTTTACTATAACTTGTTCTCAAGGATTGGGACTCTATTGTTTTGTTTAAGTTTATAGGAAATATAGTCTTATGTTTAGGATTGTAGATAAATATCTCTTTATATACAACCAGTAAACATTTCTCAAGAAAAAATCTCCATATATACGAGTAGGAAATCTAATACTTAATAATCATAGTTTGGGCAAGGTTTGCATTATTTGCTGCAAATAGAGAATTGAAGTTTCAAGGGATCATGGGAATTCTTGCACACCTCTTGGAGAGTCCTATAAATTTGTAAATTATCGGTTTCCATGAAAAATGCGACCTGATCAAAGGAATTATTCACCTTCTATAGCTTTACTTTGACTTGGCTGAGGTTGATTTGATAGATACTTTGTTATGTGAGTTATGTGTCTATGTAAGAACTTTATACTTGACTGAGGCTTCGTGCAAGTACAATTCAGCAAAGGTTACCTTATTGTCACTTTCTTGATTCATGAAACCAAGGGAATTCTTCACCGTCACATTCTTTCTTTAATGGTTGACATCTATTTTTAATTTTATAATTTTAATTTTATATGAAATTTGTAAACCACCTCACACTCTACTAATTGTATATATATTTAGGAAAAATAACAATGCGAACATTTATGCATTCACATATGGGTGAGGTTTGTAAAGGTGTTCACCTTATGTCGTATAAGGAAGGCACACCTCTAAATTTTGCCGGAAGATGTAGTTTTGGTATCGGAAACATTACAATGACTTGAAAATCCATGTTCAATATGAAATTTAAAATTCCAAAAATAGTGTAGATCAAAATCTTTGAAATAGATAGTCTAGATAACTTGTTACGAGATACACTATTTTTAGGTCTTTCATTCTGCTCTATTAAGGGTCATACCCTCTGGGAAGCCATTAGTCCCCATATATTTTCTCACTACTTCCAACCATATCCTTTTGGGCCTGGCCCTTACCCTTCTTTAGGTTTCCACGTGAAAAGTTAAAATTCTTTTTTCTCTTTATATCCATACATCTTGATGTCAAGATGATCAATTGGAAGGTTTTCCAACTTCGGAACACTCTTTTCTTGTGGATTTTGAGGTGCACCTTACTTCTATAGTATAACGTTGCAACCTTATATAGACTTTTTTGTTCACATGTTCTATTCAATCCATTTTCCAACTCTAAGAAGTTGTTAAATTAAGTACATTTTGAATTACATGTCAAGGAATGCTAATACTATAGAGAGTTCAAGGTAATTTAAGTATATTATCAATAAACTATTTAATAATAGTTTAGCTATAGGAAATGGAATGTTAGTTTAAGACTCAACTTCGTGCCTCCAACCTCTAGGTGATATCAACACTTGGGCGCATCAGTGCATCAAATCTATATCCTGCATGTGGAAGCCTAAGAAATGAGGAGAAATTTCTTAGGAAAAGTATACCATGAGATACTTTTGGTACAAGGTGGTCACAATTAATCTTGACTATTGAATGTAAAATTGGTGGCTGCAATATTCCATTGACCAAGCTCAAAGTTCAAAAGAAGTTTTCTCGAATTTTTGACGCCACATCGGATGGTTATAAGTAATTGTGACATCCTTGTACCAAAGGTAAATGGTCTCATTGTATACAATCGCAATTTCTTATTTGTAATAAAGATTTCTAGTTGTCTGAAAAATACCAATCGTCCTTCTAAGTGTGAAAATGTATTATAGAGACTGAAGTAGAAAGTGAACTGAGTTTCAAAGTAGCAATATTTTTAATGCCTCAACAATAGGTTTGGAGAGGAAATATCCCTTCAGGTTATCTGTTAATTCTTAGAAACAGTTTATTGATGACAAAAAAAAAAAATAGATTTAAAAGTTCATCTGACATGCTTGTGTTTGAACTTCGTGGAAGTTGGGGACTAGTATGAACAAACTGGTCATCAAAAAGGAGAATAAATTCTGGTTCACATGTTTGCTAGGAAAACTACATAGCACAAGGAAGAACAGGTTAGTTTACTTGTAACATTGAGAATGAGAGTGGTTTGAGTGTCACATGAGGGCGGCTGAAACTAGAGATCAAGATGAAGAGTGCACTTGATAGATCTCTGAGGGTATCGAAATGTCTGGTTGTTCAAAAGAAACCTTAGGTTTTCTAAAATTCTATCCTGAAGTTTGTGCATTAAGGATTAAAAGTTCGGTTTAATTGTAGAGAGCACATATACAAGTACAACAAATGGAGAGAGTAAGACGCACATTGGCATTTGTTTGAAATCAATCATGTGTGGAAGATGGTAGAACTTACCAGCTACATATATATACATGCATATTCTAAATGACAATGTAAAATAATAAAATAATGAAAATAAGCTACAAATTTATTCATTACGCATATGTATCATCATCATCATCATGGCCTTTTCCCAATTAATTGGGATCAGCTACATGAATCCTCGTGACATGTATACATATAGTTACGCATATGTATATGTTACAATATTTATTGAAGAACCTGTTTTAAAAGTTGGAAATTTCATGCTGATTTGTGTATACTAACTATCGCAAATCATGTAAAGCACCCCCACTTCTTAAGCATTGATATGTTGCATTTCATAGTGAACAAATGAGGGGCCCTTTTCTTTTGCAGAATTTGTGCTGGCTGCAATTCTGCAGTTGGCTATGGGCGTTTTCTAAGCTGCATGGGAGCTGTATGGCACCCCCAGTGCTTTTGTTGTCATGCTTGTGGGGAGCCAATTTCTGATCCTCAGGTATGAATTGAGCATGAGTTTTATCAGCCCTCATAATGTAATGTATGTTACTCTGTTCATTGCTTTATTTGTTAGAGAAAAAATAATGTTCCACATTCTTATGTGGAACTGCACTGGAGCTTATTCATATTGAATTATTGAAACAAATTTGAGTAATTTTAGCCTAATAGAGTGTTCCTTTTTTAGTTTTCTTTGTCAGGGAATGATCCCTACCACAAGTCCTGTTACAAGGAGCTGCATCATCCCAGATGTGATGTCTGCCGTGAATTCGTAAGAAAATTTTATATATGGTCTATGTTTTTTTTCAAAACTGCCTTTACTGGTTTTTCTTTTTATGTAGTTAATTCTATGTTTTGTAGTTAAGTTGTCTGGTCTATATTTGTTTTGCCCTGAACTCCCTTTATGCCTTTTGCGTGAATGTATTTTATGGTACTTGATAAGGGTTAGGATGGAAGTAGCATAGACAACTGTGTACAAGATTGATCATATGAATGCTTCCCTTGTGACTGCCATATAAACTCTACTAGGTTATCCAATCTCCAGAAATATGTGCTTTGGTCATCCTATGGAAGTTGTAATTTCATAAAGGCTGCGTATTGGGGCTTCTGTTAGGGGTCCTATTGCTTAGTTTCTGGATAAGCCTATATGCTAAATCGGTGTTCAAAACACTACATTCAGCCAAAACCTAGTTTATCTGTATATAATTTGATCTGTTCCCAGGGCATGCTTACTTCAATGAGATATATGAAATATAATGCTCAGATATACAAGCATTTTAAAATGTCCCAAGTATTTGGCTATAGCTGGGGGCTGTTGTATTGTCTCTGCATGTCTTTTTTTTTTTTTTCTTTTTTTCTTTTTCCTTTTATTGGTTTCTTTCCAAGAGGGTTACAGATTTCCAATGCTTAAACTTCACTCTGGATATGTTTAGCAGATGATCATTCCATAAACTCACTGTTTATGGCCCTTTGTCTTCTGCTGAATTTATGTATGTACTGGCTTGATTAATCTTCTACACTGTGATTTGAGAGGTGACTGTTTTTCACGAGTGCTTGCTAAGTTATTTATTTGAGTGCAATTTATGAACAGTATGAAGTATGAACAGTATGAAAGTTTGAGTGCAATCCTAGACTCACATTGGTGGTAAGAGAGCTCCTTTTGAGCTTGGGCACTTTCTAGTCCGTCCATTTCTTGGGGTTCTTTACTGGCCTGCTCAATGCATGAGTGAGGTTTTACACATTTCTTGTGCACTGTCACTAAGAAATGGAAGGACACGTGGGTTGGTTTCCGAAATAGCCCATCTTCTTGCCATATTCCGAAATAGCCCATCTTCTTGCCATATAACCAACTAAAATTATCATAATCTGCTTTTTTTCTTGAACTATGCTCTCAGACTATTCAAAAGGGAAATATTTATTGGTATTACCATGGATAGATTCATGCATGCATGATGATGAGGTGTGGAGGAGATAACTATGGATTTGTAGCATCCTGCACCTTTTTATCAGGCCGTAGATTCCAAGGATCCTTCCCAGGGAACATATGATACATGACAGTATATTTGCAGCACAATTCAAGACTATGAATGAATTGCCTGGTTATCGGAGGCTTTACAAATAATATGTTTGCATGTGGCTGAACTGAATATTGTCTATATGCAATGCTCTAGTTGGAGGTGTATAATGATCTTATGCTTTGCATGAGCATACCTCATTTATTTGTAGAAGACAATGTTTGGGTGCACTATGAATTGTGGAGCGCACAAAATTTGTTTAATCGATTAAGATAGTGTTGAGCATACGAACTCAACGTCTCATTATATGCACAACCATTACACTCTCTAGAATCCACATGATTATGATGCATTAAATTCTAGCCATTTGTTATATATGAAATTAATTTGCAACAGTATTCACCTGCTTGTGTTCTCTATTTGTGATTACTTCTAGAAGCTGTACATGATCTATTAGCAACTTCTCACAACATTGTCGATTGATTTACCTTATCCCTGACATGCAGATCCCAATAAACAAAGCTGGTTTGATTGAATATAGGTCGCATCCATTCTGGCAACAGAAATATTGTCCCTCACATGAGTATGATAGGACAGCTCGATGTTGCAGTTGTGAACGCATGGAGGTAGAGATTTTAAAGACTTATGCAGTCTTTCAATTGTAGTTATTTTGGGGAAAGCACACTATAATCTGATGGACTATGGGAAAACCATAGTCCACTGGATTTTCAATGAGTGATCCATTGAAATGCGCAATGGTGATGGAGAGAGAATGGTGCCTGCCATTTGGGTGGTTTCTTGTTCTGGTGTATCCTTCTCTCGTTATCACCATCCCCATCACCATCCATCATTTCAGTAGATGGAATTACCTTGTAAACTGTGGTATTCCATAGTCCATTTGGTTTATGGTACACTACATGAAAATATTCTAGCTGCTAATGGTTATATTCTCTTTATTTTTGTATGGAAGCCGAGGAATGTACGTTACATTTCTTTGGGAGATGGACGAAGTCTATGTCTTGAGTGCTTGGATTCTGCTGTAATGGATACTGGTGACTGTCAGCCTCTTTACCATGCAATAAGGGACTATTATGAAGGAATGAACATGAAACTAGACCAGCAAATTCCTATGTTAATGGTTGAAAGACAAGCACTTAATGAAGCCATGGAAGGGGAGAAAGATGTATGGATAATTTTGTTTATGAATAATTTTGTTTATTATCCTGTAATCTGTTTTAGAAAGGCAATCCTGTGGACAATGGAAAAACCATGGTCACCACAGTAAATTGGGTCATCGCCTTCCATGGAAATTATCCACAGTGATAGGGGTGTGCGTGTGTGTGTGCGTGTGTGTGTGTGTGAGAGAGAGAGAGAGAGAGAGAGAGACCAGAATGGTATGTGATTGGAGTGGTTGGGCCTGTGCCCCCTTCATTGCCTTCAGTCATTCCAATGGGCCATGTTGATCAAATGGACTGGTTTTCTGGGAGTCCATTGGATTGTGCCATACTTTCGGCTATATACTTTTTAGTAAGTCAATTATGTTTTTAAAATTAAATCCTCTTTCCCAGGGACATCGTCACATGCCAGAGACACGTGGTTTATGTCTATCAGAGGAGCAGACAGTCAGCAGTGTATGCAAGATCTTCATCATCTTTTATGTGTATAATTAATTTTCATCGTAATAATAGAGCATGCAATATTTTGTATTTATTTCGTTCTTTTGCTTCTTGATCCAGATATTAAAGAGACCTATGATAGGAGGCAATCAACTTATAGGTATGAAGACTCAACAACAGAAGTTACCTCGGAGATGTGAAGTCTCTGCAATTCTTGTTCTTTATGGTCTCCCAAGGTAATTCTTGTAGACTTTGTTGGTGCACAGCAGTTTCTGTTTTTCCGGTTGGGTGATTCTTTCTGTAGACTTTGTTAGCGCACAATGGCTTCTGATCAAATCCTGCTATTCAGCCATTCCACTTGAAACATCTCATTCATTTTTTTATATGCCATTCTTAATGTTCCTTCCTTTTTTGATAGCATTATAGATGGGTGATCCTTAACTTAGTCAAAGACTGCCCAGCTTGAATATCTGATCTCTGTGGTTAAGTTTCGAAGATTAGGCCACTGGTACATCTTACTTACGTCACTTTGTTCACATGTCAATGGCATTGCAGTTGCTCTGGTGTGAATTGATTTAGGCATGTCTAATGAGGGTTCTTATACCACCAATTGTTGCTAAAATCCTCCTTTTTTTTTTCTGGAATTGCTGATTTTGTTTGTTGATTAGCAATTGCTCTTTTGGATGAAAGGAAGATGTCTTTCATATTTCTTGGGTAGACTAGTTTCCCAAGTCTTTATGGTTTTAGTATTACTAAAATAAATCATCATCATCGTCATCAAAGCCTTTTCCCAACTAATTGGGGTCGACTACATGAATTCTGGTCTGCCATTCTACTCTGTTAATGACCATACCCTCAATGTAACTTTAAGTTCCCATATCTTTTTTCACTACTTCCAACCATGTCCTTTTGGGCCTATCTCTTGTCTTTTTTGAGCCTTTCACTTGAACTAATCTGCACTTCCTAACAAGTGTTGTACTGGGTTTGCACTAGTAAACTAAAATGAATCTACAACTAATTAATACTATAGCTCAAATCTTTTTATAATTTTCTAGTGACATCGTCATGATAACCTTTTCCCAATTAATTGTGGTTAGCTACACGAATCCTTTTCTGCCATTCTGCTCTATTAAGGGTCAATACCCTCAATGAGGCCATAAGTTCCTATATCTTTTCTTACTACTTCCAACTATGTCTTTTTGGGCCTATCCCTTGCCATTTTTTAGCCTTTTGGGTCTATAATTTTCTAGTGAATTGCTGATTGCATATGTAGATTAGCAATTTAGCTATGCTATCTTCGAATGCAAGGAAGTAGATTGTTCAGTTAGCTTGGGTGAACCAGTTTCCGAAGTATTCCTAATTTTAATGAACTAAAATAAATCAGATGGTACCTGCAGATGTGTAAACCATAAAATGGTTTTATACTTGAAGATAGTTGAAGGCTACTTCATGGCCATATAAATTTTGTAGGTATCGTCATGCATAGCAGATTAGCAGACCATTAAATTAGTCCGATAATGGTTTTGCTGATATTTTAATCCAAGGATTTCATCATTATTACTTCAGTAGTATGAGAACTTGTGAGGAAAGGCTGAAAATGGGAGAATACTTCAGCAATGTAAGTGTAGTTTATCTCATGTTCACATCATGGCATAAGGTAAACCACATTCGTCTCACATCGGACAATAAATTATGAGACCATATGCATTCTTGCTTATATTGGGCTTATTTACATGCGTCTTATGGGGCCAAATGACATAACTGCTATCTACGGCTAAAGAATTGACAGAAAAATACATATAAAGAGTACAAGAGACAAATAATTGGAGCAGGGAATAGATACCAAAACCAATCATTATGTGATTCTTGTTTGAAAATAAGGAAAGCATT
Source organism: Amborella trichopoda (assembly GCF_054954075.1). Lineage (NCBI taxonomy): Eukaryota > Viridiplantae > Streptophyta > Magnoliopsida > Amborellales > Amborellaceae > Amborella > Amborella trichopoda. The sequence goes on along the minus strand of NC_142343.1, from coordinate 3,983,766 downwards.
CCTTGTTATATCAAGCTCATTTGTCAGAGGTATGAGTTTGGAATCTTTAAATTCCTACCCAAAACATTTTGTAGAAAGGAGCCTATACGGAGGTTATGATGAAAGAATCAATGTCCTACTAGGCAGTTCTTCCGTTTGTTTATATACATGGATAGCAACATGGATGTTGGATATTAATATTATTTTGTACACCAAGAATCTGTTTAGGGTGACAGGGTTAGGGTTGTTAAGCCTATTATGCAGTTAAGTTTGGCATGTAAAATATTTTCACTTTTCAGGTCTCATACATTAGACATAGGTTTATTCCTATGTTTGATAATAAAGGATAATACTGACCTTCTGTGCACTATGTAGGCTGTTAACAGGTTCTATTCTGGCTCATGAATTGATGCATGGTTGGCTACGACTTAAAGGTACTGTAGACCTTTATGATATATATTTTCTTTTCAGTAATAGTTTAGTGCTGCCACAACACAAAAAAACATAAATTTTTAAACTAGAGGGCTTTGCTTTACTAGTGCTTGTTTGAGGTAACTACATTGCTGGTTCATGGGAAACCACTAGAATGGTACTGATTTTAAAATGAATGAAAAAGCCAAAATTAGTTCCATAAGATTACTGAAACGAAGTTGAAAATTTTTAGTAGAGAGATAGAAACCTTCTTGCTCATCTTTCAGTGGCAGATATTTAGGGGTGGCCCAGCTCTGCCAAAAAAACTGGGGCCTGCACCACATTTTGTGGCTTGAGGGCCGGACCACCATGACCCAAGGGCAGGGCTGGGCTGGGCCTAGGCTAGGTCCAAGGCAGAGATAAGACTGGCCCAGCCCTTATTTCTTTATCTTTTTTTTGTTATTTTATTTGGCCCGGTCTAAATGAGGCCAGGGTCGGACCTCAAGGGAATAAGGCCAGGGCTGGGGTCCTTTGCCAGCCCTACAGATATTTTATATATATATATATATATATATAGCGAGAGAGAGAGAGAGAGAGAGAGAGTATTGTTTCAAAGTTGTTAATTTTTCAATAAATACTGTTATGTTTGTCTTTCTCTATTCACTAGAAGATAACATCTTCCATTGATGCAGGTTATCGTAACCTCAGTCTTGAAGTAGAGGAAGGCATTTGTCAGGTGCTCTCCCATATGTGGCTTGAATCGGAAGTTATGTCTGGCTCAAGCAACACTACATATGGACCATACTCATCATATGCATCATCGTCATCTTCTTCTTCATATGCTCCATCATATGCATATGCTTCATCATCATACTCATCATCATCAAAAAAGAATATGGGGAACTCGGATCTTGAGAAGAAGCTCGGTCAATTCTTCATGTGTCAAATAGCGAGCGACTCATCACCAGCATATGGAGGAGGGTTCAGAGCTGCATATGCAGCGGTTACTAAATATGGGCTGTATGCTACATTGGAACATATGCGTAGGACTGGCAATTTCCCAGTGTGAACACAGTCGGTAATAATTTCCATAAAAGAGTCGTCCTTTGGAGATGGAAGGAGGCTTTGGATTCTCTGTTTATAAAGAAGAAATGAATTAACAGAAAGGGCAAAAAAAAGGAAAAAAGAAGAGGATAGAAAAGCCTGGATTGGTATTATCCCTCATGAGTTTTTTAAGTGGGGGAGCCTTCAGGCGGTGAATTGTACGGTTGTATCAGAAATCGGATAATGAATAGCAGCACTCACCAAAATAATGGACATTGAATAATTGTATGTGCTGTACTATGTATTGCTTTCACAATAAAATGTGGTAGCTTGGATCATTGCACTTTACTTTTGAAATTTTGATTCATTTCACGTTTGTTAAGCCCATGCATGCATCTTGGTTTTTCAGATGTGCTCATGGTGCCTCTCATGCATATAACTTAATAAAACATAGAACCATATCGACACATCACTAAAAAAGAAGGAAAACATATAACACTCCCTGTTCCTTTTCTGGAGGCTTTATTTAAAGCTAGACTTCTTTATTTCTGATCATGAAATTGTGGATTACATGGCTTGCTTAATTTCATGACTCTCCATGAAATCGACATTATCGGAAGTGTCATCAGCTCCCAAAATTCAGCAATCCAAGAAATACTGGTCTCTCCTCATTCTTCTCTCTTCCCAAATGACCAAGGCCTGCCCTTTTCAAGTAAACTCTCTCTCTCTCTCTCTCTCTCTCTCTCTCTCTCTCTCTCTCCTCCCCAATTGACCACAAGCCTACTGTTTTCAATCTCTCTCTCTCTGAAGGACGGTGATGATGAGGAAATGGGACGTAGCTTGGAGAAATACTTGGGGGATTACCTTTTCCAGGTTCTATATTTAGGTTGCCTTTTATGATTTTTAGAACCAGGGGTTCTCTTTGATTAATTTCTATCTCATAATTCATACTATAGATTCTCCAGTGGATTTGTGTCTCTAAAAGGGTTCAATAGTTGGAAGAACTACAAATTGCTAGCTCTATCCGTCATATGTTCTTTTTTATTAATTTTTTTTTCGAAATCTCGTGCACGGTTTATGTCCATTTCAACATTCTTTTCTAGATTCTTTTGTATTTATTCCGTATTTTATACATTTACACTTTTGCTTTTCTGAGCTTTGAGGATTTTCTAAGGGATTTTGTCCTTTATTGTGGTTCGACATTGAGATTGGTTTTTTCTGTCATTTAATCCCTTCTTCTGGAATTTCCAACGGTCCTGCTCATAGCATGTCTTAACTCACCACTCACTGTTAGATTCTTTCTTTTGCATTTATTCTGCATTTCATATTTTTGTGCACTTTTCCATTTTTGCATTAAAACTCACCCTTGTGATCCATGTTTGCACCGAAGATTTTTATTACCCACGGTGTGCATAACATGTACATTTCCTATTCCATGGGAGGTGGTGTTTCTCGTGGAAATTCACCACTCATATATCTGCCTTGAATATTATCCATTTAGAACAACTAAATGAGAATAGATGAATGGGCAAGACTCACTTTTTTCCCTAACCCTTCTGTTGGGTGTCACTGAGAGAGAGTGTGTGTGTGCGCTCACGCTTTTGGAAGTGTCGTACTGACACCAAGTTGGACGTGCAACATTTGTGATTGAAAAGCAATTCATGCTATATATATATATATATATCTCTCTCTCTAAGCAATTCATGCCATCACTACTAGCTCTTTCTCTCTCTAAGCAATTCATGCCATCACTACTATCTCTCTCTCTCTCTCTCAGCAGTTCATGCCATCCCTACTAGCGTTCTCTCTCTCTCTCTCTATGTATCTTCCAAGTGTTGTACTGATACACTTGTGTAATCAGACACTAAGTTGGAAATGCAGCATTTTGCTCTCTCTCTCTCAATCAACATGCACAGCTGTAGTAAGGCACATCCTTTAGTGAAAGTTCCTATTAACACTATAAAGTGAACCTTGTCGTCTCATGCAATATGTTTAAGCGTAGCATACAAGTAGAGAGCATGGATACACATAATCATGCACAAGAAGCACAAAGAAACACTGAGAATCGATAGAAGAATGAATGGCATATACCAAACTAATAGCTCAACTCTTACCCTGTGGTCAGCATTCCATCTATACATGGAAGGCAAAAAAAAGGAGAAAAAGACGTTTTCATGGCAGCAATGGCAAAATTCACCGCCAAGGAATTTTTGGTGACTCCAAAAAAGAGTACTCTTCATCTTATCAGAAGCTTAATCATGGAGGATGGCAGGACTCCAGAACCTGGCAGATGGGAATCCTAGTCGCCAACTGGTGCATCAGAGAGAAGCATCTTCAATGTCTCATAGGTCATGAACACAATACCGACACTCGGTACGACCTTGTAATATTCAGGCAATATTCCTCTATACAATCCTCGCAAGCCTTCTGTCCGGATTATTTGACCAAAGGTGCCAAATAGGCCAGTTTTATAGACACGGGCTCGACCCCCTGCCCCTTCCAATTGCATCCTCCGCCTCACAAGATCCAGAGGAAATGTTACTGCAAGAGAGTTTTTATGGTAAGAATTCCCATGCTTCACAGAGACTATTAATAGGCTACATGCCTCAAAGGGTCCACCACCACCACTAGAGAAATTGGAAAACTCACTAGTTTTCTGAAGAACTCAGCATCCAAAATATATCACACTAGATCATGTCTTCATGTCACTCTTGTATCTGGATTTCACTCTCATATTATTAACATACTATTTTAGGTATGTCTCTCTCATATTAATACCATAGGAACTCACTTATGGATGGGTTAGATAGTATTTGAGCCTTAGATCATGAGCCCCCTCCTTGGGCTCTGAGAGAGTAGGGAGCAGTTTCAATCTAATCTAATGCAATGTCATTTCTCAAAAAGAAACAGATGCAAAAGATCCAAGGATTTTGATCAGTACCTGTTGAAGATGCAATTCCCGAAAGACTGCCACAGGCTAAGCTAACAAGCGTTGGAGAATTATCCGGTCTGATATTAAAAAATCATAAGCATCAGCAGTAAGCACTTATGATAACTATCCTCAAACAAATCTTCCAATTCATTTACTGAGGAAAAATCAATATTCAAATTTAGCTAATTTCGACAGCAGGAAGAGAGTTATACCTTTGCAATTGCCAATGAGATCTCAGCGTCTCATAAACACAGAAGCTAATTGCTATATTTGGTGCAACCCCCTGCATCCCAAGAGCTTGTCATTGTCTAGACATTTTTCTTTCTTTTTTTTGTTTGTTTATTTTGTTAACAATTATCATATTATGGAAATGCTTTATGACACTTCACAAAGACAGATACTGCCTTTAGAAGTGTGTGTTTCTTCTTCTTTTTTTTAACATAGACCTTACAAGAGTTTATTTAAAAATATAAAAAAAGATATATCATTTACAGGATCCAGGCAAGAAAGGGAAAGTGCACTGTGATCAATCAAATTTTGAACAACTTTTCAAGAAGAAAACGTACCAAAAGTGTAGCACCCATGCCTTTATACAACCCTCTAATGCCCTCATCTCTGCAAATGGTATAAAGAGCATGTGAAATGCCTCTGTAGTAGATAACGTTTGTCTGCAAAACCAAATTAAATGAGCTTAGATATGTATTTACATAGCCCAAGACTACCGGTCGTGTACCATGGGAAAAAAGTCAGGCTACCGAAAGTATCAACACATTGAAGGAAAGCCTTAAGACTACAGATTCATGGAGCCAAGACAAGGCTATGCTAAATGGAGAAGTACCATCTCATGAATAAATCATGTTAACAAGCGAATCTAAGAATTATACAGTTCTCAAGTAGTCCATAATAAAACAGTTAATACCAAGTTAATGCTTAACAGAGTACTGCCAGTTCAAAAAAAGTATATTACTCGAACTTTCAGAGAATTATTCACAATTTCATAGAATTAGCAATAACCAAGCATAGCAATTCCCCTTGCAAACGTGAAGACAAGCATCTTAAGTTCAGGAAAATAGAGTTTAGCATCCCCTCAAGCACTATGAAACAGTGAGAAACAGGGGAGATCTTCGTATGTTCAGCTATGAAAATTTATATAAAACTCCTCATGCTTTGAAAACAAAGCATCCTCCAGAGGGATAAAATGATCCCAAACAATCAGCAAAGGCATATAACTAAAGAAAGAAACTGCTAAAGCTAAGGTTAAGCAAATTTGCACGCGAATTCTTGAAAATAAAAAATACTGATATTTCCAATACCAAGCCCCATAGCCAAGATCGTTCTAGTGATGATTTCGGGTTTATTTAAGGGATAAGGATATGTTAACAAATTAATTTTGCAATATTTCATGTTATGTTTATTCTCTTCCTAAAAACTAAAATATTTAGTAAAAATGAACACTCAACAAACTGCTTTTTTTACTATTATTATTGAGTTAATTGTTGTATTGATAGAAGGAATTGGGAGTACAAAATTGGACTGCCTGGGAAAACCAGGGTTTATATACAGCAAAACAATGGCTACCCTCTGCGAGGGAACACTATACAAAAATGGCCCTAGAGAGAGGGTAAAGAAAAGAAGACAGAAAAATGCAAGGGGGATAGGAATCCCCAAAGGAGTTCTGAAAGAGTTTGCAGAAAATGCTCAGCCTATAGCATCTGAAGCACGCCCCTTGGCAAGAGTCAGAGTTGCTGTCACGGTAAATGTGTCTCCAAGTTATCGTGAGTCCTCTGCTCATGTGAGATATCTCATCAAAAATATGGATCAGGGGCCAGGGGCAACTGGCCAAACCAGAAGCCCAGGAAATAACATTGTTGGAGTCCCCTTTTACTGTCAGTGATTGACCCCAAAAGTTGTCAAACAATTTGAGACCCTCAAGCAGGGCAGTTGCTTCTGCAGTTTGGGAGTCTAAATGGCCTATGAACTTCGAGAAGGAAGCCAGGGTCGACCCTTCATGGTCTCTGAAGAGGCCTCCGATGCCTGCGGGCCCTGAATTGCTTAAGAGAGCAACCATCGAAATTAAGTTTTAGTCAGCCAGGCTCGGGAAATCTCCACAAAGAGGCTTGGGGGATGCTTTGGTTGGATATAAAGAGAAAATCATGCCAATGTAAGTGGAATGCCGAAGGAGGAAAGCCTTTGAACCGCTTGTGATTAGTACCCCAGCAGATAACCGCAGATTTGATCCTATCGAGCAAGGCAGCAGTGGTGGAATACTGTCCACGAAATATACGATTGTTACATTCTTTCCAGATCTCCCATAGGAGCGCTGCAATGGAAGCCTTCCACATTAGAATGCATGAAGAGGCCCAGGGATAGGGGTGAGAAAGGAAAAGAGGGGCATGTGGCCATTGGAATTGTTGAAGTAAAGCACCCCACAAGGAATGGGCTACAGGGCAGTGGATAAAACATGGAGGTTTGTTTCCTCAGCTTCCCAGCACATTGCACACCGATTGGGTAAGGACATGCCTCTCTTTTGTAGTTGGTCAATCGTTAATTCTCTCTGTGAAAGTGCAATCCAGTAATATAGACATTGGGGGGAGCGAAGGAAGTCCCGGCTTAGCCACAATGGAAGGAGGGGCATGAGGAAAGGTGGGTGGTTTGATGAGTTTTCGGTAGAATGAGGCAACTGTGAATATCCCCGAAGGGGAAGGGCACCATATTATCTTGTCTTTACCAGAGGAAGGAAAAAGGAGCGGACAAGAGTTCAAAGGTCTAGGAATTCCTGAAACTTTAGGGCAGATGGTGGTCTACGAAGGTTGGGGCTCCAACTTCTAACTGAACCCTGTAAAGGGAAGTGGTCCTCAACAATGGCTTGCTGATGGAGAGCAAGGAAGAAAAAGGCAGGAAAGAGATCTTTCAAAGAGTTTCGTTGAGCCAGGGGTCCACCCAGAATCTGATTCTTGATCCCCCCCTGGGATAGAATCTGATGTAACCTGAAGAGTTTGAGGACAATGAGAAGGGATTTCCTCATACCAGAGGCTCTGCCGTTAGGCCGACATTCCAGTAGCCAGGAATCTTGGACAAGGTGATATTTATGGGTCATGACTTGCTTCCACAGATGACACTCTTAAGTGGCAAAGTGCCGCCACTATTTACCCAGTAGAGATAAGTTTGTTCTTCTAAGGCTACGGATCCCTAGACCTCCTTGGTGACGAGGTTGCAAATTTTGCCCCAGGAGAAAAAATGAAATCTAAGCCTATTGTCGTCACCAGCCCACAAGAATTTGCACACAAGTTGTTTGAAGCGAGGGCTAATGGACACCATCATTTGGAAGAGAGACACATTGTAGATAGATACATATTGGAAAGGGTAGCCTTGATTTGGGTAGCTCTGCCTGCTGGGGACAGGAAACAGCCCTTCCATGCAGTGAAGTTTCTGTCAAATTTGTCTATGATATGTGCCCAAAGACTCGTCTTAGGTTTCCAAGGCAGAAAGGGTCCCCCTTGCGGAGACGTCTCGCAGTAGGGAAGAGAGATCCATTGATGAGGACCAAAAAGTGAGGTGTTGAAATGCACACACGAATCCATTTCCTCCACCGGTTGCCAAAGCCCATACGAAGCAAAGTGTTATTAAGGAAAGTCCAGTCTACATGATCGTAGGCCTTCTCCCAATTAAGTTTAACAACCAATCCTGGCAATTTGGATAGATGCCTGAATGAATACCTTAATGGTCTATGAAGGCATCATCCAAAATTTGTCGGCCTTTGACAAAAGCACCTTGCTGGGGGAAGATTACCAAGCCTAACACCTCTCGGAGGCGAGAGGCCAGCACTTTTGAAAGGAGCTTATAGGTGCTATTGATGAGACTGATAGGACGAACTCCTTCAGTTCTTCTGCCCCTTCTACCTTGGGGATCAATGCTATAAAAGAGGTATTGAGAGCTTTATGGAGATTTCCCCTCTCATGGAATCCATGAAAGAAGGCCAGAAGGTCCTTTCGAATGGACGTCCAGAAATGGTTGAAGAAGGCTATTGGGAAGCCAAGGGAATGGTCTTAACCCAAATCATGAGTGGCCTTAATGATTTCTTCTTCCTGGCTTAAACAAACTGTTTTTTCTAGAATGTTTTGTTCTTTCTTTTTATTTCTGATCTTCGATGATATTAATCAAATTTTCACAGGCATGAAAACCACTATCTGAAACTACAAGAGATATGAGATTGAATTTCACATATAATGAAAACTTAAAATTTACCCATCTGTTTATCATTATTCCCCATATGGAAAATTGTTTCTTTCCAAGACACCTAATTACATGACACACCTTTTAGAATTATTTTGACATTTTCTGCCAAGAAAAAAAAAAAAGTAAAAATATAAAATTAAGTATTTCTAGACTTTTCACCTTATTTGGAGTGTTTTGTCTTTCCTGATATATCTAATCCTATCTATAATTATCACATTTTCCCATTAAACCCTATCAAAAATTAAAATGAATATATAATTGAATTTTACATTTTATCAAAATTTACTGAACTGTAAATTATTAGTCAATCTGAGGAAATTTTGTCTAGTCCAGATGCTTACACATTAATCACACGTACATGAAACACCATGTAGAGTGAGGGAAGCTAAACCTCCTACCCTTACACCTCAAAATACCTTACAAGAAAATCAAGATCCTTAAATTGCAGGAGATATCTCAGCTGCACACAAATTAACACAGTTTGCAACAGAATGATAATAATTTGAAATAATGGAAAGACATACCATGAGAATATGGAATAAGGGGCAACCACTGTCAGTTCCAGTTGGGAGACACTGGAAATTAGAAGCGACCCTTGCCAAGATATTCACCCCATCGGGAACAGATGTGGATGGCCCTTAGGATTATAGTATGCTTTCCCAAGACAAATTTGCCAACAAAATACCACAATCACTAAAATAGAAAAGAAATCCAACTAATGAGAGAGGGAGATCTGCATATTACCTGTGCTGCCAGTCGTGTCCTGACAAGGTCTAAAGGGTATGTGATTGATGCAGCAGTTATACCTGCGGAACCTCCACCTATCAACCTTATACCAAGGTCGGCGCTCATGTTCTCTCCATGCCTATCCAATCCAGGAAGTGATTGTAAAAACTGCAAAAGAAGTTTCTAAAACAATGAATAGGGAACCAAGAACCACACACATTTTCAATTCAAAAGCAGATCTTGTGAAACACTTACAGTCTTATAACGTTCATATGCATAAAAGCTAATCGAGGAATATGGAAGCCGATGAGCAATTGTGACCAAATTCCCTTTCCAAAATGCACGAAACCCTTCTTCACAAACAATGCGGGAAGCCTCCCGCCATATACTGGGCTTGCTTAAAGTGGCAACATCAGAGTGCATGCCTTGAACCTGTAAAGAAAAAGTAAGAATAAACAGCAACATATATAAGGGATGGTATCAGAAAACATTAAACACTTTTTATATAATATTCTAACATTTTCTTTTTTGAAATGTTATAGTATTTCTAATATTATCAATGACACTGCAAAAAATTATACTTTTAGATTTCAGGTATAATGTTTCTAACATTTCAGCAGAGGTGTTCTTCGTCTCATAAGTGCCCTTTTTATGGTTAAACAACTATCCTTCCCTTATACTCATCATGTTATTACTTTAGAATTTAAGGCATATAGTGAACATGCAGACCATAGTTCCTGGGATCGGGAGTGGAAACGGTACCGGGATTGGAATTGGGATAGCGATTGGAATCAGGATTGGGTTCGGGAGTGGGGGATTGTGAAATACTAAAAGATCCCTATAGTTGGAAGCGTCATCCGTACAATGTACAAGTTAGGGATCAAGATCCCCATATGTTAGGGATCGAGATTCCAACCTTTTGGAGACCTTGATCCGGACCTTTGGGATCTTGATCCTAACTTTTTGGGGGTCTTGTACCACTTTAAAGTTTATGATAATCTAGTGTTATATTTACTCTTTAACATAGGCATCTCCTCATTTATAGAAGGCAAGCAATGAAACTACATTAAAATCTAGTTGTACGGCTAGCTGGCTATAAATAAAAAAATAATCAGTTTGGTTGTTGTCTTGTTCTTTAAGATTGGGATCGAGATTCCTAACAGCATGAATCGGGATCCCTAATAGTGGTCGAGATCCCAAAATTTAGAAATCGAGATCCCTGAGAGATTCGTTTCAGAAGCGACAGAATTGAGATCCTAGAAGGGATTGCCTACCAAAGTAGGAGACCCCGGTAACTATTATGCAAACATGAAGAAAAGGAACAGAAAAGCAATCACATACAATAACATCGCGAAATGAACACAATGGCAAACTTGGCATTTTATCATAAAACATTACGCATGAGGCATGCAGCCACAGATAGCGTCAGTGAAACAGTGGGAAAATTACCACATAAATGATAGAAACATACATCATATAATTTAAGATATTGTCCCAGAACATAAAAAAGTCCGAAGTACACTCTATAGGGAAATTTATCAAACTACACTTGAGATTTGAACTACTAAACATTTTACCCATGTTTTATGTAATTTCAAATAGCCCAAAATATTTTGATTAAATTCTAATTAGCCCATTAAATGACACAACAAAATGGGTTTTCAAATTTATCAAAATGTACCCAAGGTAAGATATTAAATAGTTCAACTTTTAATGCATTTTGACAAGTTTCCCTAAATTAAACTATGATGACATTGGAAGTACAGTTCCATAAAGCATGGTCATTGAAACAATGTCTCAAAACCCATGTCACAAGTTGTAATCAACATAAAGAATAGGGGAAAAATTCTATACACCCCTAGGTGTAGGGAATTCATATATGCCACCCCTCTCCTAGCTGTCCGATCTGAATGGATGGCTGAGATGGCCCCAATCACAACGTCACACCTAAACAGTGTTTTATTTTAAGGATATGGGCCCTCTTGAAGACATTGAGGTATCCATTCCTGGCTTCTTCCTGTTCTTCGTTATTTTACAGTTAACACTTTTAAAACAAAAAAAACAGTGTTGTATTTTTAATTTCTTTCTAGAAATGATATTGACACCAAATTTGAGGCGTCCAATACTCACTTAAGCTCACACCTATGAAAAATATAAAAAATATATATTTCTAAAAAATACAATAACCAAATATCCCTAAAAGTTTTAGGGGTAGTGTGGTCATTTTATTCCTTAAAAAATATCTCTATTTTTTTGGGTGCATTCCATTGAGATAATGACACTTTCAGGGTATTTTGGTTATTTTATTTCTTCAAAAATACTTTTTATACTTTTTTATGTGTGGACCCATTGAGATGTTGACAATCACCAAATTTCATGTTCATAAGATTTTTGTAGAAATAAAATAAAAATAGAATACTCTGAAACGTCAGATCTAGATCAACCGGGTAGTGCCTCACTTGTGACATTATGGCTGAAGCTATCTCAGCCATCCATTCATATCCGGATGGCCAGGATAGAGAGGCATATATAAATTCCCTAAACCTAGTGGAGTATAGAAAGCTTTCCCTAAACCTAGTGGAGTATAGAAAGCTTTCCCTAAAAAATATGCCACTTAAACATGCAATCAAACATGCAATCATGGAGCAAGGTAGGAAAACAAAAGCAAGTGAAGAAGCCACATAATAGCAACAATGAAAGGATCATTTTTCATACAGACAAGAAGCTCCACGGAACAACTGGAAATTATGTTATCTGAGACCATCTTGAACAAATTGATGCTGAGAAACAGATCTGTGCACAGGCCAAAGCAGATAGGTGTTCCACGAATTAAACAAGAAAGATAGCTTTGATAAACATATCATAAGGACCCAGCAGGAACATGCAAAGGCAAGGTAGTCTGGTAGAAGAGCACAAAAAGTGAAGTAATCATCCAATTTGCAAACTGTTTTATCATGACAAAGCTATTAGGTTCAAAAACATGCACAAAGAGAGAGGGACGGATATTACCTTATAGAAGCATGGGCACACATAACAACTAATATTACAGAAGCATGGGCACACATAACAACTAATATTACAGAAAGCTATTATAAATGGAATCATATTTAAAAAACATAACTATATACTGAATTGAACAGAAGGTTAAATATATTGTAAAAATATAAACATATTGCATAGTGATTATACTTTTAAAGACCAAAAGTTTTTACATTGGATTGTATACCATGAGATCACACATTTCCAGGACAATGAGTCATACCCTCCCAAGCTACCAGATGTGAAAAGTGACAGCTAGAATGTGTAGTTTCGCAGCAATTTTGAATGGAGGAATACCAACTCCTAGTTGTCACTTTACACATCTGATGGGTAGTGAGAGCATGGTTTACTGTTTGATAAATGTAGTGCTTTCATTGTATACATTTCCTACATACAGGGTTCTACAGAACAATATTGCACACTAGTGCATAAAAACTCATTCCCAAGTTGAAAAACATTTGCTAGTCAATTTATCCATTGGGTAAGTTTTATATAATGAAACACTGGGGTTGTGATTGAGTTTTTGGCTGTAAATAACTTCTTGTGCTACTTTGACACGACAATGGCATTACTTGAGGTGGAAGGAATGTGGTTTTGAGTTGGTGACGACTTGCGTTCAAACCCCATCACTTTGTGTTATTATTTGTTTCTGTTTTCATTTTTAGACTCTTCACAGAAAATTGAAAACTCGCCTGAGTTTTTCTGAAATGATTGTTCAACTCTCCTAACTGACTCGGTTCTTCTCATAGATGCAGGGAGAATCATTGAGGGGTGGCAGTCCCCCGTCAAAATCTTGCTCTGGAGGTGAAGCCCTAGCAGAGCTCGCTTCCCCCATTGATGGATCTCAATCCCTGAGTCAAACTGATCTCAACCCTATGGAAAGGATCATCACTCCATTGAAAATGGGGGAGGGATGATAAGATATCTTTTCCCAAGGCAAGTTCCAAAAATTTTAAAATTTTGATCACGGTGTCTTCAATTTTGTGTTGATTTTTTGCTTCTGATGAGTGGCGACGTATCGACAATTTTTGTTTCCAGTTTTATGACTCTGATTTGAATTGGTATTGAAAACCGGCAAGCTGACTCAAAATTGCCAAAAGTCAGCTTGGCCCATAGGTAGTTCCCTATCTTGTTTCATAATTATCAAATCTTTGTGGGACTTCCAGGCTATATTGTTCTCATTGGATGTATTATACTGAGAGTGCCAAAAAAAATGGATCATAAATTTTTTTAATTTTAAAATATTAATTGAAAATAATATGTGTGTGTATCTATGTATATTATAAAGGGCACTCCCACATAGATATAGCACATATATCAAGCCATTCAAAGCCTCAGGCCACACCCTGAACAATGCTCCCAAGGTAGAAAGCTTCAGCCATGGATCAATCCCCTCCCAAGGTAGGAAGCTTCAGCCATGGGACGATCCCCAGCACTCGCTTCCGCTCCCACTCCTAGCAATTATGTTTCTTCCATTAGACAAGGAGGAACCACCCCCTCACGCCTATCATGCTCTTCCTACTTTTAATGTTCACAATTGTATTTCTATTGACTATGGAGTATAACATATGCAAACAATTTATTGGTCTATGTTAGACGAATCATTCTTTAAGTGATCCATGCAAAGCAACTTTCCAATAAAATGCAACAAATAGTTCTTTTACTGTATCACTAGATAATACACAATACTATCCATCAAACCTTGCAAAATTTCTAACTTACGAATTCCAGATTTACAACTCTTCAATACATAATCATATAAAGGCCGGTCACACCCTTAATAGTAATTCTCAATATTGCAATATGTTGAGTATTTTGGATGTTACAATGTGATATAATTCCAACAATTGACAACCACTTAAACTATTAACTAAGGTTGCACTCAGGAAAGGGTTATCATGAGGTAAATCCACCATTCCACAATTTCCTGAAACTGTTCAAAAGGGGCGCGCACTGCCCATGTTTGCCATGCCTTTTTCTTTTTAAAGTGAAGCTTGTCGTGGCCTTATGCTATCATCGAGATAGGCAAAACAACACTTTTGCGACATCTTTTAGAATAAGAATCAGCCCCAAACCCTCTTTCCATTTCGATTGTATGGAGTCAATATGAGAGCCAAACCTATTCCATATGTCACAAATGAAGCCTAACATATGAAGTTAACTCCTCATAATTTAAAATCCATTCTTGTCCTATTTGCCACAATTACATATCATAACTGGTTTGCAAAAAAATCAGTGTACAAAAACACCAGACCTTATGTAAATGAACCATGTTGACAGATTGAAATATATATATATATATATATATATATATATATATATATATATATATATATATATATATATATTCACCTGCCCCCACCCCCTTCTCTAGAAGGACATTATTCGGGCCAAATATGGGCTTGGGGAGAATGGATGGTTGCCTAGAACCTCCAGAGCATGGAAATCCATAGCCTCTTCTAAGAATGTCATCAAGGCTTCCTCCAAATCTAAGTTAGGAGACGGTTACATAATCAGATTTTGGAAAGATCTTTGGGTTGGCTCTCTCTCTTTAGACATTCTCTTCCCCACCCTCTTCCATTTAGCCATAGATCAAGAAGCCCTAATTGCGCATTACCGAGATGGCTCTTCTCTGTCTGGACACCAATCTTTAGAAGGAATATCAATGACTCGAAATTCCCTATTAGGATATGGCTATCTTGGGTTCATATTGATATACATCATTATGGATGTATATGTATATATCTCTTGATAAGGTTAGATATCTAGAAGATAGAGACCAAGTTACTTGGTCATCAAGTTATCATACCATAATTATCTCCTCTAATTGTGTGATTGTCTTCTATATATAGAGGTACTCATTGATGTAAACATTCATCCAAAATAATGAAGATGTAGCCAGTTGGAGCTTTGGATCCGTGGACGTAAGGCTTCGACCTGAACCACATAAATATTGTGTTATCTCTTCTTCTCTCCATTATCTATTCTATACTCACACGAATTCTAACATGGTATCAGAGCCAGGTTCCTTTCTTGGTGGTGCTGCTCAAGTCTTCTTTGCAGAGAGCTAATTGTCTATCTCAAATAAAGAAATTGGCTCAACTTTGTGAATACGAGGAAGAAGAGCTAGAGAGACAAACAATACCCTGCATGTGTACGAGGCATAGTGATTGATTTCTTGAAGACTGGTTATTGCAATACCCTGGTGTATATAAGGCATAGTGATTGCCAAAGTTGTTTTCCCATACGAGAGAATATGATTAATCTAGAGAGAGAGAGACCGGTTCTAGAAGGTTGGGGTTTTGGCCACATCATCATCTTCTTGAACTCCTCAAAGCTGATGTTTCCATCACCGTCCAAATCGACTGTCGAGTTCATTCGACAACAATCCTGATACGAACACTTCTCACCAAGGTTCTTCAACACCATGTGAAGCTCCTTGGCTGATATCGAACTGTTCTTGTCGAGATTGTACATCGCAAAGGTGCCTCTCAAATCCACCATGCTCGCATTGCTATCCAAGGGCGCTTCATTGTTGATCATGACAAACTCCTTGAGCGAGATGAAGCCATCATCGTCGGTGTCGGCCTCAGCCATCACTCGAGCCACCTCTTCATCATAGGGGTTCGATACAAGGGCTCGGAGCATCACACCAAGCTCAGCCCCTAAGATTTGGCCGTCTCCGTTGCTATCAAAGCCGTTTGAAAACCTTCTCCACCCCTTCCTTGTTGGCTAAGCAGAGCGAGTTGTTCACATCCGCCACAACCATTATCGTCTCTTTCTGGCTCTCGTAGGTTGCAAGAATTTTGGGTATTTGGGTATTCCTGATAGTTGGCATGAGAGCTCCTCCCCCATATTCACAATTGGCAATAGTTTTTAAAACCAAGAGGTCATAGGTATCCATGAATTTTGGGTATTTGACGGCTTAATCAGCAGCCATGGTTGCGTGCACGTGTTGGGTGCCGGTAGTGTTTGGCGGTTGTGAAAAAAAAAAAAAAATTGTATTTTGCAAGTTGGGTGTTTCTTCGCATCCACACCCAAATAAGATGAGTAGAAATGAAGTTATTGTTGATGATCAAGAGTTCCGTCTCCAGATAAAGAGATGAAGAAGATCGAAATTCTCGATGAGATGAGTAGAGATGAAGTTATGGTTGATGATCAAGAGTTCCGTCTCCAAATGAGGAGATGAAGGTGATTGAATTTCTCGATCCTGGTTGATGATCAAGAGTTCCGTCTCCAGATCAAGAGATGAAAATGATCAAATTTCTCAATTCTGGCTGATGATCAAGAGTTCCGTCTCCAGATGAGGAGATGAAGATGATCGAATTTCTCGATCCCGGTTGATGATCAAGTTTTCCGTTACTTAATCCTATTTGATGATGGAGTTTTCCGTTACTCCATCCTGTGTGATGATCGAGTTTACTCGATCCTGTTTGTTCCAGATGCCTATGTTTCAATGATTGAGTTTTTCATTACTCAATCTTATTGGATGATGGAGTTTTCCGTTGCTCCATCCTGTGTGCTAATCGTCGAGTTTTTCGTTACTCGATCCCAGATGTTCCGAAGAAGAGAGAAAGAAATATCCTTTCCTTTTAGAGAGAGAAAGCCTCTAGAAAGAAAAGAAACCTCTGAGAGAGAAGATCTTCAAAGAAGAAAACCCTGAAGAGAGAGAATCTCTAGAAGAAAGTAGAGAGCCCAATAAATATTATTTCTTGGAAGACCCTAGAGAGAGAAAGTCTCTAAAAGAAAGTAGAGAGCCCAAGAAAGGTTGCTTATTGGAAAACCATGGTAACCTGTGAAATTTATCTTGGATTTGATCACTATTCGTTTTCTTTTTTTTTTGGCAGCTTAGTATTGTTCCAACTCCAACGGCTTTATGTCAAAGCATCTTGAGTTTGAGGGGGAGTGTTAGGATATAGATATCTCAGGTTCATATTGATATACATCATTATGGGTGTACATGTATATATCTCTTGATAAAGTTAGATATGTAGAAGATAGAGACCAAATTAAGTTATTATACCATAATTATCTCCTCTAATTGTGCGATTGTCCTCTATATATAGAGATAATCATTGATGTAAACATTCATCCAAAATAGTGAAGATGTAGCCGGTTGGGGCTTTGGATTCGTGGACGTAAGGCTTCGGCCTGAACCACGTAAATATTGTGTTCTCTCTTCTTCTCTCCATTATCCATTCTATGCTCGCACGAATTCTAACATTCCCTACCCTTAACTCTCTCTTCAAACTTTTGATCCCTGTTTTCTCTCTTCTTTCTAGACAAGACTCCCTAGCATGGATGCCAAATCCTTCGAGCTGCTTCAAAATTGCCTCTTTTACTCTACCCTCCTTCCCAACTTGAGCCCTTCCCGCGTTCTCAATAAAGTGTGGTCCTTTTCCATTCCCCACAAGGTCCAATGCTTCTTGTGAATTCTGATCCAAGGTAAAGCATTAATCGTGGATCAGCTACAGAGGTGAGGTATATCCCTGCCTAACCGTTGTATCCTCTGTCCGCAGGATGAGGATTCCATCCCTCACCTATTCATTCACTGCCCTTTTTCTTTTTCAATGTGGTTATCCTTTCTAAAACTATTTGGAATTCAATGGGTTAGCCCTCAATCAATAATGGACCTGTTCCTGGCCTACATGGACCATCCCTTCCCCAAAAATGGTAGAAAACTCTAGAACATGGCCATTGTGACCATTTTGTTGTCAATTTGGCTTGAAAGAAACGCAAGAACCTTTCGAGGTCTTGCAAAATCCCTACCTTCCTTTCTGGTCTCGGTTATCTCTTTGGCTTCCTTCTGGGTTAGTAGTATCCTAGCCTTTTCTCACTACCCCATCTCTCACCTCCAGGTTAGTTGGCATGACCTTCTCTTCCTGACCTCACCTTCCCTCTCCAATAGGAGTCTATGGAATCCTCCTCCTCCATAAGTGATTAAACTCAAAACGAACGGAGCCTCTTTTGGTAACCTCGGTCCCTCAGAGGATCCCTAGCAAATTCGAAAGGAATATTTCTCCTTTTCTCGGGTCCACTGGGAACTTCAGACTCAAATAACACAAAAGCCTCCACTTTATTGGAAGGCCACAAGAAGATTCACCTAGCTCGTTGCCAATTTTTGGCAGTGGAAGTCGGGTGCGACTCAAGAAACATAATTTCATGGGCTACCAATTTGGTCCAGCCCCTTTGGAGATTGGTGGCTATTTTTGACCTCATCACCCTTGTTTGCAGCTACCTCCCAACCCTGACCTTTACCCACATCCACAAAGGCACAAACTCAGTGGCCAATGCTCAGGCTAAGGGAGGAGCCTGAGGCGCCATTCCCACCCTGAAGTTCTTGCTACAATCCTCTGCCTCTAGGGACCTCTTCATGGCTCCTTAGTGGGAGCAACTATTCTGCCCTTGCAAACATAGAATGCCCATCACAAGTTACAGGTATGCCCGACAATCATAGCTCTCCCTCCTCTCTCTCTTCTCTCTATTTCTGTATCTCTCTCCCTATATGTTTCCTCTACCTCTTCTCCCTTTCCTATTGGCTCTATTTTACATGCAACCTTCCCCCGTGCAAACAAAAAAAGGAGGGGGAAAAAAAAGAGAGACAGAAAAAAAGGATGAAGAAAAAAAAAAAAAAGGCTTTTCCCCCCTTCCTCTTATACTCTATTCTGGTTCCACCCCTCTCTCTCTCTCTCTCTCTCTCTCTCTCTCTCTCTCTCTCTCTCTCTCTCTCTCTCGCTCTCGCTCTCTGGACCTCCCATGCTATCCACTCTCCTCTCTCTCTAAAACCTCAACCAAGGAAGCTTGCCCTTACCAACCCCATAACAAGGCTCCTGCGACCTCTCAAAGCTCAGAGTCACCTAATGCGCGGAATGGGCCACTTCAGCCTCGAGGAGTTTACCAACGGACTTTCCACCACAATATCTTAACAGTTCTCCCCTCTCCAATGAACCATCTTTACCTACCGCTTTTCCCCCCCCTCCCTCTTTCTTTGGCAGTCTTCACAGACGAAGTTTTTCCCTTGAACAAACTGCCTCACTTTTAGAAGTAGTGTTCTATATATTATCTCCCCCTGTAGTCTGAGCACCTAGCTCGTGGGATGCCTTTTTGTTATGCAACATGATCGATTATAATCTATTGATTTTATGCAACAAAATTAACCAGATCAAAGAAAAAGAAAAAGGCTAGACTTCAACCAATGAAATATTAAACACGTTCTAAACCCAAAACTTGATAACTTCGAAAATCCATCAGGAAAACCAAAGTGATAACTGGAAGAAGAAGAGAGAGAAAGCGTTTGAACCAACCTGAAAGAGAATAGTGAGGCGAGCAAGAGGAGCAGTACAGGTCTTACTCACTGCCCCTGCTATTCCCCCTGCAAGGAGCTGAGACACAGTGCCGATCTGTGATTGCTGAACAGACTGAGCATACTTTTTCACTCCTGAATCCACACCTCCATGTTGCCCTAAATTTGCAGAATTTAGGGTTTGAGACGGCGAATGTAGATGAGCTCTCTTAGATGAAACCCCCATCACTCCAACACGGCCAGAGGTGGAGCCATGGTGAAGCCTGGTTTCAGCTGCCGCTTCAGTTTGCATGTCTCACCAGAAAAAGTTTCCCACAGAAAGAAGCTCTAGCAATGGCCAGTGGCTGACATTGCTTAAAAGAAAACAAGGGTTTTAGGGAGGTTGCTTAACGCGTTTATTGAGCAAATTAGGGTTTTCTGGGTTGGTGTGAGAGAGGAGCAATGGCAAGAACTAGCGTTCGAGAGAGAAAGAAAGGAGAAACGGTGCCACCTGGTGTTAGAGAGAGAGAGCGGCATTGGGGTTTAGGGTTTGAGTTGTGCAACGCTAGAGAGCGGAAGCCATTAGCCGACATTTAAGAGAGAGAAAAGGTCGGCATATTTTCCACATGGGAATATCCTTTGGAGCTAAGGGGGCGATTGGGAATCAAGTTTTTCTCGAATATTCTCTCTCTACGCCTTTTCTAAAAAAAAAAATTTTTAAGGAAAAAATTTAAATAAGGATGCACCATGTAGAACTATCGATGCACATCAAAAATTCATTCAAAAAAGTAGTTTTAATATTGAAAAACCTTTTAATTGATCATTTCGACATTGAGATGCATGACTATGAAAAATAAAAAAAAATTAAATCTAAAAAATAGTATATTTTACAATATATTATCTATACTATCTATTTTCAAGATTTATATATGTTTATATATTTATTTAATTTTAATTATTTTTAAAATTTACAATTTTATAATGTTGCCATCGTCGCAAGGAAAGCATATTCTTTAGGGGTGGTATCCAATTGAAAAGTGTCATATGGGGGGCGCATAACTGTATTTGCGTCATCACACGTCTACGTTTAAGATGGATGTAGATTGATAGTTCCCTAAATAAAATTAAAACTTAAAAGTTAATGGTCAATATAGTTTTTGAAAAAATTATTATTATTTGTTTTAATAATTTATTTTTATAATATTATATGTTAGAGATTATATATGCCCATAAAATTAAATTTAAGATCCATCTTTAAAATGGACCAATGGTTGTATCTTTGAGAGTCTCAAGACTCATGAAAACTATGTCCATAAAAAAATTTATAATTGCACCCTGTGTATACCTGAAAAAGATAATATCTTAAGATTAAATAGAAACTGTTCAATTTTTTTGAGAGGTAAGACCTAAGTGTTAAAAAACCCAAAATTTAATTTTTTCTTTTAAAAATAATCATCTAATAATTCTTAAGTAGCTCTTAAATTATCAAATTTCAAACCTACCAAGTGGATCTTTTAACTTGGGGAGTAGATGTTTACTATGTTCCGTTGGAGCACGGTAGGAATGCTTTATTTATTAAAATACTTATAAGAGATTAACTTTTCAATATTGCATCTGTTTGTAACCATCCCAACTTATGACCAAGAAATTTTTTTATGAGGTATTTTTAAATTAAATTAAAAAATATAAATAAAATGTTGAATAGTTTATCTCTCATAAATAATTGAATAAATTTCCCTTGTAAAAAGACTCCCAAAGAGTAATTGAAAACAACTTGTAAGTATTTGAGACAAACTTTTCTTTTTTCAAATCTTGAGACTCTCTCTCTCTTTATGGCCAGCAATGGGCCGGGTGGCCTGGTCCAGCCCTATCAGCCCGGGCTTGAATATGTAGGGCCTAGGCCACAAAATGTGGCCCGAGGGTTGGGCCAAGGCAAATCTGAGGCAGGGTCACCTTGCAAGGCATTGTAGTATCCATTAATTTTTAAAATATTTATTATTATTTTTATTATGCCCAACCCGCCCCAACCAAGATCTACCCAAGGTTGGCCCAAGGCTCCTTTGATTCAGTTTAGGCCCCTCCAGGTCAGGGCCAGCCCTATGGAGACACAGATTGGGCTTTGGCCAAAGCCCCGCCCAACCCAGTCCTGACCCATTGCTATGCCTATCCCTCTTAACTCTTGAGAGGGACTCTCACTCTCAAGTTTTTGTTTACTAATTAAAAACTCCTTTAAGAATTGAGAGCTGAAAGCTCTCTCCCTATATATATTAAAAAAGGGTAACTTATGTCATGTATGACCCATATAAAACCTATGCCTAGATTCACTATGGCCATACTATCTCCACCATCTAACTAAGTTGGACAATGAAGGTTTCATATAGGTTTAATTGGGCTTGCCTACGTAGAATTTATATCCTTCAAAAAAAACAAAAAAAAAAGCTCTCGATCTCACACATAAGACCGTTTTTGTATTTCCAAACATGGCCAATTATCTTTGTTCGTTAGTCAAGGTATATAACTTCGTAGTAAAGTTACGGAAAATTTATCGCAATAAATCCAAGCACTAAACTATTTAATATTTTATATATATTGTATTTTAATTTCAAAATGTCATCAAAATACATATGAACATGACTTGAAATAGTTACAAAAGTGCAAACAGTGAAATAGTTGAACAGCTAGATAGATTTTGATAAATATCCCAAACCTCCTCTTTATGGTAAATGTTCTCCAGTCTCCATCAAGCTCCCATCAACCAAACCGTTTGGAATTGCAGAACGTGAAATTGTTTGGTGATCCAAACTCCAAAACATGGTAAAATATATGGGTAAGCTTTCTATGCTTTCCCTACAGCATAGAAGTTCTATCCTCCTCTTTATCCAGTCGTCCATTCTGAATGGAGGGCTAAAATTGCCCTAAACCCAATGTCATGTTTCTAAACTATTTTATTTTTAATTTTTTTTATAAACTATTTTGACACCAAATTTTGAACGTCCATTCTTCTATTAAACTCGCGCTAGCAAAAAATATAAAAAAGAATATTTTCAATAAAATAAATGAAAATACCCCTAAAAGATTCAAAGGGTATTTTGATTATTATATTTTATCGAAAAATTATCTCTAATATTTTTTAAAGGTGAACCCCAATGAGAAGATGACATGTACCAAATTTCGTATCCATACAATTTGTATAAAAAAAACTAAAAATAAAATAATTTGAGATATTAGATCTAAGATCAAACGATGAGTGGCTCTCTTGATCAAAATTGGACGGCTGGATGGTAGGGGGAGGACAGAACTTCTACGCTGTAAGGGAAGCATAGAAACCTTTCCCAAAATATATTTACTAATATTTATCTAAGGGTGCAGTTTGCATACAAATGCATCCGTAAGTGTAGAGGTAAGGTGCACCTTCAAATTTTATCATGGTATATAATTTTGATGTAAAATGTTCCTAGGATTATCTCAACATCTATTTTTATATATAATTATAATTTTTTTAATTTTAAAAATGGTTAAAATCAAGTAGATCTATAAACATATGAAAATCTTGAAAAAGTACGGTGTAGATAATATGTTGTAAAATGCACTATTTCTGAGACTTAAAATCCTTTTATTTTTCATAGTCATACATCTCGATGTCGAGATGATCAATCAAAGGGTATTTCAACATTAAAACTACCTTTTTCGATGGATTTTTTAGGGACATCCGTAGTTCTACATTATAAGGTAGCATCCTTATATAAACTTCTTCCTTTATCTGAACCACGTGCCGTATTTGAGTGGACGATATCTCTCTCGACCCATCAGCTAGACCGTGTGATTTCATTAAAGGGAACTATCGACGACCCAAATTTTTTTAGATTGTCATTAAAGGTCTTAAAAGACTCATTTAGAGTTGTAGCAGTTACATTTATTTTTAAGTTTCATTTCAAGGGTACCAACCCTAATTTAAAAACAAGGCTACCTCATTGAAAATTTGTGAAAATTTCTCAAATTATTCATGTTATCGATTGGGATCATTCAGGTACTTTGACCCATTTAAGTGGCTTGAGTTAAAATTATAAAGATGATTGTATATTATGAGATCATTTACTTTAAGCACAAGATGGTCACAATTATTTTTAGCCGTTAAATATGAAATCTCATAGATTATAATGTGTCACAACATTTGAGAACTTTTGTTTTGAACTTTGTACTCAATCAATGACACATCACCAACTATCTAATTTTGCATCTAATGATCAATAATGATTGTGACATTTGTATTTTAACAGTAAATGGTCTCATTGTATACATTTCCATCATAAAAATATGGGTATGATTTGTATAACGTTACAACGTTAAACAAGCCAATTAAGGCACACCTCTAAATTTTATCATAACATGTAATTTTGGTGTAAAAATTCTTAAGATTTTATGAAAATCTATTTTCATATCTAATTATATAATCTTAAACTCCAAAAATGGTTAAAATCAAGTAGATCTATAAACATATGAAATCTTGAAAATGGACGGTCTAAATAATGTGTTGCAAGATGCATTATTTTTTAGATTCAATTTTATTTTATTTTTCATATTCGTACATCTTGATGTCGATATGATCAATTAGAGGGTTTTTCAACATTAAAACAACCTTTTTTCTGATGGATTTTTTAAGTGCATTTTTAATTCTACATTTTAAGGCTGCAACCTTATATAAATCTATTTTTGAAAATATTTCTAATTGTTCAAGTTGGAAAAATGGAACTAATAAATGACAAAAAAAAATATCTAAAGCACTTTTGTCATTTGGCACTTCCATGCTTCCAACACTAATCAACTAGGACATTTTTTTATAATTTTAATCCAGCTAGTTAAGTAAGGAATTATTAAAATGTTGTTTGTTCCTAATCCTGACCATGGGTAACTTAGAAATATCTGGACAAGGTTTTTAAAGTCTCGGTGCATGTTCTAAAAGTTCACACAAGAAGTCCATCAAGGAATGGGTTTTATTGTTACCTTCCATCTTATTAGTTTATATAAATTTAGGAAAAATTATGTGATCCCCTAGCACATAAAATGCTTTATAGCATTGCGTCAAAATACGGATTGGTGGGGCATAATGTTTATCTATAAATTTGTGTTGGATTATTGGATTGGCGATTTGAATTGGATTTGAATCGATCCAAATTGGTGAGTAAAAAATATTTAAAAGTACCAAAAACAAAATAAAAATTAAAATAAGAGTTTATGGGGTGGGGATTTAGAGGGATTTAAAAAGCTTTAGATAAGCATTAAACAAAGAAGAAAAGATATATGATAGGGGGTTTCAGTTGGACGTAGAGACTAAGTCAAGAATCATACTATCTCGAAACAAGTTCAATCCCAACCGATTCTTATCCAAATCAACCATCTGGAAAAACAATCATTAGGTTTTAAAATTCTGCTCTATGCATGGGTTTCTCAAGTCTTGTTTTTTGTCTCATGGACCATTCAACTCATCCATAATCTTTTTAGTGGCTAAAAATGTTCTTATTTTTGAATGACTTAGCAAATAAGAAATATAAAAAGATTTAAAAAAGAAAACTATTGGGCAACACATTTGTGCCCTACTTTTTCTCTCTCTTAACACTAAAAAAACTCAAGGCTATGTGATTATGGTGGTAGAGCACCACAAAATGAATTTTTTAGTTCTATTCCTTCCACGTGTAGAGTTCTTGAGGCTATGATGTTTAATTTTGTTTATATTTTGTCCATTTTTTTATTTTTTATTTATTTTTATCGTGTTTGATTTAGAAGCAAAGACAATCCGAAGTTGAATTCAACAGGATAATTCATGACTTTGGTTAGGACTTCAAGTTTCTCCTATTCAGTATGAGTGATTCAAACCATGAATTTACACTTCAAAATATGGTGTCCTCCCATTACATATGGGGCGGATCGTTCCTTGCAAAAAATGGGAGAGCAGCAAATTAGTTTATGACGAAGAATTGCTTAAGTTGATTCCAATAAAATTTTATCATGGTTGCATTTTATTATTTATCCTCGAGAAATTGCCCCGATATTCCATATTGTAATTAATGATATCTATTGTAATTATGAAAATCTGCTTAATTTTTTATATTACGTGCTTATACCTTATAGCGCTTTTTTTTTATGGTTTTTCAATTTTACCTTCACACCGGATATTAAAAATCCGAAGTCATAAGAATAGTGGACGATTTCATACTTTCTTTAAAATAAAAAAAAAAGATTTTGGATTTTGGAAATCCAAAGTTACTCTGACATCGGATTTTCAGTATCTTAAATCATTTTAGGTATTTAAAAAGCCAATTTCTTAGGGAAAAAAATGCAACTGGATATATGATTTTAAAAATCCTAAATTAGAGGGACTTCTGATTTTCAAAATTGAAGTCACTTTGGTTATTTTTTGTTCCCCTCAACAATTTGAGTTTTAAAATTTTCAAAGATGACTATGCATGTTGAAAATCCAAAGTCAAAATTTCGAAGATGACTATGGATGTTGAAAATCCAAAGTCATCATCTCGTTTTGTAACTTTGGATTTTCAGGAGTGAGCGCAAAATTGAAAAAATGCACAAAAAAGGATACATAAATTAGGGTGATTTTACCATATTTATTTGAGATATACGGGTAAATTTCTCTCTATGTCAGTATTTCTTGGTAATAATTTTATGATCGATAGAGAGAAAGAATGGGGTAAGAGAAGGGGTACGATTGGGTTTCACAATGGTGATTTTTAGATTTTTATTTTGTCATTAATTAAAAATAGGGGCATTACGGATACTAACAAGATGAAAAAGAGCAGGGGAGTTCCATGAGAAGAGTCATGGACATCTTGTTAAACCCCTCTTCTGGTTGTGCCATTATCAATCGCAGCCGAGCCGCGCCGCTTCGATCGATTATCCGGATAGCCAAGGCGGAACTCTAGCAAAGATCTGAGAAAATTTGGGTTAGATTTCATTAGAACTTCCTCGCTTCGCTGAAAACTGCTTTCGAACGAGGACTGCAATCTATCGAGAACTTCTACGCGTGGTTCCGCTAAAGATCTCCTAAGGTGGCTCAAAGCCCCCGTCCCGTGGCTTTAGGCGGTATCCCATATGCCTGCCCTGATCAGGATCTTTGGGAATAATTCTACATTATAGTTCAGCGGAGGAACTTTATTGAGGGGGGGACAAGTTTGGGATTGTATTCTATGAGATGATTTATCGATAGTTAACGGGAGCTGGTGGCACTCTCGCTCTGCCTTTCCGGAGCTGAGATCTCACTCGTAACTTCAAATCTTTTTAGATCTCGCTTTAATTTTTAGGATTATCGATTCTATTCACAACGAAGCTCACTCTCGATACTTTAGGGATCTCGCTTCTGCTAAAGCATGGATCTCGATCCCATACACAATGGATTTCTCTCCCTCTACTTCACGGATCTCGCTCGCATTGTCTCACGAAACACGTTCCGTAGTATTATAGATGTGGTTCTTGAACAAATTAGATCTCGCTCCCAGAATTTTAAGATTGGGATCCCGACATCCTGAAAACTAGATCCTAACCTAACAAGGCTGTGACCCCGATCCTATAATCTATGGAGCTCGCTCACGAGGAAAGTGGATCCCGATCCCGAAAGTATAAGGTTCTCGATTTATGAAATCCCAGATTGCGACCCCTAGGAACTCAGATGTTAACTCCATGTCTATTTATTTGTTCATTATAGTCGGTGATTCGTACGTGCAATGGACATTTAATTGTGTCTATAGTAATTCAAAAAAAAGAAAGGCTTAATTTTGTATAGGGTGTGGTTTCTATAAGGATACAAATTACATCCTTAAACAATCCAATTAAGGTGCACCTTTAAATTTTATCATAATATGGAATTTTGGTGTAATATTTTTTTAAGATGATCTAAAATCTATTTTTATTTTCAATTATAAAATTTTAAACTTAAAAAATGGTATATAAATCTTGAATTTCTAGCACTCAAGTTTTTTTATTTTTTTCATACACTCATACATCTTGATGCCGATATGATCAATTAGAGACTTTTTCAACATTAAAATAACCTTTTCTGATGGATTTTTGCGGTGCATCCTTAGTTCTACATTTTATGGTTGCAACCTTATATAAACCTTTTCCTATATCTTTGATTTTATCAAATACTATATAATTCTCAAATGAGTTCCCAAATTTGGGTTCATATATATATATATATATATATATATATATATATATATATATATATATATATATATATATATATATATATATATATATATATATATATATTTAAAATTACCTTTATTTCTATGACAATAATTTTTTTGAAATTTTGAATAAATTTATTTTACCATTTTATAACTTTCTATAATAAACTTCTTTAAAAAAAAAAAAAACATTTTAATATAAAAATTAATATTTTTAGTAAAATTTTCATATAGTTATTTCTACCAAAAAATAACGGTGATGTATTTCCCGAATTTAAGCCTAACAGTAGCCATGTATGCTTAGGGTGCATCCAAATGGTACCCAAATCCTAGACAATATATTTCCATGTATACAAATGCCAACGTAAAGGTCATTCTCATATCATGTATACGAATTTGAAGAATACTAACATTAATCGTTCATAGCATTAGAAGATTATATTTCATACTAGATCAATGGGATTTAATTAATCCATGGACATCTAGGATTGGTTGTGCATGGATCTAGCCGCATGGACCATTGATAGATAGAACAATGGTTTCTAAATTTAACTAAATTGAGATCGCATTTGTATGAGAACGTGTTGCTGTGCTTAGTTGGTGCACGAATCCATGTGTAATGGAATTGGGTTCTTCATACAAGTGGAGTTCTACGATGGGGGGGCGAACCACCATTGTGCGGAATGCGATCCTGCAATGAATGGAGCTCGATTCTAGCCAAATAGGATAGTGGTATTGTTTAGATGGGGGTGAGACTCAACATTAAATGGGATCTCATTCTTGTTGTTGACGGGAGCACAATCCTAAAAGACATGGGAGCGCGATCCCATGTTACATGTAACGCGTTCCTTTCAAATAGGGATCTTGATCCCAATGTATCAAGATCTTGCTGCCTATTCAAACAGGATCTTGCTCCCTAATCAAACGGGATCTCGTTTCGTAAATACATGGAACACCTTCCCGTTAAATAGGGATCTCGATCCCAATGTATCGGGATCTCGTTCCCTATTCAAACAGGATCTCGATCCGTAACTTCTACCCTTACCGGAATTCGTTCCCCGAGCTCCAGAGCTTTGGGCAGCCATCGATTCGATGCTCCCGCTCCCGATAACTATGGATTTATTTTTGCTACAAGGAGGTTACAATTGCTACTGGTCAATAAATGACAAATTTAATTTGATGGCCTGAGGTACGTTACAAAGTTCCAGAATTTTTATTTTTATTTTAAATTTGAGTCTAATCAATGATGGACAAGAGTGAGTAGGACCGCCTTGCATTAAAAGTAAATGTTCTCTTTATAAACTTTTATGACTAGTTTAATTTAATAAATTCAATGCAGAAAAAACCTCGAAAAGGTGTAAATTTTAATTAATTGGTTTTTTTTTGTTTTGCCTGTTAATGCAAAATGACTTTTGTTTCCTTCGCTTTACTTGTCGGATTTTGGTAAAATTTTCAATCTATGTTGTTTTCTGCTTAATTGGCTGATTGGAGAGAAATGATATTTGCTCTCTTACATGATATCCATCAGTTTCCTTAGTTAGCTTTGTTCAATGTATACCTTGGACGACTTATCTTATACAAAATGGAGTAATTTTTTAAAAATTAATGCTCAAATAACATGTTCTCCAAAGGTCAGCCAGTTGCTATTTATTATCTAACCAGAATATATCACCGCTAAATCCTGTTGGAAGATATAGTTTTAGTGTTGAAAACTCTTACGATGACATGAAAATATGCTTCTACTTTTACTTATAAAATTTAAAACTCTAAAAGTGATATGGCTCGAGTAGACTGAACGCTTGAAAATCAACGGTCTAGGTAATGGATCACAAGATGTGCCATGTTTAAGACTTGAAATCCTTTCTTTTATACTCATACATTTCGAGATTGAAATTATCAGTTTTGGAGGGTTTCTCCAACTAATTTTTTTGAGATTTTTGAGGTGCCTCACTTTTGTTATATAAGGTTACGCCTTATATGAACCTTTCCCATAAATTATTAATCATCCTTTGCATTCAGGCGATAGTACATATTTTCGCCCCCTCCCCGCTTAACCCCCTCTCTCATATTTTGCTATTCTCTCTCTGTCTTTCTCTGCAAACCTCTCTTTTCTCTCTATAAACCACATCTCCGTACTCTTGCTACTCTCTTCTCTAGATGATGTACTAACCATAACTACGGCCATTAACGGGCCTAGGCCAGGCCCCGTTTCAGGCCATATGTTAAGGGTTGCAGAGCTAGGCACGGATCAGGTTTGCTAGGCCCAAAATAAGTTTGGGGAGGCCTAGTAACTCGGCCAAGTACCGCAAACATGGCTTGGATGTAACTGTTTCTTTGTAGTGATTTCACATAATATGACATGAAAAGGGGTTCCTACTTACAAATGTAGATATAAATTCACATAGAATTATCCAATAATTATTTTTCTTGAAAATTGGGAAAAAAAATTAGTTATTACATAATTGCCTCATAGCCATGGTCTGCTAATTAGGCATTATTACAGGATAGATTGCCAAAAAAAGAGGCCTCATTCTCAACTGATACAAAATGATTCCTTATTCAAAATCAAATGAAAACGACCAACTTCAATGAGTTCCTCAAATTTCTAGCACAAGGCTCCTAGAGTAGGGAGATGGATTTCTCACAATAGTACATTGAGAAGTTTATAATGAAAGAAACAGGCATATGGCTTGGCTATTTGGGATCTGGAGCTGGAGGTTTAATTTCAATGGAGTCTAGAGAAGATAGACAACTATAGGACTTCTCACAATGTGAACACCATCACTCCAAACTAGTGAAGTTGAAACTTGGAATGGCCATGACAATGATCCTTCAACTTTCACAATGAATGTTTTCTTCTCGCCAATCTTTTCAAATGATAATTGTGTTGGTTCAACAGAGACCTCAAGTGCTGTCGTGGAATTCACAGACACATAATACACTGATGTTGGCACACCGACATTTGTAACTGTTCTTGAGAAATTGGCAAAGAACGGTGTCCCACTACTGACATGGAGTGCAAAGGAAGGATAGTTTAGATCCAAAACGGTACCATTAGCGACATTTGAGCAACTACTATTATCTCCAGTCACAAGCCTAAGTTTCTCTGTATCATAACCCAGATTACACATCATTGTAATGTAATCCACTTCATTTGCATCGTATACTAGGCCAGGATCAACTGCTTTCATTGGATTAATATGGCCTGAACCAGAGGAGAGCACGTCATCATTGCCATAACCCAAGGGACCCACTGAAGTAGCTGCAAGAAATTTTTATGCAAATTCATGCAAAATAAGCATTTGCCATCATAATGGACCAAAAAGCTGCATCTTCATTAATTCCATCAAAATGCCAAATTTTATGATTCTTGGGCAAGACAAATTCTTAGTACCGATGAGGCGGTGATCTCCAAGCATTGAACCAAACATACTATAGTAAAAGAGGAAGGATATAAAGACAGTTAAGGGCGCCATTACCTGTGGTCATGAGAGCAGACTTGATGGCAGCAGGAGACCATGTTGGGTGGAAAGATTTGACATAGGCAGCTGCACCACTTGCATGAGGACACGACATGGAGGTACCGGAGATTATGTTGTAGTCCACTGACCTTTTGTCCCCTTCAAATAGTGACATGGGAGCAACAGGTGACCATGCAGCTAAAATGTCAGCCCCTGGAGCGCTTATGTCAGGCTGCACCACAAAATATAACCATATGATTAGTGACCATTGAAAGAAATTGGCAAGGAAACCAAGAGAAAACATTCTACTGTTAACATATTTCAGAAGAATGATGAAAACTCATTTGAAGTCTTTTCAAGGTGTATGGATGTTCACCGAGGTTGATAAGTAATTCATGTCGCAAGTTTTTACCAAGTAGAACTAGAAAAGGATAATAAGTTGTATACCTTGAGAATCTCTGGTGTAATAGGGTTTGGTCCTCTCGAAGAGAAGGACACCACTTCGGGAGCATTCAGGTCCTTTACGGCCTCACTGCTCAATATGTTGGCTCTTGGCTTGCTGTTAAAACACCAGTATAATATAGCACTCAACATGACATAGAAATAGAGAAAATATAAATGATGGTAAAGGAAGAAAGACCAAAGCTCTAAGATGTTTCAACTGGAACTTTAGTAGGCTGGATCAAATCTTACTGCATATCATTATTTACCAAGCAAAATAACTAAATTTATTGGGAAAGGAAGTAAAAATAAGATTTTCTTAACCTGGACGAGTTCATGAATGAGAGAACCTTCCCACCTTCTATCATGTCCAGAAGGGTTGCTGGCAATGGATAAGAAAAGGCGAAATCGTCAAATGCAACAAATCTCATGATCATACCCAAAGCATTAGCATCTAATGCTCCTTCCCCATTGTTTATCCCATCACAGAATACAATCTTTCCCTTCACTAATGTGCTGTCCAAAGAATTCGGTCTACAGAACCTGAATAAGAATACCAATAAACAAGAATTGAATATTCACCATTTGATTGTATGCTTAGATATTTGCTTTTTTGCTTATGTGATCTTAAGGATGTGTTAAGCATTCACAACTCACCCTCCGTGGGCAAACATTTGTTGTGAGCTAGGGAATTGGCTTGGGTCTTGGCCAAGCCAACGGTTTTGCAGCAGCAAAGCCCAAGACCAACATGGGCTTGCTGGCCGAAGCCGAATGGCATCCCACACAGCTAAGCATTATGGGTTGGGTTTTGCCCTGTTTGCAGCATGGTTAAATACATTTGAAAAGAAGATCCATCGTGGGAATGGAATATGGATTGTAGGGTGACAACCTTGAGAACCACAAAACATGTTCTTAACAATTGATAAATAAGGGACTATTGATCTAAGTATGTTCTTAACAAGTGATAAATTGTAGATTAGTAAATAGCACGGCCCTAAACTTGATTATGAAATAGCCTTAGTTTTATAAGTGATCCTTAGTCATAATTGGTTATAATCGTATCAAACTAGTTCTTCTTATTTAGAATGGTTAGAAATTTTTTTCTTGTAATGACAGGGATGCTACATCAATGTTTTGAAAGCAAAGAAGGTTTGAGCAGTGAACAGTGGCATGCCAAGCTGGCCCACTATAGCCCTTTTAGTATTCTCAGATAAAATAATAAGGATTGTATATTATGAGACCACTTATCTTTGTTACATGGAGTTCATAATTACTATTAGTCATTATATGTCAAATTGGATGACTTGAATGTAGCAAGAAGTTTGAAATTTTTTTTTATTAAACTTTGCGTCTAGTCAATAATGCACTCATAACTACTGGATTTAAGATCACGTACATCAATGATTGTGACCTCTTTGTACTAAAAATAAATTGTCTCTTTGAATACTTTTCAAAAATAATATTGTACCTCAAATTTCAGGTCTAGACAAAATCTCCACAATATTATCTCCATTGATTAAAAAGAAATATTCAGATGTCCCAAGGAATTATTCCTGAAAATTTTCTCAATCATTCTGAGAGAAAAATAATAGCATCTAACATGAACCACAATTTTGAAGAGCCCTTTATGCATTGGTTTGTTTCACATTCAAAAATAATTTGAAGTTATGTTTTTTTTTTTTCCTGAAAATAAATCACTTATTAGTGATGCTTTAGTGGATCCTGAAATTGCAAATCTAAAAAAATTCTCATATGCCTTCTTTAGTTAGTCCTTGGGAGTAAATACACAATTTGCTACATGAACTCCTTTACTTCATATCTTTTGCTTACGATGAATCATCGGAAGTGAAGCCTGCTGCAATATTTGGGGCATCCCCTCCGTATATAAGAGGGATGGAATCACCATCAAGCTTGAAAGTGTTTATGGAACTCCCCTGCACAACCAATGCTTTACTCTATTAGAAACTTTGTGAACACAAAGTATAAGGCAGCTTCTTGAATCTATCCTCAAAACTTCTTTTTTTAGTATGGTCTTAAAAATAGGGATCGGACCTTGGATTGTTAGGTCTCGAAGAGTAACTAGGACCAATTTAGCCACAGGGCGGATTCGGGGTCAACATGTCTGGCCTTAGCAATTTTCAAGTCAACCATATGATATAGTAGAAAATAAAATAAAATAAAATTTTAACATGGGGGTATAGATGATTTTGGGATTTTCTTCACCATGGGATTACCCATCCACCGATTACAACTTGAGTCGGGTCAATGAGTTTTGAAACCCCACATGGTCCTCCACTTACTGAGTTACTGTTTGTTTCTTTCTTTATTTTGTTTGGGGAATGTAGCCTTGCAAATTGTCCACACAATAGAAAATAAAGCCAGTACTCGAGTCATGGAAGCTGGCCTATGAGTTCTAGTGTGTCCAATGGATGTAAGCATTAATCTAGGACCCAGTGTCGGCCTATGGCCGAGGCTGAGTTGTGACAAGTTTCAAGGGCAACTCGCGAGGCACCAAAAAATATGTATAATGCATTAAAAATGTTAAAAAATATTTAGAAATCTGTTTTTAGATGATTTTCACGGTGTTAAGATGATATGGGAACTTTTCTTATCACAAGAGCCATTTTCTTTTTATTTTTTGAAATATTTGTGGTATAATTCAAATTTTTAAATGTCTTTTTTTATATGGGATTGTATACAATGAGGTCATTTACCTTTTGGTACAAAGATGTCACAATTAATTATAGTGATCCGATAAAAAATTTGATAGCTTGTGTTTATCACAAGGCTCCAGAAAATTTCTTTTGAACTTGTGCTTGGTCAATGAAATAAATACAACCACCCAATTTCACATCCAATAGTCAAGATCAATGGTGACCACCTTATGCCAAAAGTAAATCATCTCATTGTAAACTTTTTTTTTATTTTTTATATACCTTTTTTTCATCTTATGTAGTCTTTTAATATTTTCTATTATTTCTTTTAACTTTTCTCTGATTTTTAACCATTTTTAACGAATTTTCCCTCTTTTCTATTTTTTAACCTTTTTAGATGGTGTACATTACTCAAGCAAGTCCACTCAAACTCGCCGAGTTCACTCATCTCGGGCTGATAGTGAGGCCCCGGCGGGAGGCAATTCGAAAAACATCAAATACAAGTGGCCATTTTAGTAACAGGAAAGGTACAGTGTTATCATGTGTATGTGTGAGAGAGAAAGGGAGGAGCCTCATACCACAATGGTTTCATTATCTTCTAGCACCACCTTGCTTATAATCTTCCTATCCATGGTGGTCGCAGCCACGGTCAAAGTCCATGGAGCCACATTACTCACTGATCTTGGAAAGGGCCCACTATTGCCAGCTGAATTCGACGTCAAAACCCCGCTCCTCATAGCATGAAAGGACCCTATGGCGATACTGTCTTCGAAATAATCAGACACTGTGAGTGATCCGACCGATAAGGAGATGACATCCACACCATCCGCTATGGCATCATCAAATGCTGCGAGGATATCAGCATCTGAGCAACCTTTACTCCAACATACTTTGTAGACAGCAATTCGAGCCGAGGGCACCGCGCCCCGGGCTGTGCCAGTAGCGAGGCCAAATAAACTGATATTCGCTACGGCACGGCCGGCGGATGTGGAGGCAGTGTG
The DNA here is from genome assembly GCF_054954075.1 of Amborella trichopoda. Classification (NCBI taxonomy): domain Eukaryota; kingdom Viridiplantae; phylum Streptophyta; class Magnoliopsida; order Amborellales; family Amborellaceae; genus Amborella; species Amborella trichopoda. Next base: position 3,948,362 of record NC_142343.1, on the reverse strand, counting down.
ACTGCCATGGCCCTGGGTGTCACGAGGCGATGGGTCCTCAAATTCCGGGTCGATTTCTCCATCAGATTTGTAGAAACGAGCTCCGATGATTTTCCTACATATACAAAATGATGGATAGATATTGAAGTGAGGAGAGAGACATTTGATTTTATTTTTTGATTTTATTTTTATTTTTACATTATCATTGTTGTTGTTATAAGTGGCTTTTAAAATAGGCAGGACCCCACATCCTCGTCATCATGTTTGTGGTTCTATTCTCACTGATACTACCCACTAACACCTTAAAAAATAATAATAATAATAATGCTTAAAGAAAAACGAGTAGCCTATTTTCCCTATTGAATTACCCAAAAAAAATAATAATAATGTTTTCATACATTATTATCATGTTTGAGTTATGAAAGTAATATATATCCATCCTAATAAAGGGACAATTGAATATATCTCCCCTCTTAAACTTTTTTCTTGCTATTCCCCTTCTCCATCATCTTCCTTTAGTAACCCAATGTTTCCACCCCTTTCTCTCTCAGAACAGACTACACATTCTCCTTTCTGTAACTTGTAATGTCATGATTGTTTGTCTCAGACTTGAAATATCTTGTTTCTTAAAAAGAAAATAATCTAAATGGCATGCTGCTACTGGTGTTTTAGAGCCATGTTGGAATGTGTCAAGTAATGTGATGTATGTTTGGTGATGTATATAGTTAAAGAGTATGTACATGATGCTCTTTTGGGAGCATAATTTACTTCTACTCCCTCAGATAGAAGACTTACTCCGGAGGACTTTTTCAATTTGAAATATTGGGAACCACCTAAGATCACTAGATGACTATTTTAAAAAATAATAATTAAAATACGAGTTTTGTAATATCTAGTACTCAAGATTTAAAAGTTGGATGGTCTTTGTTCAAGCTAGAGACAATTTTTTTCCAAGTGCATATTATTAAGGTTAACCTATGACTTGAAGAAGTTACATCCACAAAATTTGGGGACCTAAAGTTCATTATAGGTGGGGTTTTACTGGAGGGAATTAATTGGTAGCATACACCCATGGAAGTATAATATCTTTTGGCATGATTAGAACTTTTAAGTTGCATTACACTTGTGTAGGTGCTAATATCATTTCTTTTTTTGGGTAGTTTAGCCGAAGGAATCGAACTTGAAATATAGGGGTACTAATTGGCAGTTGCAAACCACTTAAGCCCAAGCTTGATTCATAAACTAATATCATATTTATGTCGGAAAGAACTTTGATTTTGATTAAAGGTATTTTCAGACATTTGAATATTAGCCGAGGAGCATTTTGGGTATGTTAAGAGCAATTTTGAAATAATGTACTAAAATTATTCGAAGGCAACAACCTCAACAATGAGTGGGAGGTTCCAAGAATGAAGAGGAGTCCGAAGCATGCAATTTATGCAAATTTCAATTTGGAATATGTGTGTTTTAAAGTTTATACATGTAAATTTGCCCCAATGTAAAGGGTACCTTAAGAGAGAGAAAATTGTCCTTAAAAGCAATAATTTTTAGAGTTTTTTTAATTTGATGAGAAAACGAAGCGAATTGGGGCTTCGGTCAATTCGAAAAAAGATTTAGACTTTTTTAATTTAATATAAATAAATTAAATATTTATATATAATAATAATAATAATAATAATAAATTTTAAAAAAATAAAAAAATATTTTTATATAGATATCTGTTAGGGCGGAAGCTTTAGCCGAATCCGCATGAAGCGAGGTGGCAGCACCAAATAGCGCATGGTTGTGTTTAGTGCTTTTTTCACGTTTTCTTTTAAAGAGAGAGAGAGAGGGAGGTACTTGTTGCAAGTGAAATTTGCAGAAGATTGGCAAATGCCCTTCCACTTTATTGGAGGCGGGCCAAACCCTTCATCACTGAAGCTCTTTGATTCAGGCCAGATGCCTGTATCAATCACCCCTATTACGACATTGTTTTCAATCGACAGGTTTCTGTTAGCGGAATCAGAAAAGCCCATGAAATCCCATGATCTTGTAGTGTGGAGCTGCTTGTTCTTGCTAGGAAAAACGGATACCACGCCATCCAAACCTGTAAAAAGGTACTGTTTTTTCATGTTTTCAAGATAGAGAAACAAAATGTGTTTTTAGGGGAGAGAAAAACAAAATCAGAGATAGACACCCAAACTGGTGGGCCAAACCAGTTGTCCACCGGTTCTTTACTGGCTCGCAGATTCTCCCGTGTTTTTTGGATAGGAAAATGACAAATAATATAAAAAACCGCTAAGAAACTGTGGGAACCGGGGCTAAATCTAGGACCCACAATGGTGTTCATGGGTTGGCAACGGTTCCTAGCCATTAAAATTTCACAAAGAAAAACATATGCACAAATTCTCCATTATCTACAGTATCAGACATGTGTGTGACGTCCATTGCAACTTGTGTGAAAAATATAAATGCTCCGATCTAAGCTGCATCTACTTTTCGTAACTAGGAAAGAAAGATTACTCACCTGACAACTTCTCACTCTCATGTTGGGTTAGCCTGGCTGCAAATCCATTGAAACTTCTTCCATAGCTATAAACTAATGATTTTGTTGCTGAGCTGATCAATTCATAACATGGAAGGTTAGTGAAGTGATGCGACAAGAACTTAAGGAAAGTGGCTTATTATTTATTTGTTTATTATTATTATTATCATAATAAGCATAATGAGTAATAGGGAAAAAAAAGAGTATATAATGAGACCATTTATCTTTGGTACAAAGTGGTCACAATTGATCTTGACTATTGGATGTGAAATTAGATTGCTGCATTTATTCTATTGATCAAGCTCAAACTTTAAAAGAAATTTTTTCGAACTTTGTGGAACACCCAAGCTATCAAATTTCACATCGAATCGTTGTAAGTAATTGTGACCACCTTGTATAAAAAATAAATGGTCTCGTTGTATGCAATCCTGTAAAAAAACAATTCATGAAAAGTTTTGATAAAGTTTTATATTGATTGTCTACTTAACAAAACTCACCTTCTTCTACGTGGGCTTGAGACGAGTTAAAAAAAAAGTCCAAAGCTTTCACCTTTAGAAAATATATCGTTACGAATCTTAATCCTTTGCATCATGATCTCTCTCTTCATACCAGCGCCAATACAAACATAAAAGGACGTGGGTGGTGCTCAGTGTACTTTTGTTATTTACCCGAATGCAAAATTTTTGTTTTTGTAGTTTTGATAAATAAAACGTAAAGGGGGAAGAGAGAGAAAGGCCCTGATTGTCATTTGAAAGAGTTTACAACACTTAATGAGGATCAAAATAGAAAAAGCTGGTAGGTACATTTGGAGAGGATGGAATGAAATATTGACAATCTTTTTAATATCGCTTCAGATGGATAAAAGGTGGTTACCGTAAAACGAATTTAATTTTCAGGGGTCAATAATAATAATAATAATAATAATAATAATAATAATAATAATATTATTATTATTATTATTATTATTATTATTATTATTATTATTATTGTTATGGTTCCTTATGAAGGCTTATGATTATTAGGAACGGATCCAAACCTGCCACTTAGGACTTGCTGCAATATACCAAGGTGGTGTGATGCAGCCGAGAAATCCCCTTGAGGACGTTGGCCCAGGTACACAATGTGAACCTGCATCATTGTCATAAACCACAATACTCTATCAGCCCCTAGACCTCCTGTCTCTCTCAATTGTGCCTTAACTATACATTTATCGTAGGTATAAGTCCACAAGCCACTATCATAAAAAAGCCCCAAAACCCGTTAATTTTCACTTAAACATTGATTATTCTATCAAACACTCAAAGTGTTTTAAATTTTCTTTTTTAATAACAAAAAAAAAAAAAAAAGTTTATATAAGTTGTCAACCTTATACTGTACAAGTAGGGTGCACCTCAAACTCATAGGAAAAGGTTGTTTTGTTATTACAAAATTGTCCAATTGATCATCCCCAACTCGATACATATGAATATGAAAGAAAAGTTGAATTTTAAGTATTTATAATAGTACATCTTGTAACACATAATCTAGACCATCCATTGTCAAGATATTTAAGTAGTCATAGATTTGCTAGATCTACACTATCTTTGAAGTTTCAATTTCATAATAGGGGTGAAAAATAAAGTTTAGGGTGATCATAAGAGTTTGACACCTAAAACAAATCTTATAACGAGGTTTCGAGGTGCACCTTACGGTGATTGTTTAAGGTTGACACCTTAAACAAACCTCATCCAATAAAAAAGATGCAATTTGCAAGAGAATGAATAGAATTTGCCTGTCTCTCAGTTTCATCGGCCTCTGAGAAAATATTGAGCATGAGCAAGCTGACCAGGAGGGTGAGAAGCCATGCATGATGGTCTTTCATGGTGTTTGATGGAGTCTAGTTGGTGCTTTATTCCAATGTTCATGGTACTAGTCCAATTTATAAGCCAAATCCAAAGCATATTTTTTTTGTTTTTACATCACTATATTAAATTACTCTTTTCTTTCTTGGAGAGAAAGAGATGTCCACAAATTGTGAAATACCTTTAAACAATTGAGATCTCTTTCTCTCTCTCTCTATCTCTGAATCATTTAAAGGATCAAGTTTTTATAGGGCCTAGGCTTTATGAAAACAAAATAAAGCCTCACCTCAAATCTTCATTTGGAAAGCACTTTCGGCATAAACAATCTTCATGATGGCTCTAAATTTAATTTCCAACACAGACAATACAATTTGAAGCTCCAAAAATAGTATAGATCTTGCGGATCTGAAAACACTTATTTTCATGATAAAATAGATGGTCTAAATAATTTGTTGCAATATACACTATCTTTTTAAAAGTTAATTTTTTTGTAAAACCATAATGTTCAAGTTGAGATGATCGATTTGAAAGTTTTTTCTAGCACTTGAATTGCAAATTTTTGATGAGTTGTGAGGGAAGGCTTTACTTATTTTAATAGGGCTGCAGCCCTATCAAACTATTTCCCCCATTTAAATGTACTTGGTGATAAGACAAATGTGCATTTGTGTTGGGTGGGGCTTTCACCTCGTAGGAACCACCCTTCCATGAGCTAAGATGATCTTCTTCCCAAAGGTACAAACTTATAGACAGTTTTAATATGTAAGCCAGCTATTTGACTTTGCCATGGAATTTGTTGTTGATGGATGTGCACAAAGGATTAGACAACAAATGGTATCCAGGGTAAAAGGAAGCGTATTGGGCTCCCTACCTTCAAGGAGGACCTAGTAGGTTTACATCATGAGAGTAAGTCAGTTTTTAGAGTGAGGTTCTTTTTGGGCTGACCTTGAGTCCATTAGGGCCTGTTTGGTTTCCTGAAATTTCCTGTCATGTGGAAATGTGTATCTTTACTAAAATTGGAATTTTCTTGAATATGAGTGTATGTTGTTTGGATAGCAATTGGTAGAGACCAGAAAGATGCAAATTCACTATTTGGATTACCTAGAATATGTTTTTCCTGGGAATTCCAATTTTTTTATGAATTATTGTTATGCCAAAAAATTATCCATGTCCAATATTATGGTTATTAAATCCTTTTTTCTAGAGTGAGGAGACATTTCAAACTTACCGAGCTTGCAATGTCATTTCTAACAATACCCAAAATTTTGATATGATATATTACTCATAAAGACGTATTTTATGGTGAAGCAACAAAGTGTGCGATAGGCCTGAATTTCATTTTATTTACGCCCTCAGATCATATTGCTATAACCTTTCACCGAGATGAATGCAAGAGATAGATGCAAAGAGACAGAGACAAATACAAGAGAGAGAGAGGGGAGAGGGAGAGGCCCATAATGGACCCAAGTGGGCCATACCATAGATAAAAATTCATAAATTAAAGAGCTTAAAACAATTAATCTGAAAGTCCATCATGCATCATTTTCAATCCATATTGAAAACCCATGTTCTAAGTTATTCCAAAATTACATCATTACCATAACATAATCATTTCATTTATTAGAGAGATAGGAAGTTAAATAGAAAATTGACTTGTTTGGTATTTAAATATATTTTGGAAAAATATTTACATATGTAAACACTTTGTAAGAAAAAACTTTTACAAACTTTCTTTTTACCATGTTTATTAACACGTTTAAAAAGCATTGTGTAATGAACTACGTATGTTTAGCAACTTGGTTGGTATTTAAGTATATTTTGTAAATATATTAACGCTATACATGTAATATTTACATATTATAACTACATTTATATAAGGAATTGTATACAATGAAACCATTTACATTTCATACAAGGTGGTCACAATTTCTTACAATGTGAAATGAGACCATTCACTTTTGATACAAGGTGGACACAACTCCTTACAACAATTTGATGTGAATTTTGATAGCTTGGATGTGCCATAAAATTCGAGAAAATTTCTTTTGAAGTTTGAACTTGGTCAATAGAATTCTCCTTTAGGCAGACTCCATAAAATTTGTTCAATACAACTTACAGCAAAAATTTGAACTCTATCAGTTTCAAGAAATATGAAATGCATCTGTTTAGGTGGAATTAATATTTCCAACTACTTGGCTTAAAAGGTAGAAAGTGATTTACCGCTGAAATGTGAACCCTCCATCAAAGTGCATCCAAACACATTTTTGACACATTTCCTTGAAACGTGAGTCCCAGAAATCTGAATCCTAAAAACCAAACGAGACCTTAGGGCAAAGACTCCCTTGCTGCATTGAAGAGAGAGAGAGGGGGGGGGGGGGGAGTTGGTAAAACATGAAATATTTTTCGATATACAATAATGTTTCTTGTTAAGACATGCAAACTGCATGTGCCAGGTTTGTGACACACAGCTTCCAATGCCTTTCACTGCTTAGGGCTCAAAAAGTCTGGAAATTGAACTGTGAAGTGGATGTACAGCTTCCCCTTCATGAAGGGGCTCCCATACATGGGCATGCCCTCATCGTATATCGCCTTGAATTGATTAGGCTTTACTACTTCCCCTGGGCTAGACTTGATAAGCAGTTGCCTGTTATCAAGGTGAGTCAACACGAACTGGAAACCTCAGAGTGCTTCAGTAAGGGAGAGAGTGTGTTCCACAAACAGGTCATCCCCCTTCTCTTAAACTTCGGGTGCTCCTTTTGTTGCAATACAAACACAATATCAGCTGTAATGCAATCCGGAGCAGTGTTCTCAAGCGGATCAAATCGGAACCTCTCAGGTTTTGGTGATTCGGTTGGGTATTTTAAAAAAAAATTAAAATATTTATAAAAAATTCTAAAAAATAAGGGATTTGTGTGTTTTTTAATCTTTTTAATCTTTGCAAAGATTGGAAAGTATTTTGGTATTTTTCCATTTTTTTTGGAAATTTTCAAGTATAACCCTGGGCACAAATCTTGTCTTCACTTATTTTCAACTTCATTTGGATAGGCATAGATCTTTTTTTTTTTTTTTTTGCTGATTTTCAACTTCAGTTGAATGTGTTTTATTTAATCATACTTTAAATATCTTATATATTTTTTTTAAAAAATATTTTTGTATTTTTTATTTTTTTAACTCTTTTTTGACTGTCCTGGACTTGCCCAATTAGACCCATTGAACCAGCCAGTTTATCGATTACTCAGTACCGGCTCTTGCCTGGTTTCCAACGCCAGTTCGATTTTATGAGCGCTAATCTGGAGCTTTATGAGCTTCTCCTGGGAAGGTGATATTCTGGCCATTTAGCATCCCCTTCTCACCCTAGCATTGTGGCCAGCGGTCCTTAGCGCTAATGGTCTTGCAGTCATTGCATGGGTGCTGAATCTGTTGAATCATTGAAGGCCCCAACTGTCTTATGGGGACCTTCATACTTGATCCTTGACAACCAACACATGTCATTGAAGCACCAAACTTTGACCCATTGCCCTTGCACTTTGAGCAGATGGTATTCCCTGAGAGGGAGAGTTTCTTTGAGGTGCCATTATAGAGCTTCTCAAGAGACACCTTCAGGGGATGAACCACATCGTCTCCTCTCCTCTGCCTTCTGCCTCGGCTGCTAACACCACCTCCGAATGGATTGCCGCCAAAAAAGAACTGGAAAACATCAAATGGGTCACAGCCTCCAGCACCTCCACCCGTTCATGGCTCGAACAATGAACATGGAGTGTTGATGGTATGGAAGTACATATAATCTCCCCATCTTCAACTCTTAGCTTAGAATTCGAAATCTTTTTTCAAAGTGCTAATCGATCAATTCTCCCACTTCCTGTCAACCTTCCTCCCCAGCCTCCATATCTCCATATCCCGTGCTCCGGAAACAAGAACCAAGTGCACCCATCCTCCCCACTCGATCAATTTGCGAAAGGATGTTTCACATGGATTACAAGGAAGAGGAATCTGTACCCATTCTTCATAGTTCATGTCAAGAATGAACATGTTGAACTTGATGAATTTGTCTAGTGCATAGCACACGCTGTCAACACACAAACTCGAACCCTCGCATTTGAGCTGGAATGGATTCACAATGCTATTCCATATTCGGTTATGCAAATGGATTTTGGAAGGGCATTTCGAATCCATTCTAGCTTAGATAAGAGGGTTCGGTTTTGTGTGTTGACAGTGTGTGCTATGTATTGGATAAATTCATCAAGTTTGACTGTTTACGATACAAATCGAAGATATCTTCGGAGGAAGATCCCTCACATCTCTACCACAAACTAATTTAAAAGTGATATAGAGTGGGACAATCAAATTATGATCTAAGGCCAAATCTATTAAAAAACAAATACATTTGCTCCCAGATCAATGGCAAAGCCAGCATTGATTCAAAAACATAAAAATTGAATGAAAAGTGAGTAAAATCATAAATATAATAAAAATAACTGAAAAATAAGAAGAAAAGGAGATGAAGAAAATATATGGCCGAGCCATTTGGCTCGGGGCACCCGAGGTTTCGAAGCCTCGCCCGTATCAAAACCACGACTGTGTTTACACCGTGTGTCCCCCATTGTTCTCTCTTCAAACTTGACTAAGCCTTGGCTTGGTTGAAACTAGAGTTTTGATGATCTAGGCTAAAAGTTGGTTTCAGGGGGCTAGGGCTTCAATGTTACTTCTCTAGATCTAGGGTTGCTCTCTGGCTTTCTCTGGTTTCTTAACTCACACGTTCTCTCTCTTTCCTAACTTTTTTATCCCTCTCTCATTTCCTGGGCATACACGTCTAACCTAACCCTAACCCTACCTCTCTAATTTCCTGGCACACACGCACCCCTAAAAGAGGCACGTTAGCGTTTGTTTTATAGACTCCAAAGGGGTGTAGAATAGATAACTACTAAAAATAGGGGCGTATAATGGATAGCAACTAAAAACCACTAGATTTGTTAGGATACTGGATCACAGGATGTGGACCATGGACAATAGTGGTCTATGGTTTAGGGATCTGCAGAAATAGTGTGGTCCTAAGGGTTAAAAAAAACCATGGAATTTATCAGTTTTAAAATGGGGTGTCTACAGTTGCCCCTCTTTGGAGCTCCCTGTCCTTCGAGGGACAAGTAAGTGGAAAAGAAGTAGAAAATGTAGACATTTTAAATTTCGTGCTAACGATTCATGGTTAAAGGGTACACCAACTATCCCTCCAAAATATTGCGCTCTCCACTCACCCACCTAGAGTATTTTTATCTTAGGGTTTTTGGTGTGAGATGTTACAGTGATTTACATAAGCATGAAATTCGAGTTGGATTTTCTGGCCCAGCCACTTAACTTCAGGGGTTTTTATAATTTCAAATTTTTAAACATAACATTTTTCTTGATTTTCTTTAGGGTTTCCTTAGGTCGTAAGGCTTTACTTAATGGGAAAATATTTATCAATCAAAACTTAAAAGAGAGATGATGTGGCGACACGGTAATCATCATCTACGGGTATCCAAACTCCTTCGTTTTAAAAGACATTTTAGAAATTTTGAAAATTGGGAGAGATTTGAAATAGAACCCAGAGCTTAGACAGATCACGATTTTAACAAAGAAATTAAGCTTTTTAAAAATACAAGATATATAGTGAAAATTTTGAAATGAAAGGCATATTTTGAAAAATAAATTTTTAGTTAGCAGGTTTAGCTCCTGCAACAATAGAGCTCTCTAAGCAGTTTAACGTTATGCATCGATGGACGGATAACCCTCAGCCTTTACATCATACGGGGCCAGACGGATACACCCGACCTTTTATGTCGTACATGGTTGTACAAATACACCCGACAAGTTATACAGGGCTAAACATTTTCTGAATACACCCAACCTTTAACATCATACAGGGTTAGACAGATGCACCTGACCTTTACGTCATACAGGGTTAGACATTTTTTTGAACACACCCTACTTTTAACGTCATACGGGGTTAGACGTTTTTGAATGAAAATAAATTTCATTTGAAAGTTGGCAGTTTAAACTCATGCCACCAAGGAGCATTTTGAAATTGATACACCCAACCTTTTACGTCATACGGGGTTTTTTAATGATTTGTCATTTGCAATTGGTTGGCAATTTAGGCTCAAGCCACCGAGGAGCATTTTCTGAACTTTTTTTTTTTTTGAATGAAACTGTGTTTCATTTGAAATTGGTTGGCAGTTTAGGCTCGTGCCACCAAGGAGCAATTTTTTTGAATTTTTTTTTAAATGAAAGATTTTTCTTTTGAAATTGGTTGGCAGTTTAGGCTCGTGCCATCAAGGAGCATTTTCTTAAAAAAAATTTTGTAATGAAATTTTCAATTTTTTTTTTTTAAATATGGGTACTACAATTTAACCACTTGTGACCTCTTTGGTGGACCTTTATATGAGCTTGTCGGTCCTTGCTAGGATATTCGGGAAAATGTTTTTCAAATTTCAATTTTTTTTAATTTTTTTTTTTTTCAAAATTTCAACATAGAGTCTTGGTTAATACATGATACTGCCCCTGAGTACTTAGAATATCTTTGAATTTCCAATTTCGTTCCTCCACAACCTACCTTTCAAAGTTTTGATGATCGACGTCCTTAACCATGTTCTATTAGGCTAATGCTCATTGATATTTTTTTAAAAAAAAAATTAACACCATTTTGACTCAAGAAAAGGATTTTAGAGAAGAGATGAAGAGACATAACTGTATTTTTATTTTTTTCTTGTCGCCCTAAGGTCTCTTAAAGTGTTCAACCTAGTAGGCTTTTTTCCAACGCTTGGGGTTCTTTTCAGATTTTCAGCCCAACGAATTTTTTATTTATTTATTTTTCATCACCTCAGGGTCCCTTTCGGGTGTTCAACCCGGTTGCTTTTTTTCCAATGCTTGAGATTCCTTTTGTATTTTCAGCCCAACGAATTTCTTTTTTCTTTATTTTTTAAGAATAAGAAGATGACAAAGGAAGAGGACGATGAGGAAGAAGAAGGCTCAATGGTGCCTTTTTTTTTTCTTGTTTTGTTTTTTTTTTTGTAGCAATTCGCCCTAAGATCATATAGGAATTCGATCATCTTTCCCTTCTCCAAGTGGCAAGAAGGTTCTAATATCAGTTATTCTTTAATTTCCCTTACCACAGGTTGGCATCTAATATCTCTTTGATAATGGTTGCTGAATTTCTGTTGAGCTTTTCCTTTGAACTACTCCACTTGAACATTGATTTTGAGAATAATAATTACTCTTAGTTTCCTATTCCTTCAATCTTTTGTGTGGACAGATAAGCTCATCAAGGTTTTCCTATTAATGGGATAATTTATGTCACTCATTAGATATTAATGTATTTTGAAATATAAGGAGTGAATGCCTCATTTGGTTATTTGCCAAGGGTGAGTGATCACCCCATCTTTTTCAATTGTATTTCTTTATTCCAGGATTTATATTGCTTTTCAAAGTTTAACTCCATAATAGGCTCCTTCTCATTGCTTGAGCTTGAGGGAGACTCTCGCACAAGAAGAGTGATTGAATTATGAGTTGATGGCCTTATGATAGTTTGGGAGTTAACAAATAATGAATCAACTTCATCAACTGCCCCAACTACATTCTCTTCATGAGAGGAGATTGCCCCTACTGAGTAGTTTGATGGGGTTGCCCCTGTAGGGCTTTCTATTCCGTAGACGAACTTTCTTGATGTGGGGGTACCCCGGTTATCGGAGTTGTGCTCCGGCCCCAATTAAGCTCTGGAAATCTCTCCTCCTGATAATGTGACCTAATTGGTTCTCAACTTTTAATTCCTCGTCCCAGATGTGTGGATCATTCAAGAAATCTTGCGAAAGTGTTTTGGGAGGTCCCCTTAGAACTTTTAGAAGGTCATCATTCCTTAATGTTTTTGGTCTCGGGGTGATAAGTTGTCACACCCCAAGAAATTACAATACAGATATTCTTGAGATGTGACAGTCCAAAACATATATACATCTCTTGATAGAACAAATTTACAGTGGCGAGGTCTTACAAAGTAACAAAAGAAAGCTAGCACAACAACAATATCTTCCAAGTTTGATCTTGACTAGCACTCAAAATGAATCCGCAGTTATCCTGAAAAAATATTTACCATAGTTTGATGAGTTTGGCCACTCAGTAAGTGATCATCATAATCCTAAAAATAATCATCGATGAAAGATATAAACAAACTTTCAAAATGGAGGTCAATAAAAAAAAACAATGAGAGCACTAGCATTTATAGATAACAATTTCACTTTCAGAAATGCACAATTAAACACAATCCAAATGATTGAAATGCATATAACACTTTAACGGCAGTGCATAATTCAAAAAGATTTTACAAAATACCCTACTGGCGTCCCAAGTAGGTCACTTATATACTCCATCAGCGTCCTGATGGGTCCACTTAATCCCTATCGGCATCCCAGATAGGTCCACTTAATCCCTGCATGTCCACTTATACCTCATCGGTGTACCGGATGAGTCCACTTAATCCCTATCGGCGTCCCATATTGGTCCACTTATACCTCACCGGCGAACTGGATGAGTCCACTTGTATACTTAAAGTATTTCTAAATCTCTTTAAACATTAGAAAACAGCAATATCATATACTCAATATATCATTAAAATCATTAATATGAATTTCACTGAAACCATTAATAACAGTCACTTTCAATAACATTTTAAAAATAACCAATCAAATATTTGGGCTCAAATTTAGAAAGGTAGCAGTTCGTAAAGACATTCTAGCATAATTGCCAGTTTAATAAGTATAGAAAAACTCTTATAGAAATTAAAAAATACGGAATTATCACAATTTATGGGATGTTAATTTACAAATAAACATTTCACAACAATGCTATAATCAAATGCTAATAAGGCAGTCATTTGCACATGAAATTTACAATGTCTAAATATTTAAAAACAATAGAAAGAAATCTCACAATTTTACTAAAAGCAGAAATATCACATTTATTTCTAATAATTTGATAGTATCTAAAATTTTCAAACAATAGACAAGAAAAATAAATAAATTTATTTTTCTAAGAATTTACAGCATTGAAAATTTCTAACATAGATAAAATATCACAGTTTTTATTCAAAAGATTATCTTTCAAGATAATGAGGTCGCGTGCGCATAAAATTTATCGTGCCTAAAATTCATGATAATAAGCAGAAATAATTATTTCATTTTATTTTTAAAAAGAATGGATTATTTTTCGAGACAATGAGGTCACTTACACACAAAACTTATAAAATAAAGATCCTAGACGGAAATATCACTATTTATTAAAAACAGACTATTTTTCAGGAAGATGATGTCACTTACACACAAATATTTGAGAGGGTGCTTCCGATAAAAATTCGACTCGAGAGAGGAGCTCACTGTGTTTCGACCAGAGAGTGAGAGATCTCAAAATTTTTTCGGGAGGGAGTCCTCACCTCCCCTATTTAAATTCTTATAACATATTGTTATATTATTATTAGGCTCCACCTCATACCTGAGGTGTCGCGTTAAAAGTCTGTTTTTAACATATGAAAACCACGTCCACTAAAGGACGTGGCAAAGCAGCAAGCAAAGCTTAAAACAGGTAAAAACTTTTGAAAATAGTGATGGTCCCTAAGGACCATCATGCTCATACGAACCATCACCTATTTAAAAGTTTCTTTTCTCTTTTTTTTTTTTTTTTTTTTTTTTTTTTGAAATTTTAGGATTGTTACATAAGTTTTCTTCAAAAAATTATTATTTTATTTCTTCTTGATTAATTATCCTTGAACTAGCCTTGTCTCTGTGATTCCATGAATCACTAGTTTTCGAGCCTTGACCGAGCATATACTCAGGTTCATCTTGGATCCTTTGAGAGTTTAATTCACCATCCCATGTATGTGGGTCATCTTCTATCACATTCACTTGGACTGACAAGTTAAAAGGATTGTCAATGGAAGTGAATTCCCTTGGTGTGGAAGTCTGCATCCTCCATGTGATAGAGTAAGTTTTAGACTCTTCTCGTAGTTGGTTTACACAAGTTCACCTCTCCTTCTTAAGAGGGTTCTTCACCAATCGAGTCCTCATTTGACTATCATTAGGTTATGAAAGACTATGGCTTCATCATCATTGGCTCGCTCATATTGCGATACTCTTTCAAGCATAACGCCAAACGAATAAGGGATCACCCCATTGTTGAAGAAGGAGACATATTCTGAAGTCATGGTCTCTAATGCCATGCTTACCTTCACAAATTCAGAGAGCGGAGTTTCAACGACTCGCATAGCGGCCTCTCTAAATCTTGTTATAAAGTCAGAAGGAGACTCGCTTGACTTTTGTTTAGTAGATGTTAACTCATCAAGGGTGACATGCCTTGTTCTTCCCCCATAATAGCGGAAGGAAAATTACCTGAACATTTCATCAGGAGTTTCTTGAGGGTTATCCTTCATGAATCCCTGGTGCCACATCAGGGGCTCTTCTGATAAGCCATGCGAGAACATGACATTAAGTTGGTTGGGTAGGTCTCGTAGTATATGAACCATTAACAGGTAGGCATTGATTTTTCCCTCAGAATCCTCTTTCCCAGAAAATTTGTTTATGAATTGTGGCATACTAGTGGTAGATCTTCTAGATGTCCTAGAGTTTCTTGTACATAGGATTTAGGAGCTGAGAAATCTTTTATTCTCATCATCTCTAAAGAGTTTCGGACACGTCTCATTTTGGCGAATTGGGCTATTAGTATAACAGTGACCTGACTTGATTATATGGCTTATTGGACTTGGATTTGCGGTGTGTGGCTTGTATAGACTGACTATTGGGCCTATGTAGCAGGTTGCCCCAAGGATTGAGTCTGGAGAATGTATTGAACTTGGTGTATCGGTTGTCGTCCTATAGACTCACCCAAGTTGAATTGAGCCAGAGCTGACTCATCGCTTGGAGTTTGGACCACGCAACAAGGTCTGTAGGATAGGATCACCACTTGACTAGGATGGACGACTCAAACTGCTATGATGATTAGACCTTCGACCTTGGGCAGTGAGGTCTGCCTGTCCTTGACCTTGACTGGATGATTTAACCCTATAGTTAGGATATTCTCTTGCTCCATCACTAGATCAGAAGAGTGGAGTCCATAGCTATTGCCAAATTGAGTCTGCCCCCGAGGTAGTCCTGGACTCAAATGATGACTTGAGTTAGACCCTTGGCCCTTAGTTGGTTGGATTGGTAGGCTAGCAACTCTAGAATTATCCTTGTTTGAGACGACAGATTGGACATTGCCTATAGCTTGAGCTTCTGACCTAACCAACCTGGATTGACTACGTTGGATGGTGTACCCTCGGTTCAGCAAGCTTTGAAAGAATGTATGCACCTTGGGCTACTTGGATAGACTTTCCCTAGCTGTGGGTGAACCCATTTGCCTCTTACCTAGCTGATTGCTAAGACTAGAATGCTAGGTTGTTAATTGAATATCGGGGCCGACTGAGATTGGCTGACTCAAAGACCTAGGTTGGGGCCTTACTTTTGGTGTGCCGACTGAATTTGAGGCTAACCCGCATGTCTTCAAGGATTGCCCCTAGTCCTTTGTTCACAAAATCGCTCGATCTAACCGCTAACGCTCAGTTAGATCTGGCTGGTTTCGGTTTTGGGCTGTTAGAGTGATCAATCGATATTTAAAAAAAATTCAAAAAACTGTATAGAAACTCTCAAAATAAGGAATTTGATTTGTAATACATTTTTAAATATTCTTTACATTACGGTAAAGATTAAAATTTGTTTTAGTCATTAATACTCACTTTTATATTTTTCTCATCTTTTTTAGAAAATTTTAAAAATAGCTCTTGGAAAAAATGGGTTAAAATCCAATTTTTTCATTAATTTTCAACTTCATTTGAATGTGTTTTATTTTAATCATTCTTTATATGCTTTTCATATTTTAGTATATTTTTTTTTATATTTTTTCAATATT
The DNA here is from genome assembly GCF_054954075.1 of Amborella trichopoda. NCBI lineage: Eukaryota > Viridiplantae > Streptophyta > Magnoliopsida > Amborellales > Amborellaceae > Amborella > Amborella trichopoda. The sequence goes on along the minus strand of NC_142343.1, from coordinate 3,932,063 downwards.
TTTTTGACCTACCAAGCCTTGCTCGATTAGAGCGGTTGAATCGGCCAATTTACTGGTTAGGCAGGTTAAACCTCTTCCAGGACCATGTTCGGTTAACCATTCCAGTTCGATTTTGCAAACACTGCCCTGCCTAACCCCTTGATTGTTCAGGGTGTTATAGACCTTATTAACCTACTGGCTCGTGGTTTCCAAATGATGGCCCTGAGGGCAGCTTGACTAGCTAGGTCTGGTTCCATGTGGATCGAGACGACTCACTTACATGAGTGTTATGGATTTGTGAGGGAGCACTGCGATAGTGCCTCTCAGACTGACTAGGTTCTTTGGATCTAGACTGAGCTAGAGTCGTAGGATTGGACCTTGCTCTGCTTTGATCTAAGTCCTTGACTCCAAGACTTGTGCTAGACTAAAAAGGTTGGACCTAGCTTGGAGATGGACATAGGCTAGACTTGAGCCTCAATAGACCTAGTTGGACTAAGACTCAGACCTGGCTAGACCTAGACTAAATATAGGTTAAACTAAGGCCTAGACCAAGGGTGAGCCTCGTTTGGACTTATGAACATACTTGAAGTTGAAACCTAGTTTGGACCTGATGCAAGAGTCGGGCTTAACTGGACACGAACCTTGTCCTAGACCTAGAAAGGCCTGGGTCTTGACTTGATGTACTTAAGTTTGAAAGCTAAACTAAGGTGAACCTAGTTTAAGTCTAGTGACAACTCTGAATCTAGACCTAAGCTAAGACCATATTGGATGGATCTTGCTAGACTCGATGGGTTTCGGTTTGAACCCTAAGCTAAAACAAACCTAGTCTAGTTCTAGAGGCAACTTTATACTTAGACCTAGACTGAGATCTAGACTAGATGACTTTTGGCTTGTTGAAACTAGAGTTTTGTTGATCTAGGCTAAAAGTTGGTTTCAAAGGGCTAGGGCTTCAAGGTTGCTTCTCTAGATCTAGGGTTGTTCTATGGCTTTCTCTAGTTTCTTAACTCACACGTTTTCGCTCTTTCCTTTCTTTTTCCTCTCTCTCTCATTCCTGGGCATACATGTCTAACCCTAACCCTAACTCTCTGATTTCCGACGTACACCCCCCCCCCCCCACCCCAAACGATACATGTTAGTGTTTTTGTTATAGATACAAAAGAGGTGTCAAATATATAACTACTAAAAACATGAGTGTATAATGGATAGCTATTAAAAACTACAAGATTTGCCAGTATACTGGATCACAGGATGGAGAACTATGGACTCTGGTGATTTATGGTTTAGGAGTCTACCGAAATAGTGTGGTCCTAAGGGTTCAAAAAAACCATGAAATTTAACAGTTTCAAAATGGGGTGTCTACATTGACATATTCACTCTTGAAATGAACTTTGAAGAACTGGTAGAGATTCCTCGTCCTTGTAATTCATGTGCAACATCCTTTCGCAAATTGATCGAGTGGGGAGGACGAGTGTGTCGGGTTCTTATTCCAGAGCACGACATAGGGAGATATGAAGGCTTGGGAAGGAAGAGAGGAAGTGGGAGAAATTTATTGATATACACCTTGGAAAAAGATTCCAAAATTCCAGGCGATGAGTTGAAGATGGGGAGATTCTTTGTATTTTTAGCCATCAACACTCTATGTTCATTGTTTGAGCCATGAATGCAAGCATGAAGCTTGTTGTTTATGTCATCAACAACAAGAGATGTGAATTTTACCGAAAATTCTTTCGGTGTCGCTGAGTTCATGATCTCGCTGGTCCTCAAATCTTGGCTTTTGCACCAGCACTCTTGTTGCAACTAGTAGCTTTAGCAACTAATAATCAATGTATTTTTTGCGTTACATATTATGTTGATCCAATTTTGTTTATCTCCAGCAAAAGAACCCTAAAGCTCATAGTGAGGGGTGACCCAGTTGGAAAATTATGTAGGAAATAAACTTGATTTTGGTTTAGGGTATTTTGGGTATTATATTCATATATAAGGGATATTGTGGGAAAATTATGTTAAGGGGCAATTTTGAAATGATGTACTAAGAATTTTGTAGAGTTTCAAAGTCACAATTCCAAAATTGAGATAGAGGAGTCCAAAGCATGCAATGCATGTAAGTTTGAATTTAGAATGTGAGAAGTCCAAATTTTTCTTGTAAATTCGTCTAGGGTGTATTTTAAGAGCTTGAAAATTTCACTACAAAAATGTCAAAATAGTCTAGAAAGGTCCTAAGAGGTCTATATATCCCTATACTATGTATTTGTACTTAAGAAGAGTAAAGAAATTGTGTTGATTTGATCTCCTTTGTATGCATAAGTACAAATTCACAAATAAGCCTTCTCCCTCCCTTCTTCAAGGTTAACTCGTCCCATTTCAAACTACTCTAAGATTACAATTTAAATATGTGGGAGAGAGAGGTACACAAGAAGTATTTTCTGGTTGAAGCCCTTCTCCCGAGGGATTGCTGGACTTGCCTTTTTTATCTACAGGGTGGCCACGCAAATTTATCCAATTTTTTTCCCATACTTGCTAATCAATATTATTTCTAGGGAATAAGGAAACTATTTATTGTGCATATTATCAGTTACAGGAAATAGCGAGATGACAATGAAACAAACGAGTTATTTTCAAGGCGTTCACAAACAAATAACTATTAGTATATGGGCTTGAAGCCTGGGTGTTAAAGGCAACGAGCTACAATGTGATGTCTTAGGTTCCATTTCTACCTATGCTATAACCATTGACATGTCTAGAATGATTTTGGGCATTTTGAGGAAAGTCTTTTCACCAATATCACGAAGAAAAAAAATAAGTGACCAAAACATGTAGGAACATAAGTTTTTCAACATAATCATAAAATAAGAAAAAAAAAAAAGGCTTTTTCTGAATCCCAGCAATTTCTGGTATTTGCAGATAATCATAAATGACTCTCTGTTTGAAACATGAAATACTTCATGCCAAACTAGGGAGACTCTTTGGAACTAAAATTAAGATATCATCAGAAGTGAATGTGAGCATGTATGGAGAGACTTTTACTTAATTCTCATTGGATTAAGCCTCCGATATTACACCCATATATTCTTGAATTGAATGGTGTTTCCAAATGTAAGCATCGACATAGTCATAAGCATTTTATCGGCATGTCTTCAATTACGTCTTCTCTGCAACGAAATTTACCACCGCAGTAAATAGATTAGCCTAAATGTTTTATAAATTGCAGCAACATTGAAAAGTTTATCTTAAGACCACCTAATAGTGCCATGATATTAACCTTGGATAAGGCACTTTTATGTTTAGATGTCTCACAATATCACATGTTGGAGAACATGGAAGTTTCCCAATGTAATTTTTCAATTCCAGTGCCAATTTTTTAATTATGAAATAATAAATAATTGCTTGACATAGTTCCATGGTACAATGCAAGGTCCAAGAGACCTTATACACCAAAAAAAATTAACAAGATTCTCAATTCTAGATAAAATGTTATCAATCAACTTATTTGTTGTAAATTATTTCTTCCCATTTCTGAAGCAACAAATCTATATTAAAGGGGTCATTTCTTAAGAAAATACAAAGAGAAGTTTTTTAATAATGGCAACTCTAGGAATATGATGTGGTTAGTTAGGGGATGGTGCTGGGGCTTGAACTTCAATGGACTCTGAAGAAGAATATCCAACATAGACAATTATAGGGCTCCTGACACTGTGAACACCATCACTCCACACTAGCGATGCCGAAACCGCTGTTCCCATTGATCCTTCAACTTTCACAGTGAAAGATTTCTTCTCCCCTATTGATTTGAATGAAAGTTGGGTTGGTTCCACAGTGACTGTAAATGCTGATGCGGAATTTACGAATGCGTTATACACTGATGGTGGCACGCCGACATTTGTAACTGTTCTTGAGAAAGTGGCTGAGAAAGACACCCCACTGCTGACTTTGTATGCAAATGAAGGATAGTTTAGATCCAAAACTGTACCATTGGCAACATTTGAGCAGGTGCTATTATCTCCAGTCACAAGCCTGAGTGTCCTTGTATTATATCCCTGGTTACACAACATTCCTACATAATCAACTTCGCCGGCATCATAAACTAAGCCAGGATTGACTGCTTTTATTGGATCAATATGGCCTGAACCATAGGCGAACTCGGCATCTTCATTCTTTGTAGGACTCATGGGAGTTGCTGCAAGAAATTCCTATGTAAGTGATGCACCCGAAGATGAAATACAAATTGAAATCCCATCAAAATTGAAACTTAAACATTCTTATGCATAATAGACTCTTACTGTGGTTGACCTCCAAGTAATTCATTGAACTACGTAATAAAACTATAATTGTAAAAGTGAAGAAATCATCAGAGCCATTACCTGTAGTCATGAGTGCAGACTTGATGGCGGCAGGAGACCATGTTGGGTTGAAGGATTTCACATAAGCAGCCGCACCACTCACATGAGGACACGACATGGATGTGCCAGAGATTATGTTGTACTTCACTGATCTTTTGTCCCCTTCAAATACTGACATGGAAGCAACAGGTGACCATGCAGCTAAAATATCAACTCCAGGAGCAGTCAAGTCCGGCTACACCACAAATGTAACTATGTCATCAGTGGCCTTAAATACATCTAGACAAGGAAAAGAGACAGAGAAAGAAAATACTCTACTGTTAATTATGAGAAATCATTTGATATCCTTTGATAAGTCATTCTTCTTGCAGGTTTTACATTAGGAAAATGGGATTAGGATGGAGCAGGTGATATACCTTGAGAATGTCTGGTGTAATGAGGTTTGGTCCTCTTGAAGAGAATGATACCACTGTGGGAGCTTCAGAATCCTTTATGCTCTCACTCTTTAGTATGTTCACCTTTGAATTGCTGTCGAAAATCAATTAATATTAGTTAAACATCGATTAGTGTCAGCTCAATCATAATCATATAGACAAGGCAAAAAAAACAGGAATGATGGATCAACTCTAAGCACACATCAATAGTTAGCAAGCAAACTAAATGATTTTCATGGGAGTAAAAGTAAAATTAAGGTACAAAAAAATTGAAATAAGATTTTATCCTGGAGTGTACCTGGTCGAGTTCTTCAAGTAGTTGTAAACCTTCGAACCATCAGTGGTATTTAGAAGGGATGCCGGCAAAGGATACGAGAAGGCCAAGTCATTGTACCCATCATATCTCATGATCATACCCCGTGCATTAGCATCCAATGCTCCTTCTCCTTTGTTAATAATATCGCATAATACAATCTTTCCCTTCACTACTCCTCTGTCCAAAGTATTGGGTGAACAATACCTGATGATCAATGCACATAAATGAGATTTAAAGTTTAGATTATCGGTCTATTTATTTACAAATTTGCTTATGGGATCATCAGTATGTTTATAGGGATTGTTTACAAAGAGATCATTTAACTTTTGTACAAGGAGATCACAACTATTCCCACTTATTAGATGTCAAATTGGATGGCTTGGGCTTCGTCACGAAATCCGAGAATTTTATTTTTGGAACTTTGTATCTAATCAATGACACTCTTACCACCACTCATTTTAAAATCTAAAGGACAAGAATAATTGTGACCTCATTGTACAAAAGGTAAATGGTCTCTTTGTATACAGTCCCATATTTATATGTGCCATGGTTTCTTGTCATCCATTAAGAATGTTGTTTATAATCCAGTGCATTATATTTTGTTTGTCTGGACAACTAACAAATCCTTTATAAGCCTCCCATTTTTTGAGCATATATGTCATGATCCTGAAACACCCTATACATCTACTCCCTCAGGCAGAAGAATATGAAATTATGAAAGTCATTCTAGAATTACCAGATGAGTATTTTCAAAAAATATTAAAAAATAGATTTTGAGATCCTCAGCAATTCCATTAGAGCATCCACAAAAAAATTTCATGCTCATAATCATTCTTAAGATGTTAGCCTTTTCTTTTCTTTTCTTTACTTTTTCCTTTTTTTTTTTTTTTTTATTATTATTATTTTTTTTTTTTTATTTTCTTTTTATTTATTTATTTATTTATTTTATTTTTTTTATTTTAAGGTTGGTAGCTAGGGTATATGATTCTTTTTCTTTTTATTAAACTTTTTTTTTAAGCTTGGCAACTAGGGTATTTGATTTGTTTTTGTTTTTTTGAGGCTGCTTCTTGTATTTTTATTTTTTTCTTTTTCCTTGAGATTGGCCTGTTTTTTCCCATATGTTACAGCCCTACAACGGACTCCTTTTTATTTTTTTGGTTTGTATGGCAGTCCGTTGTGTTGGACGTATAGGGGTTCTAATCATCAGACAACCCCATCGATGTTTGAAACATTAAACCACTTGGCTTAGGAAAATTTAAGCAAACTTAGAGGTATGATGTTCCAGACATTGGACTACTCACCAAAAAAGAGGCCCGATTTACAAAAATCAGATATCTTGCTAATCTATGTCACAAATATCAGGCTGCTCAAAAGTTTAAAAAATTTGGAAGTCTGGAATGTTCTGATATTAGCGATACCAGAAAATACCAAAGTGAAGTTTAAGACAATCCCATATTCCTAACATTAGTCCGACTCCTAATATACCTCCAAGCCATCGCACAGCCTAACAAACCAAAAAAATAAAGGAGATCTAGTGTTAAAAACACTGGACCAGAAGGCAAATTTCAAAAAATAAAAAATTGGGAGAGAGTAGAACATCTGTGTAAAATATATAAAAAATTGAACCATACAATAATACCGCAAAAATACTACAGCATAAGTGTAATTTTTAATTAATTAATTTTGTGGGTTTTGTTTATTGGTCTCACATTGATTCTAGGGAAGAATAGCCTGCTGAAGTATTTGGAGCATCTCCTCCATATATAAGAGGGAAGGTAGTCCCTTTAAGCTGGAAAGTGTTCACCGCTCTTCCCTACAGAACCAATAATCAATAATAGGTTAGCAAAATGTGCGACTGCTTAGAAAAAGAAAAAAAAAAAACCAGTTTTTTACTTTCTTGCTTTTAGGTAATTCAATGGGGAAGACAGACTTCTACCCGGTTTTTCAAATAATTTAGAAATTAGGTTTCAGGCTTCTATCCACTTTTTCAAATAATTTAGAAGTTAGGTTTTTTTAAGGTGTTAGTGATGTGATATCAATGGGAATTGAAACCACTACATGGTAATTAAGGTGCAGGGGTGCTACCACTACAGCACCATCCCCTTTCTCAGTCTAATTTCTTTTAATTGCACTCATGCACTCCAACTTATATGTGAATATAAAACAATAATCCATACGTATACTTGCTTCTTAAAAATTAATGAGAGAACATGAATTCAGAGAACACATGAAGTATCATTTGGAGAAATGTTACATGTCATAATTTCATGAAGAAAATATGTAGATCATTAGTTTTAACTTTTAACTGTTTTTAGAGGGACTACTTCAACATACAATTCTTAAGACTCATATAAAGCTTCTCCTATATCTTTGCATTCTTATTTGGGTGAATCAATGGGAATGTCAGGCCCTATCTTTTTTATTAAAAGAAATAAGAATATGACCTTGTTATGTATGTCGTGGTGGCAATGGGTCGGGTTAAGTCCAGCGGGACATGGATCCAGACCCGAACTCAAATAGTATTTAGGTCAAGGTTTTGGATCCGGACCCAACCTTTCAGGTCTAAAATTTGAACCCATACTCAGACCCAAGATCAGGTCTACCTGTCAAGTCCCAAGTCTAGTCGGGTCCATTGCCACCTCTACATGTATCACTGATAATTAAATAAAAGAAAAAGTCACATGAGAGAGTGAATGTGTCGTAGAGACATGTTAGAGAGAGAGAGAGAGAGAGAGAGGGCACCATACCACAAGAATTTCGCCATCCCCTAAAGCCACCTTGTTTATAATCTTCCTATCCGTACTGCTCGCGGCCACAGTCAAAGTCCATGGAGCCACATTAGTCACTGACCCGGCATACGGCCCGTCATTCCCAGCCGAAATCGAAGTCAAAATCCCACCCTTCATAGCATGAAATGACCCAATTGCTAAACTATCCATGAAATAATCCAACGGTATGGAGTGCCCGATCGAGATGGAGATGACATCCACACCATCCGCTATGGCATCATCAAAGGCAGCAAGCATATCAGCATCTGAGCAACCGTCGCTCCAGCACACTTTGTAAACTGCAATTCGAGCTGAGGGGACAGCGCCTCGGGCGCTGCCGAGTGCAAGGCCAAAGAGGCTAGTGTCCGACACGACACGGCCGGCAGCCGTGGAGGCAGTGTGGGTGCCATGTCCTATGGTGTCTCGAGGGGATGGATCGTCAAGGATCGGGTCGAATTGTTTGTCAGCTTTGTAAAAGCGAGCTCCAATTAGCTTTCTGTTTTGTTAGGAGAGCGGTGTGTCATGAGAGAGATGAAAAAAAAAAACCAGACAAATAAAGACATAAACTCTACACACAATGGGACGATCACTCATGAGAGATCATCATCATTATCATTATCATCCAAACCTTATCCCGACTAAGAATTGCTTGGTAATAAAGCTGCTCTTGTCCCTCCACCCATCTAGGAGTAAAAGGACATACCACCTTGGCCGGCTCCACTATTCTAAGGTGAGAGGAACCCTTCTCAAAGAAATGCTTCAAACGAGTATTTAAAAAGGGAAAATATCTCCCTACACTTTTTTTTTAAGTTTCATTTTTCTACATACCCAAGGTTAGGTTTCAAAACATATCTAGTGGCATAGAGATCCCAAGTAAAAAAAACATCTTTTTGAACTTTTGTTTGAGCTAAAAAGATAAGGCAAAGAAGGTAAAGTTGGTCAAGAAAGTTAAAAGATATGATACGTGGGATTTCTATGCCCCCAAAGATATTTTGAACTTGGATTTGTTGATAAATGAAACCTAAAAATAAGATATACATATATTTTCCTTTTAAAAAATTAGTGATCCGGATTGATAATCGGTCTATACTGTCTTGGCTCCTTGTTGTTCAAAGGAAACCTTCTGAACATTGAAAACCATGTCGTGGCTTGATAAAGTAAGATTTGGATGCACTAATGTTTAAAATCAAGAATTCAGGTAAGGTGGCGTTTGGGTCCAAAGCTTGAGTCAGGTCTAATAGGCATGGCTGAGTCTCTTAGATACCAGCTTGAGTTTTAACAGAAAAAAATAAAATATTAGGAACATGCCAACTAGGTTCTTATATATTTAGTTCTCGACCAATCTATATAACTCAGGCGAGTTTGAGCCAGACCTATCTAATTTATGCTTATTCATTTTGGACGGCTGACAGTATGCCTAATACAACAACAGGACCATTGGGTTAGTGGCTTGCAGAAGGCAAGAGCTGGAGGTTCGAAGTTTTAATCTTTTTTTAAGTATCGCATTGTACTTTGTTTCGAGAACCATTGCAATTTTTGTTTGTACGAACTCTGTAGGCTTAACTACACTTTACGTGGTTAATTACATAAATGTTTTGCTGGTCTATGGTTTGAATTTTCTTAATCTTTTATTGTTTTGTTTAAGGACCCAGTTTTTATCCGGCCAAGCCCGTAGAAATGCGGACCTCTTAATAAATCTATTTTTTATATCGATTTTAAGACTTAAGTTTTAAGAACATGTAATCTCTAACATGGAGATAATGAATATGAAAAATATGAATAAATAAATAAATTTTAAAAACTAAAAATAATACTTCCAATAAGAAAAAACATTTGGATTGTTAGTTTCCATTGTTTTTAAATGGAACACCTACTTGCATTCATTTTTAAAATGGACATATGTAGAAATGCGGTCCAACCTACATGAAACAATTTTCATTTGTTTAATTTATTGGGTCACATTGCAAATGTCTAGATTAACACATTTGAACCAACGCATCTCCATCCACCTCTTAGTTCTTCAAAGTTTGAAAAAGTTACGAACGGGTCTTGCATGGTTTATGTTTTGGATCCTATTATCTTGAGTTCCTATTTTGTCGAATATTTTTTATTCTACTGTCAATATGAAATCCCAACTTTTTAACCATTAATTTAAACTTCCAATTTTTAAATCACAAAAACACAAAAAAAAAAGAAAAAAGAAAAGGATATGTTTGAGAGTTTTAGAAAAATTCAATTTTCGAACCACTTAAAACATACAAAGAAAAAATAATAATAATTAAGAGTTATATTGTTTGGGAGTCCTAATCGGCCCAATAAATTCTTTTTGTGTTTTTGGTAGTTTTAAAGTTAGAATTTCGAACGGTCCAAAAACATGAGCAATACTTTGAACCACCTAAATACAACAATTTTTTTGTGATTGGGCAATTCATATGTTAAACTCCAAAAACATGAGCAATACTTTGAACCACCTAAATACAACAATTTTCTTGTGATTGGGCAATTCATATGTTAAACTTTCTATTTGGTGATAAAAATACAAAATATAAATAACTAGACTTAAAAGGTAAAATATGACCCAAAATACAGAGGATGCCATAATACCTTTCTTTTGTTTGGATCCAAAATAAAGATAAAGCTCTAGCACACAAGGCGGAAATGATAAATGACAGATGTATGAATGGGCTCAAGGCTAAGTAGACAAAATAGTAAAATGACACAATATGACATCTTAAGTTTGATTTTTATGGCAAGTAATGCAACAAAGTATATAATTTACTTTAGCGATATAAAATTAAATTCACATCCACATGAGAGAGAGAGGCGTACTTGTTGCAAGTGAAATTGGCAGAAGATTGGCAAGTCCCCTTCCATTTACTCGGAGGTGGCCCAAAGCCTTCATCACTGAAGCTCGCAGATTCCGGCCAAATGCCGGTATCAATCACCCCCACCACCACATCACTCTCCCACTTTAGGCTTCTATTAACTGTCTCGGTGAAACCCATAAAATCCCATGATCTCGTCGTATGGAGTTGCTTCTTCTGACTTGGAAAGATAGAAACCACACCTTCCATACCTATAATAAAACCAGGTGTTTTTCATGCATGAATTAACATAAAGAGAAAGCAAGAAGAGAGAGAGAGAGAGAGAGTTTTTACTTTCAAGTTTCTCAATCTCTTGTTGGGTTAGCTTCGCTGCAAATCCATTGAAACTTCTCCTGTAACTGTATACTAAGGATTCTGTTGCTGAGCTGGTAAAACCATAGCATGGGTTTCATGTTAGGGAGGTGGTGCATAAAATGAGAGCTATGATAATGGCCTAATTTTTATCAGATTTTTTTATTCAAAATGGGAGCTCAAATTCTGACCTGCCACTCAGGACTTGTTGAAGGATGCCAAGGTGGAGAGATGCAGCCGAGAAATCCTCTTGAAGACGTTGGCCCAGGTATACAATGTGAACCTGCATCATTGTTACACAGCACAACGCACCATCATCATCTGTCTCTCTACCACACGTGTATGCATCTCTCTTGGACCGACAAGCCTTAAAAAAATATCTTATCGCATGTAATTCTTTGCTTGATTTAAAATGTGATGGACAAGAGTTACTGTAACCTCTGTACTAAAAGTAAATATTTTTTAAATTTAAAAGCTTTCTTTTATGTAAAAAATCTAAAGAAAAAGTGTTATATGCATTGGGACACATTCCTACATTTGTTGCGCCCCCGGCATGAACCATCCATTCAAAGATGGATATAATGATGGTCCTTAGAAAAAAAGTAAAATCAACCGTTTAAATATTTCCTTCTAAAAATGTTAATTTTAGTTTCTATCTTTTTTTTGGTTTTTTTACTCATGAATGATCTCCATGTTCGGAATTACATATTCCTTAAAATTAGGGTCAAAATATATTTTAAAAATAGATTATTAGAGGGGCCACATTTCTACATATGAGTTCGGAAAATCATAAAAACCATGTCCATATGAAAACATAAGAGAAGGTTGAATTCAAATTCTTGAAATTTGTTACACACCCTGAGCCATCAAATTTAACATTTAATAGCTAAGAGTGATTGTGACCTCTTTATAATAATGGTTAATGGTCTCATAGTATTCAATCATATTAATTTTTGAGAAAATTAGAAAAAATCTCCAAGACCATTCTTTTTATGCAACTTACTCCCAATCTATGTTTTTCTCTCACTTTTTTCTAAAAAATACACTTTCTATGCAAATACCCCTAAGGGAAAAAGTTAAATTTTTTTAGATGGAAATGCCCTTCCCGTAAACAAAAATCAATTTGGTCAGATTTGACCTTGACTTTCAGAACTCATTGTCGGAGCGAATCACCGCAGTGCCGGAGCACATGATCCATTGTCGGAGAGCACATACACAGTATTAGAGCGTTGTGACTCCAGATTACACTGCCGGAGAGCACTTACACAGTGCCAGAGCACACATAGATAGTGCCGGAGCACTGTGACTCCAAAGTATTGCACTGCCGGAGCGTACTTAATTTTTTGGGTTTTTTTTTAACTTTTCCTTTAATTTTTCTCCTTTCGCATCAATAAGAGATTTGACTTAAAACATTTACTTTGCCTTTAAAAACCCTCTTCTTTTTCCCCATGCAATAAAAAAACAATCCAAATTACTGATAGAACAAAGGAAAATTGCCTGTCTATCCGCATCAGAAGCCTCAGAACAAGTGTTGAGCAAGACCAGGGTGATGAAGAGGGTGAGAAGCCATGATGGTACGTGTTGCATGCCCATTTCTTGAGGTTTGGGCTCCTTCTTTGCTTCATTGTTCACCTCGAAGCCAATTTATATAAGAAACTGTTTTGCATTCTGGTTTCTGATTTTTATATTAATATTCCCCTTGCTCTTTGCTTGCCTGGAATGTTGATGTATACAACTTCATAAACACCTCTAAAGAGAGAGAGAGAGAGGAGAGAGGGAAGTGTGACACCTCTAACAAAAGAGAGAGAGAGAGAGAGGTGGAGCCGGCTTTTGCCTCGTAGCAACCACCCAGCAATGAAACAAACTTTAACTTGTTCCTAGACGTACAACATTGTAAATGCTTTCGATATGAAACAAACTTTAATTTGTTCCTAGAAGTACAACATTGTAAATGCTTTGGTTATGGAGCCGGCATTCCACATTGCCATCGAACATGTTGTTATCAGATATATACAAAGGGCTGAGCAATGGTGACAACGGGATGAGAAAGCGTCATGATAAAGGATTTTATTTTTGGGTGCGGTTTGTATAGTGCCGAGGCTTTAAACCATTAAATTAGGGCGCACCTTCAAATACTATGGAGAAATATGGTTTTAATATTTAAAATTTTTGTTATAGCTTTAAAATATATTTTTTCTTTAATTATAAAATTCAACGCTTCAAAATAGTGTAGATCAAGCAAATCTATAAAAACCTAAAAATTTTAAAAATTGACCGTCCAAAAATATGTTCCAAGAAGTACTATTTTCAAAACTTGACATCCATTTTTTTCTCATATCCATGCATCTTGATGTCGAGATGACCAATTTTAGGATATTTGAGCATGAAAACAATTTTTTTCTGTGAAATTTTTGAGACGGGCTCTAATTTGATTGTTTGGAGCCTCGGCTCTATATAAACTTTTTCTTTCATTTTTTATTTAGAGGTTCTTCTTGTAATGACTATAGTACCTCTGGGGTGGAGAATCTCTAAGCAATGATAATAATTCTATAAATAAGTCTTTTTATTTTGGATTTTTTAATGATACATCTTAGACTGCCTGATTTTACATTGAACGATTAATAATGATTGTAATTTTCTTATACCGAAAATAAGAGATTGTCTATAAGAGACAATTTTTTTTTTGTACATGGAAGTAACAATCATTTTCACTCATTAAATATCAAATTGGATGGCTTAAGGTGAGTTACAAAGTCCGAAAAAAAAAAATTTGGAACTTTGTATCTATTTAATGACACCCTTACAAACATCAATTTTGAAATTTAAAGGACAAGAATGATTGTGATATCTATGTACAAAAGATAAAATAAAAAGTTTATATAAAGCCGAGGCTCTAAACAATCAAATTAGAGCCCACCTCAAAATTTTTACTAGAAGAGATTGTTTTGATGCCCAAATATCTTCAAATTGATTATCTTGACATCAAAGATGCTTAGGCATGAGAAAAAAAATGGATTTCAAGTTTTGGAAATAATGCATCTTATAACGCATTATTGGATCATGAATTTTCAAGATTTTCAAGTTTTCATAGATCTGCTCGATCTACACTATTTTTGAAGCATTAAATTTTTATATTAAGATAATATATGTTAAGGCTATCACAAAGATTTTCAGTATTGAAACCACATTTTTCAACACTATTTAAAGGCATGCTTTATTTTGATTGTTTAGAGCCTCGGCTCTATACAAACTGCACCAAAGATAAATGGTCTCTTTTTAGACTATTCCCAAAAACAAATAGTTTTATTGTACACATTTCCATATAAAATAAGTTACACACAAAAACACACATATACATATATACACACACTACGTCATATCGGATTGCTGTCCCGATCTAGTTAGGTCTAGGCTGGACCCAGACTTTGACCTTGTTGGGTCTAGATCGAGTGGAACAGACCCAACCAGCTGGGTTCAACAGGCGAGTCCAATCCCAAAGTAGGTTGGATTGACCTAACCTGTTTACCACCCTAGAGAGAAAGAAAGAGAGATTAACACTGGGAACGTAGAGTGGGAGTCTGTGTTAATGCATCAGCGCCCCAAACCACCGATGCCCCAACCCTATTCTCATTCCCAATGAGAATTGCCCCGGACCCGGACATAACCTGAGAAAATGATATGGGACCTAGATCTAGACTCAAAAATGAATTGTGGGACCCGGATCACCTAATTAGACCCGACCCAAAAAATTTCATATCTATGTATTTAAATATATTTCATATATTGGTACCCGAAAATTCGACCCGCTGGGTGTTCGTCAAAATCCGACCCGTTGGGTCAATTTTTTGAGCCATACCAGGACCAAATCGGGTCTACACCTTGGGTCCCGGGTCTATTTCCACCCTTAAATTTGTAGGGTATGTGGCGACAGGGACATCTGCATCCGATGAATGTAATATCTACCCTTTGCTAAATGCACCATTAGCTATATGGACGATGGAGGTTAATCTATTTTTGCCAAAGTTTCTATTGGAGTCCGTCTGGTTGTTGCACCTTATATAATATTGAGCTAGTATGGTTAAACCTTATAGAGTATTGAGCTAGTACATTTAGGCTTATATGGTATTGAGCGAGTACGTTTAGGCTTTCGGTAATGATTTCATGCAACTGTCATTTCATTGCACAGGACCACATGTCAAAACATTTCTAAAAAAAGCAAATTTAGTGAAATGTCAGCCATACCAAAAGATTCTATACTCCTACAGAATTATACTGTCGATTTACTCCCTAAAGTAAAACCCCATCTACAAGTACTTTTAGGACGACTTTGGGGATGTAACATCTTCAACCCGTCAATAGAAATTTTTTCGAACTTGCACTTTCTATGTGCTAAAAAAAAACTAATGCCTCAAAATTCAATAGAGACTGTCAATCCAATTTTTCTTTTTTTCTTTTGAAAATTTACTCATGATTATTAGATGGTTCTCCAAGGAAATTTCCCAAACATTTTACCAAAGGGAATAAATGGATAGCAATGCTCCTACGGCAGCATAGCAAACGTGCCTTCGACCATTTTGGGGTGCTCACCTTGTATCCCCTAATAGATGAGGAACCTCCACTCTACACCCCTTCTTAGAGTTTTACTTGTCGGCAAGCAAAAGCAACTCTACTCGTGATGTAGAACCATATTTTCGAGTGGCTTTAGACCTGCAAAACCCTATTGGATAAACCCTTTTTTTTTCCTTTAGTTAACGAGAATTCTGCATTACTCTTTTATATTCGAAATTATCTATAAATAGATCATTTATCTTTTACACATGGAGGTCACAATCATTATTGTGCCCTTAAATTTGAGAATGAGTGGTTGGAAGAATGTCACTGAATAGACATAAAGTTTCAAAACAAAATTTCTCCAACCATGACTCTCCTCAAACCATCCAATTTGATATCTAGTGAGTAGGAATGACTTTGTCCTCTATGTATAAAAGATAAATGATCTCTTTGTAAACAACCCCTTTATATTTACAAAAAAATAATAGTTAATATGTTTTAAGAGAAGGCCAATAATCATTCCGATATTCATTTACAATGTTCAAATATGACTCGTCAGTGCTTAAAAGATTGATAGTTGGCTGATAAAAAACATGGAAAAATGTCTCTTCACATAAAAGGAAGCCAAAACCATGCAAAATACATTTGCAAAGTTCACTGCTACAGCCTTGTAGGTTAACCATCCTCTTTCAAAGATCCTCTCATAATATAATTTAATATGTGTGTGTATGAGAGAGAGAGAGAGAGAGAGAGAGAGAGAGGCAATCTCCCTCACTAGGCAATAAAAGTCTTTCAAGAGATATTTTTTCAAGATCAAGGGCATACTCCATTGGAAGCCACATTTCTGGGAATTCAGATATACACAAGCAAGGTCATTACGCATCCATATTTTACTCTGCAATTGCACATCGATTGTAAATATGATCATTGCTTGGCAGAAAGCAAACCATTTTCAGAAAATTGAGCACAAGTATCATTTCCAAGATAGTTCTTAAATAAATATTTAGTTAGCATTGAGGTGATTACAAGATGAACATTGTTTGCGTATTATACATGTGCTTGGGCATATATTGTTTCCCTTTGATGTACTATAGTATAGTCTAAGCAGCATGGCATCAGTATGTTGTAAATGAAGCCTTTCAAGTATGAAGATAGTTGGCTGCCATCATCAACTCCAATGTGATTTCAGGCTCGATGTAGAACTCGGTCTCTTTACCACTGTCATAAGTAAAACAATGAGTAGCCAAAGATCCAAGACAATGTACAAGAATCACGAACATAAGACTTGCCAAAATAGTTTTGAAAAAGCAAAATGAGAAAGTGCTTTATCTGAATCTAAATGATGTTTTATTGATGATACCAGAAGAAGACATACATGGATCCCTGGTTTGTAACCATATGTATTTTGTAAAGAATTGGGGGGATCTTTGAAAGGTATTGCGGTGCACATGAATAAAAATGAAGGGTTGTTTTTATATGTCAATTAATTAAGGTAGCTCATCAGATATCTACTTGTAAGTTGTTGAACAGAATGAATAGCAGAATGTGCAGCATTTACAAACATAGATGTCATTGTTTCTTTGAGTAGGTGACTCATAATGGAGTAATTTTTCTGGATGTCTTGTATAAATAAATAAGTTTTTGCTAAATTATAACATACGCCTTTTTGAAGTTCTTAAAAAGCACCACATGCAAGTTGAGCTTTAAATAAGATTTGACTTGAAATGGTAAGTTATATATGTAGGAGTGGCAATTTACAATAAAAAAATGATAATATATGCCACACACACCTGCATACATGCACAAAGAAGTCATACGGAGGTCAAGTTACAACGACAAAACTTGGTACCATGGAAAATTATCACACAACACAAACAGGTAGATATGTGCTCACATGCACAAGAGCAGCATGTGAGAACATAAAAGTATATGAAAGCTTTTGAAAGATAATGGACAAAACAGAAAACAGGAGATTTTTGGTTAAAATTGACAAGGAAAACCCTAAATGTACTAACAGCATACATGCTATTGTCAAACTAATGTAAACTAAACTGTCCGTTTCTCAGTTCATGAATGTCACAAATCAAAATAATGAAAGAGCACACGCATGTATGATCCCATACTATTCACCAGGCATAATACACAATCCATCATGCATCAACCATTCATGAAGGAAGACATGTCAGAGTAAATAAAACAATCTAGACAATCGAGTCACAATCACAAATAAAATGAACGAGCATAATGCTTCCAAATTTCAACTAACCAGACCAAGGCTTAAGAAAATGGATCAGTGACCTAGGTCGTCCATCTAAAAAACTGGTCTGTATCGGCAGATCGGTGATCCGGTACATTGATCTGGCCAAGTGAATCGGCCAATTAAAAACAAAAAACGGTCAATAAAAAAAAATAGAGAACAAGAAAATCGAAAAAAATATTATAAAATAAATGGTGGGGCTAGTTTGGGCCAGTTCTCTGACAGAATCGGAACCAGACAGATTGTAGTGGGAACCGGCTGGTTCCTGATATTTGGTGGGAACTAGACCAGTCCCACCGATCAACGATCCAGATTAGACGATTCTGATCCAGTTCACCATTTTTTAAAACCTTGAATCAGACTAAGTATGACCATGGACCACCATCATGTTCATAACCATCACCTTCTTATCCTCCCCTCTTCTTGTCTTTGTCAAATGGCGCTCATCATCGAGTATATATCCTCAATTCACATTTCACACTTTCCGTTATTGATCTATTAGTGCCAAAACCTAGCTCATGTCTTCAACAAAATATAATTAGATCAAATATATAAGGATAACTTGGTACATTTCAAATGCATCTCCTTTAATCTAGTTTCAGTGGATATAGACAAGATTATTCAGATTTCTCTAGTTCGCTGTTCTAATTACATTCAAAACTCAATGAGGTCGATGTTCCAATTACATTCAAAACTCAATGAGGTCGATGTTCCAATTACATTCAAAACTCAATGAGGTGCATGTTGGTCATCAAACACAATCACAATGCACTAGCAGGAGGGGATGACCATTGTTTAAGTTTGCACATTTGTATATGTGTGCAACAAGGGGCACCTTTGTCTGTCTTAATTATTTAAAGCATACATCAGAAATTTTTGTGTGAAATAAAGGCCTCTTTATCAATCTCTATTATCACATTTGCATATATCCAATAAAGTACTTTGCAGCCCAACTAGAGTACTCCAGTCATTTTGGTGTGAATATATTGTATTTTTGGGAGTCAATCCCTCATTATCAATAATGAAGATGTTCAAAATTCCTCAAACTTGAAATCCATCATGCAGCTGAAAAACTCGAGTATAAGAAAAAAAAATATCATCACAATCATCAACCGAGACTTATCCCGGCTATACGAATTGTATTATGTCATTCTGCTCTATCAAGGGCCATGCCCTCAATAAGAACATAAATCAACATATCTTATCTCGCTCCTTCCAACCATGTCCTTTTGAACCTCCCCCTTTCGTTTAGCCTTCCACTTGAATCGAATCGCACCTCCTAACAAGTACGGTATTAGGTCAACATTGCGCATAGTCAGCCCACCCAAGTCCAGTTTCCCTCATCTTTTCCCTACTAGAGCCCAACTAAGTTCCCTCGAATGCATCCATTCTCAATTCTATCCTTTCTTTCTTGCCACTCATGCATCTCAACATCCTCATCTCAGCTACATTCATCCTATGGGTATGTTATTTCTTGACCACCCAAAATTTCATCCCATAAAAGAATGGCTAGTCTTACCGTGGTTTTATAGAACTTCCCCTTCAGTTTCATTGGTAATGCAGGGATCACATAAGACTCCACATGCACAACCAACTTCACCCACCCAGCTCTAACTCTATACACGACATCTTCCTCAATCTCTCCATTCTTCTAGATTATCGACTGGTCCCTACATCAGGCCTCTTTTGACTGCCACGGTAGCTTCCGGATCCTTGCACGAAGCTGCTAACCCTCGACATATCCCTGACCCTCCTGGGTCACTATATGGATGCCCCCGATGTCCTCCAAAAACCTTTGAATATAGATCCTACCAGCCCCCTGCTTATGCTCCAGGGGTGCCTTACCCAGCAAGATCTCGATCTCCTCCATAGGAGATTGGTCCACAGAAGGGGGTATGCTTAGAACGGGCTCCCCATTGCTCCTAACCCCAAAAATACGAGTGGCATCCTCCAGAGCGGGAGCCAACTCCCCATATGGCAGAGGGATAGTGCCGTCTCTAGGAGAAATGTATGGCAGAGGGTGCTGATAAGGGCCAAATCTATAGAGGGAATGGACAGATGCGACAAATCTCCCATAACCCAATCTCCATCAAAGGGAGACAATCTTTGGGCCCGTCCTCTCACTTTATATAGGTCGCTGGTAGTATCAATATGCTTAAGCTGAGCAGTACAAAAAAAAAAGAGAGAAAGAGAGCATAAGTGAGTGAGCTATTTCCTTTCCCAGGATATCCTAGGGCCAAAGGAGAACACGAACCAAAGTTCGAACTTTGTCAGCATGCGTCTCTGTCCCAGAAAATTTCAAGATGAGAGAGTAAGACCGAAAAGCGGTCTACAGGAACAGCCCTAGGGCAAGGGCCTTAAGTCCAGACAGGTATGTGTCCTAGAACTGTTTCAAAGCAGGGACAAGTAGCAAGTCAACCCTGAGAAAGTCCCTCACTCTAACCAAACTAATGCAAATCAAGATCATATGGATTTAGTATTTTTTATTTTTCTCAAATATTTGAGGACTTAATTATTTCTTTATTTTTTATTGGTATATTTTTTTATCTTTATTTTTATTAGGGTTAATTTGTTAGAGATAGGATTAGTCTAGGATTCTTTGGGTTAATTTGATAAGTTTGTTTTTTTTTTTAAGTGAACCCATTTATTCAAAATAAGAATTTTTTTTAAAAGAGTTGAATCCGTGCTTATAGAGTTGAGTCTATGCTTAAAGAGTTGAAGGAGTTGAACCTTCTAACTAGAAGTTATCTTTATGGAAAGGATAAGTTTGTAGGTTCCTTTTATAAGGTTAGTTGTTGATGTCGTGGGTAGGAGTTGCATTAGGTGGGAATAGGCAGTAATCTATTGGTAGTTATCTTCTTTTACTAGTTGTCTTTAGGTTTGTGAAAGCAAACTCCTTAAAAGGAGCTCGTGAATTGCAATGGAAAAGTGATGTTTGCATATCATGCACAGAGAGAGAGAGAAAGAGAGGCCCTTTGTGAGTATTTCCTTTCTTCCCTCTTGTGCTTGTGGGCCCATAGCGAAGGACTCGGATATGCACATTTTGCTTTCTTCTTGCCTGTCGGGAACAATACAAGTCCGACCAGGCAATAAAAGAAGGTCCGCAGGTGGAGCTCAGAAGGCACTTCGGCCTCAATTCAATTCAAAACTTCAAGATTGATCCACTCGACCCTCGAGGGGAATCGCAGCCCCAGGAAATGCCGACCCACCAGAGCATGATCATCATTCCCTACGGATAGATGATAAGGGGTGTCAATAAGTCGTAACCACGAGATGCGAGCCAACTCCTCCAGTGTGAGTGTGGCTTTGCCAGATGGGAGGAAGAAGGTATTAGGGAAAGGATTAAATCGCTCGGCCAACGCCTCGAGAAGATTGAAATTCACATGAGAAACAACCATTTAGAATACGCCCATCATATATAGCACGGTCATCGAGACCGTTCGCTCCACCCAATCACGAGAAACATTTTACCGCTCGCAGAACCAGGTTGGAATGAGAGGAAAGCCCTGAACCCGATGAGACCTTTCCCCGGCTATGATGGAATGTGCCACGTGGTCAGGGAAACCTTTCAAGAAGGGTTGAGATTTGCTAAAAGAGGGAATGTCTTCTTCTCTAACAATGGAGATTGACCTGTCGATGACCGAACATTTTAGCAGGGTTTTGGTATAGAAAGAATGGGAGAATTTGATTGGTAGAATTCGGTCTCAAGTCGGATGGGGTGGCCCGAAGGACAGGACACCTATTTACAGGCACAAGGGGGTCTGGAAAAAAATCTGGGTCAAGATCTTTCAACGTTACCACCAGTGGCGTTGGCGTGGCCACCACCAGAGTCAAAAGTAGGTCAAGTTCCCTCCAGATTTGACAGATCCCAAGAGTCCCGAGACGCATAATCGAAATTTGGAGCCCCTTTTCCCGACGAGGCAATTAGCAACGTGGCGGCAACAGGCGAAAAGTGACCAAAAAGCCCCTCAACTTTGATGACTGCACATAAGGTGTTGGCACTAGCACCAATAGCGTAGCTCTGATTTCTGCCCTGAATGGTACCTGATTCCCCTGGAAAGACCCGAAAGACCTAGGAATCCTACAGACATCAGCATGGGACACCAACCTGCCAAAGGCATAAGTTCTCTCGCACACAGTATAACTGAATCTTAACTACCCTAACGGGACCACCGCAGTGCATGCTTGGGGCAGCATATCACGGCACGACAACCACTACTTCAGCAGATCGCCACGTCCATCACTGCATGACGTTAAACTGCTAAGCTAACTCCGTGGTCGCATAAGTTAAAACTACGTGACCACATCGTTTTCAAAATACCTATTTTTCAAAAAAATTATGTTAACTGCCCACATTGGGTGCCAGACTATTTATACGCGAACTTTCTGCAAAAATAATATTTCTGCCTGATTTCTCATTTAAACTCGTCGATCAGATGCATAAAATGGGGTTCTATCAAATTATGGACCACGAAAGAAAATTGAACCTACAATTGCTTCTTTGGTGGTCAATCAGCCGTGCCAACTAAAACTTGCCTAAAAATCAAAACAAAGATGGAAGTTTTAGAAAATTGAATAAGAGAAAATACGGGGAATTTGGAAAACATCTAAGAGATCGAACAACAAAATAAAATAAATAATAGAACTAAAAAAAGAGTAAGGATAGTAGACTTATCTGGGGCGAAGCCAGGTCCACTGACCTGGCACCAAGAGTTAGGAGCGCGGGTCAGAGTTTGTCGATGCAAGGGGACCATTCCCATTATCGTCAGAGTTTTGCACCAAAGAAGGTCGATTCAGTAGTTGTTGTAGAATCGGAATGGGGCCTTCGCAAGGTCTCGGTATGGTTTTTGAAGTCCGGTCTCCCTCTCACTGATCCTTGTATGGATTTGTGTATGAATGCGCAAGTGAAGGAGGTGAGAGGGAGAGTAGGTTTGGGCTTGTTCGTGGTGAAAATCCATAGAGTGTGGGTTAATGGGAGTGTGCATAAAATAAAATAAAAAATCAAACCAATAAGGGAGAGGTAAGAGAGGGAGAGGAAGAATGAAAGAGAGGGATGTTGGGAAGAGAAGCGGCGGTGCAGAGATGGGAATGGGGCGTGCCTTGGAGAGCATGTTGAGTAAGTGAGCGGGAAATAGGTTGAGTGAGTGAGAGAGAGAGAGGTGTGGGTGTGCAATGATGAGGACGAGAGAGGTGTGTTGACTTTTGAGGAGGGTGAGAACATTGGTTCGTGTGAGGTAATGGGGAAGGGAGATTCAAAGGAGCAGGCGGGCCCACCTGTTTTAGGGTTTGAAAAGAGAGAGGGAAATGTTGGTAAGGGAGAAAGTGACCAAGGGAAAAAGTGGAACCATGTGGGAGGAGAAAATGAGGGGACTCGGAAAAGCCAGTGGAGAGAGAAAGAGAGGGACATTGGGAAGAGGGAGGAAATAAGTGGAGAGAAAGAGAGGAGTGGGAAGAGAGAGAAAGAGAGGGATATTGGGAAGAGGGAGGAAATGAGTGGAGAGAGAAGGGCGAGTGGAAAGAGAGAGATGGAGAGAGAAAGAGAGAGGGACGCTAGGAAGAGGGAGGAAATGAATGGAGAGAGAGAAGGGGGATTGGGAAGAGAGAGAAGGAGAGATAGAGAGAGAGAAAAATAGGGAGAAAGGATTAAAGTATGGAACATGGGATAGGATGAACTAGGGTGTATTGTGATAGTTTGGCCCCTAGTGTGATTTAGGTTAGAAAATGATTTTTTTTTATAAGGCAAAAATTAGAATTTTGGCTGGAGAGGGTCTAAGCCAAATTCCTAGGATTTCAGGCATTTTCAGTTCCCTAGAATTTCCTCAGTCGAAAAATGGGGTGTCTACAATTTGGTTTTTTGGAGTCATATATATTCACAAAAAACACAATTGCACACACACGGAAAGAGACACACAGGGCAAAGTTGACATCTTCTTCTAAATTGTAGAGTATTGCAGCTTGAAAGAATTGCAAGAAATAACAGTGAAAACTCAAGCAATGGGAGATTTATATTTAAGAATCAATTATTTAGAAGTTCACTAAAGTTTAGAAAAATGAAATGCAGGATCTTATGGAAACTGCACAACACATATCACTCCACCCCAATAAAAGGTGTTCACTCATATCAGTCCAGAAATAGGCTTAAAATGAATGGAAGTAAAAACACAAGAGTTAATGTAGTGAACCAAAGGGTCTAAAATGGGTGGTGGAGCTGCAACTTCATCATTTTAGGGCGGGTTTGATTGTCAAATGTCATCAACTAATGTTTCCTTTCAAAATGTAAATGACCGAACTACAGTTCAATTAGTTATCATTTTCTATCTAGTATTGTTTGATTGTTCCAATATGAAGTGCACGTAGTGGCAGCAACGCAATAGTGGTGGTGATTACGGTATGGTGTTAGGGCTAGCATGATGGTAACAGTGCAATGGTGGTGGTGATGGTGACAGCAGAGGAAACTGAGGGTTGTGGTGGTAATGATGGGGGAGGAGCAATGGTGGTGATGTTGGTGGCTCAGTGCAATAGTGATGGTGGTGGTGGTCGAGTAGTGGTGGCAGTGGTGGAGCATTGGTCATTGTAGAGGAGGTGGTGGTGGTGGTGGTGGTGGTGGTGGTGGTGGTGGTGACGGGGTAGAGAGAGACAGAGATATACACATACACACACACAGGGGAAGGTGGTGATGGAGCACAGAGAGAGAGAGCAGCATCAATGGAGCAACCACTCCAAATGGTTTTGTCACAATTGGGGGCCCAAATTGTAATAAATAGATTCCAAAGTGCAATTTTGAAAATCAAACACTACTATAGGGTCAAATGTAACCAGCCAAATTGTAGGTTGGTCCACATTACAGGTTGCCCGGATCGCCTGGAAATCAAAGGGGACCCTTAGTGGGCTTCAACTATGGGAATATTTGATCAACCATCTGAAAAATAAATATGGCCCATAGTAATCCCTACCCACCAAATGAAACACCCTAAACAAATGTTACACAATTCCGTATAGGGTAGTGTTTGCATGATACTCCAACCTACCCAGACACCATATGTGCTATCTCAAAAACCATCTTTTTGATGATTAAGGACCCCAAAACCATTCTAAGCCCCTGCTAATCCATTTATGTCATGGAATAATGTTTTTGGTGCTCCTAAACTTGTGCAGATCTGATGACTCTAGTGTCAATTGAAATGCATGGTCTTAACACTAGATTCTATAGCTGAAGAACTCTTTGAAGCATGTCTCCACTTAGTCACAAGTAATTGACCCAAGAGCCCTTTAATTTCTTCTTATTTTATTACCTAGCAAATAGCTAGGCACATCTTTTATAGTGCGTGGCCTCTTCTAGACAACCACATACAGGAACATTGATTTCATTTTGTTACAGTACGTATGGTGCAAAATAAATAAAAAAATTTTATAGCACAAAAAACAGAAAAGAATAGAACTGATCTCATGCATGTAGAAGAGAGTAAAAGTTACTACAAAGATGTGGAATTATAAAAAATGGGGGAGTTTAGAGACAATCCCATCAAATGCCATATTCCTAGATCACAGGTAAGAGTTTGGCCGATGTGTCACTATATAAATAGTACTTATAAAGAAACAAAAATTGAATCACATCACATATTGGAAAAGCAGATTCATTTTTATACTAAAAAAAACAAACATCTCATTGACATAAGAAAGAACAAGAAATCATATTAACAAAGAATTTCAAAGAAACTGGGATGGATTAACCTGCAGGAGATACACGATACAGAATAAGAAAAAAACATTCAAGCTCTAAGATAAGAATAAAATGGGGATTATACAGACCTGGCAAACTGCAAGGACCAGTAAAAATACTGGCATACTTTCTCCAGAACGGGGGTGCTGATCTCTGGAAACTTCACCTCTCCAAGTTGTGTTTCAGTGAAACTACCTAGAAATAAATAGAGGGCGCCTCAGATAAGCCCTAAATCGAACTTGAAAAGGAATTGAGAACATTAATCCTAACAGCAGAACAATGACAAGAGTTTTTTAACTGGGAAAGAACAGGGCGAACGGAAAGGTTCAAACATAGCAGAATCAGATGCTCAAATTGTATAGAGAAGCCAAAATCAAATGATAAAATGGAAGATTAAGGAACAATACGGAGACAGAGGACAAGGCCCCAATGTCTCGAAGGGAAAAGAAGAGGGTGAAACTAAATATTCAGAAATATAGAAATCAATGATAAAATGGGAAAGATAAGAGACAATCCAAAGAGAGAGGACGAAGGCCCCAGTTTCTTGAAGCAAACAGAAGAGGAAGAAAGTAGAAATATAAGAACACCAAAATCAAATGATAAAATATGGGAACCTGAGGAAGAGAGCATGTTCCTGAGAGTATTGGAAACGGAGGCGGCCTTCTTATCGATCACAAATTCGAATCCCTCTGCACTAATCAGCTTCACGGTGTCCTCCTTCCTCATTTTTTTCCTCAACCACCCACAAAAACAACAACTAATCGATGATGATTAAGAACAAGGACCGAACTAGAGAGAGATGAAAAGCTGAAAAGGGATTCCATGCAATGACAGTATTTATCTTTCTTACAATAGAACCCAAAATGTCAAATTGGATAGATTAGGATTTGCGACCAAGTTGGAGAATTTTATTGGGAATTTACGAAAGATATACTTTGGTTTTCGCCTAATTGAAAAAAAAAAACCAAAAAAACAAAAATAACTTTAATTTTTATAAGTCTCTTCCCCACTTTTTTTTTTATATCAATATTAGTATTTTTTATCAAAATAACCTTGATAATACTTATATTACTTAAATGACTACCATGGCTAAACGAAGTAATGATAAATTTAAACATTACAACGCTTTAAATACCGTAATGCTTAAATTTTGAGTATGATGTGGCTAATGAGGGAGAAAGAAACTCAGGGAGCATTATGATTTTTAAAGTTGGTTTTTAAAGTACTATAATGCTTAGCTTGATCATTACGGTAAAATACTGTAATGTCTAGCTTGGTCATCACAGTACGTAAAGTGCTATAATGCGGTAGTTATTACGGTAATATGATTACTCTATTTTAATATAAAAATTACCAAAATTAAGGAAAAATAGTGTTGACGAAGTTTATGAAAGTTGAGTTTTTTTTTTCAATTAGACTAAAATTAATGTATATTTTTTATAATTTCCTTTCTTTCTTTTTTTTAATCGACTCCAAGTGAGTCACACTTTCAACAATCTAATTTAGAATCTTTCAAATTTAACAGATAAAAGTAATTAGGACCTCCACATATTAAAAGTAAATAGTCTCTTTATATATTTTTCCTTAAAGGACACCTCAAAAACCTACTAAAATATATAATTATAATACTTCAAAACCCACTAATCAATCATCTTGACCTCAAGATATATACATATAAAAAAAATTGATTTTAGGTCTTGCAAATAGTACATCTTGTACTGCATTAGATGGATTGCCCATTTTTAAGATTTTTTAATATTTAGAGATGCATGCGATTTATACTATTTTTAGAGCTTTAAATTTCTCGATTAGAGATGAAAACAAGTTTTTAGGCCATTACAAGGTTTTTTGGCATCAAAACGACATCTTTTAGCATAATTTAGAGGTATGCCTTACTTGGATTGGTTAAAGTTACTGCCTTATACAAACTACACTCATTAAAAAATAGTGTCCATTGTAATACATAAACTAGCCCATTTAATTTCAAGTATCTATATGGAAGAGCTGTCATATTTTGAGCTATAAAGTTTATGATCGGTGATAGAAATAAGTTTGAAAGTCATTATAAAATTTTCTCATGCCCAATGTTCTTTAGATGAAGTTTTGAAGTGAGGCTTTATCTAGATGAGGTTTTAAGGTGAGGCTTTATTTTATTTTATTTATAAAACTTGAGGCTCGTACAAAAGGCATCTTTTGTTATGGAATGGCTCTCACTTTAAGCCTAGTCAAGGCCACATCACTTCAATTGCAAGTGCAAGTGAATGGGATTAGAATATAGTTTTTATGAGTTCGCGGATTTATCTATTCATGTTAATCCTCCCTCTATAATCCTTCCTCTATAATCCATTTAGATCTAAACTTTTTAATCTAGACAATGAGAATAGTGAGCATGAAAAAATAAATAAATCTGAAATTTTAAAATAGTAATTTTAGAATTTTATTTCCTTTACATTTTAGGTCGACCCTCTCTTTTGCCCGTCCATCTCAAAGATGGACATTTGTTGCAACATTGGACACGCGTCTCCATCCGTGCCCGTGGATTTTTTATGTGTCCCTTGTAGGAGTAAATTTTAAGGTAGAAATGCAACCATCAAATTTTAAGGTAGAAATGCAACCATCAAATGTTACGATTGTGATTAATTGTGACCACTTTGTATCAAATATAAATAGTTTCATTATATATTTTTTTATAAAAATTACACCAAAATAAATGCATGAAAAACTTATTTTTTTTAAAATTACGTAATCCCAAATTTTCATATTAAGCAAACCCTTCCAAAGAGGACTTCTGCCAAGGAAACTAGTAACATGCCTTGGACATGATAAAACCCTAAAACCAAAGTCAAAAGAGTGACATTTCAGAAGAAATGTCCACATGGGTTTCCTTTCTTTACTTCGCCCCATATCTACTGATATGAAAAAACCTTTCGTTGCCCTCTTTCCCGCGCTGTTCTCCTCTTCTCCCCCAATTCGACCGTTGGACCACGCCCATTTGAATCTGAATCAAGAATGCCTCAACCTTTTGGCAACATGTACCAGCATGACCCAGCTCAAGCAGATCCACTCTCGCATGATCCGAACCGGTCAAGACCAAAGGAGCTTCACCCTCAGCAAATTGATCGAATTTTGTGCTTTTTCGAATGAGATTGATTATGCTTGCTTTGCTTTCAACCTCATTGATAACCCAAATATTTATCTATGGAATGTTATGATAAGATTACATGAGCAAATAGCCATTAGAGATGAACCCATTTGGCTTTACAAGCAAATGAAATTGGAAAACACGAGGCCGGATGACTTTACTTTCTCTCTCATTCTAAAGAGTTGTGCGAGGTTAGCTGATGCGGGGCAAGGGGAGATCATTCATGGAGACGTTTTGAAAAGTGGGTTTCAATCAGAGACTTTTGTGAAGACTGGTTTGATACATTTTTATGTAGTTTGTGACTGTTTGGAAGATGCCCTACGATTGTTTGCTGAAATTCATAATAGAGATTTGGTGCTCTGGAGCACTATGATTAGGGGTTATGCTAAAGCAAGAAGGCCTGATGATGCATTGAATCTGTTTCGGAAGATGCAAATTGCGAATGTGAGGCCTGATAAAGTCACACTGGTGAGCATCCTCTCCTCTTGTGCTCAATTGGGTGCTTTGGATTTCGGCAGATGGGTTCATGCATACATAGAAAAGCACAATTTTTTGCCAAATATTTACATAGAGACTGCTCTCATAGACATGTACCTGAAATCTGGGTGCTTAGGTAGCGGACACGAGGTATTCAATAAAATGGCTCAAAAAGATCTATCTTCATGGAATGCCATGATCATTGGACTTGCACTGCAAGGCCATGCGAAAGATGCAATCGAGGTGTTTCACGATATGCAAAGAAATAATATCAAACCCGATGAAATTAGTTTTGTTGGTGTTCTTTCAGCATGTAGCCATGCCGGTCTCATTAACGAAGCTGGGGATTATTTTTACTCAATGACTAATCATTATGGTATCAAGCCTGAGGTAGGTCACTATGGGTGCATGGTCGATCTCCTTGCACGAGGGGGACTACTTAAAGAAGCTCAAGAGTTCATAAAAGCCATGCCTATTGAGCCAGATGCTGGTATTTGGGGCTCTTTGCTTAGTGCATCGAGAATTCATGGAGATCGAGAGTTAGCTGAAACTGCAATGAAACGCTTGATTGATCTGGAACCGGAGAATAGCGGAAATTATGTGCTCTTATCAAATATGTATGCATCTAGTGGGAGGTGGAGCGAAGTGGCAGAGATGAGGAAGGTGATGAAGGATAGGGGGATTCAAAAGAGGAGAGGGTGTAGTTGGATTGAGGTGAATGGATTTATTCATGAATTTGTGGTGGAGGATGAATCACACCCATTTTCTAAAAACATTTATTGGATGTTGAATGATATCACAAAGGAGTTATGGTCACATGGGTGTGTGTTAGATGAAGGGTAAGAGAAAATATTCCTCCTTTCTTGGTAGAGTACGAAGGTACATGTAGGGAATAGGGTTCTCAGAACCAATACACCACCATCTATGTTTATTGGAGGACACTGTTTTGTTGAGTTGTTGCCCACTTTTTTGGCAGTTTCGAGGAACAATTTCGACGACTTTAGCCATGAATGGTATGGAATGTGGATGTTGGGTATGATTACCTAAGTTCTATACTCTTGCGAGTTGCGGTTACCATGCCCTTTATGAAACTCCAAGCATCATCAAAAGAAAGCTCTATCAAAAGGCAAACGGAAAACTTTTTCTGTTAACATGCTCTTTTAGGTGTTTCGCGTTAACATGCTCTTGCGAGTTGCGGTTACCATGCCCTTTATGAAACTCCAAGCATCATCAAAAGAAAGCTCTATCAAAAGGCAAACGGAAAACTTTTTCTGTTAACATGCTCTTTTAGGTGTTTCGTGGCAACGATTTCGGAGCAAGAGCGTGATTACCTTGGAAGTGTAAGGTTCCAACGTTGGCTGAGTTCTTTGAGAAATAAATTTTGTAAAATTTAGTTATTTTCCTGTGGTATTTTATTTCAATAAAATCAAATAATTAGTGTTTATATGACACTGCGTTTTATCCATTTTTAGCATAGCGAGGATCCTGAATAATCTAAAACTAAGTCCACCTACCTTAAACCTTAGATGGAGGGCAGGGTGTAGATGCATCCATGGACGCACCTATGAATCTTCCAAAACTTGGAGATGGATTCTGGATCCATAATGATATGGTTCGATTGAGAATCTGGAAAAAAATTGAATTTGAGCTTCAAATAAGGCTCATTTTGATTGTTTCTTTTTTTCACCCTTTAAAATTTATCAAATCTACATTATCCTTTGAGTTTCAAGTTTATCAATCTGAGGCATAAATGAACTTTTATGAGTTTGCGACGGTGTATCTTCATGCACAATTATATGGTAAGACTACTGATTCAAAACCTACCAATGGCGGTCGAGAATCATAGATCTGGATCAGGACACACTGGTTCTCGAAAAGTTTAGGAACTAATCTGACTCATCAGTAAATCGATGGTTTCCTTAGAGAATCAGGTGATCCTGTCAGGGAGCCAAGCTATCCAGACCGAGCAGATCGCCTTGTCCCCATATATTACATTTTTTTTTTATTTTTTACTTTTTTATTTTTTTTTCGAAGTTTTATATATTTTTTTGAACATTTTCACCCCAAAGTCGCAAACGATAGATAATGAAACCCAAAACCATAAGAATTACCCGTTAAAAATGACCGTAAAATTTGGACCATTTCTCGATTTGTGCATGTCATCCTTGTGAAGGGGCCATGCTAATTTGCACTAGTTTCCGGGATTGACAATTGATGTTTTGGACCAATTGCCAATTTGCACCGGTTTTCGGGATGACAGATTCACCTAGCTAATCCGGGTTTTTAAACACTGAATAAAACTAATTAGGTGGCCGGAAGTGTGACATTGATGGGACTTAAAAATCCAATAGAAAATATTTGGAGCTTTGTGACATACTCTAAGATATGTGATGACCTAAATTTTTCTGAAACTGAATAATAATAATAATAATAATAATAATAATAATAATAATAATAATAATAATAATAATAATAATAATAATAATAATAATAATAATAATAATAATAATAATAATAATAATAATAATAATAATAATAATAATAATAATAATAATAATAATAATAATAATAATAATAATAATAATAATAATAATAATAATAATAATAATAATAATAATAATAATAATAATAATAATAATAATAATAATAATAATAATAATAATAATAATAATAATAATAATAATAATAATAATAATAATAATAATAATAATAATAATAATAATAATAATAATAATAATAATAATAATAATAATAATAATAATAATAATAATAATAATAATAATAATAATAATAATAATAATAATAATAATAATAATAATAATAATAATAATAATAATAATAATAATAATAATAATAATAATAATAATAATAATAATAATAATAATAATAATAATAATAATAATAATAATAATAATAATAATAATAATAATAATAATAATAATAATAATAATAATAATAATAATAATAATCAGGGAAATGACTTTGTGAGACCTTCGGTCACGCCCCAAGAATTTATAATACTGATATTCCTAAGATGTGACAGTCAAAACATATATACATCTCTTGATAGGACAAATTTACAATGGCGAATTCTTACAAAGTAACAAAAGAAAGTTTAAGCACAACTACAATATCTTTCAAAGTTGATACTGACGAGCACTCAAAATGAAACCGCAGTTATTCTAAAAAAAACAATTTCCATAGTTTGATGAGTTTGGCTACTCAATAAGTGATCATTATAATCTTAAAAATAATCATGGTTGAAAGATATCAATATTTTAAAAAATGAGATCTATTAACAGAAATGCATGAACACTTTCACTTTAAAAAATGCATAATTAAGTATAATCCGAATAATTGAAATATATATAACATTCTAACGGCAGTACATAATTCAAATGATTTCCCAAATTAACCTACTGGCGTCCTAAGTAGGTCACCTATATACCCCATCAGCGTCCTGATTAGTCCACTTAATCCCTATCGGTGTCCTAGATAGGTCCACTTAATCCCTGCAGGTTTACCTATATTTCACTGGCATCCCGGATGAGTCCACTTAATCTCTACAGGCATACCGGATAGGTCCACTTATACCTCACCGGCGAACCGGATGAGTCCACTTGCATACTTAAAGTATTTCTAAATCTCTTTAAACATTCGAAAGCAGCAATATCATATACTCAACATATCACTAAAATTATTAATATGAATTTCATTGACACCATTAATAACAGTCACTTTCAATAACATTTCAAAAATAACCAGTCAAATATTTTTGGGCTCAAATTTAGAAAGAGAGCAGTTTGTAAAGATATTCTAGCATAATTACCAATCTAATATGCATAGAAAAACTCATATAGAAATTCAAGAATACGAAATTATCACAATTTATGGGATGTCAATTCGCAAATAAACATTTCATAGACAATGCTATAATCAATTGCAAAAATATCAGTTTTCAAATAATAAGACAATCATTTGCACATGAATTTTACAATGTCTAAATATTCAAAAACAGTAGAAAGAAATCTCACAATTTTACCAAAAGCAGAAATATCACATTTATTTCTAATAATTTTACAGTATCTAAAATTTTCTAACAATAGACAAGAAAAATAAATAAATTTATTTCTAGGAATTTACAGCATTTAAAATTTCTAATATAGATAAAATATCACAATTTTATTAAGAAGATTATTTTCCAAAATAATGAGGTCGCTTGCACATAAAATTTATCGTGCCTAAAATTCATGATAATAAGCAAAAGTAATTATTTCATTTCATTTTTAAAAAGAATGGATTATTTTTCAAGATAATGAAGTCACTTATCTAAAATATTTGAGAGTGAACTTCCAATAAAAATTCGGCTTGAGAGAGGAGCTCACTGTGTTTCGACTAAAGAGAGAAAGATCTCAAAAGTTTTATAGGGTGGGAGTCCTCACCTCTCTTATTTAAATTCGTAAGACATATTATTATATTATCTTATTAAGCTCCACCTCATACATGAGGTGTGACAATACTATTAAATGTGAAACCTTTGAGGCCCACGTCAACTAAAAGACGTGGTAAAGGAAAGGAAAAAATTAACAAAAGTGGTGATGGTCTTTAAGGACTATAATACTTATATGAACTATTACACTATAAAGATTTATTTATATATATATATATATATATATATA
This sequence comes from Amborella trichopoda, assembly GCF_054954075.1. NCBI lineage: Eukaryota > Viridiplantae > Streptophyta > Magnoliopsida > Amborellales > Amborellaceae > Amborella > Amborella trichopoda. The sequence goes on along the minus strand of NC_142343.1, from coordinate 3,898,227 downwards.
TATATATATATATATATATATATATATATATATATTGAAAGTTTAGGATTGTTACACCCTCCCACCCCAATGTGTGTAGACCCTAAATGATCACCTTAAATTTAGCATAGATATCTAAAAAAGTCAAGTCTCACACTTATGTGATAATTTTTCTAAAAATCTGTACCAAATTTAATGGTGATCCTTTAGAGTTCTACACACATGGGTGTAAGAGGGTCTCATAGGATCATTACTCTAATAATAATAATAATAATAATAATAGGGCAAGCTTTCTATGCTTCCCTTACAGCATAGAAATTATTTTTTCTCCCTTATCCAACCATCTATTCTGAATGGACCCAATCACAATGTCACGTCTCTACACTATTTTAGTTTTAATTTTTTTTTCTATAGACTATTTTGACACCAAATTTTGGGTGTCCATTCCTCTATTAAACTCGCACTAGCAAATAATATAAAAAAAATATTTTCAATAAAATAAAATGATCAAAATACCTTTGAAAATATAGAGGGGTATTTTGATCATTATATTTTATCAAAAATTTATTTTTAATATTTTTTTATAGGTGTGACCCAATGAGAAGATGGCACGTATCAAATTTCATATTCATAAAATTTATATAAAAAAAAACTAAAAATATATATATTTTGAGACGTCAGATCTAAGATTAAACGGTGAGTGGCTCTCTTGATCAAAATTGGACAGCTAGATGGTAGGGGGAGGAAAAAAATTCCATGTTGTAGGGGAAGTATAGAAATCTTCCCATAATAATAAAAATAGTAATGATAATAATATATGAGTAATGATCCTATGAGACCCTCTCACACCCATATGTAGGATCTCAAAAGATTACCATTAAATTTAGCGCAGATCTATAGAAAAGTCAAGTCCCACACCCATGTGATAACTTTTTTAGAGGTATGTGCCAAACTTAATAGTGATCCTTTGGGATCTTACACACATGGGTGTAAGAGGGTCTCATAGGATTAATACTCAATATAAAAATAATACAAAATACTTATATAAAAATAATAATTTTGAATGAGAGTTCATTGTGTTATTAATACACCATAAGGACTATTCTCTTTATCTTTTTTGATATGTTTGGAAAGAGGCCTTATTATTTTGAAGGATGATGGAGAATGTTAGCCTTTTGCTATATAAAATGTTTCAAAATAATTTTTTTATTTTTAAAATTTGGTGCTAGTATATTTTTATAGTATGGACCTATGTGATGTTTTACCACCTGCAACCCAACAACCCCAGTTTACGTAGATTGAGACACCTTTATAAAAGGTTTTAAAATTGTAAAAGGTCTATAATCTTTGTCCCCCATATAATGGCCTGTTTAATAACCAGAAACAAGTTCATGAACCGTAACTTGGAAATTCTGTTATAAATTAGAAGTTACTTAAGAAGTTTATAGTTTCTATGTTTGATAATCTCTCAGGGAAGTTAAGAAGTTCATAGTTTATGTGTTTGATAACTCTTGGGATATATAGTAAATATCTTATATTTATATTTACATTGATAATAATTTAAATATAAATATATAATATTTATGACATACTATAATATATGATATACTGTATTTTATATTTATTTTTAATATATATATATATATGAAAATATCTTATATTACATAAATATATAATATATAGATATATATTTTATATAGTATATATAACATAGTATAATATATTCAATGGTGTATTTTATATTTATTTTATTATATAATATATAATATATATTATATTACATAAATTTATAATATATATAACATAATAATGTAATTTTTATTTATTTATTATTATATATTTATATAAAATAATATAGTATATTATACATCGTATTTTATATAAAATAATATAGTATATATTTTGTAATATTTATAACATATTATAATATATAATATATTGTATTTTATATTTATTTTTAATATATGTATATGAAAGTATCTTATATTACTTAAATATATAATATATAAATATATATTTTATGATAAATGATCTTATAGGACCCTCCTTCACCGTGTGTAGAACCCCATAGGATCACTATTAAATTTGGCACGGATCTATAGAAAAGTCAAGTCCCACATCCTTGTGATAACTTTTCTAGAGATCCGTACTAACTTTAATGGTGATCCTTTGGGGTCTTATACACATGGGTGGGGGAGGGTCTTATAGGATCATTACTTATATATATATATATATATTTATATATATATTTATAATTAATAAACCAATTCAACTTGAGGATGTCTTTAAAAGTAATAACTTTACTAATAAAGTAATAACAAAGTAGTTAATATTTTTTCATAAATATCATAATTATATGCTTGTAATTATAAATATTTTAACATGTATTTATTTTTATTACAATTTTATTAATATTAATGTAGTAATTTATGTATTATGATAATAATAACTATAGTTTCATTAATTACAATTTTGAAAATTATTTAGAATAATAAAATTGCAATTAAATATTATTAGTATATTCAAATAATAAAAATATATGAATTTATTATAATTAAGACAATAATTTAAATTCTTATCATTAACTGTTTTTATAACAATATTAGAATTAATATTAATAATGTGATCATAATGTTATGATGAATATTAAAATAATTATGTAAATATAATTAGAATCATAGATAAATATTGTGAATGTGTTTTACATGTAATGCACTTTTCCATTAGAAAATCAATCAATAATTTAGGTGATCGCCTAGCACATATCAACAATGGTTTATAAAATGGATCGGTGCCCAGGGTTGGGCACCCCAAAAATCCGTCTCAATCGGTGAATCGACGTTTCAGATCGGGAATCGGCCGGATTCGTCCTTAAAAAAAATTCAAAAAAATTATTAAAAATAATTATAATTTTTTTTTTAAGAATTTAATAAGAAATGAGGGTACTACATTAATAACTTTTATTTTTTTCATCAATATGCGAATATTGATATGTTCTTTCCCTGTATGAAGATTCTCATCGAACATTTATTAAAACCTAATTAAATATATTATTATACATTGAAATTATAATTATTGGTTTGTATTTTATTATTTTATCATCATTTTACTATACAAATAAGAATAAATTTGAAATTTGTTTTATAATAACATCTAATTTAAAAATCTAATTTACAACTATAACAAAAAATAATGCATTGCATAATTTATGTTGTAAATAAATTAATAAATAAAATATGAGATTTGATTATCATTGTAATTAATATAATTTTTAATTATAATATTATAATAAACGTGATTAAAAAAACAAGGTATGACCCTCACAAATAAATAAATCTAATATATAATAATTCATCTTGATAGAAATATAGAATTTAGTAACATAAATTTGCAATCATATTTTAATAAAATTAGAAAAATAAATAAATAAATTCATATTTGTAATGTGGGACAATTGATAAAGCAACTTGAAATAAGTTCTAAAGTGGTATGAGCTAGTGTTATTTTTTTTTCTTAAAATATCTCATAAATTAGTATTTTTTTTTTAATGCTCAATAAACTAGTATTAGTACTAGTATTATTATTATTTTTTTTAATATCCTACGAGCTAGTACTAATTTTGTTAATCTCAATTAGCTAATAGCCTAATAGTATTAGTCTTTTTTTTTTTTTTGGATAAGTATATTTAAATTTTTTTGATGAAAGATAGGGGTGGTGGGCCCTATCAACCAATTTTTATTTTTAATAATTTATCTCTTTTTTTTTATCGTTATAATTTAATGCCACCATTGGGCGTACACCCCTCTTATTCATTAACATGCCCATCCTCACTTAATCGTACACCTATTAGTTTATTAGGTATGAAGTTTATTCAATACAAAAGTTGTATGAGAGAATTATCTCACATCAAAGAGATGTGGGAGGAAAATGTCGTATAAAAGAAATCGAACTACGGCGATACGATGTGTGACTGATAGTTGTACGCTGGCGTTAGAAGTAGAGGGACTGACTTCACTTGCTAGGTGGGCATCGGTTTTTTAATTTGATTTACTCATCCAAAATTGTCACAACCTAACCAACTATAATATTGCATACTTATATTGAAATTCTTGGTTTATGTTTTATAATTTTTTACTATACAAATAATAAAAAATCTAAAATATCTTATAATATCATTTAATTTACAAAATCTTATTGACAACTATAAGAAAAAATAAATTTTTTTTACTAAGTACTTAGAAACTCAAAATCCTTTTTATTTTATTTTATTTATAAATATTGATAGATTATAAAGTGGAACACAATATTTTAGATCTTTTTTTATTGTTCAAAAAAAAAATATTTTAGATCCAAAAGTATTCCATAAGTAAGTTTTTTTTACCTAAGAGATTAAGTGTACATTGTGATACTGCAGAACTGTCATAACCCAAGAATTTACAATACTGATATTCCTGAGATGTGACAGTCAAAACATATATACATCTCTTGATATGACAAATTTACAGTGGCGAATTATTACAAAGTAACAAAAGAAAGTTTAAGCACAACTACAATATCTTCCAAAGTTGATCTTGATGAGCACCCAAAATGAAACCGCAATTATCCTGAAAAAAATGTTTACCATAATTTGATGAGTTTGGCTACTCAGTAAGAGATCATCATAATCTTAAAACTAATCATGATTGAAAGATATCAACATTTTAAAAAATGAGATCTATTAACAGAAATGCATGAACACTTTCACTTTAAAAAATGCATAATTAAGTATAATCCGAATAATTGAAATGTATATAAAATTTTAACGGTAGTGCATAATTCAAAGGATTTCACAAATTAACCTACTGGCGTCCTAAGTAGGTCACCTACATACCCCATCAACGTTCTGATGGGTCCACTTAATCCCTATCGGTGTCTTAGATAGGTCCACTTAATCCCTGCAGGTTAACTTATACTTCACTGGCATACCAGATGAGTCTACTTAATCCCTACAGGCATACCAGATAGGTCCACTTATACCTCACCGACGAACCGGATGAGTCCACTTGCATACTTAAAGTATTTCTAAATCTCTTTAAACATTCGAAAGCAGCAATATCATATACTCAATATATCACTGAAATTATTAATATGAATTTCATTGACACCATTAATAACAGTCACTTTCAATAACATTTAAAAAATAACTAGTCAAATATTTTTGGGCTCAAATTTAGAAAGGGAGCAGTTTGTAAAGATATTCTAGCATAATTTCCAATATGATATGTATAGAAAAACTCATATAGAAATTCAAGAATACGAAATTATCACAATTTATGGGATGTCAATTCACAAATAAACATTTCACAGACAATGCTATAATCAATTGCAAAAATATCAGTTTTCAAATAATAAGACAATCATTTGCACATGAATTTTATAATGTCTAAATATTCAAAAACAGTAGAAAGAAATCTCACAATTTTACCAAAAGCAGAAATATCACATTTATTTTTAATAATTTTACAGTATCTAAAATTTTCTAACAATAGACAAGAAAAATAAATAAATTTATTTCTAAGAATTTACAGCATTTAAAATTTCTAACATAGATAAAATATCACAATTTTATTAAGAAGATTATTTTCCAAAATAATGAGGTCGTTTGCGCATAAAATTTATCGCACCTTAAATTCATGATAATAAGCATAAATAATTATTTCATTTTATTTAAAAAAAAAACGGATTATTTTTCAAGATAATGAAGTCACTTACCTAAAATATTTGAGAGAGAGCTTTTGATAAAAATTTGGCTAGAGAGTGAAAGAGCTTACTATATTTCGACCAGAGAGAGATTTCAAAATTTTCTAGGGTGGAAGTCTTCACTTCTCCTATTTAAATATTTACGAAGCCTTATTATAATCTTTTATTAAGTTACACAGGTAAATTACATCTTAAACGCTTGAAGCCCACGTCCCCTAAAGGACGTGGCAAGAGCAAAAGCTTAAACTAGGTAAAAGTTTTTGGAAGTAGTAATGGTCTTTAAGGACCATCATATTCATACGAATTATCATTTATTTAAAAGTTTATTTTCTTCTTCTTTTTTTTTTTTTTTGTCTGTTGTTGTTTTTTAGGATTATTACAAGAACCATGGTACATGGACTCTTTGTTATGTCCCTATGATCTACCACTTGTGTCGTGCCATTCTTAAGTTATGCACTTTAATATGTTAGTGCTCCTATTTAAAGAAGCAAAACAATCCCACATTGAAGATTTAGGACTTGAACAAGTACATAATCGGTTACCCGTCCAATTTGTGATGTCATGGAATGATCCTGTGATGTCATCAAGCGAGAAAAACAGTTGGATCCCGTTTATGGCCCGATCTAGATCGGGTCAATTTTTAAAACATTTCATATCAATATGCTATTCCATGACATATTTATGGAATTATTTACATAAAGGAAAATTGTTTTATGTGGGTTGGACCGCATTTCTACAATATGCGGTCTCAATGTATAAAGCCTCCATCTTAAAGAAAGATGCAAATAGGTGGTCAACCTAAAAACAATTAAAACTAAAAGTCCGATTTCCTTTTAATTGAATTATTATTTTTAATTTTCAAAATTTATTTATTTTTTATATATTCATGATCTCCATGTTAAAGATTACGTGTCCTTAAAAATTAAGTCAAAAAATCCATCTCAAAAATTGATTTTTAAGAGGTGATTCATTTCTACATGTACTCATGAAAACCGTGTCCTTACATAAATGTTTAAAATATGTCTAGGTACTCTTGATTACAAATTTACGTAATTATTTATGCGATCAGTTATTTGATTTCTACATGCAACATACATGATTCCACTAGTGTTTTTGTTGCGGTACTTTTCAAGTGACGTTTGCCAAATGCCAGTAAAGTGGAAAGATAGTAAGGCAAATTGCATAAAACCCCAAAAAATGAATCTGTAAGCAATTTACCCCTAATTCTTTTTAACAACTTTTTTCCCAGAGCCATGTTTCCTAGCAAATACTCCCAAACTCATTAAAAAAAAGAAGAGAGACTAAGATACCCCTTCCTTAACTTACGCATTGACCATGGTGGTCCGACACTTCACCGTTGTGATCTGGTACTTCGTTATAATAGTCCAGAGTTTGGAAGAGGCGGTCTAACATTTGTTTATGGATTAATGATTAGTCTTGCATTTGTGAGCTACGGTCCGGCAAAATTGAAAATTGTGTTTGGAATAGGTGGCCTGACAGTATATAGTTTCGGTCCCGCATAATGGATGGATCCGACAACATGCAACTGTGGTCGGTCTTTCCTTTTATTGGGATCTGAAAATGATTTGTCAAGTACGGGAATAGTATTTTCGTAAAAAAAATAAACTTTTTGTATTAGAGGGTATTTGCTATAAAATTTGATTTTTGAAAAAAATATGTTAAAAAAAATTAAGGTAGGGGTAAATACCTAGAAAGTCTATTTTTTTTTGGGGTTTTATACAATTTTTCCAATATATTATACTCCGGTCGGAGTAATATTATAGTTTAGTACTTTAGTCCCTTGGGCAAAAACGGAATCCAGGTTCAATTTTAGGACCCCAAATTTTAGGGATGAAACCGCTTCAACCCATACATTAACCTTAATAAAGTGAGTTTCCTAATTGCACCCTCTATATGCATGTCTCAAAATTGAAAGAAGACCATCTAATTTTGATATGAGATATAAGGGTCAGAAAAATCAAAATTCAATCTTTTAAAAATAATCAGCTAGTGTTTCTTAGGTCCTTCCGAAAATTGCGTAATGAAAAAAATCCCCTCAAAATGGTCTTCGTACAGAGGGAGTATATGTACAGTATATTCCTGTGGGAGCATAATTCAGGCCCTAACCTATAAATGCCCTGGCAACCGTTTCATGATATTTGCCCGCCCTTTGCGAAATTGCTCGCTGTTTGCGAAAATCGCAATTCCTCTTTCCATTTTTTTCTCAGACATTTATGCGGTCTTTTTTAGTGTATGAGTTTTTTGCTCAAGGTAAGACCTATGGTCTCTGAATATTTTCATTCTTAATCTTATCTTGATGAATTATGGTCTTATTTTCTGTATTTGTTTTTGTTGGAAAGTTTTGAAGGCTTTATGTGATTTTATCTCGTCTATTGCGCCATGGATGAAACCCATTTCTGCAAGTTAATTGAGTTGCATTTTTTGTCACTCTAGGGTTTGATCTTTCAATTCAATGTCTAGGAATAAATGGTACATTGGGCAGCTTATGCAATCTATTGTAGATGATAGTTCTGTACAGAAATTTTCGAAAGCCATTGTAGAAAATGGTTTATTTAAATTAAGACTGAAACCATCGCGGAAAACTAGAATGTAGATAACGTAATAGATTGTTACAAATTACTTAAATTTACAGATAAATGCTCTTTGAAACAATTCTGAATGATACAATAATAAAATTCAAAACATATAGAAACCTTACTTGCCGAATGAATTCACTTAGTAATGTAAATTGTGCCTAACCTTTTTGCTAAAATTGCATTGAAAAAATAGGTTTCTAGAGTAGAAGTTCCTTGACTTTATTCCCTTGTATTTCTCTACGTTGCTTGGGTAAATCTCATATTGCATTACTCTTATTTTTATGGGCTTGCGATTAGTTCAAACTTTAAGCATATAAAGCAAGTAAGAAGAGAACTTTATGCTCCTATTTATATATTATCTTATATATTTTCCTTCTGTAACTTTAGGTAGAATGGAATGCATTGATTATTTGGTCGTTCTATAAGAAAATGGAACTATGAAATTATGAATAAACAAAGAGGTTAATCATTGTTTGTTTTCGATTGTTGACCGTTGGGTAACATTTTCATTTATAATCATGGAGGTACCTGTTGTGATGAGTGATATAACCATATTTATCTATTTTAGAGGCACTTACACATATTATGGACATCACACTGACATATGGCCCACCTGTGGCAGATTTTTCTTTCTGGCATTTTACTCCATTTACCTGCATCTTTATTTTTTCCCAGAATTTGAATAATTCTCCACTGAACACTCCCAAAAACGTCGGCTAGTATGGTCAAGAGGGAGTTGGAATTTATGTACTTTACACAGAGATGCATATGCATCAAAGGAATGTGTTCTCTAAGTTTTCAGAAGCATGATGTCAACTGAATTAGTGTGACCATGAATGGAAACAATACACCAACCGATAACGTTGTCAGTGAATTGTTAGAAATGGGATTTGAATTTCCCATTGCCCTAGCAGCTATAGAAGCTGTGGGCCCATCCCTCTATGATGCGGTGGACTTCATTTTGACTGGTTCTTGCAATGTAAAGTTCGAGCCAAGTTCAACTCAAGAGCACCTGAACAATGCATATGGTACTTCATCTAGAGAAGCTTGCACTTCCAAGAATATGCAGAGATCATTTGATTCTAAGGATCATATGAAGCAGGCTTTGATCACAGATCATCTGAGTTCATCAGTTAAACTTGAAAAATCTGAACCTTTAGGTAGTTCTGATACTTTAGCGGGTGGGTTCAATATAGCAAAGTCCAAGTGTGGACCTCTACATAAGCCTGATATGGTACAATCCTCTTCTATAGATTACAGAAAAATGCTCTCAGTTGAATCATCTGCAAATGATATGACTCTCAATGAGCTTCCTACCGAGGATCTATGTTCTCTAAAGAATGATAACTCGAGTTTTCATTCTACTCATTGGTCACAAGGTCAAGGCATCGATTCAAAATGGGAAACGAAAGTTAATTTTCTTCTGAAAAACTATTTTGGAATTTCATCCCTCAAAAGTTTCCAAAAGGAGGCCTTGGAAGCATGGTTAGCCCATCGAGACTGTCTTGTTCTTGCTGCGACGGGATCTGGTATGTGTACCCAATTATCATGAAAAAGGGTTTTCTTTCTTTGTCCTTGTTTCTGTACTTTTTGGGCTACTCTTGTTCAATATGTTTTGGTTTTGGAATTTATGCAAACTTAGTTCTTTATTAATTGTGCAGGAAAATCACTTTGCTTTCAAATTCCCGCATTATTGACTGGGAAAGTTGTTGTAGTAGTTTCACCGCTTATTAGTTTGATGCACGATCAGTGTTTAAAGTTATCCAAACAAGGTGTGTCAGCTTGCTTCTTGGGATCTGGGCAGCCTGACAATTCTGTAGAAGATAAAGCTCTGAATGGAAAGTATAACATAGTCTACATTTGCCCAGAGACAATTTTAAGGTAGAAGGTTTACTCTAATGTTAAATTTGTCTAGTTACTTTAAATTTACATGCATAGAAACATAAGTAACCACTTTTTTGTTTCAATAGACTAATCGCGCCACTTCGGAAACTAGCAGAAACTCGTGGAATTGCACTTTTTGCTGTCGATGAAGCGCATTGTGTCTCCAAATGGGGCCATGATTTTCGGCCTGACTACAGGTGTGCTTCTTTCATGTGCTATTCATGCATCATTTATTTGGTTTCACTATTCAAAAAGACCCATGGTTCTTAAATCTGCATAATTTCAGTTAATGTCTAGACTCTAGAGTCATTGAAGAACAAACTTATTTTGCCTGGGTGTTTGGAATTTTTACTAAAATTGTATGGTTCATTACCAATTGAAAAAAGAAAGAGAAGTGCTGTTTGAAGATCATTAAAGTTGCTAAGTTTCTTGTACCTTCACAAATTTTCAGGCGGTTATCTGTTTTGAGAAAAAATTTCAGAACCAGTAGTATAAGATCGTTAGAGCATGATATCCCTGTGATGGCACTGACTGCTACTGCTACACATCACGCACGAGAAGACATCATAAAATCCTTGCACATGTCAAAGGAAACAAAGATTGTGATCACTTCATTCTTTCGTCCCAATCTTCGTTTTTCAGTAAGTCGATTATCCTGCTATTCCATAGTAATTGGCATCATGTCTGTCCTTTTTTTGGGAGATATACGATTTGTGCCTCAAGTTTTTTTTGGTGGGAATGTTAGCAGGGATTTAAACCTGTGATGTTGTTCTACCGTCATCAACTCCCTAACCATTAAGCCAGGATTCCATGTAATCATTTAGTAATGATGGCTTTTAAGGTGTTAAGGGTGTGGGTGAGTTTTCCATTTATTGAATTGATGTCTGCATTATTCTCAGTTTATAAATCTGGTTTTTCACAATTTTCAGGTGTGCCATAGTAGAACGTCATCTGTATCATCTTATCAGAGGGATTTCAAAGAATTGATAGCTACATATAGTAGAAGCAGGATAGCGGATGCTGACAGTAAAAGGAAATCAATTGCTGATACATCTGATGGAGATGAGAGCTCTGAAGATGACGTTTATGATTCAAATGATGAAGCAAGCTCAGATAAAGATAATATTGATGATGGTATAGAGGACAATGAATTGTCAGTTGATTTCTTGGAGGATGAACTAGACCTGCAGCAAAATGTGGATGATATTGATGGTATTGCTACTTATTATTTGAAACTTTGATTTAACCTTTTCATTTCTTTTATTTATTTTGTTAATATTGGCGAAAGTGAATATAGTTGCAACCTTTGGGACTTAATGGAATGTCATTCTCCACTTCCCACTTATGGTTTGGGATATCTCCCTTATAGTGCAAAATCAAACTAAGCTCCGCCATAGATCTGTTATTAGTGTCATAATTTTGTTTCCAAATTTCTGGTTTTGATATTTTTATCATGTGCATGTTTTGTTAATGATTTAAGATTGTAAGGCATCATCTCCATAAATAATTTTGAAATGTGTTCTTTCTTCACAGTTACCTGTGGCGAGTTCAATGCGGATCATCCTGTCAAAGACCAGGCTTTGTACAATCCAGATGAGGTAATATCTGATCCTGTTGAACCAGTGGAGAAATTTAGAGTTACACAAGAATCTCTAGGAGAAGGTACTACTATTATATATGTACCTACCAGAAAGGAGACAGTAAGATTATCTGGGCACCTTTGTAAGTGCGGTATCAGATCTGCAGCTTATCATGCAAAGGTATGTACTATATGCCATCATATTCTGTAGAAAATTTGTTTGATCATATGGAATGAATGGGTCCAGTTTGTTTTCAGGTGTCCTTTTCCAGGTATTAAAAAAATCAGTTTAGAAATCTGTATATCTAAGAGGAGGATAATCAGGGGTTTTTAGATTAAATCACTGGGTTTTTTAAATGAGAAAGCAAGTTTTCACTATTTAACAGTGTGTTTATTTGAGAGGCATGCACACATTGTCACTCTGAAGTGGATTGTGGCCGGGAAATTCTGGTTACTTCCTGTTTTTCTCCTTCCTAGTGGCTCATTCATTTGAGGTTCATGATGATGGAATTCTTTAGGTGAATATAACTGCATGTGATTTCTTCTATGGCACTATAAATGCTTTAGTTCATAGGAGGTGAGCAGCAAAATTTTTAAATTTTCCACTTAGTCAATAATAATAGTCTATTGAACTGAACTTAATGGAAGTTACTGAGGAGTCATCATGGAATAGCTAACGAATTGCTGATTCTAAAGGCGTTGGTGTTTTCAGGAAAAAAAAAATAAAATAGTGCTAAGGGTGTTGACTGGGATTTGATCTCTCAAGGGATTACCCAGTCATTATGTCCAGATTTCATGATAGAGAGAGATGTTTCATTTCTTGTCTCCGTGCATCACCAAACATGGATTTGTGATTGGAAATTGAATAAAATCCCCGTAATTTCGCACAAAAGAGACGAAAATTGAGAGAGACTCATAAAATGGCAACTCGGGCTGCAGAAAAAAGTGAACCAAAAAAAAAAAAAAATCACAGCTCAGAAACAAAATTCACGGCTCAGATTTTTTCGATCTGGAGTGCTGATCTAAATATTATCCCTGATAAAGGATTTAGCAAAGAACAAGAATACCTCTAATAATACAAAAAAATGTTGAAAAACAAGAGGGAAATTAGAAATGGTGGACCAGGTATAAAAAGGGGGAAAAAAGGCCAAAATTTGTATCTCTGTTTTTGTTGATTTGGAGTTTTGATCCATAAATATTTATACAGATCTGAAAGCGAATCCAAAAAAGAAGAAAGCCCCTCAAATTTCAGCAAAAATCATAGAGAAATGGGAGATAAATTAGAAACATTTGACCATCGTTTGCTTTTATATATATAAGCTGTTAAAATGGGTGGGAATTGGGCTATTGACAGAATCGCCCAGTTCCCTAACAGATTCACCCTGTTTTATGGCAAAGCATGGTGATTCTCTGTGAGTTGGATTGGTACTCAGTTTTGCAAGGAACCGGTTCAATCGCCTGAATCTGATCCAGATTGCAATTCCCAATATGGATCAGTTTATTTATTTTTTTAAACATTGGGTTTTGACATATTGAATGAATGCCCATTATTTATCATGGTATAGTTGTTTGCATCTTTGTGTGTGAATGTCACTAAAAAAAAAGGGGGGCCTTGATGGCAATTCCTATATGTATTAGATCAAGTTTTATATCCCTTATGGCTGGGCCATGTATGGTGTACGCCATTCTTGTTGCAATGGGTTGAGACAGAGTGGATTCTTTTCTTTCAATGAGTGTGGAAAGAGGGAATTTCACTATAAAGTTGACATGATTTCCTGTTTTGAACTTGTTCTCTTTACTTCTAAGGGTAGTATTAAAACATTCGACTTGAAGCGAATAGAATCTTTGTACCTCCTCCTGTATTCTAAGCTGGCAATTTCTGCAGCTACCAAAAAGGCATTTGAGGAGTGTCCATGAAGAGTTCCATCGAAACAATCTAGAGGTAACTCAAAAATATTTTAACGTCTGGAGTTGCATTTTGATCATATCACAATTGAGTTATTTTTGATGCATTTTGTTGTGATACAATATTTTTGACTTCACATTGAAGCATAACATTTTTTTGTCATACTTATCATGCTTTTACTTGCACTTGTATTTCAGGTATACTAGGCAGCTGTTACTGGATGTACTTCTCTTGGGACTTTTTGTGTATGTGTATGCACATACACATTAGCGTTCAGTTTGGAGTCTAAAGTACAATTTGAAGTTTCAGGTGGTTGTTGCAACAATAGCTTTTGGAATGGGCATTGACAAGTCAAATGTTCGTAGAATCATTCACTATGGCTGGCCACAGGTTTGATGATTGCTCTCTCTCTCTCTCTCTCTCTCTCTCTCTCTCTTTCTCTCTCCCTCCCTCAAAATAGCTAAAATAAATATCTAGATTCTCTCGCCCTCTCTCTCTCTCACTCTCTCAAAATAGCTAAACTAAATCTTCTAGATTCTCCTGTACAACCTTCAAAATCCAAATTTTACAAACATCTCTCTCTCTCTCTCTCTCTCTCTCTCATGTTATGCATGTCTATATCAAATGTATGTATGTATGCATGTGTGTATTTTAGTGTGCTTGATTTCTTCAAATATACTAATATTTGATTAATTTGCAACTAATAGTATTCTCAAGAAAGGAGCCTTTTCATTGTTCTGTTGTGTCTGATGCTTCTTCATATTTGAATGATTGCTGAAGTTATATGTTTTCAACTCAAAGGAGTGTACGCAATTTGCTTATGTATCTGATATCAGAGGACTCTCTCATAACATGGGATCCTATAAGCATGTATTGTTCTCAATTAGTGACCTTCTATAACATTTTAATCGCAAAAACTTGATTCGTATAACACATTTGCACTAATATCTGCCACGATCTAATGGTTTATGTTTTCTGCAGAGTTTGGAAGCATACTACCAAGAAGCAGGTCGAGCTGGAAGAGATGGAAAGTTAGCTGAATGCAGTGAGTTTTCCCTTCCTTTTTTTCTTTTTCTCGGAGTAATTTACTAGCATGGACTGGGTATTAATTAACCTTCAAAATTCTTCATATGGTGTTATATATTGGTTTTCTGAAAACTAGGGTGGCCATAGTCTGCATGTTGATTACCTTTGGCCCATTAAACCAGGCTTACCACAACAGATATTTGTCTCCAATATTGATAGTCAATAAAAGATACCTTTTTATGCTGCCTATACTTCTTTTAACCAAAGATGCGGTGTTCACAGAGTTTTATATGCATCTAGTGATTACAAAACCCTAGGCATAACAGTTGTAGGCTTAAGATCTAAGATGCGGAGATAGGAGTAGGGATATGGACATGGATATTAAGAATGGAATACGACTTAGCATATGTTGAATATGGATATGGATATGAGTTGTCGTATCAAATACATCTATAGATATTATAAAACATAAATATGTGCATTCAATGCATTGATATATAGGGAGTGGATTCCATACGCCCATGGGCTGACTACTACAGTAAACGCCCATGGCCCAGATTGAATCTGAGCCGATCTGACGGTCACGACCTCATTTCGTATTTGAATTTTAATTTTTTTTCTACAAATCCAAATCACTTGAAATTTGGAGTGTTCATTCTTCCCATCAAGGTGCACCTAATAAAAAAATATATAAAAAAAATTGCAAAATATAAATTGACCAAAATACTTCTAAAACATTTCGGGGTATTTTGATCCATTTATATTTTGTGAATTATTATTTTTAT
This sequence comes from Amborella trichopoda, assembly GCF_054954075.1. NCBI lineage: Eukaryota > Viridiplantae > Streptophyta > Magnoliopsida > Amborellales > Amborellaceae > Amborella > Amborella trichopoda. The sequence goes on along the minus strand of NC_142343.1, from coordinate 3,882,732 downwards.
ATTTTTATTAGATTCTACTATTTTTAAAGAATAGACGCTCCAAATTTCAAGTGATTTGGGTTTGTAGAAAAAAAATGAAAATTCAAATACGAAATGAGATCATGGCTGTCAGATTGGCCCATATTCAATATGGACCGTGGGCGTTTACTGTAGAAGTCAGCCCATGGGCTGACAGGGTCTTTTCCCATATATATATATATATATATATATATATAAACGATATCATGATGCATCCCATATGTTGATACATATGTAAACCATACATGATGCATAATATTTTGTTTTATTTATATTATACTGTTCATAGTTATGTCATTTGTTTACGAGTATGCTAGCAATATTTGGTATCAATATCGGCATGTAAACATTTACAAGTATTTGTGAATCATAGCTTAAGACATGGTATTCATCATCACATTGGAATTTCCTATGAGTAGTTTAGAATTGGGATTGCCATCACTTGCTAGAAACTTAGAGGAAGAATATGACACATACGAATGGCCAAGTGCACCATTTAAATTTTAACAAATGCGTCTTTACTAAAAAAGTAGAAATCATCCAAGTAGTTGAAATTGTTGACATACCTTCCATTCATGAATATGAAAAGAGACATGGCAATGTCCAAGTCACTAAAGAAACACACTGATTGCAACTTCCATCCTCATCACATCCTTGAAAAAGTAACAATGAGCAATAATGGATGGCTCATGAATTATTTGGGTACCATGGTAATCCTACCAATATGCTGATGACCCGTCATGACAGAATTCTATATGTATTTCAAATATGGATGTACGGGATGCCTCTCAAATTCTCAATAACCTTGAAAAGCATGATTGCTCCATCCTGAGTTCTACTTGGCAGGATAATGGCCAAGGACTACACGCAATGACTTGTATTGTTCCCATAAGAGTGCATATTCCATTGTTTATTCATTGAACACATGATTTCATTTAGAATGTGTATAGATTGATAATGGTTATTCACAAATGACCTCTGATTTTCTGGACCAAAAACTTTTTATTTTTTTTATCTGATAATTTGAACAATCATTCAAACATATTTCATAGAATCTTTCATACGAGCCCTCTTCCTATCATTTCTTGAATCACTTTGAAATGTTTTGCTTTCTCAGCTCTATATGCTGATCTTTCAAGAGTTCCAACACTTCTACCTAGTAAAAGAGATGCAGAACAGGCAAAAAATGCAGTATTGATGCTGTCTGATTGCTTCAGGTATGCTTCGGAAGTTGTTGCTCTTGGTGGTTTCTTTTTCTTTTATGTTTACTATTGTTCTCCTTTCATGGATATGGAAAATATGATATCCATGAGAGGTTGCAGATATGGGATGGCTACATCATGCTGTCGAGCTAAAACACTTGTAAAGTACTTTGGAGAAGAACTTATCAGTGGCCAGTGCTTCTTGTATGTCTTTTTTCCTGACATAAGATTTTCCTTTTTATCTTGAGATTGTCTGCTAGACCCATCTCACTAGAGCAGCTATCTTTAGTTATTTTTTCTATGTTGAGTGACTGGGTCTGCCTCTAATATATTTACTACTAGGCCAGCAAACATGTGTGCGCATTACTCTCTGATTATCATATCATTAGGGCATGTAAAGTGTTTACTGTTTGATGTTAGTCATCAATTTTCCACGATAGAGAAAGAACTTTATTAGGTGCTGGCATTATTTCTTGTGCATTACTTTATTGTGTTTCAATTAAAAACTTTAAGTTTTACAGATACATGAATCTATCGATCATTGGGTATTCTCTTCTTCACACGTTCGATGACAATATAGGCATGTGGTCCCTTACATTTGTTGCCATATTCTGATGGAAATTGATGTTGAATATTCAAAGAAGAACAGAAAATCAACAATATTTCAGGACGATGCATGCAATCACTTGGAGAATCTGAGGATTCTCCTAGACAAGTCCCTGACCAGGGATTCTAGACCAAGCTCTCTTCTTTATTTCAAGATCATGTCAATCTCCTTACAACCCTCTTCCAATTGCTATTTATAATGAAGACCATACTTACACCCCAAGAAATCTTAGCTCTAAATAAAATAGAAGCACTAGTTAAAAAAATCTATAAAGATATTTTCAACCCTGATAAAACGAATAATTCCATAGGTCTACTTTTCAAAACATCTCCTAAACATCCTAAAAAACTTAAAAAAGAAACCCTAAAATCCATAAAAACTTAAAAACCAGAAAATTAAGCCCTGAAAATCCCCTAAACAATAATCCTTGGATTTTAATAAGAAAATTTCAAACATGCGAGGCATTTTCTCATGCATCAAACTCCTCTGGTTGGAAAACCTCGTTTTCAAATTTTGAAATAGGCTAAGATGAATCCTGCACTAAAATGATATCTTCTTCAAATTAACATTATGCCTTAAATCTTGGGAACTGTGGGTTATTGGCTCAATACAGATAGAGCCATTGTGCATTTAAACATAGTCTTTGCAATCGACTGATACACTCACGAACTCTTTTGAGAACGCATCCAGGAAATGGTTTTTGTATGTCGATGGACGAGGTATGGTATGCATGCTTGGTTCAACCATAGACAAACCAAGAGAGCATCGTGATGATGAGCACTAGATTCGATGACCAAACCAACAACCTCACCTATTGATTCTCCTTGGAGTTTTTCATTTTGTTGTTCTCCACATATAATACCCACCAATCATTATTAGCAATAGGACCCTCATCAAAGATGGGATTACTATCAAAGACAAGATCACTAACTCCATTAAAAGATTCCTCATAAAAAATTGGATCACCCATGAAATCACGACGACCGTCAAGGATATGAGGAAGAGATTCCTTTTGTTTTCAAGGACTTCTTGGTAATCAAAAACCATCTCTAAGATATTTAACTAGTCAACAAATTCTCCTGGTTGAGGCTTACCGTCACAATTGGGAATATCAACCTTCATATTGAAAACCTAGAGAGATGTGCTCCACATGTAGGCCTCTTTCATTTTCCTCTTCACTTGACTCCCATGCGAAGCATGGCAACAAAAAGATTGTGGTCGGCGTCTTCTTGTGCCGAAAAATCACCGTCTAGTCCATGAGTGATGTATGTGAGTTAATATGCAAGCTGTTGAGCTTGTCTCCTGAGATCTGCAATTTTTTCATCTCTGGCATCCTGGGGAAAGATCTACGTTCCCTTCCATGTCCCCTTCTTGCTGCCATAGGTATGCCGAAATCAAAAACCCTAGGCAGAAAATCAGCAAAATCGAGGCTGAAGTTATCAAACCTTAGGCTGAGATCATTTAAAGTTCGGCTGAAATTAGCAAACCCTGACACAAATTCAGTAAAAGCGTTGCTGTTGAAGAAACATGAGCTTTGATACCAAATTGATGTAGAAAAAATGATAGAGAACATTAAATCAGCAATATTTCAAGACAACACGAGCAATCTCTTAGAGAATCCTAAGGGTTTTCCTACACAAAACCCTAACCAGGGATTCTAGAGCAAAGCTCTCTTCTTTAGTTCAAAATCACGTCCATCTCCTTATAACCTTCTTTGAATCCCTATTTATAATAAAGACTTTACTTAGGCCCCAAGATTAAAAGAAAAATAGAAGCTCTAATTAAAATAGAAGTCCTAATTAAAAGAAAAATCCGTAATGACATTAAAATAAAAAAAATTCAAAAGTATTCTAACTACTTTTCCAAACATGTCCTAAAAAACTAATAAAAGCGAAAATCCATAAAATACTTAAAAGCCAGAAAAATAAACCCCGAAAATCCCATTAAAAATACATCCTTGAATTTTAATAGGAAAAATTAAAAAATTCGAGGCGTTTGTTCTTGCATCAGAGACTCATTGTTTGATCTAGAGAGTTGTATGAAGAATCAATTGAAATTTCTTCAACCAAATTCTGCTATCATATGCATTGTTAACCTTTCTAACTTGGACAGTGCTTTTGCCTACCAACAATGCAATGTAGTAGAATAAAGAATAACATCTACATAACTGATGGTAACATTGATCACAGTGGACCAATGGTTTGAAGTTGCTTAAATGAGATATTGAAAGCATGAAGGAAACCTTGGAGATTCCTACTCGTTGTTCAACATTTAAAACTTCAGACTGCAAGGAAGGACCTAGCCCATGTTTGATGTCTTATTAAGGATGATTAAATTTCGGGGTTGGGGAAAACAAAAATGGAGATGCTTCCATGAAACTGCATTAAGAGTTAAACATGTATCTAACAAGAAAATCACATAAGGACATTTTAAATTATAGTATCTCAATTTTTTGAGTAAAAATTATTGTAGCTCACTTAATGGTCATATCGGAACAATGAAATCTTTGTCATGATCATCAAAAAGGGGATATAATTTGTTGGGTATCTAGAAAGCCAAATTTGGATGGAGCCGAGGCAAGCAGATTTGCAGGGGTCATGGTCAAGCTTAATTGGCCGCTACAATCCAAGACATTATCCCTTTTGGAGTGCCTGCTTAGCTTGCCCTTGGGATTTTCCAAATAAAGCCGCTACATATATTAATTCCTCTTACTATATAGCAATCATATCACTTACTGCTTTTTTATTTATGACATGTCATTCAAATCACAACTTTTTTATTTGCTAAAAGTTTGGCTTCCTACAGGTGTGACGTATGTGTCTCTGGACCTCCCAAATTGGAGAATCTTAAGGATGCGGCTGCCATTTTTTTGCAGGTTGCTGCAGCTCAGTATGTGAGTATGTCAGACATTTAATTCATTTGAATTAACATTGCTCTTTGTAATATTTTACTTATTAACATTGATCCTATTTCTTCTATTGTTTGTTTAACATTCTTTGGTCAACAAATACTTTAAAACTTCTTCATGGAATAAACATTATGGACGTGTATTGTAATTGCAAAAGTATGAGATGATAATGAAATTCATTAAATTCTATTCATCATCATCATAGCCTTTTCCCAATTAATTGGGGTTGGCAAATTTATTAAATTCTATTATTGACATTTATTTGCTACATGTGTTGATATACTGACTTGTCATAAATCAGTTGCTGCTCAAATTATTGTATTAAGAGACAAAATTGCCCTATGGTCGCTGAGTGTGACTGGATGGAACAAAAATGGACCCTTGAAGCATTGAGCTTAAAAGCCCTCGTGCATTCCAGCTCTATTTTCCTTTGAACTCGGTATTCAATTTAGTTAAAGTGGAAAGCATGAGAACCAACCTACTTCACCAAGTTAATGACATTTCACAATTATGCGCAAATCAAGGGTGTCCATTTTGGCATTTTCTAATGGCCATATGTATTGAAGTAGTTAAACTAGTGACATCAACTTACACCATGGGGTGCTTCATTGTAGCTGCAAATTTGTATAAATGTTACTCGTTGCAGTTCTGTTCTATTTATTTTACATCTAATAGCATCAGAATCTGTATAGGAAGAAAAGGTATGTGCATGCAATTCTTATTTGTTCCATTGGTTTAGTTTTATGCTCCTTGTTTCTCATGAATAGAATAGAATGCATTCAGCAAGTGTATCTAAATGCAATTCTGATTAGGCTGCATGCCAAGTTCTAAAAATAGTCATGGATGTTTGGACTTTTCAGGGATTAATCGAAATCACCAAATGTAGCTATTCAGATGCAATTTACAGTCAAACTGCAAGACAGAAATATTTGGAGAGGCCAAATTTCAATATGCTCATGGACAAAATATGGGAACGGGTAATTTTCCAGCTGGATGGTTGTTATCATTCCCTGTTACATATCTGCTGAGGCTTAGGTGTATACTGGGATGCTTTCTTGAAGGAAAATATTGTGCTTTAGAATATGTGATTTTTTCAAACTTATCCCTTGCTGTTTTTTCTTAGTGTTTCTCCAGTTATGTGTTTTTAATAAATGATGATTAATTGAGCAGGCCAAGGGTTTTTCTGAGAGGGGTAAATTATGGTGGCGAGGCCTTGCACGCATGTTGGAAGATAAAGGTTACATAAGGGAAGGGGATGATTTGGTATGCACATTCTGTACCGCCTAAATGATTGTAAATTATGTGATTTATATTGCTGATGTTGTAGGCCTTGGGATATTCTACACTAAGTCCATTCGAAGTCTATGGCCTGTCCTTTTGATTCGATATATTCAACCTTGGAGTTTAGGTGCAGTCCTCAATGAGTCTATCAAATCATTCTATCAGAAACTGATATATTTTATTTTTCCAATTGGAATCAATCACCGAGTCAAAATCTCTCTTCGACTACTGTGACAGTTCTCCATTAGCATGATATGAGACAGGCTTTACAATATTAGAATGTCTGAGTTCTTAGTAATGATGGGGTTTTGGTGCGTCAGGCAACTCATTTATTCAAATGTGGTCTCCTTCCAAAACTCTATCTTAAAAATAGATTTCGGACCTAAAAGTTCGAAATTTGATAATCTCGACCACCATGATTATGAATCCAAAAAAAAAATTGAACCCTAAAATTTTACTATTTTGAACTTCATTTTTGAGACATTCATTTCAATTCTTAGCATATCATTTTAAGCTTCATTTTTGGAACATGCATTTCAATTTTCCCAGATCAATAGATATGCACGATTCTTAATCTGCATAATTATGGATTTAAGGTGAAAATTCATCTTCATCAAAAAAAGAAAAAAGTGAAAATTCATCTAGATTAACTGAGGATGTGTTTTAGATCCTAAATCCGTCTCTATGATGGATTTAGCAGGGGACTGCATTTGAATTGGTCTACATTTGATCTTTTCCTTTCAATAATCCCCCTTTCCATCAATATTGCATGACACTCCCGTCCACAGCCTAGCTCTCCATGAATTGCAAAGTCCCATTGGTAGTCAAGCTAGGTTTGTCACCTAGCCTGCACATTAATATTATGATCTATCTATTTTCACTAATCAGAGGTATAACATGGATTTAGAAGGGGACTGCATTTGAATTGAACTACATTTGATCTTTTCCTTTCAATAATCCCCCTTCCGTCAATATTGCATGACACTCCCGACCACAGCCTAGCTCTCCATGAATTGCAAAGTCCCATTGGTAGTCAAGCTAGATTTGTCGCCTAGCGTGCACACGGAATTTATCAAAATGCGGTATGCTTAATATCATGATCCAACTATCTGTTTTCACTAATTGGAGGTATCATATGTGCATGTTTTTTATTTCATGTGCAGGTCCGCGTAAGTATAAAATATCCAAAACCAACAGAGCTGGGAATGAGGTTCTTAGAAGCCAAAGAAGATCTTTATGTGTACCCTGAAGCAGATATGCTTCTCTCTTTGCAAAATCCAACAACATCAACATATGCTTCAGAATGGGCTCGAGGATGGGCCAATCCAGAGATCCGGCGCCAACGTATCCAAAGCTTAAAGAGGAAGAGAGGCGGGAGGAAAAAATACCCAAGAAAGAAGAAAGTAGATTTAAAAACAGTTAGAGGAAGACTCAAAGCAAAACTAGTGAAGAAAATTTAGTAAACCAAGAAATCAGAAACTAGTTATGATATGAAGATTGGGAATGCATGATTCGGAGCAAAACGTGAAGAGTCAAGGCATAAGTCAAAGAAAATTGTCAACGGGGAAGGTAATGGATAAAAACAGTCATAAGAAGAAAATTTTGAGCTTGAAACATGAGAGGATTTTTTATGAGTCTGAACTAGGGACTATGACAAGGGAAATCTCTCTCTCTCTCTCTCTCTCTCTCTCTCTCTCTCTCTCTTTGTGCTATTGTGGGGATGTGGCTAGTACTTGGTTTTCTATTGGTTTGATGCTAGCAGCGTGCCCCTAGCCCGTTCGTAGAGTTTGACTCTTTCTAACATAAAGTTAAATGAGAAGTGTGGTACCTTGGCTGAAGAAGAGTTTATATTAATAGGTGGCGTTTTCAATAATGATTCTTATCTTTGCAGGATCAGAGAGCGGATACTCAATGACCCAAGAAGCATCATCTTTGGATCTGGCGACGTAGTCGCTAAAAGACACTATTGGTTTTTCCTAAAGGTTGTTAACTAACCTAGAGTAAGAGGCCTCGGTTTTGCCTGGTGATAATCTTTGATGAAGTACCAAAACATTTCATTAGGAGTGATATAGGCGAGTCCTCATTATCTTCTCTCTGCCACAAGAAGGGCTCAGCTGAAAGGCTGTGTTGAAACATTGGTTTAAGGTGGTCCTATGTCATAGACTTGTACCAAGAGCTGTTGGCCTGAACATGTGAGTCTTGATCTCCCTTCTTGGAGGACATGTTTCTGACTTCAAGTATGGTGAAGCCCGTCAGTAGATCTTTGAGATTTCTGTGGGTTCCTTGCATGTGGCCTTTCGGGATTTGGAAGTCAAGAATCCCCATTCTTTTTAGAGTGTCCCGAAGGGCTTTTATATTTCCTTCCATTTTGATTAACTAAGCCGTTGGCACAAGAATGGCTTAGCCGGCCAACTGGTTGCCTGTCATGGACTGGTATATTTGGTGGGCTGACAGGCTAGGTTGCCCCATATATTGGGCATGGGGAAACGACCGGGCCGAATATGTTGGTTGTTGGTCATGTGGTTACTAAGGTTGTTGAGTTTAATGAGCCCACCTTCCAGCGTTTGTATAGCATATAACCCTGACTCGCCAAGTTGTGTAATAAAACTTGGTGTATTGGATCTAAGTCTCCTTGGGGTTAACACCCATAACTCGAATTGGATCCCTGATTAGATGTTCTAGTCCAAGCAGGTGATCTCGGGTTTGGATGGTTGGACAATGGTTGGCTATTGGGTTTAACTTGATTTGGGCCAGTTGGCTTGAGGTTGTTGGAGGATTGGACCTGGACTCGACCAGTGACCAGGTTGGTTCATTACTAGCTCTTGCAGAAGTCCTCCTGGTCTCATTCCTCGATTGTTCAAGGTACTGTGGACCATGTTAATCTAGTGGTCGACAACTTCTAAATAGTCGTGGGGAGTCCCAATTTGGAGATTGGGATATCTGGCTACGGTCCCATGTGGGTGGTCTGACTCTCCTACTGGGATATCATCGGTACAAGGGTGCGGTGCCCCCCGTATGGACGGCTTGACGCCCCCGTCCCAAATGGGGATGAGGCCAAGGATTCTGCATACGAGCCGGGGATGAGGCCAAGGATTCTGCATACGAGCCGGATCTCACTGGAGAGTGGTCGTAAGACATGATTATCTTGGCGTATACCACAAAACAAAATGAGGTTTGAAAATCTTCAACCCTAAGTTCTACGGGTAAAGGAAATTGAAATGTTGTACGGTCTTGGTATACCCATGTAGGTGCGATGCCTGCCTTTATGAGAGTGCTATGGGGTCCTACCATGTGTCAGGTGCTGTTAGAGGTAGGAATAGCAGAGGGGTGCTCCCATTAAAATTCCATGCTCCAAACTCTCCAAACTCTAGGAGCTTCGTGCCCCTCTCTACTTTACTACCGGTTTTTGAGGGATTTTTTTTTGCAAGGGTGCAGTTGCCATACGGATGCATCCGTAGGTGTAGAGGTAAGGTGCACCTTCAAATTTTGTCATGGAATATAATTTTGATGTAAAATGTTTTTAGGATTATCTCAAAAGCTATTTTTATATCTAATTATAAAATTTTAAATTTCAAAAATGGTTAAAATCAAGTAGATCTATAAACATATGAAAATCTTGAAAATGGACGGTGTAGATAATATGCGGTAAATGCACCATTTCTGAGAATTAAATTTTTTTTATTTTTCATAGTAATACATCTCGATGTCGAGATGATCAATCCAAGTGCTTTTCAACATTAAAACTATCTTTTCCGATGGATTTTTGAGGGGCATCCGTAGTTCTACATTGTAAGGTAGTATCCTTATATAAACCTTTTCCTTAAACAATCCAATTAAGGTGGGCCTCCAAATTTTATTCTAACATATAATTTTGTTATAATTTTTTTTTAGGATTATTTTAAAATCTATTTTCATATCTAATTAGAAGATTTTAAACTCTAAAATAATTAAAATCAAGGAGATCTACAAACATATGAAAATTTTGAAAATGGACGGTCTAGATAATGTATTGTAAGATGCACTATTTTTTAGACTCAAATTTTTTTTTTTTTATATTCATACATCTACTAGATAATGTGTTGCAAGATGCATTATTTTTAAGATTCAATTTTTATTTTTATTTTTTATATTCATACGATCAAATAGAGGGTTTTTCAACATTAAAACAACTTTTATGATATCTTTTTGAGGTGCATCTGTAATTCTACATTTAAGGTTGCAACCTTATATAAACTTTTCTCATGTTTTATTTCCTTCTAGATTTTCTTTTCTATTTTCTATTTTCTATTTTCCCTCTTTTTCAATTTTCAGTTAAAATATAGTAGGAAGAAAAGGAAAACTAGGAGCTGGATGGCGTAGGTCCCACTGGCAACTCTCGGGGCCTACGTGTGCTCACGATGGTCAGTTTGTGGGTTCACAGGGCCCAGACTGAGCCCAGGATTCCACCATGGGTTCCGACATCTCGGGCTTGATCTGTTGACTGCATTAGAATGAGGCAAAAGAGAGTATTGATGCACAAAACAACATCCGGGCGATTGGTTATAGAGAGGCGGATCGCCCCGCTAAAGCATGTCTCCCTCCGTCGCTCTGAACCTCTCCCAAGAATCTTCCTTCATCACAATTGCACTAGAAACAACCATGAGGTCAAAAATTCAGGGTTGTCCTTGGCCGATTTTACACGAATATAAGATTGATGGACCCCATGGTGGGCCCCAAATTATTTACATGCGAGTCTAAGATGAAATCAAGCAATCAAGAGCAATCCCATCTTTGACTTGTGTCCAAACTTGTAATCAAATAGAGATAGGCGTTTTGTCGAATGGCAGTATATAACGAGAGAGTCTCGAAAAACCATTTCCTCACAGTTGGCCAAGCTACTTAAATTTGCATTAAACCGAAAGAAGCCTTTGAAAAATGAAGAGAAAATAGAGAAAAGAGTTTTGGAAGATTTTTTTAAAAAAGCAAGAACAAATAATAATAATAATAATAATATATAGATGGAAATAAGAGAAGTATCTGGGAAGCCGAGCCTCTAGGCTTGGCACTTGGGGTTGGAGCCATACCATACAAAGATGCAAATCTTTCTCCTTGATCTTCGACTTTTACCGATCCAGAGTTATCTTGAACTACAAGGAAGTTTGCTTAAGAATTTGCTTCTAAGGCGTTCGTTGATCTAAGAAGGGTGTTCATCTCCTAGGATTCCGAAGTTTGCATAGTGATTAGGGTTTAAGGCATCTAGGGTATCTAAAGTTGGGAGGCTGCAAACTAAGATCCTAGGGTTTTATATGGGCTTCTGAATTCCAGGGTTTCTGGAGACCTTGGACGACACCAGAAGTTGTATATATGTAGGCGGGGGCACCAAATCACCCTATGACTTACCAATCAAATCTGGCCTATCGGATGGGTGGTGGCGTAGTATGTGTCACTGCAACGACACGCATCGTGCTTTTGCAGCGACACACACCGTGCCGTTGGTAACTTTTGCCTCAGTTTACATGCAAATCTCCATGCCCTCCATTTTGATGGGGTCCAGCACGTTTCGAAGTTGGGTGAGGTTTGTATAAGGTGTCAACCTTATACTATAGTAAAAGGTGCACTTCAAAACTATACAGAAAATGTTGTTTTGGTGTCATAAATCCTTGTGATGATATGAAAAATCTATTATTATTGCCAATTATGAAATTCAAGGTCCAAGAAATGGTGATGATCAAATAGATATATAAACACTTGAAAATCTTGAAAATGGACGGTCCAGATGATGTATTAAAAGATGAACTATTTTTAGGACTAGAAATCCCCTTTTTTCATATCTATGAATCTTGAGCTCAAGATGATTGATTTAAGTGTTTTCTAATATTAGAACAACCTTCTTTAGTAGGTTTATTCGGTGCGCCTCACCCGTACAGTATAAGGTTTACACCTTAAACTTTTTCCTTTGAAGTTTGGGGTCAGATGATTTTAATTTTCTTCCTCTTGGACTGAGGACTTGCATATTTTAGCTTGATAGTCTCCTAAAATGAGTTATTTGAGAATATTTGGGAGTATTTGGGCTAGACTATGGTTAGTGTGGACTACAGGTTAGTGTGTCTTATGGTTCACTAGGCTAGTGTAACGGGTTCAGGGACTCGTTAATGAAGTCAATTTCAAAGGGAGTATCAAAATATCTCCTTCAAACTCCATGGACATTAATATAGCCAAAGAGAATATATCTAAGAAATAACCATTAGCCCTTATGACAAACAAATTTGTATTGCAATACGCATATGTAAATAGTTTTGCCGAGTCGATAAAATTGTTTGTTAAATATAAAGATAATGAAGTGGATATAGGGTCAGTATCGAAAGGAGAGCAGCCATATTGTTTAGGGTAGGGAGTATGTATAAGGTTGCAACCTTAAACAAGTTAAGGCACGCACCTCCAAATTTTATCATAAATATAATTTTAGTGTAAAAAGATATTAGAATGGCTTGAGAATCTATTTTCATATCTTATTATAAAGGGAAAAGTTTATATAGAATCGAGGCTCTAAACAATCAAATTTGAGCCTACTTCATAAATTTCACTAGAAGAGGTTGTTTTCATTCTCAAATATCTTCAAATTGATCATCTCAACATAAAAATGCATAGATATGAGAAAAAAATGGATTTCAAGTTTTGGAAATAGTGTATTTTGCAATGTATTTTTGGACCATCAATTTTCAAAATTTTCAAGTTTTCATAGATCTATCGATCTACACTATTTTTTAAGCTTTAAACTTTATAAATGAATATAAAATATATTTTAAGGATTTCACAAAGATTTTCAATATTAAAATCATATTTCTCGACACTATTTGAAGGCAGGCTCTAATTTGATTGTATAGAGCCTAGGCTCTATACAAACCGCACCCTATTATAAAATCTTAAACTTAAAAATAGTTCAAATCAAGTAGATCTATAAACACCATAAAATCTTGAAAATGGACAGTCTATACACTATTTTTAGGATTCGAATTCTTTTTTTTTTTTTTTCATATTCATACATCTCAATTCATCTCAATGTCGAGATGATCAATTAGAAGGTTTTCCAAAATTAAAACAATATTTTATGATGGATTTTTGAAGTACACTTTAATTATACATTTTAAGGTTGCAACCTTATAGAAATTTTTTCTTATTGGACACGTGTAGAGAGTGAATGAGCCGACCACGGCTCAACACTAGAGAGAGAGAGAGTGCTAAGGCAAACTTGGTCGACCAAATATATATATATATATATATATATATATATATATATATATATATATATATATATATATATATATATATATATATATATATATATATATATTTGGATAATTCAGTGGGAAATACAAGCCCCTATTCATTTTTGAAATGATTAATAGTTTTTGAAAGTATCCCACAATGCTACGGTCGAGGCTCAATTCCTACCAAAGGTCTAAAAAATAAAAAAATAAAATAAAAAATAAAAACATAAAAAATATGAGGGCCGCGACGACCCAACCTCTATCCCAAATCGGCCAAATACTTAAGCCAAAGAGGGACCCATAAAACCCCAGTTATTTAGAAAGAGTCGTACGTGCATGCCTAAAAAGCCAAGACAACTTCAAATAAATAAAAAATAAATTAAAAAGGTAATTTAACGTAAATATATTTTGAGAAAGCTTTCTATGTTCCCCTACAATATTTCTATGTTCTCTTACAACATAGAAGTTCTATCCTCCTCTTAAATAAAAATATTAAATAAAAAGAAATTATTAAAATATCTGTACAAAATTTAGAGGTATATCTACTATTTTGATCATTTTATTCATTTACAATTATTATTTTAATTTTTTTACTGGTACAATGTAGGGAGAAAGATGGACACTCCAAAATTGAGCTCAATACGAGTCGAAAAAAAAGATAAAGCTTAAAAATAAAACATCAAAAATAAAAAAATAAAATACAAAATATAAAAAATATTTTTAAGTTTCAAAATAATAGAAACTATTCACGTAATTTTCATTAAAAAACTGAAGTAAAAACATTTCGACCGGTAATTTCGAAGAACATCCCCCTCGCTATTATCATCACCACCCCCCTTGAAATAACACATCATAAGGTTTTTCACATAAAAAAATAAAAAAAAATGGAAAGTAAAGTTGGCGTATATTAAAAAAAAAAAAAAAAGTTTATATAAGGTTGTAACTTTAAAATGTAGGATTACGGATGCAACTCAAAAATCCATTTGGAAACAGTTGTTTTAATGTTAAAAAAACTTTTAATTAATCATGTCGACATCGGGATGAATGAATATAAAAGAAAAAAAGATTTTGAGTCTCAAAAATAAAAATCGTGCATCTTGCATTACATTATCTAGACTGTCCATTTTCAAGATTTTTATATGTTTATAGATCTGCTTGATTTTAATCATTTTTAAAATTTAAAATTTTATAATTAAATATAGAAATAGATTTCGAGATAATCCTAAAAAAAATTTCATCAAAATTATATGTTATGATAAAATTTGAAAGTACGTGTTAATTGGATTGTTTAAGGTTGCAACCACACCCACAAAAAAAAAAAATGGATGGAAGGAAAATTAACTCTTAAGCTAAACTCAAGGGGGCTAGTGTTGAAGTGGAGCACGGTTGTCCAACCACCTATCATAGAAAACAAGTTCTCTCTCTCTTTCTCTTAAGTAGAGAGAGAAAGGTCCTTTGATTTTTATACCCCAAGTTAGAGAGAGAGAGGTGATTCTTTTGTTGTTTCCATGCCACATGGTGGCAGGAACATGGGGGGCTTGTATTGACCTTGTCTTCATTTATCCTTGTATAATTAAAAAGCAAGAAGGATATAAAATGGAATTGGTCCCAAGGCAACGACAAACTGTTTGTTGAATGAATGTTTGACTGTTGCACTTCATCGAAAATGCCCCCCCCTTTCTCTCTTCATCTCCAGCAGAGCGCTTTCTCTAGAGACGAGGAAATACAACTAAGAATGACCTGTGTTTTGATGGTAGTATTATCGAGCTTCATGAATGAAGTCTCAAATTTCATTCTCACTTAAGGTGGAGGCCCAAATCCTTACTTGGTATATTGAAAAAAGAGGAAATAAAACTTCATTCAAGAATCTACATTTTCGAAAAATGGGATGAGGGAGAAAAAAAAAAAAAATGCAAATAGGGATTTGGACCCATCCCCTTGGTGAGAATAGAGTTTGAGAATTTATCATGGGGCTCAATGCCAAAACCCTAGCCCATTATCTTTGAGAAAGAAAAAGGAGGAAAATGATATAACAACTTTTATTTTCTTTTTCTCAATATAAAATTGCAACCTTGTACTATTGAAGTGAAATGTAGCTTAAAAGTCTTATAGAAAAGGGTGTTACAATATTGGAGGATCCTCAAATTCATCATCTCGACATTGAGATGTGTGTATACGAGGAAAAAAAGTGCACCATGTCATAATTAGGGATAAAAATAGATTTTAAAAACCATCATAAGACACAGGAACTATATCTCTGAGCAAATTTTGTAGACTAAGAATTAATGTCTTAAAAATAGTGTATCATATTATAACTAGGGATAAGAATAGCTTTTAAAAACCATCATAAAGTTGTTGACATTGGGACTATATCTCTAATCAAAATTTGGAGACACACCTTACTTCTACAGCGTAAGAAAGGCGCTTTGTACAAACCTCACCCAATTGGGTGGGGCGAGGACATCTTTAGAGGTAGAGAGAGAAAGACAAGTGACATTACAAAAAAGGACACAGTAATGTAGCATATAAAAAAAAAAGAAAAAAAAAAGAAAAAAAAAAAGAGAATAAAGATATAGACATCATAATCTATAATTTGGAATTGGTTTTCTGATTTTGTAGAATACAAACTATAGGATACCCTGAATGTGGTTAGTAATTTGGTCAAGAAACTGATTATCGTGTCTCTGTTGATGATTTAGAGATCATGATCTAGATCACAAATCTCTATCCAGTGGTATAAAAATTTGAGGTATGGATTTGAAATCACTCGGCTATCATCATCATTATCCAAGCTTATCTCAATTAATAGGGGTCGGCGACATGAATCCTACTATTCCATTTTTCTCTAGCAAGAGTCATACTTTTATTAAGACAAAAAACCATCATATCGTTTCTCACTACTTCTATCTACGTCCTTTCGAGTCTTCCTATTGCCCTTTTAGAGCTTTTCACTTGAACCAAATTGTGCCTCTTAATTAGTGTTGTATGGTCTACACTGCACATGGCTAGCCCACCTAAGTCTACTTTCTTTCATTTTATTGCCTATTAAAGTTACGCCTAAGTTCCATCGTATGTATTGATTCAAAATTCTGTCCATCTCAACATCCTCATATCAACTATGCTTATCATATGAATATGTTATTTTTTGACCGCTCAACATTCAATCCCCATAAAAGTATGACCAATCTTACAATCGTCCTATAGAACTTCTCTTTCAGACTTAATGGTATGCGGCAAAGATGTAAAACTCTAGATGTAGATCTATACTTTGCCCACACAACTCTAATTATGTGCAATATCTTCCTCAATCTCTCAATTCTCTTGGATTATCACCCTTAGATATGAAATAACTCGATCTAGACCAAAAATTGGAAGGAACCATTACAAGCTAGGTATCCATCCCCCCTCGACCCCCCTCTCGTTCCCAACCCAAAAAAAAAAAACCTTTTTTTTTATATATTTTTTTCTTTTCACATTTTTAAGGGATTTTTAGGCATATACTAATAAGGAAAAAATTTATATAAGGTGCACCTTAAAATCTTTTAGAAGAGAGCATTCTGACATTGAAGAACCATCCAATTGATCATAATCTCTAACATCGAGATGTATGGATATGAAGAAAAAAAGAATTTCAAGTCCGAAAATTAATGTATCTTGTAACACATTATTTGGGTTGTTTATTTTTAATATGGAAAAGGTTTCTGTACTTCCCATATAACATAGAAGATCTATGCTTCCCTTACAATCCAGCCGTCCAATTTTGATCAAGAGAGTCACTCATTGTTTGATATTAGATTCGACGTCTCAAGATATTTTATTTTTAGTTTTTTTTATACAAATTATATGAATATGAAATTTGGTACGTGTCATATTATCATTGGGTTGCACCTATTAAAAATATGTAAAATAATTTTTTGGTAAAATATAATGACTAAAATACCCCTTAAAACTTTTAGGGGTATTTTAGTAATTTTATTTTATTAAAAATATTTTTTTTTTATTTTTCACTAGTGCGAGTCTAATAGGGAATTGGACATCCAAAATTTGATGTCAAAATAGTTTATAAAAAATAAATAAATAAATAAAATAGTATGGAGATGTGACATTGTGATTGGGGCAATCTTAGCCCTGCTATTTAGAATGGAGGGTGGGTTGGATAAGGGAAGGATATAAGTTTGATGCTGTAGGGGAAACATTTAGAATGGAGGGTGGGTTGGATAAGGGAAGGATATAAGTTTGATGCTGTAGGGGAAACATAGAAAGCTTTCCCTTTTAATATTTTCCAAGTGTTTATTGATCTAGTTAGTTATTTTTAAATTTTAAATTTTAAATTTCATAAGGAAAGATAAAAATAGATTCTCAAGATGTTATAAGATTTTTGATGTCCCAATTACATCTTCAAACAAATTTTAAAGGGTGCAGTTTGCATAGAGCTGAGGCTCTAAACAATCAAAGTAGACCCACTTTTAAATAGTATTTGAGAATTGTGGTTTCAACATTGAAAATCTTAGTGACAGCTTTAAAATATATTTTCTTATCTAATTATAAAATTTAAAACTTAAAAAATAGTGTAGATCAAGCATATCTATAAAAACTTAAAAATCTAAAAAATTGACATTTCAAAAAAATATTACAAGATATACTATTTCAAAAACTTGAAATCAAAATTTCTCTCGTGTAATGCACTTTGATGTCGAGATGATGGATTTGAGATTTTTAGGGTAGGCTCTAATTTGATTATTTAGAGCCGCGGCTCAATATAAACTTTTCCGATTATAGAAGTTCATCTTACTCGAGTGCCCCTGGAACAAACTCCAACCCAACCCAACACCAAGTCGTAAATGATTATTCTGTTGTATTGGACAAGTAGGTGGACCTTCCACTTTTACCGCAGTTCTACGTTGTATGTGTACGGACGATGGTATAACTGTGAATTACTCCGACCCACGGAAGGGAGTAAGAGAGGAAGAAGAAAAAGGAATTTAAAAAAGAGTGGCCAACACATCGATTCAGACCCGCAACTGGCGCCGTCAAACAAACCCCTACCAAACAAACTCCGCCCCGCCCTTCTCTCTCCAAAGTCTAAACCCTCTCTCTCTCTCTAAAGCCCCTCTTAAAATTCAGACGTTTCATCTCTCTCCTCCATTTTCGTCGGTTTTCTCGTTACAATTTGAAGACCCTCTCTCTCTCTCTCTCTCTATCTAAAAATTCATCAACCTTCCTCTTTCCACTATTGAACTCCGTCCCCTATCATTCGTCAAACTTGCGTTCTCGATTTTTCCTAAAAAAAACTGTTTTTTTTTTTTTCATCTCTGCTGGTTTTCTGCCCCTCAGGCGGTTTTTCCTTTACCGTTTTTTTTCATCTCTGCTGGTTTTCTGCCCATCAGGTGGTTTTTCCTTCGCCGTTTGAGTGGTTTGTTGGCCGTTTAAGGTGTTGTTTTCTCCATTCAAGTGGTTTTGTGGACCATTTTAGCGGTTGTCTGAACAAATTTAGCGGCTTTGATGCAGTATTGAGCGGTTGAGGACAAAAGAGGGATGGCTCATAAGGTTGATCATGAGTATGATTATCTGTTCAAGATTGTTCTTATTGGAGATTCAGGTGTCGGGAAATCGAACATCTTGTCTAGGTTTACTCGTAATGAATTCTGTTTAGAGTCAAAATCAACGATTGGTGTGGAATTCGCAACCAGGACCCTCCAGGTTAGGGTTTTTTTTTTGTGTGTGATTTCTCTCTAATGATATGGAACTTAAAAATTGCTTTGTATCTGTTATTGTAGATGATCTAATTTATGATCTCTTCTGAATCTGATCCTGTAATTTGGTGCTTATTCTTTCTTTTATGTTTGTTGAAGTACGGTTTTTTTTTGGAGAGAAGTTTGTTAAAATACGGTTCATACAAGGTTTCAGGAGTTTGGTTTTATTTTTGGATTTGGATCTAGGATATGGCAGGTCAAAGTCGTGCTTGTAAAAATACTCTTTGTTTTGTTGAGGTTTAGTGGTTCAAAGTTGCATCAAATTGATTAAAGGATGATTTTTTTGCCAATTTAGGTAAAATTAAAGCACATGATGTTTGCGTGGCTAATTTATGATCAGGAAACATTAACTTTACTTTTTATTGCATTTACATGTTCATTGTTTGTTGTTCAGGTTCTAATAACTTTTGATGGCTTGTTGTGGTGATATTTAGTTCAGGATCTGTTTTATCAGTGCGATCAATAATTAGAGTATGTTTTTGGCTACATACATGTCCTCATTGGTGTCTCTGACTCCTCTGCACCTGATCTTCCTTTGTTTTCTTCTTCTTCTTCTTCTCTTTCTCTCTATGCATTTTTGTGAAGAAAAGATTCTGTTATGATACTTGAAACTTTAAATATATTAAATGAGATCCAAGGGCCTGGTAAATGATAATGAAGAAAGGAAGCACTTAGATTGAGATCCCGTCTGAAGGAATTTCAGACTGGATTCAATTTGAAGTGCTTGTTTTTTTTTATTTATTTAAATTTCTTGATATTTTTCTTTGCTTTCAGTAATTCTTCATGTTAGTTAAAAGCATGGATTTTTTGTTCTCTTTTCTCAAGTTATTCACTTTCTAGTTCCCTTAATCTTGTGCCTCATCAGAAGCTTGTGTTCTTTGATAACATAAATAGTTTTGTTTAAGTTGAGATTTATGTCCGTTCATAATGTCCATTTTATGTAAATAATTTATTAGATATCTGTAGTTCATGCCATGAAATGAAGACCTCAGCAAAACGTTTATCTGATATGGGAGAAGAAACAAGTATTTCTAGTACTCCAAAACTTGAGAGGAAGGTAAACTTTTGTGTTTTTAAAGGTCAAGTCAAACATGGACGAGTTAAAAATATGATTAAGATCTGTCAACACAAGTGTTAACAACATTGTGGCAGATTGAAAACATGGCTTTTCAGTATTTTTATCTAGTCCAATCTAATTGTTTGTGGCACTTGTTGGGAATATTGCCATTACCAAATGTGTAAGGAACTGGACCCCTCTGAAAAGTGGATGGTTAGTCTAATCTTAATACAATAGCTATTCCCTCCACTTGACACTGTTTGAATTGAAAGATTGAGAAAAAATGTTGTGGCTTATTACATGATTTCATTCAAACTAGTAATGATCTATTGACACGATCTTTTTTTTCTACCGTTGGTAGAAAAATTGGCACCGTCATATTGGTTCTAACTAGGGAGATGTTGTAACGATTGAACTCAACTTGCCAGCAAGGTTTCAAAAAACACTAGTCGGCCTGCTTGTGGTGCAATAAGTTTTCTGGGCGCCCTGTGGTGCAATAAGTTTAGAGATTGAGGGTTTCTTTTTTATTTTTTTCACTTTGGGGGTTCAAAAATAAACCCTATAACATTTTTATACAAACTTGGGGGTCAAAATGATCCCCTTCCCTTTTGGGCTAATTTAAAATCGAAAAATGCCTTACAGCTCTGGGCGCCCACCAGAACTGGGCCCTGGGCGCCCGCCCAGGTACAACCGCCCGTGTAGGGTTGCTTGGGTTGAGGTGTGCGGTTTTTTTGTTCAAGCCGTCTAGGCGTCGGGCGGACCGTTTTTTGAAACCTTGCTTATCAGTTTGACCTGCTGGATCAGGAACTGGGCCTAAAATGCCTGGGTTTTGTCAAATCCCAAAAAGTTTAAAAAAACCAAACAGGCGGTGCCCAACCTGTTGAACTGACTTGAGATATTTTGGATTATTTGTAATCTCTTTAAATATTTATTCATTTATTAATTAGTTTTTAAGACTGCGCAAACTGGTTTCGACCAGACATACTCTTCAGCTAGTGGGTTGTTTAATCCTATCTTTACAATTGGACTGGTCTTTTGAACTGGTTAGATTCAAATTTAGTTCAAGTTTTCTGGTTTGGAGCAACTGGATGATAGGCATGTTCCTATTTATAATAGTTGAACTGGTATTGTCCTTATCATAGTCATTGTCATTATATCAATAATATATTTTGGCTGAAGCAAGAATCTCATGCTGCTATTTCTAGAAAGCATGGAACTTATGGGCTTTTGAATTTTTAATTTGTGCTATATTGTGCGCGCACCGCATTATATATGCCGCTTTTCTTTTTATTATTTTACATTTTGGCCTTTGTAGTCATTATCAATGTTTTGAAGTTGGTCTCCTTAAGGGAATGTGAATGACAGCCACCCCGCCTCTTCAAAGCGATCTGCCACCTCCTCCTGTGCTTAGGTGGGCACCTTGTGCCTTTGAACTCAGGCACCCACCTCAGCTTTTCTATACTTAATGGTGGAAAATGCCCTCTAGTAAAGGGCATTTTGATCATTTCCCCTGGTCAAGGACATTGAAGTGATATCTCAAGCCCCCAACACCACCCAACCCACTATGCACTCGTGCAATTTATTCTTTAGTGATTGGTGTTTTCTCCCCCTAAAAAATCAAATTGCATCTAACCTTTGTTTGATTGGCATATGGCAATGCGAGGGTGCTATCTATATATCTCTAATGGTTTTATGGATTTGGTTGAATACTATTGTTGATAGTTTCGTGTTGACTCATACTCAGAGTCACACGTACAGTGACACACTATCAGACTCACTAGTATAAGTCAGTGTAGGAAAAATCGAATCGGAACGGTTAACTGAACATCCTGTCGGAAGCGGTTCAACCGGCCTAACTGGCAAGTCCCGGACGGTCAAAAAAGTGTTAAAAGAAATACCAAAAAAATCTAATAAAATACGAAAAGTATATTTAAAGCATGATTCAACAAAGCACATCCAAATGAAGTTGAAAATTAATGAAAAACTGGGTTTTAAAGAATCGATTTGTGCCCAAAGATATTTTTGAATATTTTTAAAAAAGATGGAAAATGTAAAAAAAAGTATTAATGACCAAAACAATTTCAAATATTTTCCAAAATGATGGAAAACATTAAAAAATGCATTACAAACAAAATCCCTTATTTTTTGGGATTTTATATTAATTGTTTTGAATTTTTTTAAAATACCCTGTTGGTTCACCGAAAACGGTCGAAACCGGAACCGGCCACTCTAACTGGGCGGTTAGAATTTTAACCGCCCAATTTTTCCTACACTAGTATAAATAGAGACAATTTATCAGTAGAAATTTATCAATAGATAAACAATCTAATCCTTTTTTCAGAAGAATAAGCTGAAATTTTAAAATCTTGTGAACAGCCCTAAACTTCTCCATGTTTTTGGACATGGGTCTCGGGCTTGAGGTGAGACAGCCTTGGCATCATCTCTGTGTCTAGGCAAGGAGAACCCCTGGTCCTCTCAGGCCTTCTAATACATTGGTCGTTATTGAGGAATCTGTCCTTGATTGTCTAATACACAAGGGAAGGACATCATTTCTCCTTCTGTGTTTGTGATTTTATCAATTATGTGCATGTGGCTAATTTTGTTTTTTGGTGTGAAAAATGCATGCTTTTTAGCTTATAAACTTAAATTTTCATCTGGTAAGGTAGTTTTTGTACCTATTTGTGACAACTTTTAGCATTTCATTTTGTTGATGCAATTGAGATGTCCTTTATTTTTTGGGTTGAAGTATAGTCTTGAGTTGACACTTTTGCCTGAGTTTCCAGAAAATATTTTGGTTTTGATGTATTGGAGAGTTGTTTCTCAATCATTTTGTATGAATTATTATGTCTTTTTCTTTCTTGATGTTGGAGTTTTTATAATAGCTTAAAAATTCTTATGGTCTAGCAGAGAAACAAAATCAGGACTATAAACAAATACGTTACCCTGTCTCAACATTGATAATGTTTTGTATTTTGAAAATAAATATCAGCAGTTTTATTCAAAACAAGAATGAAGAATTAGTGTGCTTTGCCCTACAATTTGATATATTCCTATGTCTGGTTTTAAGTCTAAATTTGACCTCCCCTAGTGTTTCTCAAAATGGCCTTATCATTTGATAGGCTAAAATGAGAGTGGAAAATGAGCGATGTCGATTGAAGCGATTCATTCATTTGTAGGATACTTGTTTGACTGGTATATGCACAACATCGCATCATAAGCCTATTCAAAAGGCATTTTGAGTCCTGCCTGACATCCACTCTTTGTGGTTAATTTAATAATCAAACGCACCTCCTTTGGAAACTTTCTACCTTAGGCACTGCTTGTTTTGCAAATGATGCTTTTTAGACATGCAAGGAACCCTAAAACTAATGGGAGACTGCTGCTTCCTGGTGCTCTTACTTCTATATCATATCCTGAGGTGGCTGCAGCAATTAATCTTAGGAGCAAGGGGACATACTATTGTTTAATGTTTTTATTTGCTATTGAGGAGGCTTTTTCCTTGTATGGTTTAGGGTGTGTTTTTCTGCTTTTAAAAATTTAATTTTGCTAGGTGTGGCTCGCTATTACGATTTTTAGCAGCCAATCTAGAAACAGCTGAATGGGTCTTTTTGGATTGACTGTAAAAGAGCAATGCAAAGTGGTGGACTGCCATTGAAATGTCAAATCCTAATGTTAAATTTGTGCAAAATATTAGCTTTCCAAAGTAATGATTAGTAGTTCTAAATGTTAATGATATATCGGACTTTTGCATGTACTTTCCAATCTGAATACAATGGTCCTACTAATAGGTGCTTGTTCAATGCATTTTGAAGATGCTATGACTTCTCTCATTAGTCACTGGTTTTATAATCATAAGTACTTCTTCAAGAAAAATGTGGCCTGTAAGTTGGCAGGCCTCTAGCGACTTCTGTTACTTGTTTGAATTGGCATTGTATGACTTTGAAGCAGCGTGCTAAAAATTGGCTCATGCTCTGGACTCAGGAAAATTGATTTATAGCAGGATGGAATTTGGGAAAATTCAAGCTAACTTAAAAATAAAGCTTGGACTAAGCCAACTTAAAGCTAAAAGATGGAATTTGGGAAAATTGATTGATAGCTGGAAACAATTCAGAAAAATCCATAAAGTGGGAAACTAGAAAAATAAAGCATATATATGCATTGGTTTAGTAAAAAAAAATAGGATTTTATAGTTCTTTTTATATGTCCGAGTGTGTACCCAGTATTTGGATCGGCAAAGTGCCCGGTCCTAATAACTTGGCTTAGTCAGTTGTCTTGGATGAATTTTAAAACCTTTCTTCCAAGTAAATGATTTATGATTTGGGTCTTGAACGCTATGAAAGGGGCAACAGTTAATACTTAAAGCGCGTGTACTGAAATTTTGAAGGGTCTCACTCTGCCAGACGAGGTACTTCTGGAGGATTTGCTAGAGTATGGGATGAATAACTTTGTCATCCGAGCTCTTTTATAGTTCTATTATTAGGGACAGGGGAGCTTTATGCCCTGTGTTAAAATTCTTGGTGATGTCCTAAATGATTGTGTTTGCTTCAGCAGTACATGTTGGTGATTAGGCAGAATCATTTTGTTTCCATTTGTAAACAATTTGTGCTTCTGAAGTTTAAACCTGTATTTATATCAATTCGACTAATCATTTCCCATCTGTTGGTTTAATATTATCAATCTATGTGGTCTATGGATATTTTGCGCTGTTGTAAGTTATTAGTGTTGTTGGGGTTAGCTTTGAGCAGTGAATTGTTTTTTTGTTTGGGATCAGGAATTTTCATTAAGTTGAGAGATATAGAGATGTTGGTCTCTGTGATAGCTGGGGAAAACACATTGCCAAGTGAAGTGTGTCAGTTGGAGCCTCTGAGGAGTCAGTGATATTCCATTGGTTGCATATATTTTTGGTTATTTGATAGCCCATTTTCTTTTCCCACAATAGCTGATTGTGACTGCGGGATCTGAGTCAATTGAGCTGATTGTGACTGCTGGATCTGAGTCAATTGATGATGGCCTTTGAGGGAGGGAGGGGGGGCGAGAGAGAGAGAGAGAGAGAGAGAGAGAGAGAGAGAGAGAGAGAGAGAGAGAGAGCGTTCATATTTGGAATTATAAAGAATCACCAAGAAACTTTGTAACTTGGACATCATTGTCCATGGCTGATTGTGACTGCAGGATCTGAGTCAATTGATGATGGCCTTTGAGAGAGAGAGAGAGAGAGAGAGAGTTTATATTTGGGATTATAAAGCTTCACCTAGAAACTTTAAAACTTGGACATCATTGTCCATGGTTCTTTGCATGAGTTACTCCAAGGATACGACATGTTCTTTTGAAACGTTACTACATAACTATCTACAATAAAATTCCTACATCCCCACCCCCTTTAAAAGTAGTAGGGATGGCCATGAATGAAAGGCTAACTTTACTTTTTTGTGAAAACAAAAGACCAATTTTAAGGTTATCATTTTTTATGGAAGTGTCTGTTGCTATAAATTCTGTAGTGATACAAAATGGTAGAAAGCAAGCATTATAGAGGAGCATTCCTTATGGCACTTTCTAATCTCCCAGCCTAGAAGCATGAACTATGAAGCTTATTGTCTTCGATCTTAATAAAGAGGAAGAAGAAAAAACTTGGAAAGAAAATGAGGGAGATATTGTTGGACAGGAGGATACCAAATATGACACTGGATTATATGCTACGTGAATTTTACCTTTTAAATCGTCAAAACTGCACTTAAGTATAGGTTTACCAACATGGATGTCTGTTTTTACTTTCCCATTTTTGCACTTTGTTATTTGCTGACGACTGACATCACTTCTTATTCATCCACGCTGCATGATAATTAATTAGTGCCATATGTGCAACAAACAATCAATGCTATTTACTTTATTGAAAAAAAAGTATACATTTATTTAATAAGAGATGCACTTTTTCCTAAACAGGTCGATGGAAAAACAGTTAAAGCACAGATATGGGACACAGCTGGCCAAGAGAGGTACAGAGCCATAACAAGTGCCTATTATAGAGGAGCTGTTGGGGCCCTGCTGGTTTATGACATAACCAAGAGAGCCACCTTCGATAACGTTCAAAGGTGGCTTCGAGAACTAAGAGACCATGCAGACTCCAATATAGTTATAATGATGGCTGGAAATAAGTCGGATTTGAAGCATTTGAGGGCTGTCTCTGAGGAAGATGCTCAAGCTTTGGCGGAGAAAGAAGGGCTTTCTTTCCTCGAGACCTCTGCATTAGAAGCGGTGAATATTGACAAGGCTTTTCAAACTATTCTTACTGAGATATATCACATAATAAGCAAGAAAGCATTGGCAGCTCAAGAGGCAGCAGTCGCGTCTGGTCCAGGTCAAGGAACTACCATCAATGTGGCTGATTCTCCTGGCAATTTGACAAAGAAAAATTGCTGTTATGGATAAATGCATGATGGAGAAATAGTTAGGCTTTATAATGTTTTCATTTTCATTTTCTTCTCTTCTTTTCTATCTAATTTTGTGAAATACTTGTCGACATAAGAGTAGAGATTGACTTAGATTTCAAGAGGTGTCTTTTGTGTTGTGAGCTCTTTTTCCTTTTTTTTTGTTTTTATTTATTTTTGGGTGGGCCCTCCCGGGGGCATGGGAGGTTGGGGTTTTACCTTTTCAGTGAAGGAGTTTCTTGAGAGGAATGGGTGTAGCAAGAGGTAGCTGCTGGGGTTCTATCTTGTGTTTTGGGTTTTTTTGACTTCTTATTCCCACTTCCAATTGTACCTCATTTGGATTTTTTTTTCACACTCTTTAAAGTGGGATTGCCTTCTTTTTTTCTATTGGTGCATTCTGTCTTTATGTGAGTTATAATATGATTCTAATTCTTGTTCACCTGAAACTATTGTGGTTGGAGAAGATATATGTCACACTGATAGTTGAGCTATGAAATTTAGACATTGTGAGTTGCCTTTCTTTTTCTGAAATTTGAGGTGCCATCTTGTAGATCTGTTGCTCATGATTTTCTTTGTTTAATTGAACTTTTTGAACTAATATTTTCGTCATACATGTTGACAATTAATTTGTTCTTTTCCACTTTTATTTTCAATATCACTGATCATGACTTGAAATTTTTCCGAAGTATGCCAGACAAGAATGGTTTGTCCTACAAGTGCTGTAAATTAGGTTGATTGGTCTCTTGTTGAGCATATTGTATGCAAAGCCTGCACATATAAAGACCTTCTGAATTTTAATGTTCATAATCCATTTCCTTTGATGAACCCATATTAGTTAACCAATTTTGATGCTTGAAAGATAGTGAGACTAGGCTTTACATGGATTTTGCATGTTAATGGCTTCACAACAATGTGCTCTCTCTCAGTTTTTGAAGAAGGTTTGGTGCAAAATTCTTGGGTATTGGGTAGTTTTTGCTTGCCATATTTAATCGTCACTTTGCGGCTTTTTCTTTTGGAAATGCTGAATTTAGATTGAACTTTGGATCACAATTATCTGATTTTCATCAGAAACACTATTTTCTAAATTTGGTTTGCTTCAGGTAACTGGTGCATTGATTATCATAGAAATCATTTTTTTTAATCCTGTAATCAGTAAATATGGAAATGAGCTCTGCATGGTGTTCAATATGTCCAGGGACCTGTGACACCCAATATGGATTATGGAAAACAAATATTTGAAATTTTGTTCCCCATGCAAACCTAGCTAAACTACCCAAAAGAAAAGGGGGGACTATTCCAGAGTCATGGATCATGGCCTAGACTAACAACTATGCTGTTTTGACTGGGTCATTGTCACTTGGATAAAGAGTTACTTTAGCATCAAGTGCTTTAATCAAACATTCTCTCGAGGACAGTTGATTTGATACAGAATAACTTTTTTGTGTTTTCATCATCATGATTATTATCATCAGCAGAGTTTTTTCCCAATTATTTGGGCGTTTTGCTTACTCTTGAGTTTGAAAAATCATCTGTACAGTTTCAGTTTATCCTTTTCAAAGGAATGTGGGTTCCCAATTTTGATATAAGATGATTGAATCTGATTCTTGGGCTGATGCTTCTTCCATTCGGATGCCACAAGGGTGATTGGCTCTAGTGAACTTGCTTTTAGTGCCATGCGATTGAATCTGGTTCTTGAGTTTCTTGCTGTTGAAGATGTGATTTCTCCTTTCCTCACAA
Organism: Amborella trichopoda; assembly: GCF_054954075.1. Lineage (NCBI taxonomy): Eukaryota > Viridiplantae > Streptophyta > Magnoliopsida > Amborellales > Amborellaceae > Amborella > Amborella trichopoda. The sequence continues at coordinate 3,854,500 of NC_142343.1, read as the reverse complement.
GTGCCTCTGAGGAAAGTCACATTAGAGCCTGTCACCATGGGATAAGAAGGAATTTGTAGTGGTTGATTTCCAACTTGAGAGAGCCACTCTTTTTTCTTTTTGTTCATTGGGTAGGTTAGCTGGTTCATGAGTGATGGGCTTTGTTTTCCTCAAAACACACTAGTGTCATGTCATCAGGAGCCATATGTGTGTGATAGATTCATGTGATTTGGACATCTTGGCATCACAAAATCGTCATTGATAATGTGAATCCATCTTCATGAATAATGTGAATCCATGTTCATGAGGGTCATGATTGAATGGTGATGAGGAGATAGGTTATGACCCATATTTTGGCCATGATGGGGGCTTTTGCACTATAGATTTGGGTGCGGTTTGCATAAAGTGTCGACCTTTAACATTTAACAATCCAAGTAAGGCGTACCTTTAGACCTTGTCCAAAGATGTAATCTTGATGTTGGAAATTTTAATTGGGCTGAAAATCTATTTCATATCTAATTATGAAATTTAAAACTCAAAAAATGTGTTGATCTACAAACACTCGAAAATGTTAAAACTGGAGGTCTTGATAATGCATGGCAAGGTGCACTAGTTTTAGGATTTAAATTTTTTTTTCTCCATATCTGGATATGTCGAGGTCGAAATGATCAATTGAAAGGTCTTTCAGCATTAGAACAACCTTTTTCGATGGATTTATGAGAGGGTGCGGTTTGTATAGTGCTTAGGCTCTAAACAATCAAATTAGAGCTTACCTTCAAATAGTATCGAGAAATGTAGTTGCAATATTTGAAGTCTTTGTGATGGTTTTAAAATATATTTTTATTTATATTTATAAAGTTTAAAGCTTCAAAAATAGTGTCTATCGACAGATCTATGAAAACTTGAAAATCTTGGAAATTGAGGGTCCAAAAATGCGGTACAAAATGCACTATTTTCAAAAATTGAAATCTATTTTTTTTTTCATGTCCATGCATCTTGATATCGAGATGATCAATTTGAAGATATTTGGGCATCAAAATAATCTGATTTTTTTGAGGTAGGCTCTAATTTGATCCTTTAGAGCCTCGGCTATAATATAAGGTTGACACATTAAATAAACTTTTTCCTATAGATTTTCTGTGGCCTTGAGGATTGTTGTGTATTTGGATCTCAGATCAGGGTGTGCTCTTTAAGTTGTGGGAGCACATTATACACATACTTCTTTGGGCAAAAGACATGTTTTCTTGATTTGAAATTTTGGGATCTAAGTCAAATGAGTATTTCCAATGAAAATAAATAAATTTTTTGAGTTCTTAAACAATTAGATCTGAAATTAAATTTTTTTGACATTTGTAGGACATTTTCTCAAGAATAAATAGAATGCATTTAATTTGAAATTCCCATCCCATGAATGAAAAAAATCGTGTACTTAACGTTCTCTCTCTTCCATCTCTCTCTCTCATCTCTCTCACTCTCAATCTCAATCTCAATCTCTTCCTGCTTTTTTTCCCAATCAACGACGTAAACTAAACGTGAAAACCTATTTCTTTCCCTTAGACTTGCCGGAGTTTTTCATTAGAGGGCCCCTCCCGCTCTCTCTCTCTCTTTCTGGACTCACAATTTTCGTAATGTTTAAAAGAAAAAAAAAAAGAGTTGTACTCTCCACTTTATGAACTATATCGTCCTTTCTCGCTCCTCTCTCTCTCTCTCTCTCTCTCTCTCTCTCCATTAAATGGAGGGAATATGAACAAATAACCAAGAAGTTCAATGCAATAAAACAAATAAAATGCATTATTTGGCCTCAATTTTCTCCAGTATGGCAAAGGCCACTACTCTCTCCTTTATCAACTATCTCGTCTTGTATTTCTCCTCCCTCTCTTTGGATGAAATGTTGGAGAGAATATGAAGTAATATAGCTAAGGTATTCCACGCAATAAGACAAATAAAGTTCTGGAGAGTATAGAAGAGAGCAGAGAGAAACCGAATGCTACAAAGAGAATATTATATGGTGCGATAAAAATTGAGATCTAGAGAGAGAGAGAGATGGAGAGAGAGTATCATATGGCGAGAAAAAAGGATTTCTAGCTGTGCATCTTGTAACGCATCATTCAGATAATCCATTTTCAAAAATTTTACTTCTTTATGGCTCCATGTGCATCATTTTGGATCTTTGAATATCATAAGGGTGAGGTTTGTATAAAGTCGAGGCTCTAAAGGATCAAAGTAAAACACACCTTCAAATAGTGTTGGGAAATGTGTTTTCATTACTAAAAAAAGAAGAAAAAGGTAAGTGACCAGAAATCTTTGTAATCGCCTTAAAATATATTTTCATTTCTAGTTATAAAATTTAAACTCTCAAAATAGTATAGATCAAGCAAATATATGAAAACTTCAAAATCTTGAAAAATTGACGGTCCAAAAATGTATTACAAGATGCAGTTTTTCTAAAATTTGAAATCCATTTTTTTTCATGCTCATGCATCTTGAAGTCGAGATGATTAATTTGAAGACATTTGGGCATCAAAACAACCTATTCTAATGAAATTTTTGAGGTACGTTCTAATTTGATTGTTCATAGCCTCGCTCTTATATAAACTTTTTCCGTATCATAGTCAGAGGTGACTATAGATTTTTATGTCATCGTAGGGCTTCCAGCACCAAAACATCTTTCAGCATTGTTTTAAGATATCCCTTAGTATGAGGTAAACAACTTATACAGACCCCACCCTTCTGAACGTGCTGCTTGCGATTCTTCAATTTAAAAAGCTAATGGACCTAACACCTGTGAAAAAAATGGCCGCCACAATCCTCCTTTCTGGATTCCAAATGCGTTTGACTCCTTTCCACAAATGGATTCTGCATTTTATTTTATTTTATTTTTTAAGGGTGCAGGCTTTGGTGGAAGCACATCTTTACAATATTTAGTAAGATCCTCACTTCATATCGTGCTAGACGTAGTTTCAGCGTCAGAAACTTTGTAATGTTTTGCGTATGTATGTTCTCCACTACTTGTGGATTCCGAAGATGATGCAGATTTCACATATCCATGAATACTAGCAATGGATGGTCCGCATGTTAAATGGATAGATTTATTTATTTATTTATTTTTAAATACATGATTTGTTGAGGTCGAGATGATTGATTTATAACTTTTGTTTAATAACAAAATGACATATTTTTACGAAATTTGAAGCTTTAACTTTATAAAGCGACGACCCTACAAAATGATTTATCCTTATTTTAAGCGAGTTAATGCTCAACGGATTCAAAGTGTTTTTGACTCCTTTCCATGGACGAACTTTTACTCATTTAGTGCTTAGTGATGTTAAAACTCAGGTTCCACCCATAATGCACCTTTGGTCATTGGGAAGTGACTGAGCAAATTTGAACCTCAAACATCTGATTAAATTCAAGGGCAATAATTGAAGGAGCCATGCTTCTATACTTTAAGCATATTTTGCTGGGATTGTCTACAAAGTGACTATTTATATTTTGTACAAAAAGGTCGCAGGCTCTTAGATTTCAAAATGGGTGGTTGTAAGAGTGTCATTGAGTAGACATAAAGTTCCATTTTTTTTTTTTCTGACTTTGTAACTCACCCCAAACCATTCTATTTGTCGTCTGATGAGTGAGAATAATTGTGACCTCCTTGTATAAAAGGTAAATAGTATATTTAAAGACAATCCCTATTTAGGGAAACCTTTCATTGTCTCGACACACACGAGCGCATTTACAATGCTCTCACATGAGTATAGTGTACATCTACTTCAATGGACTTACTTGGAAAGATTTTCTCAATTTGAATTTCAGAAACCACCTTAAAATCAATACATGATTATCCTCAAAAGTCAAAAAATGAAAGTTTGACTCTTCCTACACTTAGATTTCGCCCTCTAAAAATTGGTCAGCCTCTATTCAATTTTGGGATACTATTATTTTTAAGTGCATTGAAGGTACCATTAAGAATTTTTTTAAATTGAGGTTAATATATGGGGTTGAAAAGGTTACATCCCAAACTTTCGGGTTTTTACCCGAAGGAATAACTGGACAACATAATCCTGCGGGGACTATAATATCTTTCAGTATAAATGTATTAATGGAAAAAGTTTGTATAACTTTATTTTTAAAAGTAATGTTGTTGTAATCTATACCATTCATTTTATTTGGACGACGTAGATTATACATTATTTTAAGAGATATATCATGTATTAAAATTGTCTTAAAAGATGTGTCAAGTCTACATAGTCTCCAAGTAAAATAGACATCGCAACCTTATTTCTATAAATAAAATTCCAACCTTATGCAAACCGCACCTTGTATTTATACATGAAAAAAGTTTATATAAGGGTGGGACCCAAAGCACCTTAAAATTCACTACAATAGTTTATTTCGATGCCCAAAAATCCTCAAATCAATCATTCCGACCTCAAGATGAATGTACATGGAAAAAAATGGATTTTCATGTCTTGGAATGTGTCTTGTAATACATTTTATTGGCCATCAATTTCAAGATTTTCAAGTATTCATAAATATGCTCGATCTACACAATTTTTAAAGCTCTAAATTTTATAATTAAAGATAATTTATTTTTAGGCCATCACGATAATTTTTAGTACTGAAACGACATCCTTAGACACTATTTGAAGGTGCGCCTTACTTTGATAATTTAATGCCTCAACCTTATACAAACTACACCCATTATATATACACACACATATTGTTTTAAGATGATGCTTCTACAAGGCCCAGGCTTTATCAAAATAAAATAAAGCCTCATCTCAAATCTTCATCTGGAAAGTACTTTCGACAATAGAAATATCTATGATAGCTCTAAAATCAATTTCCAACACCAACATGAAATTTAAAATTCAAAAAATGATATAGATCTTGCGGATCTATGAAAACTTACTTTTAGGGCAACATGAGCGGTCTAGATAATTTTTATTGCAATATACAATATTTTTACAGCTTGAAATTCTTTTTTTTTTCATGACCAAAATGTTCAAGCTAAGATGTTCAATGTAAAAGTTTTCTAATGCTTGAATTATAATTTACGATGATTTATGAGGTGAGGCTTTACTTTTTAGATAAGGCTGCTGCCCTATCAAATCATTTTTCTATATTTTATATTATTGGAAATATATAACCATTGCAGTTTAGGACGACTAATAGTGAGTTCACACTAATATTATGAATAGTTAGTAGTGTGATATTGTTGTCGACTCATAATCTAATCAAAATTGGATAGTTAAGTACCTTTGTACACGTGAACTAGATAGAAAAAGCTCCCTCCCTAAGGACACGTGAATTAAATACTAAAAGTTCCCCCCCAAATAAAACGGACTCTGTATCCCTCCACAATACATTACCCAAACTAGAACAAAGCTTAAGGGGCATGGGTTGTTGGACCATATTTCCGTTTGGAAAATAGAATTGTCTCAATTCTTCCAGGGAAAAGTTTATATACAGCCAAGGCTCTAAACAATCAAATTTGAGCCTATATCAAAAATTTCACTAGAAGAGTTTGTTTTGATGCTCAAATATCTTCAAATTAATCATCTTGACGTTCAGATGCATGAACATGAGAAAAAAATGGATTTCAAGTTTTGGAAATAGTGTATTTTGTGAGGCAATTTTGGACCGTCAATTTTTAAGATTTTTATAAATTTATCGATCTACACTATTTTTAAAGCTTTAAATTTTATAAATAAATATAAAAATATATTTTAAGGCTATCACAAAAATTTTCAATAATTAAACCACATTTTTCGATACTATTTGAAGGTAGGCCCTAATTTGATTGTTTAGAGGCTAGGCTCTGTACAACCCGCACCCATCCTTCTAAGGCTGTGGGGGCAAATGCAAAGGTCAAATACATAAGATAATGATAAGTTTGTGTTTGGTGCAATTGAGTTCCTTGCGACAACCAAACTCCTTAGAAAGGAAATGATTAGAACCCCACTACCCATGAATTTTCCATGACAATGACTTGGGCGGTGAGCCCACCACCAATTTTTACACCACGCAAAATGTGGACCTTGTGATCCGACTCTCTCTCGTGCGAAATTGCAAATGGCTGTGGTTTTGGTAATCCCTATGCCTTATGGGAAACCACTAAAGCCCCACCTCAAAATATGCTGTGAAAAATATTTTGGGTATGGAAAATGACTTTAAGATCTATTTCACCACTGATAATAAAACTTGTAATTCAAAAAGTGATACAGATCTCGTCAATCTATTAACCCTTGAAAACATACAGTCTAGATAACGTATGAAAAAGAAATTTCTACAAAGAGACAATTTATCTTTTGTTCATGGAGATCACAATCACTCTCACTCATTAGATATCAAATTGGATGGTTTAGGGGAGTCATGAAGTCTAAAATTTTTTTATAGAACTTTGTGTCTATTCAATGACGTTCTTACCGTCACCCATTTTGAAATTTAAGACACAAAAATCATTGTGACCTCAATATACAAAAAATAAACGGTGACAATCCTTATATTAAAATATAGACTGTTTTTTGGCTTAAAATCCTAATTATTTTTTCAAATCCGTAATAGTTAAAGGTTTGAGATGATCGATTTGAAAGTTTTCAATATTGGAATTATAATTTTTTGTTGCGGCTTCGCCTTTTTCATAAGGCCCGAGCCTTATTATAACCTGTTGTCTTGTTCTAAATAAACAACCAATTGAGTCTCTCTCTCTCTCCCTCTCTCTCTCTCTCTCTCTCTCAAAGAGGGACTTTGTAAGAGGACAAGAGCTACTGTCCACCCTCCACTTTCTCTAATATTGAATATGTAAGTGCAGCATGCACTCTCTCTGTGTGTGGATATACGGTCTGTCAATCTATGGACATAGGGCCTCTCTGGATCTCTCAAAGTATATGGAGATTGGGTTGTAAGATTCGGAGGCCCCAAAATGGCATCAAAGTCAAATGCGATAGGAAAATTTGTCACATCTTTTTCATTGAAAGTTGAACCCTAAAGCTACGGCTGAGACCTCCAAATAGAAATCCTTTTGAAGGGACATTGCTTAGTATCCCTTTCCATCGACCATTACATTTTCGAATGAGGATGCAGGCAAAAATTGGGCCGAATTCTGAAATTTGACTGAACGTTTCTCGAAATTATAGTCTCCACTGCTTCAGGGGTGGCAAGGGGTCCGGTCTAGTCTGGGTCCGGCCAGACCTGGACCCGAAAAAATGATATGGGACTGGGCCCGGACCTGACCGGGGGCAGATTCACCGGACCTAAACCCAAACCTGAAAATATAATGCGGGACCTCAACCCAGATTGGACCCGACTCACAAATTAAAATATTTATGTATTTAATTATATTTAAATATATTTTATATATTGGAACCTGGACCTGGGCTTGAATAGTGTTCAGGTCCAGGATTTGGACTTAAACCTGACCCACCGGGTCCAATTTTTAGACCCATTCATGAACCCGGATAAATTTTACCCCTCAGGTCTCGGGTCGGGTCGCAGTCCATTGTCACCTTGCCTGCTTGAGGCAAATTTTGAGTATCGAAATTCCGTCGAAATTCAGCTCAAGTTTAGTTGGTTGGAAAATGGGAAATCATCTTAAAAGATGTATTATCTAATATGTTTACACGTTTATAATTATTCCAACTTATGATATGTTTTTTTGTAATAAAATCAAAATTATATGGGTAAAATGTAAGTATTTTGATCATTTCCCTAAAAAATTTCCTCCCAAATCATGCCCCTATAGTTGTAATCATTGTTTTGTTAATATGAGTGTTGAGCCTCTTGCAATTATGTTCTTTAACTAAAATTCCACCAGGAAAAGTAAAAAATGAACCCTATGGTTACCATCATAACCTTGTCCAGAACCACGGTCTAATCACTTTGCTGGTGGTGATAGAAAGAAAGAAAAGGTAGCGTCATTGACTAGATAAAATTATGCGGTGAAAATGAAATACGGTTACAAAAATGGTTCGATTAAAATAAGTATATAAGTAAATTTTTCAGAAAAACCCATTATATATTTAAAAATTTCATAGACGTAGCCATAGAATATACAAAATGCCAGAAAAGCAATTCCTTAATTTTAATAACTTCATAACATATGCTTTTATATTAGAAAACAAAAAGCAAAGAAATTACAAAAGTATCAAGTTGATTGTAATATTTTTATTTTTGGAGTTTTAGAAATATGCTCACAGACTTGCCGAAGAACCTAAGTGTTTCCCTTTTCTTGCCAAAGAAAGAGACCTCCATAAGCGATTTTGACAACATCGGTCCAACCCAAAGGTGGGACATCGGTCACCTAATTCGACTTGGAAATGGAGGGTCCCTGGTTCTTTATGGCCCCGAACCGACGAATCACTCCGGGTTGTCCAGAACCAAGCGGATACCTTTTTTCTTCTTTTTTCACCTAATTTTCGAATGTCGACGACCACCCCATTGTGCCCGAGTCTACACCCAATTCCTTTATCTAAAACACTGATGATAAGCGAGAAAAATGGCATGGCAAGCATGCTCAGACTTACATCACACTCACTCTTGCCGAATGTTCTGCAATCCATATGGGTTAGCTAATGTCTTCTTCAGAGCTGTATGCTATCAATGACTTCAGCAGAAACTAAAGCTGGCCACCATGGGAGGTGAGTATCTCCTTTTCACAACCAGAGTCTTGCTAAGTACTACAACTCCACTTCTGTCACCGACTAGCATATTTCTCTACTTTCTCCAATCAAAGATGAACACCATCTTTTATACTTTTCAGTTAACCTAGAACATGTACACTTGTAGGCCTGGGACTTGGGCCATGGTGGAATTTCGCTCAGGCTTGACCCTTGCCAAGCCATCCGGGGTATTTAAAAATAAAAAACAAAAAACATATCAATTTCTAATATCAATCTATAAATAATTTATATGTAAGTTCAATGTTTCTGAAATACCACTAAGGCTTGAATCCATTTTTTAAATCCATATTTTATACATTTTTTTCCATTTTCTTTTGAACTTTTAAATTAAAATTTTAGTTTGATTTTACTATTTTTATTTTATTTTTAATAAACTTTATTTTTTGTGTTTTTTGTGTCTTTTAGTTGCCGATACACTACACTAGAGAGTGGACTCACCCAAATTACTCGCCTCAAGCAGGCAGAGTTCGAGTCTGACGCAGTATAAAATATATTGGCAAACAACACCGACAAAAATAACTGTGTTTAAGAGAGAGCAATAAAAATTGTGGAGGAAATCAAAAAAAAAGAATAAAATGCATGGATATGAGTACTCCGGTATTGGCCCATAAACGCAAGAGAAAAAACAACACCCACGGGCCTCTCTCTCCAAAAAAACACTTTCTTTATTCCGTAAAATTCAATCTCCCTTTTACAATAACGTGCTTCCTTTTTAAAACAGAATTCCATACTACAGCAAAGGATCATCCTTCCTAAAAAAACGTCAACGTTTTTCTCAGGTAAAAAACCAACCTTTTTTAAAAATAATAAAAAAAATAACCTATTTATCCCTCCTAGAAAGAAATGACCTCAAGCCACTTTTATTTTCATCTTAACATCAAACCCAATAATTAGGAGGCAAATCTATCTAAAACCACCGTCTCCTAGAAAGATAATTATTACCAAGCCCTCTTAATAGAAACGTATCTTCTTTTTCCCTAATGGATAACTACTCCAAAATATTATCTAAAACAAACCATCCTACAAGGCTTAACTCTATCTAATGCTTAGATGAACTTATCTAATACTTAACGAAAGTGCGACTTGCTAATACTTATTAAAAAATGATGGAATTGTTTATCTTCTAAAAAAAATAAGAGAAATGATCCTATAGGATCCCTTCACACCCATGTGTGTAGGACTTAAAGGGATCACCATTAAATTTGGCACGGATCTATAGAAAAAGTCAAGTTCTACACTCATGTGATAACTTTTTTAGAGATCCGTATCAATTTTAATGGTGATCCTTTGGGTTCTACACATTGGTGGGGGAAGGTCCTATAGGATCATTACTCAAAAAATAAAGAAGTAACTAAAAAATATTTAAAGAAGAAATATAACCCTAACTCCTAAAATAAATATAATACTAAAAAATTAGTAAAAAATCTACCCACATATCTAAAAACTAAAAATGTGAAAAATAAGATTAGATTTTGAATCAACCCATTTTTTATCTGCATCAAAGTCCCGAGCCGGAGCAATGTTCTTGAACTTGTTTAGGTATAATTTAATTATCTTTTTAATTTTGGTTTTTGTTTCATAGATTGCTGTTCTGAAAGTGGTAATCAGAATCATTTGTGAAACAGTTGGAGATTATTTGATCATTAGTTGAAAGTACATAAAAATGAGCATATGCTGGCTGATAAACAAAACCAAAAAAGATGGTAGAACTCTCTTTATGCTTGCTAACCCTCAAATTCCTCTGTATACCTAGATTAGGTAAAATAATAATGTTTGCCCACTATATGGTCCTACATCATCCTTTTGCCGACTCAGGCTAGACAATCCAATTAATTTGGATAAGGGGGATTCTAACTTCAAATCCATTATCCATGGGCACAAACACCATTTAAGGATATTTTATTGTTCTTTCTTAAATGTATTTAAATTTGATTATTTCTCTCTCATGCAACTTTATCATTAGGTAAATCACTCTTATATAATTTTCTTCAAGGAGCATTTAATTCTTGGTTATGGTTACACCAATGTTTTCACCCCTGCCTATAAGAAAAAGTTTATACAAGGCATCAATTTTATAGCATAAAATAAGGTGCACTTCAAAAACCCAATAGAAAATATGGTTCAGGCAGTGAAAATCTTAAAACTGATTATCTCGATCTCAAGATTATATATATATATATATATATATATATAGATGGGGAACGATTTCATGTCACCGTATTATTGTAACATAATGAGCCACACTTTTAGAAAACTATGTTTGCGGCATATGTATGACCCTAAAAATTGTACAAACCCTCTGTTCGTCATAAGAATCAATCCCTAGAAAAATTAAAATTCAATTTGTGCACTAGATATGCTCAAAATGAGTCCCTCCACTGATGAATCTAGAATATCCATTTGGTGAATTTCAAAATCTAGGCCTTTACAAATACAAAATCAACTTTTGTTAACAATGTTCATTTAATAATAATAAAGCAACCTAAAAAATTTAAAAAAGAAAATAAAATCCTTTTGAGGCCTAGATCTAAGGGTCTCACTAAAATGGATGGCCTCTATTAATTGAGCTAAAAAATCACTTTCTAAGATGTTTCTTAAAATTTTTGTTATCCTTTGTGATTGTTCAGTAGAATGAAAAGAGTGTATATTAAAAATTTGAGATAAAACAAATCGCTCTAGCGTAGTTTCTTAATATTGTCTCATTATATTACTATAGAGAAAATAATTCCATGTCATAGTATCATCATAATATGATGAAAAAACACCTATAAAATATAATGTTTGTGGCATTTGTATGACTTCAAATTTATAAACACATTTTCTTCACCCTAATAATCAATCTAAAAAAATTAAAATTCAATTTGCGCCCCAGATATGGTAAAAATGAGTTCCCTCACAAATGAATTTAGACCATTCATTTGGTGAATTTCAAGATCTAGGCTTTTATGAATACAAAATCAAATTTTTTTTTTAATATTTTTAATCTGATAATAATAAATCTATCTAAAAAATTTGAAAAGGAAAAAATTCCTTCTAAAGCCTAAATCTAAGTATCTTATAAAGTGGATGACTTATATTAATTGGGCTAAAAAATAATTTCTATAGTGTGCTTTCAAATTCTTCCTACGATAGCTCATTACAGTGGAAAGACTGTATATTTAATTATGGGTGAGGTTTTTATAAGGCCAAGGCTCTAAACAATCAAAGTAAAGCACACCTTCAAATAGTGTTGAGAAATGTGGTTTGAATACTAGAGATCTTTGTGATAGCCTTAAAACATATTTTCATATCTAATTATAACATTTAAAGCTTCAAATATAGTATAGATAGAGCAGATCTATGAAACTTGAAAGACTTAAAAATTGACGGTCCAAAAATGCATTACAAGATGCACTATTTCCAAAACTTGAAATTCATATTTTTCTCATGGCTATGTATCTTGAAGTCAAGATGATCACTTTGAGAATATTTGGGCATCGAAACAACATTTTCTAATGAAATTTTTGAGATGCGCCTTAATTTGATTGTTTAGAGCCTCACAGCTTTTTCCTTTAAAAACTGGGGTCAAACAAATGACCCATGTATTTTTTAGGATTGATTTATTATATTACCATAAAATTATTGCATGAAATCACTCTCATATATAGTGATGATGGAGATCTACATGTCATTGTTTGAATTTGATTGGAGAGTTTGGTCATACATAACATGCCATTCTAAATGAAGGGATAACAACTTTCCCTTTTGCTCCAGCTTTTTTCTTTTTCAAAATTCTCCTACCCACCTAAAATTCCTTCCTTTCCTTGTGTCAAAACTCCAATTACTCTTGAAACTGGGTTCCATTATTCCAGGTCCACTATCAAATCCACTCCAACAAAATAACAATATCATACGCAATTCTTGAAAGCTACAGTGTGCATAGGCTCTTTGAAAGGCCATGACTCATGGCACTTACTAAAGAACATGAAAAAAAGAAGAAGAGAAAGACGAATAGGAATCCAAGTCCATGGGCTCAAAGGCCTAACAGGTGTTTCTTACTTGCAATGATTTTTAACTCTCTCTCTACAGATGGCCTAATGGGTTGCCAATGTAGTCATGTCATGGATTTTGAGGCTAGCAATGGCTTTAGTAGGGTTGAAAGTCAAAACCCTGGAATAAAGAATACGGAAAATGTGGAATGTTTTTTTGCTATAAATTGAGGTGGGTTTCTCTTTATTTTTATCAGCAAGCACTGGTTCTACACTTTAGGGTTGTTGCATTGAGAGCTGACCATTGAGAGATGGAGATTGGGTTAGAGAGAGATGAGGGCAGCAAGAAATGGGTCTATGATTCTTCTGTGGATTACAATTGTAGAATTCCTCTTAGAGCTTCAACTGGTGGATGGAAAGCTGCTCTTTTCATCATAGGTATTGGTACATAAATGTTATGAATTGTTGGCCATGGTTCTTTGTCAAACACCTTTCTCTCTCTAAAAATGTCTTGCACTTTGCACTTCTTCTAGTGAGACACTGAGCTGTTTCTTGCTTTTCTCATGGTGATTTCTTTCAGGCATAGAGTTTAGTGAGAGACTCAGTTACTTTGGGATTGCATCAAACCTTATCACTTATCTCACTAAAATCCTTCATCAAGAGGTGAAAGTTGCTGCTAAAAATGTTAATAATTGGTTAGGTGTGACAACTGTGATGCCTTTAGTTGGTGGATTCTTAGCTGATTCTTACATGGGAAGATTTCCCATTATCCTCATCTCCTCCATTATATACCTTGCTGTAAGCTTCTTTAAACCCTAAGCACCTTCCTTTGCTTTTGCTTTTTTGTTGGCCTCTTGCTCAGTGCTCACAGAAGTACTAATATTACTTTGTTTTTATTATTTAAGGGGTGTGGTTTATATAACGTAGCAATTGTAAAAATGAAAAAATTATGGCGTTTAAAATGTGTACTTCAAAAATTAGGGGGTTTAAAATGTGTACTTCAATTGAATAGTATAAGTTTGGTACATCTTCTAAGACAATATCAATTCTTTGATAAAACTTCTTAATCAAATCTATAGTGTCTAACTAAAATAGATGTTCTAGATTAAGCAACCTTACTTCTACAAGTAAAAATGCTGCCCTGTATATATATAATTTTTTTACTAAAAAATAGGAAAATATACCATAGACCTATGGTACATTGTATCTCGTAGAGCACTGGAACATACACCATCCATTTCCAACGATGGTGGGTGATGACTTACCACATCCTGTGATTGTGCTTCATGGAGTATTATGGTTAATTTCAGCCATCGGTTATTTGGACCTGACGGTGGATATTGTTGAGCTGTACCATATACTAGACATGATTGGTGAGTATGGTACACCAAGGTGCTACTCCTTAGTCCCAACAGTAGAGAAGGGTCATATCTTTTTCACACGCACATAGAGAAGGGTTCTCTCTCTCTCCCTCTCTCACACACACATACACACTCTCTCTCTCTCTCACAACCTTTGGTTCTTTACAGGGTTTGAGCCTCCTGACCCTCTCTGAATTCCTCCCAGCCCTCAAACCTGCAACGTGCACCACCCAGCCATGCACCCACAACCCCATGAGAGCACACGAGGTGGCCTTCTTTGTCGCCATCTACCTTGTCTCCCTGGGCACCGGCGGCCACAAGCCATCTCTCGAAAGCTTTGGAGCCGACCAATTCGACGAACAACACACAGAAGAGAGAAAGCAGAAGATCTCCTTCTTTAATTGGTGGTACTTCGGCCTATGTAGCGGCGTTATTTTGGGGGTCACAGTTGTGGTCTATGTTCAAGACTATGTTAGTTGGGGCATGGCTCAATCCATATTAACTGCAGCATTGGCCCTTGCTATAATTTTGCTACTCTTAGGGACCCCTTATTATAGGTATATGGTGCCAAAGGGGAGCCCTTTGACTCCAATGTTACAGGTTTTTGTTGCAGCCATGGCTAAGAGAAAGCTTCCTCTCCCTTCTAATGCTTGTGAGTTGTATGAGGCCCCCAAGTCGGGTAAAGTAGGAGACAGAATCCTTTGCCACACCAATAAGTTCAGGTGAGCATCTGAGTCTCCATTTTCTTTGGTTTTTATCAAGGTCGAGGATACTTTCTGATGGCCATGATCTCTCTCTCTCTCTCTCTCTCTCTCTCTCTCTCACAGCACACTTCTAGTAGTACTGATGCAAGTAGGACATAAGATAATAATTTAATGGGAAATATCTTGATAGAGCTATGGCCTCATCAAAATAAGTAAATCCTCGCTTCAAAACTTACCAAAAATGCAGTTTTGACATTGAAAAGCCTTCAAATTGATCATTTCAGACTTTATCATTACGGTTGAAAAAAAAAAAAAAGATTTTAAGCTCTAAAAATAGTATATATTGTACTACATTATCAAAACCACCTCCAATTTGCTCTAAAAATTAGTGTTTACAGATCCGCAAAATTTATATCGCTTTTCAAGCTTCAAATTTCATGGTTGATGTTAGAAATTTATTTAAGAGTCATCATGGAGATTTTCAATGCTCAAAGTGCTCCGCAAGAGGATTTGAAGTGAGGCTTTACTTCTTTTCATAAAGCCCAGGACTTACAAAAACTACATCCTAATCTCTTGTAGTGTGAAATTTTACTTTCCCTTCTACTTCAACGGGAAATTCTGTTTTTGACACATCTACATTATAGGAATCTAACCCATTCATTGTGTATTGATATACTTTAATCCCCCAATATATACAATGACGTACTAGGGCTTATTAATTAATTTAGAGTCATTGACTTCTTGATTCTCAATTAACCCCCAAAAAATGAGCTAAAACAGTGATTTGATAGCACTCCACCAAGAAGATCCGCCCCCACAAGATGGTGGATCACGTGATTAACATGAAAAAGAAAAAGAAAAAGAAAAAGGGTAGATCATATTGTTGGGTGTATTGGGGATACACCTCAAGGGCTAGAACCTTCGGATGGGATCTGGTGCATTCGTGCTAATACGACCGCACCCACCTCAAGGGTTAGAACCATGTCCTCCCTCACCCAAACTGACGTGTCTACCACTTAGCCGAAGCATATTAGATAGTAGCTTAATATGTAGTGCTCCATAATTATCAATAAATCATTCGAATAGTAACATGTGTATCCTAGTAACCCAGTGGTTTAGTGCTCTCATTATCACAACTTCAGTTGCAGGTCTGAATGCCATTCTTTGATAACAAAAGAGAAAAGAGAAAAGGAAAAAGGATAAAGCTAATGAACTCTTAGTCCAAATTCCTTCTTCCTCTACTTTCTAAGTTGTAATTCTAACCCAAAGTTCATAATTTTAGGTTTCTTGATAAAGCTGCAATTCTTGAGGCAGACGGGAAGGAGAGCCAATCGACAATGTACAAGAATCCATGGAGACTAGCAACAGTTACTCAAGTAGAAGAGACCAAGCTCATTCTAAGCTTAACTCCCATATGGTTATCTTGCTTGATCTTTGGTATTTGCATTAACCAAGGAATCACTTTCTTCATCAAACAAGGAAGCACCATGGACCGAAAGATGGGTCCCCACTTTGAGATGCCCCCAGCTTCTCTTTTTGGTTTCTCCGCCTTTTTCATGGTGATTCTCATATCGATATATGACAAGATCTTGGTTCCAAGTATTAGAAGAGTAACAGGAAATGAGAGAGGGATTAGCATACTCCAGAGGATAGGAATTGGGATGTTCTTCTCAGTTGTATGCATGATCACAGCGGCATTAACCGAAAGAAAGAGATTAAACATTGCTAAGAAACATACCATGCTGGGCAGTCTTAATGGTCCACTTCCTATGAGTGTGTTTTGGTTACTCCCACAATTCTTGTTGATTGGTGTCACTGATGTTTTCACTTTGGTGGGTCTCCAAGAATACTTCTATGATCAAGTGCCAGATAATATGAGAAGTTTGGGGATCGCCCTCTATCTCAGTGTAATTGGAGTCTCAAGTTTCCTTAGTAGTCTACTAATAAGTATTGTTGATAAGATAACAACCGGTAGAGGACACCCGTGGTTTGCGAAAAGCATCAATGGTAGTCGTCTAGATTTATTTTACTGGCTATTGGGAACCATGGGTGCATTAAATTTGGGCATATATATGTATGTGGCTAGCAAGTACTCCTACAAGAATGTGGGGAAGAGGGTGGCAACCGAAGACTCTTGTAATGGAGAAGTTGCAGACCTTGGTGCCTAACATTTTAGTTTAGCAAGTCGATAGTTATGATAAAGATCATGCAAATGATATGCGTTGTAATATTAATTGTTTTTCTAATGGATTTAATGTTGAGATCTTCATTTGGGAAATGAAAAAGCGTGGTTTTGCAAGTTTGAGTCAATTAGATTCTTGGGGATTGAATCTCATTTTTCTCAAATATTTGTAAGAATTCCTAAATAGCAAGGGTAGTCAGTTTTTTTTTTTTTTAATTATTACTGTATAGAAGCCAGGAAATAGAAGAAAGTAGAAATGGCACAAATAACAAAATACTAACCTAGGATCTAGCATTGAAACCACGCATAGACCCATGTTAATACTGTTATAGATTCACTGGAGCAAGTGGGATGGGCTCCTTTGAGACAATCTAATAAAGAAATATAAAATATAATTTTAATTAAGAAATATATCATTGTAAGCTATTTTTATTCCATATTGCCATTTTAACCATTTGAATACAATTTTTAGGTAACATGGCACACAAATATAGCATAATAATACCCACAAATGTTAGTTAATCATATGTTGAAGTATCAAATCCTTTTTTGTAATCCTCATAAGCTCTAAGAGCAAACTGAAAAAGAAATGTTCAGAAAGTTTTAAAAGTAAAACACTTATATTATTAGAAAATAATGAATACCCTTGATTTGGATAATCCATTTTGGAAGATCCATCCAAGACTCCCAACACACTTATATTGCTTGATCCTTTTTTTTTTGTGCATTATCAAGGCCTCAAACAAGGAACTGCCATGAATGGAAAGCTTGGTTCCCACTTCAAGATCCCTCCAACCTTTTCTCTTTGCATCCTCTGCATTTTACATGGTGATTCTAGAATCAAAACCTGACAAAATCTTGGTTCGAAGTTGTTTATATCGAAATCAAATGCTGCCAGTTTGGTGACAAAGAAGATTTCAAAGTGACTCAGTTGAAGAGAGAGATCCAGCCAAATGTATACTAATATACAACTATATTTCATATACCACCTTGGCAGTGACCACATTAGGCTTTGGAATCAAAACAAATTAAAACAGATGAAGATCTAAACGCAGGATTTGAAATGATGGATATATAGGTTTCTTAAATCAAGTGAAAAATTTAGAAGTAAAATTAAAAGAAAATGAAGAGACTACAAGCCTCTTCATGGGCCTTGGTACAAAACCAAAGCAGAAGCTTTCCAAATTAACGTGAAATGTGTTATGTGATATATGATTTGAGGAAGGGTGCAGTTTGCATACGGATGCATCCGTAGGTGTAGAGGTAAGGTGCACTTTTAAATTTTATCATGGTATATAATTTTGATGTAAAATGTTCTTAGGATTATCTCATAATCTATTTTTTATATCTAATTATAAAATTTTAAATTTCAAAAATGGTTAAAATCAAGTAGATCTATAAACATATGAAAATCTTGAAAATGGATGGTGTAGATAATATGTTGTAAAATGCACTATTTCTGATATTTAAAATATTTTTATTTTTCATAGTCATACATCTCGATGTCAAGACGATCAATCAAAAGGTTTTTCAACATTAAAACTACCTTTTCTAATAAATTTTTTAGGGACATCCGTAGTTCTTATAGCATCCTTATATAAACTTTTTCCTTTGAGGAAAGATCCCCAAGATGAGATTATATCAATGAATGGAACTGGTCTGCAGATATTCAATGTGGATGGGCCTATATTTGACCCAGCTTTTGAAAAGTCGGCTGAGTAGTTTCCACTCGGCTGAATTACTCAGGCTCGGACCCTTGCAAACAAACTTAAACCACAATTTGTTTTTATGCCTAATTATAAATCTTAAATCGCTTATGGAAGCTTGCACACACTTCCCAATGTAGTTTGTATGGTTTCATATAGAGTGTGGCACAACCATTGTTGGAAAAACCAGGCGATCTAACCGGTAATTGCTCGGTTAGATAGGAAACGACCACTGACCGGTTCTGGTTTTGGGCGGTTTTGATAATCGAACGGTATTTAAAAAAAAAATTCAAAAATATATATAAATTCTAAAAAATAAAAAATTTGGTTTGTAATACATTTTTTTAATATTCTTTGCATTATGGTAAAGATTAAAAATTATTTTAACTGTTAATACTCACTTTTATATTTTCCCATCTTTTTCAAAAATATTTAAAAATACCCATAGGCACCAATCGATTATTTAAAATCCATTTTTTCATTAATTTTCAACTTCATTTGAATATGTTTTATTTTAATCATTCCTTATACGCTTTTCATATTGTAGTAGATTTTTTTTGTATATTTCTTTATTTTTTTCAATGCTTTTTTTACCGCCTAGGACTTGTCCGGTTAGAATGGTTGAATAAGCCGGTTTATTGGTTAGGCCGGTTAAACTGCTTCCAGGTCTATGTCCAGTTAATCGTCCCGGTTTGATTTTGCTAACACTGGGCATAGCTTGTGCTAGAACTTCTTATTTGAGCCATAGATCTAAGGACTAGGAACTCTCTAGTAGGATTGTAAATCCGAAAGGGGAGAAAAAGAGTTTGTGATTAGAAAGGGATTTTTTTGGGTACGTGATTAGAAAGGGATTGACTTCAAAAATACCATTTATCTTTTGTACGTAAAGATCACAATCAGTCCCACTTACTAAATGTCAAATTGAATGGTTTGTAGTGAGTCACAAAATCCAAGAATATATACTATTTTTTAGAACTTCGCATCTATTCAATGACACTTTTATAACTACCTATTTTGAAATTTAAAGCACAAGAATGATTGTGACCTCTATGTACAAATGATAAATGATCTCTTTATAGACAATCCCAATTAGGAAAGAGGGGCAGATCTTTAGTCATAGATTTTTAGGAGCTAAAACTTTCAAAGTTGATGCTGTTGAAACTTGGAAAGTCTATACCTGTTAGTTTTGTGAATTGTGCTTGGCTAGGCACAACTATCTTCTGCCACATATGGAACATCTTGTCCTGTACAAAGCACAACATGTTCTACTCCCTAAAAATAAATGTTCTCCGGAAATTGGAAGGTATAGTAAAGTTTTAGAGGACGATATCGTGGATACTCTTGTAAGGCGTTAGTTTTAAACCTAAAGTGGGAGTTGGGATTTTGAGTTCTTGCATAGGACATAGGAGTAAAATAGTGTGACGTCCATGGTGAATGTTTTGACCTCGATTTGATGCTCTAGGAAAGGTTTAGGTAGCACTACTAAGAGAACCAAAGTTTGGGTGTTACATTGAATAGGGTCACAAAAACTTTTTTTTTCGTGTTTTTTGTTGGGTAACTCAAAGTGGTAAGTAAGTGGAAATTTGAGCCTTTATCTTTTGGTGAGGATGTAGTCAGAGTTCTTTTTAAAAAAACTCGATAATACTACTGTCAAAGCCGCAAGCTATTCTTGGTCACAAAAACTTTACGTTTTATAACGTGTAGATTTTAAAAGAACTCTTATAAAATCGTTCCTAGATCGGTTGCAAACTTGCTTCGAATCAATACATGTTTGGAGTTCCAATTAAATGAGGTCATTTAGAGAGAGGTATTTTATGTTTTAGTCTCAATAAATTTCATGAATGTGTGCCCACTTAAACTTGTAAAAGTGAGAATGGGGTTGGGTCGTCATGATAGCACCATGTGAGTCCTAGCTAAGATAAGGCCTTAGCTAGGGCCGGTGAAATCCATTTTACCAATGACCTTCACAAACACCCCAACTAGCGCCAAAATGTCTTTTGGCGCAGCATGTAGACAAGGCCCTATAGCTATTAATTAACGAAAATATTTATATTCTCGTATGGCCTTTTGGGGATGCTTTATCCATGGTAAAAAAATTCAGTTTTTGTATTGTAAACTCTTATGATGGTTTGAAAATATTAAAAATTGATGTTCTTGATATATATTTTAAGATTGATTAGTTTTAGGATTGAAATCTCTCTTTTTATATCTTTATCTTTTGAGGTCGTCATGATCAATTGGCAAATTTTTTAGCATCGAAATAATCATTAATGGATTTTTGAAGTGTAACTCACTCTATTGTATAACGTTGACACTTTATATAAACCTTTTCATTTATATATATTTTGTTTATAAAAATAATATATTTTATTTTTCAACAAAACTGAGCTGCCTGGGCCGAATGGGCCCACCATTTCAGGCCCAAGACATGTGAATTTGACGGCATTGGCCTTTTCATTTCTGTCACTAAGCATGGACAATGAAATAAGGGGAAACCCATGTTATTGGACGCAACTTATAACCAAACCCTTAGTTAATTTAGACATTTTAATTGAAGTAAGGGTGTGGTTTCTATAAGGTTGTAATCTTAAACAATCCAATTAAGGCGTACCTCCAAATTTTATTATAATATATAATTTTGGTGAAAAACATTCTTAAAATTATCTCAAAATATTTTTTTATATTTAATTATAAATTTTAAACTCCAAACATGGTTAAAATCAAGTAGATCTATAAATATATGAAAATCTTGAAAGTAGACATTCTAGATAATGTATTGCAAGATGCACTATTTCTGGGACTCATTTTTTTTTTTCATATTCATACATCTGGATGTCGAGATGATCAATTAGAGGTTTTTTCAACATTAAAAAAACTTTTCCGATAGATTTTTGAAGTGCATATGTAATTCTACATTTTAAGGTTGTAACTTTATATTAACTTTTTCATTGAAATAATCAAGTAAACAAATTCAAAATATTTTTTATACCCGTATTGATACTCCATATAAAGCACATTATTCAGCAAAATATATTTAACCCTCAAATTTAAGAATCTACTTTAGAATCATTGGATGATTATTTTCAAGAATAAAATTGATTTTAGGTTTTTAAAAATTAGAACTTAATGCCCAAAAATTCCCAAAAATTGGACTATATTTAAATTTAGAATTCTATTTTCTCAAGCATATGTCCAGATCATATGATTTATTTATTTTAATAGTTTGAGGCTAGGTTCAGAAGGTTACATCCTCTAAAAGCACTCCTTGATAGGGTTTAACCTGAGAGAGTGACTATAATATAGACCGTCTTTTACAACAACAAAGATGAGAAATGTGTTTGAGAAAATAGTCCATGTCATGATTAAATGAGAAATGTGCTTGAGAAAATAGGTCATGTCATGATTTATTTTCTCAAGCACATGTCCAGACCTTCTTTATTCTCAAGCACATGTCTAGGCCTTCTCTAAAAGCAAAGGTTACTTATTTCCATTTCATTAGTGGAGTTCAATTGTCAAAGAAACAAAGCATCAACCAAATCCAAGCCGCCAATGCTTATGTATGGTCACACTTTTATTATCCTCATTTCATCATCATTTATTTATATATTTCAGTGCAAACATCGTGGCTAATTAAAACTCAGGGTCCGAGTTGCCGGTAAACCACCGGCTGGTTCAACTGGCCTAACTGGGCAGGTCCTGGATGGTCCAAAAAGTATTTAAAAAATAAATGTATATCAAAAAACACATAAAAATTATATTTAAATCATTACTAAAACAAAGCACATCCAAATGAAATTGAAAAGTAATGGAAAAAATAGATTTTAAAAATTCGATTTGTGCCTAATAGTATTTTCAAAATCTTCTAAAAAAAATGAAAAAATACAAAATAAGTATTGACCAAAACACTTTCCAATCTTTACCTAAATGAAAAACAAAAACACATTACAGACAAATCCCTTATTTTTTGGGATTTTATAGATATATTTTAATTTCTTTTAAAATACCCGGCCAAACCACCAAACCTGGACCAGTTAATGCCTGGTTTCAACTTAGCCGGCCGGTTCCGAGTTGAACCTGCCGAGTTTGCAAACACTGTCAAAATTATAAAGAACAAAATTACAGAACCGATTTCCTTATCACGTGTCTGCCCTTCTAAACTAAGGTTTAAGGACATGTGCATATGGGGTTGCATCGGTGTCCTAGGCCCATGAAAAGACAATTTTATTAATGAAAGGTACAAAACAGCACTTACCCTCCTTTACATTAGTCTGACCTCTCAAAGAAATAGAGCTACAAGAATTTAATACTCCCACTCCTTTAACTTATAAATTTTGATATCATGAGCACATGGAGTAGTAAGATTTGTGTGTCTCCTGCAAACTACTGAGGAATCTTGGTGTGGCGGGACTTGGGACTGGTACTACTTGTATGGTATTCTAAGACTCTTACCCTACAATCATAATTCATGCTTGAGCCAGAAGTAACTATCCTCTCAGTCCCTACACCGTTGCTAGAAATATTTGCCGGCTAGATCGGAACCGGGCACCAGATGATCCTGTTTAGCCCCGGTTTTGGAGGTCTACTCGAGGGGTGGACCCCCAACATATCCAATACTCAACCGGCCAGTTTTGAGTACACACCGAGCGGTTTTCTAAAAAACCAGGCTGTTTTCCAAAAAATTGATTGTGTTTTTTTAAAAACAGACATTTGTTTTGACCATGAAAAAAAAACATGTAAGAACCCAAAAAATAAGGGATTTGTTTGTAATGTGTTTTTGAATGTTTTTAATTATTTTGACGATGATTGTAAAGTATTTTGGCCATGAATACTTATTTTTACATTTTCCTATCTTGTTTAGAAATTTCAAAGATACACCTAGGTACAAATCGATTTTTAAAATCCATTTGTTTTCTACTTTTTGTACAAATTTCACTTGAACGTGCTTTATTTAATCATGTTTTAAATATATTTTTTGAATTTTTATTTATTTTATTTACTTATTGACACTTTTTGGACCTGCCTGGTTAGGCTGGTTGAATCGCCCAGTTTACCTGTTACTCACACACGGCCCGTGGTTGGTTCAATTTTTCAAATACTGCCCTACAACATCGATTAAAAAAAAAAGAAAAAAACATGAGGTAGTAAAATTGGTCAATAGTTCATCATTCACTGTCTTTAAATAAATATGGATGGTAGATGCAAGATTTGGTAATACATCATTCCATAACATACTGGTTATGGAAGATATTCTCAAAGGATTTTCATACTGTATTTCATAAAAGTGTAGTATTGGGAAACTCTTATCCAACATCCACCATCAGTGCTTCCATCAGGGATGGACCTGAATAACTTGTCCACCGAAAAAAGATGATAAAATATCTATTATATGTTCATAATGAAAGAATGACCTGACCCATGATGATCCACTTGATCATGTTGTTATCATCATATTGTATCTTTTTTTTACTTGTTATTTGTTCCCTACTAGATAGATTTTATTAAAGAGAAATACTTAGTGGGCGTATCTAAAGAGAAATACTTAGTGGGCGTATCAATACTCTATAAAGTGGGGGAAAGATTCAACCCAAATGTTCATTGTTTAAAGGGAAATATTTTGGTTTAGATGGGGTTGCATCGCAGCTAGAAACTCCATCGTAGAGATAGATTGAATGCCCAAAAACTTCTTAATTATCTTGATTATTTATAAATTTATTTTTGGCCTGAAATGTTGAATCTAGAGCTCTAAGAATTCGGAGCTCTAAAACTAATGCAAATCTGATAAATCTAAATAATTTGAAATTGATGATTAAAAAAAGAAAAGAAAAGGTAGTAGCATAAATGGAACTGTTGTTTTGGCCTCTAGCATGTTTTCTCTGGGATTCATGATTTTGGAGGTCGATTGAATGACACTGCAGAGCTTGAAATCATCAACCCATGGTGGATTTATAAGTACAACCACAGTTTCACCATAAACTTAACCATGTTTACCTGACAATTGTTTAAATTTGACAATTGGGAGTATGTAACTCCCTAATCTATTGAAAAAAACAGGTAAGGGCTTGTCTTCCCCACTGAATTACCCAAAAAAAAAATCATTTCAAATCCACTAATTAATTAACAAAGAGAAAATTTTAAAATGAGATCCAAATCAATTGTGGCCTCTTGTGAAAAACTCATTTTTGGAGCATTCAAAACACATCTTGAGTCATTCTATATGCGTTTTCAATTTAGATCCATGATTTTGTAGCTCAAAAAAATAACACAAATATAATAATGGGCAAAGAATTAAAATGAACAATCCAAAAGCATGTAACGTTAAAAAAACAATAAGAGAAATTTATCAAATTACCCATAAGATATAAGCAATATATCACTTCATCTATATCTTATGATTTAATTTTCAAAGTACACGTAAAAAAAACATGGTCTTGAGGTAGAATAGTTGCAGTGGGAAAAATATTAAAGGAAAAATGTTATATAGAGCCGAGCCGAGGCTCTAAACAATCGAATTAGAGCTCACCTCAAAAATTTCATTAGAAGAGCTTGTTATGATGCTTAAATATCCTCAAATTGATAATCGCAACATCAAAATGCATAGACATGAGAAAAAAAATAGATTTCAAGTTTCGAAAATAGTGCATCTTGTAATGCATTTGTCGACCGTCAATTATCAAGATTTTTCAGGTTTTGTAGATTTGCTCGAACTGTATTATTTTTAAAGCTTTAAATTTTATAATTAAAGATGAAAATATATTTTAAGGCTATCACAAAGATTTCCAATATTGAAACCACATTTCTCGACACTACTTGAAAGTGCACTTTACTTTGATCGTTTAGAACCTCGGCTCTTAGAACCTCAGCTCTTAACAAACAGCACCCAATATGAATAGTTCATGTCTTGTGTGTATTTTGATGAATTTTCAGAAAACAATCCACGAACATAGTTTATTCTTAAAATCCAAACTCCATTTTTTATGGAAACAATAGTTTGTTATTAAAATCAAAACTCCAACTTTTCCTAAAACCTGTCACTATTGTGTGGAGGAGTGCCTTAACAAAAACCCTATCCTTTCAACGGAAAAAAGGGAGACCCGTGCACCTCGTCATTCGAATGCTTTCCATTCAATTGCACTTAACATCACATCACATCATTGCGTTCCCCGCTGCCGCGGGTGAATGAGCAATCATTATCACAGTCTCTTCTCTTTCCTTTTGTGAATTTTGATTGTCGGAGAGTGGTGGTAGGCTGGCCATGGATCATTTAGCCCACGTTGTGGGGCCCATTTTGACGCCTTTTGTTACGCGTGTCAAACTGATGACCCTAATTTTATTTTTGGGTTTAG
This sequence comes from Amborella trichopoda, assembly GCF_054954075.1. Lineage (NCBI taxonomy): Eukaryota > Viridiplantae > Streptophyta > Magnoliopsida > Amborellales > Amborellaceae > Amborella > Amborella trichopoda. Next base: position 3,828,579 of record NC_142343.1, on the reverse strand, counting down.
CCAAGGTGCATGCTTAGACTCCATTAGGGCACGCAGGCTTGCCCGCGCACCTAGCCTGGCCCTAGTCATCATAGGGCTGGCCTAAGCCCGGCCCAGCCCAGCCCAGCCCAGCCCGGCCTTGGCTCCCTCCTCGTCCAATCTGCCCTACGCTCGAGCCACATTATACCGCCTACTCTCCTTGAAATTTCACTGGTCCAAAATGTGGAATCCTAATGGAAACCCATCTCAGGACTATGTGGGCTAGGAGTGGCAATGGGTCGGACTACGTCGGGCCAACCCTTGCCCTACTTAACCCTGGCAACCAGCACATTGCCGGCCTTAGTGTGATCAAGACTTTTTTTGTGGGTGAGAAGAAGTGGGGATAAAGAGGGCCTCGCCATTTTTATTAAAATTATTAAGTATGTTAATAAGGATAATAATGTGAGCCCGACTTGCTTCTAACTTGGGGGCCATGTGAACATGAGTGCTCCCCAAATCAAGATAATATGTTTTGATTCTTACGGCTCACCCTCTCTCTCCAAAATATATTTGTCCTGAGAATGGTTTTACTGTAAAGCCTTTCCCTCTCTCTCTCTCCTAAATAAATTTGTCCTTTACAAAATAATTGTTGAGTATCATAAAGGATAGGGTTTTGGTTCGTTAACAGACACACCTGTTCAAATGTCGATTCCTTCAAAAATCCAAATTTTAGACCTTAAATTTTATACATCAATAACTTTGACAACCACGATCTGAAACAAAAAAAGACAAAAGAAAAACTAAACAATTGAACTTCAAAAGTAGTCTATTTTTATTTTAAATATTGGTCACCATTAATTTTAATTCTTGGCAAATGGTCGGATCTGCACTAATTTTTAGAAGTGCAAATCATGAATTTAAAGCCGAAATACATCTAAAATGATTTATGATGTGTTCCAGATACTAAATCCATATCTAAAATAAAGTAAGATAGTGACTTTTGAACATGACCTCATTTATATTTTCCTTCGTCATAAGTCTTCAATTCAATCTCGTATAATCATTTTCTAATAATTTCCGAAGCCTAAGGACAACATTCAATGAAAGAAATTGTTCCATGTCACTTTCTAATATGATGTTTCATAGATAGAGTAGCATATCAGTTTCTAGACATACTGATACTTAATGTCATATTTATGTGTAAGTGGGTCATTTTCATGATTTACGTATGTCTCTTTTTAGTTATGGTGATGTTCGAAACTCCCTACAAAAAAAAAAAAAAAAAAAAAAAATCATATATTAAATGCGCATTGTAATTTTGGATCCACCAATAACTTTTATCGATGAATATGGTTGGAAGCAATGGAAATAAATGAGGACTTAAGACCTCACTGAGGGTATAGCTCTTAATAAAGCAGAATGTCAGATCAAGATTCATGTAGAAAACTCTAAATAATTAAAAAAAAACTTTGATGATGACAACGATGACATAAATTTTTTTTAACAACGTAAAGTTCGCAATTCTTTTAAAAAAGAGAGTACAATACTAAATCCCCTTTTACTCTTCTGATAGGGTGATCTCTGTAATGGATATCATTTTCAAAAACCCAATTCAAAGTCTTTTCTTTTTTTTCTTTTTTTTTTCGAATTCTATAATGTAGTCTTAAGTACCGGCTTTCACATTTAACAACTAGATATGATTGTGACCTTAACTCTATCACACACCCCTAACAATCCCTTCCTTTTAAGCTTTATTCATGAAATCATAGACCTTAATTTGTTTATACGATGGAAAAGGCATTCAAGGTAACCCTTCTATGCAGAATGCATGAAACCACCATATATTAGATTTCTTCCATAAATAATTTCTTGACGGATGGTTAGCACACACAATGAGCCAATGATTTGACATAACTCAAGCCATCTAATGTCAACAACAAACGGCCAAGATCTATGTTCTTCCATTTAAGTTCACAATTTTCTTGACGGACCAGAAACGCCTTTTTACATCTAAAGGATGAAATCATATGGAATTTCGAATAGAACAACGATTGTGCTTATTAAATGCTTTATTTCTCCAATAAATGCCTATTCGTGAAACAAAGTATTTATCATTTTTTTATTCCCTCTTTAACATAACAAGGAAAAGTTTATGCTCAATCATTCAATTAGGATTTTTTTTGGATGTGCTTGTTATCGCTCATAATTTAATATTAAAATAAAATTAATTATGATAATGAATTACTTGTTGCTTAGTGGCGTCCCTCATAAATTTATCTAAGATGAACTTATAGGCAGTTTTATATATATTTCTAGCTTTTTGAAAAACCGCTTTTAACTTTATTCAAATTATTTTGCTGAAAATCATTTGTTTATAGCTAGAAATAACAAACATTAGTTGAAAATTGCCCCAAAAGTTAAATAATCAAATAATACTATGTATAATTATTTAAAGTATTATGTGTAATACATATATATACCAAACAACTAAAATAATAATATTACACATAGTATATTGGAAAAGGTTTATATGCTTCCCCTACAGCTTAGAAGTTCTATCAACATACTTTTGATAAGACTTACCATCATCAAAACAGGCCCTTATGTATAACTCCGAAGCTTTTACCACATATAAAACTAATTACATATGACAATCCATGGCTACTAGCGGATACAAGCTGTCCTACTTAAAAGATTAAAAAAAAAAACATTAAGGAAACAATGTTACCATGAATACTAAAGTTTTAGCTTTCTTGTAATGGTTTTGATTAGGCAAAAGATTGAGCCTGAAATGTTCTCACTAGACCTATCAATCATGTGTGTGTGGAAAAGAAACAAGAGAAGTGAACCTACTGGTTTGGAGCTCCTATTCTAATATCTTTACGGGTGGTTTTGATTTTTATGGTTATCATTTCGAATAACAAATTTAAAAGTCCAAAGAAAATTTGTTCTCTATGTTACAATGGCTAATGTCCACGTTCTTTGCACCAATACTAGAACCTCCACTTGTCCACGCTTCAAAGATCGTCACTTACATCAGTTTTGCTATTTCCCCATTCAAAGATTTAACAGGTTTAGGGTTCCTTTCAAATCCCTCTATTTTCAGCTTCATTGAAAAGAGACAGAGACTTGTTTGGCCATGTTTACAACTCTGGCAAATCAGATTGGGAATCACCGTTTCAGATTGAAAATTAGTCTTGATTGGTTCGGTACTTCGGTTCCTTGCTGGAATTGAGAATTGGTCAGGTTCTCTTAGAATTGCACGGTTATGTGTAAGAATTGGGTGAGTTTGTTAGGGAATCAGGTGACTCGAACCGGCTGGATCTCTTGATTCCCACATATTATATTTTTTATTTTTTATTTTTTTGTACTAATTCTCACACCAAAGGAACGATCCCATTGTCGATCCTATCCAGATTGGATTCCTAGATGGCCGTTTCACCCAACAGATCTGGGTTTTAAAGTGCTGCTTCTTATTATAGGGTAGATACCAATGTTTTACGTTCATAAATTCATGGAAAATTGTTTCATGCCGGTTGGACGGCATTTCTACATATGCGGTCCAAATGCTTTATTATTAGAATTGTTATTTTTAGTTTTGAAAATTTATTTCTTTATTCATATTCATGATCTCCATGTTAGAGATTATATATCCCTAAAAATTGAGTCCTAAAATCCATCTTAAAAATAGATTTATTAAAAAGCCCGCATTTCTACATATACAGGATTGGCCGCATAGAAACCGGGTCCTAAATTTATTCATATAAGCCACATTACCATCGGGAAAAAGTGGTCAAGGTCATCACCATCAAATCGTATCCATGGATGATGGAGGGAAGAACTTGACACGACTTGGTGGTATATTTCCTCTTTAAAGATGAGGGAACATTCTAACAAAAAGGACAAGAGAAAAAGGGCCACTAAACCCTAGAAAGGTATACACAATAAAACTTTTTTTTTTTTTTTTTTTTTTTATAGGGGATCACGATCTTCCGATATTGAATGTGAAATCTCCCAGCAAGAGGTTGTCTTGTGCAATTGATTGAGCTCAAAAGCCAAAAAAAAGAAAAAACAATTACGACGTACCTCAAGAATTTTTTTAGAAGGGTATACAAAGACATACCTCAAGAATTTCTAGAGGGGTATACAAAAAGACTATTTGTCATTGGAAAAAGATGAGGCTAGCCCACTATTAGTCCAATTGGGTCGATGGTCACGATTGTATTTTATATTTTTATTTTATTTTTTGTACAAATCAAAATCACTTAAAATTTTAAGTTTATTTAACAAAAAATTAATTCATAAAAATAAATTGATCAAATTACCTCTGAAGCATTTCAAGGGTATTTTAATTAATTTATGTTTTGTGAACTTTTTATTTTTATATTTTTATTAAGTATGCCTTGATGAGAAAAATTAATACCTAAAATTTCATGTTATTTGGATTTGTACAAATATATTAAAATTATATTATAAAATGAGTCGTGACCGTCATATCAGACCAGATTTAATCTAAGCTGCATGACTAACATTGTAGTTGTTAGCTAGTGGGCTAACCTCAGACTTTTCATTTAACTTTTTTTTTTTTTGGAGCCTCTACCCGTTTTTTAAATCATTAGTGGTTTTTTAATGCATTAGGTATTAATGGAAGCCTAGATATTAGTTGGGGCGCCAGTGGTGCTACCACCACTACCCCAACCCTATTCTCACATTTCTATTTACCTTTTGTATAATGAGGTCACAACTATTTACACTCATTAAATGTCAAATTAGACGGCTTGGGGTGAGTTATGAAGTACGAGAATTATTTTTAGGGCTTTGTGTCTAATCGGTGATACTCTTACAACCACCAATTCTAAAATCTATGCGACCAGAATGATTGTGATCTCTTTGAACGAAAGGTAAATGATCTATTACAATGCTTTTTTCAAAACTAAAGGATTGGAGTTATCAAATTTAAACTTAATGATCGTATATTAGAAATAAAGGAAAAAGTTTGTATAGAGCCGAGGCTCTAAACAATCAAATTTGAGCCTACTTCAAAAACTTCACTAGAAGAGGTTGTTGTGATGCCCAAATATCTTCAAATTGATCATCTCGACATCAAGATGCATGGACATGAGAAGAAAAATGGATTTCAAGTTTTTAGAAATAGTGTATTTTGTAACACATTTTTTACTGTCAATTTTCAAGATTTTCAAGTTTTCATAGATCTATTGATCTACACTGTTTTTGAAGCTTTAAACTTTATAAATAAATATGAAAATATATTTTAAGGCTATCACAATGACTTCCCGTATTGAAACCACATTTCTTGACACTATTTAATGGTAGGCTCTAATTTGATTGTTTAAACCCTAGGCTCTATACAAACCGCACCAAAAAATAAAATGTATTGTAATATAGAAATTCATGGATCTTTATTGAAAAATAAATATTTTCTTATTGAGAAAAGTTTACATAGAGCTAAGGCTCTAAACAATCAAGTTAGAACCCACCTCAAAAAATTCACTAGAAGATATTGTTTTGATACCCAAATATCCTCAAACGGATCATCTCGAAGTCAAGATGCGTGGACATAAGAAAAAAATGGATTTCATGTTTTGAAATAGTGTATCTTGTAACGCATTTTCGGATTATAAATTTCAAAATTTTTTTTTATAGATATGTCGATCTACACTATTTTTGAAGCTTTATACTTTATAAATAAAAATTAAAAAATATTTTAAAGCTATAATAATAATTTTTAATATTAAAATCTCGACACTATTTAAAGATATGCTCTAATTTGATTGTTTAAAGCCTATGCTCGATACAAACCGTACCCTTTCTTTTTTCAAAAGCATGCTGAGCACATTTTTTTATGGTGGTAACGGTAACATTTTAAAATTGACCTGCCGCTCTTTACTCTTTACTGACTTTTGTGAACTTTCTCCCAACGCTGCATGTTTTCACCACTAACTCCACGCACCAACGTCAATAGTGACCCACAGCAGTTGAGCACCATTGCACGGCTCAGATTCTCCAAACAACATCCCCATCCATCAAATCCGACGACCAAAACATCCCTATCTTCTTCCATAGGGCTGGTAATGGACCAAGTGGGTCTGCGCCAGGGCAGGGCGAGGGCCAAGATGGGTAAGACTTGGGCTGGGCCAAGACAGGGTTGGCCCAATTTATCCCAGCACGACTCTTATTTCTTTATCTTTTCTATTTTATTTTTATTTAATTTTATTTAGCTCAACCTAACCCCTACTTTTCCTATATAGGCCCAAGGCCTGGGAAGGCTTATCTGGGCTTTGCTCTATCCTTTACGGAACAAATCAGGCTAGGGCGAGTTCAATCTTCCCAACCTAACTTTCTAAAGCTGGCAACAGGCAGCCTGGGCCTAGCTACGCTAACTCTTGACCTAGCCTGGCTCGGCCTCGGCCTTGGCCTAGCCCAGCCCAGCCCAGCCCAGCCCAGCCTACCGAAGCCCAAACTTACTTTTAGGGCTGGCTGACCGAGCCGGGGGGCCTGGGCCACCCTTCCCATTGCCACCCCTGTTAATTTTCCTAGCTCCGCGTGTAATCCGAGCCATGAGGCGAGCCGAGCTGCTCTTCTCCCCCACCGAAAAGACCACGATCTTCACCTCTTTTCTTTCTCGGAAACTGATTTGGCGTTCACTGTTTATGCCAACTGTTCTCAGCGCTCCTACTCTGTGGGGCCCACACCAGACTTTAAAGGTAGAGGCCACTATTTATCCTCTTCCCTCGATCCATGTTAAAAGACGCAAATTAAAAAGGCCATGGCCTCCATAACCCTCTTCCTCTTCTCAGTAATCTCCAGCTTCATCTTCACCTCCAACGGTGACCTGCCCGGAAAATGGGAATTGCTCCTACAGAATGCCGGGATCTCGTCGATGCATACTGCGGTCACCCGATTCGGGACTGTAGTGCTTCTCGACCGCACCAACATCGGGCCCACTAAGCTCAAGCTGCCTCGCGGCAACTGTCGCTACGATCCGAGGGACGCAACACTGAAGCTCGATTGCTATGCTCACTCTGCAATCTTCGACCCTGCCAGCAATCAAATCCGGCCGTTGAAAATCCTGACTGACACGTGGTGCTCATCGGGTGGGTTTTTACCGAACGGGACTCTCCTCCAAACCGGAGGCGACCTCGATGGCAACCGTAAGGTCAGGCTCTTTGAGCCGTGTTCGTCGGGAAGTTACTGTGATTGGATGGAAACTCCGGATTATGATCTGGCCGTTGGACGGTGGTATTCGACGAACCAGATTTTGCCTGAGGGCCATGTCATCATCGTCGGAGGTCGCGGGACCCACACCGTGGAGTTTTACCCTCCTAACATGGGGACAATTACAGAACTGCCCTTCCTCTTGGAAGCAGAGGACGCTCAGATGGACAATCTTTACCCTTATGTTCATCTTCTCCCCAATGGTCGCCTCTTCATTTTCGCAAATACCAAATCTATCCTCTACGATTATAATTTGAATCGGGTTGTACACGTGTACCCGGAACTACAGGGAGGGCCCAGGAACTACCCGTCTGCCGGATCATCGGCGATGCTCGCCTTGACGCCGGATAACGAACATTCGACGGCCGAGATTGTAGTTTGCGGTGGAGCAACATACGGTGCATTTATACAGCAATCTACCGATGCACCGGCCAATGGGAGCTGCGGGAGAATCGTGGCCACAGACCTCGCGGCCACATGGCAAATGGAGGAGATGCCATTTGTCAGGATAATGGGGGACATGGTGATGCTGCCCACGGGACATTTATTGATAATCAATGGTGCACAAGCGGGGTCTCAGGGATTTAACCTGGCTTCCAGCCCTTGTCTAAACCCGGTTCTATATCGGCCAGAAATGGACGCCGGATTACGGTTTATGACACTTAATCCGGCAACCGTGCCCAGAATGTACCATTCGACTGCGGTTTTGTTGCCCGATGGCCGCATTTTGACAGCAGGCAGTAACCCTAATTACTTTTACAGGTTGGTTCCTCCTTTTGAAGCTTCTTTTGACTTTGTTCTTAACGCAAAAAAGGTTTTAAAGTAGGAAATGTTGACTGCACCAATAAAATCGTGCATTATAGAGTAATAATTCTATTAATTACACATAAACCTTGTTAGTAATGACTACAATACTTAGTTGTTTCTCTAATTTGATGAACAACTTTTGCATCACTATCACTACAAACAAACTTGCCACTAGCTGTGCCGGCCAGCCCCACAAAAAGTCACAAATAATTTAGGAGGGGATGACTAATGCTTTTTAATTTTTATATATAATCATAAAAAAGTTATCGTATTTTAGTAGGGGACCACAACTATACATATTCTTATTTTATTTGTATGTTGCACCAGTGTATTAGCTATTTTTCTATAACAAAACTCAAGCTCAAAACTTTGATTTTTGTTCACCATTTTGCTCTTTTTTTAAGGTTCAACTTTTTTCGAATTATAATCCATCCAAAGGTTGGAATTTAGCACCACGCTTAAAAAAATAAAATAAAGTGTTTGGGTGGTTCGAATATCCAACATTGAGTAGTCAATCAAACTTGAGATGTAATGTTGTTCGATGTGAACTGCCGTACGCTCGTCCAATTCCTAAACCTCCTTCCACACTTCTCGTGCGGTATATGAAGTGGTTCCAAAAGTTCAACATTCGACCCCGCACGTAATTGGGTGGTTTGAAATTTGGATCTTGAAATTGAACCTTTCAATCGAGTAAAATGGGAAGAAGACCAACTTAAAAAACTCTAAACCATATCCTAAAATATGGAATGTCTTTTAAATGCATTAAAGATTTTGAGTCTTCGTTTACTAGTTATAGGGGTGACGAAGCTACGATTTTCTTTTTTGTTTTGATTTTATGGTTTCGTAAGCACTAATTTTAATAAGAGCAGTTATATTAAAAACCTTATCATTAAATGAATAATTTTTTTTTAAAAAATGTACTTCTACAGTTTCAAAGGCGACTTTCCAACGGAGCTAAGGATCGAGGCTTTCTCCCCTGAATATCTCTCTCCCGATCGCCAAAATCTCCGTCCCGTTATCTCCAAAACACCGTCCGTTATCCGTTACAGCGAGCAATTCGAAGTCCAAATAAAGGTACCGTTACCCGTTGTCGAAGTCGTTGAAATCAACTTTGCGAGCGCACCATTCGCAACTCACTCTTTCTCACAAGGCCAACGCCTCGTCAAGCTTTCGGTCTCCAGCGCCCACCCCTCAATTTCCGGCGCAATTTCGGCGGAATCCGGCGGCTACACCTACACAATCTCTTGTACGGCTCCGCCCAACGGGGCGGTGGCGCCACCCAGCTATTACATGATGTTTGCAGTCAATCAAGGAGTGCCAAGTGTCGCCTCGTGGATTCATCTCATCAATTGAAATCGATGGTAGAGATTCGATATCAAAGCGTCCAATAAATAAAGGCCACAGTAGAGTTGGGACAAAATACCGTAATGTTGTGGGCCCAACCACAGTTACGTATACGACTACGGTGTACAGATGATTTAGATTGCGGATCACATACATTATTTTGATCAAAAGGTGAAGAAAACAGAAGGATTTGACAACACTTGCCCTTGCACTCCGGAATCATGGTTCAATTGAAAGGTGAGTAATTCGATGATTTACTTTCATTCGCCTTTTAGTCTATGGAAATTTACATTTGTAGTATTTCTTAAAGGGTGCGGTTTTTATAGAGCCGAGGCTCTGAACAATCAAAATAAAGCATACCTTCAAATAGTATCCAAAAATGTGGTTTCAATACTGGAAATCATTGTGATAGCCTTAAAATATATTTTCATCTTTAATTATAAAATTTAAAGCTTCAAAAATAGTGTAGATCGAGCAAACCTATGAAAATCTTGAAAATTAATAGTCCAAAGATACTTTACAAGAAGTACTATTTGCGAAACTTGAAATCCATTTTTTTCTCATGTCCATCATCTTGATGTCGAGATGATTAATTTGAGGATATTTGGGCATCGAAACAACCTCTTGAAGTCAAATTTTTAAGATGAGCTTTAATTTGATTGTTTAGAGCCTCAACTCTATGTAATATTTTTCCTTTTCTAAATAATTTATGAATTATACTAGGATTATATTTACTCCCAACCAAAAGACCTACTTAGAAGGATTTCATCTAATTTGAAATGTTGGGAATCACTATCACTAGATGATTGGTCTCATGAAAAAACTGAAATTTGAGTTTTTTAACACTTAGATCTTACCGTCTTAAAATTGCTGCAGTTTCTATTCAAACTTGAAACGTTATTTTTTTTCAATTGCATAAAGGGTGAACTGAGGTAATTTTTTAATGGCTAAGGTTTGCATAAGGTTGCGACCCTGAAAAATCAATGTAAAGTGCAACTCCAAACTTTGTTATAAGATAGTATGAGAATCTATTTTTATCGCTAATTAAGAGTTTAAACTCCAAATATGGATCAAATCAAACACATCTATAAGCACATGAAAAACCTTAAAAACATACGATCCAAATAAAGTGCTGCAAAATGTATTATTTGTTGGATTTGAAACTTTTTTTTTTTTTTTCATATTCATACATCTCAATGACGGCATGATCAATAAGATAGTTCCCCAATGTTTAACCTTTTTCAATGAAATTTTAAGGTGAACCTTAATTTTAATTCTATAATTTAAGACGTCAACCTAGATGACTTTTTTTTCCTTTTTTTTTTATTGAGATTTATCTATGGGTCGAAGTGATGATATACCCAAATTTAAGGTCCTGAAACTCATTAGTGAGGGTTTACGGCGCCTCAGAGAATATGATAACTTATAGTATACTTTATATGTGAATTTTTCTCACAAGTTTTTCTTTCTCACGTAATTTTCCCATGTAGATCATTATTTTCGACCGGTATAAAACAAGGCCAAAAAATACATTGAATGACACCCCATTTGTTCTATAGATATTGTGAAGGGGTTACCAAAACTCTATTGGCTCAAAATATAAGTCTAACCATTTAACCAAAATTTAAAGAAAAATATACACATTCAACGAGCCAAATACATACCTTTTTAAGGAATTTGCTAATGGAATTGTATAATATGACACCATTTAACTTTTGTACAAGGAAGTAACAATTATTTTGAGTCATTAAATGTCAAATTGAATGACTTAAGATGTGTCACAAAATTTTTATTTTTTATTTTTTATTTTTTATTTTTTATTTTTTATTTTTTATTTTTTTTATTTAATTTTAAATCGAATCAATGACACTTTTACAATCTCCTAGTTCGAAATTTGACAAACAAAAGTAATTATATCCTCTTTATATTAAAAATAAATGGTCCCTCTATATACTTTTTTGAACTTCGAGTTTCTTAGAAAACTATCAATCCCAAGGCACCTTCAGATGCCCTGTTGATTAGATTTAAGTTAACAAAAAAATGTATATTATTGCTCAACTTGATTTTTTGCTGCTTTTTTCTTCCACCCTTTATTTTATTTTATATATAAATCTTTTATCTTGATTCAAATTGACAATCTTTTACCACCAACTCAAATCTAAACATGGGCAAAATCATTTTGATCATCTTTCAATTGGTAGTGTCGTCTGCTTGAGTACATGTGTTATGACCATAGAGGTCTATTTTGACCAACACTGGATCAATTCTTGAGCGTATTGATCGATCAAATCATGGATTAAACACCATTATGCAGTTTGAATGTAGTTACGTGCTTCGAGCCAAATTTGTTATGTAATCTACTCGGGATTTAAAAATCGTAGAGTTGAGACGAAATCGCTCATTCTGATCTAGAATCGATTGCCTTATTCTGGTTCTGTGTATATATGGGAAAACGGTTGAATCTAGTAGGGAATCGGCAATTCTGTATAGTTAAACAATGACTCTATGGTAAAATGGCAATCCGGACCCCTATTCGCTAATCCGGACATTGCCGGTTCACTGCTTTATCTGTGTTTTACTAGTTCATTGCTTTTTCCATACAATAAGATGGTGATCTAGAGCGTTTTTTGGGTACCCAATCGGGGTCATTGATCCGTTTTTTAAATCACTGGCTTTGGCTATACATTATTTTGACCGATGTCTAATTTAATAGTCTTAACGCATAGTACTCCGGGATCTAGAGGCACGAGAAGTTTTCGCTTTCTTCAAAGTGTTACACCCATGTTTTGGTAAAATTCTAAAGTGCAAACGGGTCAAGATGGGTACACACCCAATATATAACCAGATCAGAATACGATTTCTGAATCTCAAAATTGCACACTCATGAAACCCGTACAGAACCACAATTTATAAAATTGATATGTTATCCCAATCAGTATAAAACCATTAAACATTGATTGGAATCATAATATACTTCTCTTTGTGAATTTTCGTCGATAAGTTACTGTGATTGGGAACAACATCAACATGTATGTAACTGTCATAGACAACCAAGTAATTACCAGTGAGCACAGATGTCTACCACAATAAATAAATGAAAATCGTTTCATGCGGGCTGGACATGATTGCATGTGCATTCCAAAAAGTGTAAAGCATCTATCTTAAAGATGGATGCAAACAGGACATGATTGCAGCATTCCAAAAAATGTAAAGCATCCATCTTAAAGATGGATACAAGCAGGTGTTCCCTCAAAAAACAATGGAAACTATTTGTTCAAATATTTTCTTATTAGAAATGCTATTTCTAGTTTTAAAAATTTACTTATTTTTTCACATTCACGATCTCCATGTTAGAGATTACTTGTCTTCAAAAATTAAATCCAAAAATTCATCTCAAAAATAATTTATTACTAAGCCCACATTTCTACATATCAGGGCTTGGCCGCATAGAAACCGGGTTGTAAAATAAATGACAACTGTAATAGTAATTGTTACATGAAAAGTTGGAAAACTCTCATGAAAAGTTGGAAAACTCTTCCCAACGCTTATAGGCGAAAATGAACAGTGATTTTGTCTACCTTCATCAGCGTCCAAAGTTCATTGTACAGTCACGATTGTCTGGTAATGTTTAGTTTTTTATATTTTTTTCTACAAATCGGAATGATCTAAAATTTAGAACATGTGAACATCTTAGTGAAGCACACCTAATATATATATATATATATATAAACAAATTGACCAAAATACCTCCCAAATTTTTCGAAGGTATTTTGATCAATTTTTTTCATGTAAAATATTTTTTTTTATATTTTTCGTAGATTCGCTTATTTTTTATGAATATACGCTCTAAATTTTAGGTCATTCTGATTTGTAGAAATAAATGAAAAATGAAACATTACCGAACAATAGTGACTGTGTGATGAATTTTGGATGGTGATAAAAGTAAGTAAAATCACTATACATTTTCATTTATAGACGTTTTGTAGTATCTTCCTGAAAAGTTAAAAGTAAAATATTCTCTCTCTCACTCTTGCTTTGCTACTCCCCATTGACTCGAATTAAAAGTTTGTAACAGGTAAGGGTAGCAACGGGTTGGGCCCAAGTCCGGTTTGATTGAACCCATATACAAACTTTGAATAGTATTTGGATCCAAGTTTTAAACTCAGAACCGACATATCTGAGTCTAAAATTTGGATTGATACCTGGACCTGAGGTCGGGCCTATTGGTTAGGTCTGAGGCCCGATCGAGTCCATTGCCACCTTATGACTATAAGGTTTTTTTCTTTATTTATTTTTTGGGTAGACAAAGTGCGGAATACAAACCCCTATCAATAATTAAACAATTTTTTAATGCATAGCAGTTTTGGAATGCGTAAGTGGGATTCGATACCAATAATTAACAGTTTTTTAATGCATATCAGTTTTCGAATGCGCAAGTGGGAATGGGGCCAATAATTAACAGTTTTTTAATGAGTAAGTGGGAATGGGGCCAATAATTAACAGTTTTTTAATGAGTAAGTGGGAATGGGGCGGAGGACGCGGTGATAGCACCATTATGTAATTATATTATTGGCAATATTGTGCAATCCTTACTGTTTTATACAATAACTAAAACCTTTCCAAAAAAAAAAGCAAAAAAAAACCAACATAGGCAATATTTATATTTGGATTGGGTCCGGATCAGATCCAGGTCCATAATAGTATTTAAGTCAAGATTTTAGTGCAGACCCAACCTTTCAGATCCACAATTTTAACTCCTACCGGGACCCAAGGTTGGGTCTACCCGTCGTCCTGAGTCCTGTCGGGTCCATTGGCACCCCGAGTAGCGTAAAAAGCAGAGAGGTAAAAGGGAGTGGTTACGGATTAAAAAAGGTCAGATTAAAGTCATAAAACTTTCCCTTGAACCAAGAGTCTCCCTTGAGAACAAGGAATGTATTTCACAAGATAAAAGAGAGTAAAACCCAACTTCCTGCTCATAAAATCTTTTCAAAAATATTATTTTATTATCATCTTTAGTGAGGTGTAAGGTTGGTGCAAGAAGATGGTACAAATGGCAGCCCTTAAACCGGGCCAAGCCACTTGAAATAAAACGTGGCACGATGTACATGAGGGGTGGTTCTAAAAGAGGGAGAGAACTGGTTATGGTCTAAAACGACCACACTGCTAAAATAAACTAGCATATACAACGTTGTTTTGAAACAAACCAGAAAAAAGCTAACATATCAACCGTTTCAACTACTTTCAACCAAAAACAAAATGTACTTTCACGGCCCCTTTCGTAATACTACGCTTGCACCTCCTCGATCTTGAAAAGCTTCCTACACATCGATCCACCGTCATTCATCGACAATTAAGACTGCAACACAGAAAAATGACACCATTTCTGAAATTCTGTAGACCTTAGATTCTGTAAACAAGAGCAGTACAGAAAAAAACCATGCAACTCGAGGGATTTAGATTACGAGGACATAAAAAAAACTATGCAAATTGGACGAGGTATTTAGATTGTCGTGGGCGCTTTTGTAATCTATAGATTTTCAATAATTTAGATTGTTGATGGCGCTTTTGTAATCTGTAAGACTTTCAATAATTGCCTTCCGATGCATAAAAAGCTCAGGCCATGGCATCAGCTGACTCGCGGACACAAGAGGTGATCCGTTCTCATTCATACATTTTGAAAAATTATGTGATTGCTAGTAAATATAGCTCCTCCCATAGATACATTTTGAAAAATTATGCAATCGCACTCCTCTCGTGGGAGAGAGAACTCCAATACTTCCCATAAATTCAGACATCAACCAAATGTTTTCAACAAGTTCACAAATCATCTGTCACACTAGTATGAAATTTACCTACGAATACCACCCAACAATTTAACCATGTTTTAAAGAGATTAAATATTTGTAGCAACCAGATTTTTATCTCCATCAGTATCGAAAACACAATCTTTTCCACTAACAATTCGCATCAACTGCATCAAATCAACAAAATAGTAAAATTCCACATTATCTATCACACTTAAAACTCATATATCATAACAACCATACAACTCCGAAGCACACGCCACACATTCACTTCTCCAAAACAGATATACCATTACATTTCTGAAACACAGAAGAAACCACACGCCACATATCCACATGTTCACTTCACAGATAGATACAACATCCACAGCTCTATACACATGGTCAACAAGTAAAAAAAACCTTCGTTTTTCCCGGATCCCAAGCCCTCCATAACAGAGAACTCGGAAACTCAACCTGAAATCTCGATGGATTTCACATCAGTCTTTGTGGCTTCAACTTTGGGAACAGTCACAGTGAGAACTCCATTCTCCATTGTCGCCTTCACTTCGTCGACCTTCCCATTTTCAGGGAGCCTGAACTTCCTCAAGAACCTGCCCAGGCTTCTCTCTACCCTGTGCCACCTATCGGTCTTCTCTTCCACCTCCTTCTTTCTCTCTCCGCTTATCTGCAGCACTCTGCCATCCACCAGCTCAACTTTCACCTCCTCTTTGGTGAGACCGGGGAGATCGGCCTTGATGATATGAGCGTTGTCTGTCTCTTTCCAGTCGAACCTGGCGTTCAAGATCGCCGAGGTCGCTGGGTCCTGGGGAATAAGAGAAGAAGGTGAAGCGGTGCTCAGGGGCGAAGGGAAGAAGCCCTCAAAGGGATCCCAAATGTCAAGAGAGAAAGGGTCGAAGATATGGGACCTTCGCCCAAAACCGGTTGGGATCAAAGCCATTTTTCACTAGTTTTCTGATACACCGAGACTTCAATAACCAGAATTGAATTCTCTTTTACAGGACAAAGATTTGTATGCTGCTTAAACCGCTCTATGCAAATGGGAGGAGTGGGAATTTATAGTGAGAGAAAACGGCGTCGAAGTTTCTAGACAAAAATCACATCCGGATAATTCCGGATATAACTGCAATTTTCTAGAGGAGGGCATCCTGAATATTTAGATTTTACAATGATCGACCGTCCAATGGTAAAACAAACAGTGGCGATCAACCGCGATAGATATGCTTTCTGTTATATGCTTGTGTTGTTTTGCATCCACCGTTCATTTTAGGACAGGGCGGTTGATTTTGCCAACTTCTTGTTTACGGCTGATTTTCACAGATGAGCGGCGTCGGAAGTGGGCGAAGAACACGCGGCTGAAAGGAGGAAGCAAGAGGACACATGGCCAAGAGAGGGATAGAGCATGGCACACGGCAGAGGAGGACGGAAAGAGGGAGCACGTGGCCAACTGACAAAATGCACACACGAGAGAGGAGACAGATAAATCCCTACCACCATTTTTTATTAAATATCCAAATTAACTGCCGATATCCTTCTGCTTTTTTTTATTTTTTGGAAATTATACGGATAAACGGACAATTAGTCCTTGAAAATTTAGCGATCTGAATAAGAATCATCTGATTCGAAATGAGAATCATCGATATTATTTTAGATCCTATAATATATGGGAATTTGGATTGGGATTTGGTTTATTTGTTCGGTTCGGACAATCTATACCCATTCTATAAAAAAATAATAATAATTCAGATGCGCCAACCAAATCCCACTTTTTTTTCTCTTTTTTTTTGATAATAATGAATTCCTATATTTTTATTAATTTTTTTAATTAAAAAATTGTTTATGCTTCGATCTGTGTTGATCTATGAGTTGAGATCGATTCAAATATTTACAAAACTTAGTTAAATTTCAAAGGTAGAGAAAATAGAGTCGTTTCAATTATGGGTCAAAGAATGATATAGATCTATTCAAATCTGATTTTTTATTGGGTCCATTCGCATCGTCAGCTCTAAATCCGTATTTTAACTTAAAAAAAAAATGCTTCTAAATTTTAACTAAATCTATTAATTTTTAAAAATAAAATAAAAAATAAATTTAAGCCAAAAAAATAAATTTAATTAAGCACAAAAATAAATATTTAGCTCTAGAAATCCAAAATTCAGAGTTTCATGTTTGGATCAGGCTGCTCTTCTGATTTGTGCAATCATCTCTTTTTTGGATGCCTTATGCTTGCTAAAATATGTAGACCAAAAGTTCTTTGATATACATCTAAGATTCCTACGGCTCAAGAAAAAGCATGAAAATTTTAGAAACGATCTATTTAGCCTTTTGTCGGATTTGAATAAAGTTTTTTTTAGATTTCTAAGGGTTTTGGGACTTTACAAGGTAAAATCTAAATTTTGGGTTTTTTTGAATTTTTTGAGATTTTTTCTATTTTTTTAGAAATCTTTTAGTTTTTTTTTTTTTTTTTTCTAATTTAAGGTATTTTCTGAATTCACAATGCTCATGGTCATTCGGGTGTCTACAAAAACTTAAGTGGTGGCCCACCAATAATTGAGGTTAAATGAGGCCTTTTCAACATTAAAATATATTTTTTTTATGGATTATTAAAATGCATTTATAATTTTATATTTTAAGGTCACAACTTCCAACTACAGCCGAGCCTTTTTCCATCCCCTTTATATCGTTGTTTGCCATCAAATTTCTTTGACGTGGAATAATTATTTTTTAATCCTTTCTCTCTACTCAAACATGTAATGGAGTTTGTAGCGAATAAACTCCATTCAAAAGAGGCTCGTGTTCGTCGAAATTTCGGAGCAGTAAGAGCTAGGTTATTGGTTTAAATTTCGGTCGAAATTTTAGCAGAATGTTGGCCAGTCGCTGCAAACTGCAAGGATCCTAGTGTTACGAGCTTTTGCGCGAAAATCTGGAGTTCTAAACACCTCGTCATCACGAAGCATTCTGTTCATCTGATGAGAGACAAATCGAAGACAGAAAAGAGAGGGCGTGTTGGTGTTGATGAGAGAGAAATCGAGAATGAGGAGAAATCGATAAATGGAGAGATATTAGGTCATTAAGATTATAAAAAAAAAAAACCAGCATATAGGATTTAAAAAAAAAAAGAAAAAATCAGTACTAATACTAGTTTATTGACATTTACAATATATTATTTTATAAGATATTTTAAGAGAAAAAAAGATACTAATTCATACCATTTTAGAATCTCTTTTCAAATTACTTACTCGATTTTTTCACATTGTAAGTATGAATTTATTTATTTTTAAATTTTTTTTATTAAAACATGATTGTAAATTTATATTTTAAATTCTATATTTTTTTTCATGTTACTTATTACTCCATAAATTTATTTATTTGTGAGGTTTGTTGTATATTTATCTTACCTCTACTAAATCAAATAGTTGTCCAAAAGTATTATACACTTCCTTCTTTCTTCACTACAAATTTGAATCTTAGATATCTATTCTATTGTAAGATATTATATTTTAAATTTTATTTAACTACAAAATTTTATTCGACTACAAAATAAATGTAATGGATAGTAAACAATCAGATATGAGACAAGTTCAAAAATTACATATTTTTAATAAAATAGTAAAAACTCTAATACAATGCCATTATTTTTTGTAAAAAAATTATTGCCTGTCGACTTTCAAATAAGAAAAGCACACAAAAACACCATTTACTTTTAACTCGAGGTGGCAATCAATCTTAGCCCTCAAACTTGCAAATCCAATGGTTGAAAAAATTGTTAAAAAAAATCTCCATCTTTATCATTAGATTCAAAATTTTTAAAAAAAATATTCTCAAATTTTTGATGCATCCCAAACCGTCTACAAATAATTGTGATCCTTTTATAATGGTATAATTTTTCATCGATTATCAATTATTATTTTTATTATTTTTATTATTATTTTTTTTATACAAAAACTGATAGTGGGCCACAACCCAAATTGGAGATAAAAGAATGTAAAAATTTTATAATTATGATTGCAATAGAAAATTATCCCTCATCAATTTCTACAACTGTTGAAATCAATTTAGATTTTCCCTTACTTTCACTTACCAATTATTAAAAAAATTTGTTTTTATATTAGTCAAACGGACTATAACTAAATTGAGGAGAGAAGAATGTAGAAATTTTTTATTATGATTGCAGTAGAAAATTGTCTTCGTACATCTATTCAAATCAATTTAGATTCCTCTTTTCATATCCTCTACTTTCACTTTCTACTTATCCTAATAATTATACCATACAGTATATACTTGAGAGAGATGTTTTTTAAGCGGAAATAAAGCAGAGAGACTGCATATGAAAAATTTCCAATGATACAAATGTTTTTTAAGCAAAGATAGGCCAGAGATACGCATACGAAATATTTCTAGAGATTACTTGTCAACCTCGTAATAGATTTTTCACCACTCGTACGTCTGATGGATTTCGTGATTTTTTGATAAATTTAACGTAATCTCAGATAATCTCTTTTTTTTCTTTTTTTTTTACTATTAAAGTATATCCAAACGATATAAAGGTGTGTTAAACACATGGAGTTTTTTTAGAATGAAAGAGACTTTCCCCCACATTACGAAAACTGTTCTTCCATCGTTTCTTCCAAAGCTGAACCCATTTTAACATTAAAAAAATTTCCATAAAAAATTGCCTTTCTAGCTTCCACACAATAATATCAAACATGAAAGTTAGGACATTTAGCTCCCACTTCTAATAACTCTCACTTATCAAACACGCCCAAACACGCCATAAATATAATAATATACCTTTCCTTGTAATCTATTGTTACTTTCTTGTAATCTATTGTTACGTTGTAGATTTTCATGTACCCAAAACGGGCCCGAGCTAAGAAGAAAGGACATGAGACTAACTGCACTCGTTAAGCCCACTTCCATTACGACAGGAAACAGAAAACTGATACACGCCTACACGGCCATTCACTTCTTTCCTAATTTTACCTTCCATCTGACAAAACAGACACGGCTAAAAACTCAGAAACTTAGCGATGAAAACTCAAGACCTCTGCCCCTCAAACTCAGGAATTTCAGCTTGAAATCTCAATGGATTTGACGTTAGGCTTTTGGGCTTCGACTTTGGGAACAGTCACAGTGAGAACTCCTTTCTCCATTGCCGCCCACATCATTGACCTTCGCAATTTGAGGGAGCCTGAACCATCTCACGAACTTTACCGGGCTTCTCTCTACCCTGTGCCACTCTTCTCTTCCACCTCCTTTCTCCCTCCGCTTATCCGCAGCACATTGCCTTCCTCCAACTCAACCTTCACGTCCTCTTTGTTGAGACCGGGGAGATCGGCCTTGATGATATGAGCATTGTCGGTCTGTTTTCAGTCGAACCTCCCATGCAAGAACGAAGAGGCGGCTGAATCATGGGGAATAAGAGAAGAAGAAGAGGAAGGTGTATCCCAAATATCAAGAGAGAAGGGGTCGTAAACATTGAATCTTTGCGCAAAAACTCTTGGAATCAGAGACATTTCTCACTACTTTCTTGATATATATATATATATATATATATATATATATTAAGAGAGAGAGAGAGAGAATTCGAACACAAGAAACAGAAATGAAGGATTGCTTTTGATGAACAGAGATGATCATCTACGGTGGATCCTTGAAACTGCCATTTGCAATGGGGAGGAGAGGGAATTTATGGTGACAGACGGAGAAGGGGGTGGAAGTTTCTGGACAAAAATCACGTACAGAGAATTTACTTTGTAAGGAGCACATCCTGAATATGTAGAGAGTTGAGATTTGACAGACAGTCATTGACCGTCCATTGGTAAAAGAAACAGTAGCGATCAACCGCGATAGAGAGGTTTTCTGTCGGAAAGGTGCAAGAACACGGGGCTGAAGTACGAAGTAAGCGACACGTGGGAAAGCGAGGGGTAGAGCAGGGCAGTGCCAGGAGAGGGAGATACAAACCTACCACTATTTTCCATTAAATTGACAAATTAAAGTCCGTCAGGGCTGCTTTTCCGGAATAACACGTGTTTGAAGCTATTAATATTTGAAAATTCGGCGATTTGAATCGGAAATGCCGGTTGTGATGTTGTTTTGGATCTTGCAATATATTTAATTTTGGTCGAGTCCCTTCCTTATCGGTTCCGGTGGTCCGCACCGATTATGTAAAAAGAATATCAGCGCCCCAATCGGTTCCCACGTCTTTATTAATATTTTAATTAAAAAAATCAATTTATAACGTTGCAACAAATAAAGAAAAATTACAAAAAGCCTCCAAAAGGAGGCAAGCTTTTCAGAAACATTTTCAGAAACAAGGAGCCAGACCCTCCCTATTTTATAATGGAGGGCATGCTTTTTTTTTTTTTACTTCATTTTATTTTCTTTTGATTTGATTTCGGGGTATTTGTTAGAAAAATTAAATTTTATATAAAAATTGCTAAAAGAAACTTGGTTAGGTTTAACAATTAGGTCTAGAAAATAGAAAGTATGATTTAGCAATTAGGTCTAGAAAATAGAAAGTATGATTTTGGAGTTTTTTTTTGTGAGTTTTCTCTGCACAAAATAGTACTCGTTCGTAGGATATTAAAAAATATTAATATTAATTTATTAAACATTAAAAAAATATTAATTTATAAAATATTTTGAGAAAAAAAATATTACTAGCTTATACTACATTAGAATGTATTTTAAAATTGTTTTAACAATTTTTCTACAATACAATTATGAATTTATTTATTTTTCAATTTTTATTAAAACATGATTCAAAATTTATATTTATAAATTTATATTTTTCGTCACACTAATTATTCTAAATTATGGTTATTTATTTATGAAGATCGTACCCTTATTTTTTTTCTTTATTAAATCAAGCAATTTAAAAACTATTACACACTTCTTCTTTTTCACTATAAATTTGTGGTCACACTAATTATTATAGATTATGCTTATTTCTTTGTGAAGATCGTACCTTTTTATTAAATCAAAAAATTAAAAAACTATAACACACTTCTTCTTCTTTTTCACTATAAATTTGAGTCTTAAAAGATCCAATCAATGAATTGTATTTTAAATTTCATTCGATTATAAATTAAATATAATAAATCTCAATACTTATGTATTTTCAATAAAATAATAAAAAATGATAATATAATACCATTACTTTTTTAAAAAAAATATTAAAAAATAAAATTTAATTAATTTTAATAATTCTGTATTTTTTAATGCTAAATCTTCTCAATCCGACGTATTCCTCGGTCCGAGGAGCCAACCCGCCAATCCAACTCGATTTTTAAGATGAACAATCTCAATAACATATAAATTATCTTAATAATAACTAGAGAAGTTTTTAAAACAGTGAAACTGAGAAATACAACCAAATAAAAATGGGTGTCGTTTGTACGATCGCTATTATTTATTACACATTTTATTGTTGTTTAGACAACCTCCATTAGAGCTCACACAACTCTTCACACAACTACACAACCCTTCTCTTCTTCCTAACTTTAGCTTCCATCCAACAAAAACAGATCCGGATAAAAAACTCACAAACTTAGCGATGAAAACTCGAGACCTCTGCCCTCAAACTTAGGAATCGCAGCCTGAAACCTCAATGGATTTGACGACAGGCTTTCGGACTTCACCTTTAGGAATAGTCACAGTGAGAACTCCATTCTCCATTGTCGCGTTCACTTCGTCGACCTTCGCATTATTAGGGAGCCTGAACCTCCTCACGAACTTGCCGTGGCTTCTCTCTACCCTGTGCCACTTCTCATTCTCCTCTTCCACCTCTTTTTTTCTCTCTCCGCTTATCCGCAGCACACTACCTTCCTCCAACTCAACCTTCACATCCTCTTTGTTGAGACCGGGGAGATCAGCCTTGATGATATGAGCGTTGTCAGTCTCTTTCCAGTCGAACCTGGGGTTCAAGATCGCAGAGGAGGTTGGATCATGGGGAATTAGAGAACGGGGAGACATGTTAAAGGGAGAAGGGAGGAAGGCCTCAAAGGGATCCCAAATGTCAAGAGAAAAGGGGTCGAAGACATTGGACCTTCGCCCAAAACCGGTCGGCATCATAGCCATTTTTCACTGGTTTTTTGATACAGAGAGAATTCGCGAGCCAGAATTGAGGGTTTTTTTTATAAGAGAGAACACCGTAAGGCTGCTTCTGATGATAAGAGAGAGGGTAATTTTTAGGAGACTCAAACACTAGAGTCATATCAAAATAAGTAAAGCCTTATTTCATAACTCATTGAAAATTGTGTTGATAAATTTTTCCATTGATCAATTTGACCTGAATATTATGGTCTTGAAAACTAAATTAAGATTTGAAGCTCTAAAAATAATGTATATTATAATAAACTATTTAGAAATAATGTATATTATAATAAACTATTTAGACTGACCATTTGATCCTAAAAATAAGTGTTT